>NW_026250691.1:0-615014 GCF_024043175.1 Alternaria infectoria
GTGTGTGTGTGTGTGTGTGTGTGTGTGTGTTGGGAGGACAGGACGAAACGGAAATTGCTGGTTTTGAACGTTCAGGATGGGTTCGTGGTATCTTACAACGCGCTTTTGTGCATGTTCCGGTCCATAAAACACTACTAATAGCTTCGCCTTCGTCGTTGGCTAGGTGGCCCCTCTTTCTTTCCCCATATAATAAGATCCGCGCATGCAGCCGCTCTAGGTGTGCTCCATGCTCCATGCTCCTGCTCAATGGGGTCCTCCCAATAAGGTTACTCATCTTCGGAACTGTCCTCGCCCTCGCTTCCGTCATCACTCTCATCAGATTCAAACAATGAATCATTGAAGAGACTCAAATGGTAGGCAGAAAGAAACTCTGTCTCGTTAAGACGCTCGTATAACTCCAGCATCGTGTCCGCGTACCGATTTCCCCCTCGTCCCACCAGTCCTGTAGTCGCCACCGTCGCACCGTCTACTGGCATTAAAGCCAGGTCCTTGCGTTCCTGCGCAGACATGGATTCGACGATCTGAATTATTTCGAGACAGTACTCGTCAGATTCGCCAGTGGTGATCGCCCCCGGAAATAGCTGTTGCATTTCTTCGTTTGTGTGATTGAGCAGCGTAAATCCCATTCGTCTGAGCGTATCCAATGCCGACCTCTTTGTTTCAAAAGACGAATAGAGGTGTGTTTGAGTCTTGATCTCGCGCATCTTTGTGACGAAGCATCTTGCAATCCGTCCGGCATCTCTTGGTAGGTGCGCTGAGCTTGCTTCCTCGTCTACTGAGCTTGCTTCATCATCTACTGAGCTTGCTTCCTCGTCTAATATGGCATCTTTAAGCGCGTCGACACAGTATGAAAAGTCTTTGTGCTGCTTTCGTTCTGCCTTTTCTACCTTTTGCCGTTGCTGGTGGGAATGGTACTCTTGTCGGATTTGGGCTGCGATCGAAGGTCGCGGACAGCTAATTTGACGAGCATGTGCTGGCTGAAAGTATTCTTCGAAGGTGATTTGTCGAGGCCTTCTAATGCCGTGTAAAGGTTCTCGTCCGGTATATTTGTGATCGTTGTGGTGGATGATTTGGCTGTTACAGGTGGGTTCACGTCGCTCTCGGCGCGCTGTCGCTTGAGTGATGGCTCCGTCATTTTGTTCACCAGATAAATTACGAATGTGGTGTAACTCGCGTTTCGCGCAAATGCGAGGAAGAGTCAACGTGTTGTCGCGACAGCGTCGCGAGGTTACGCGATCCGGCAAGTTCCACCACGGAAACGAGAACGTCATCTTAATAAGCAGAGCATCTATACAGGATCGTGATCCCTGTTCCATCCGGAAAAGTCCGTGCTGTTTGTATTTACAAAGTTCTTAAAGAAAACGGCGCCCAGCTGGTGTCTGCGCAGATGCTGGCGGCGTACACGACTTAAGATAATGAGACTAGGAATAAGGGCAAGCTCTCGACGAGAGGTCCGCGTGGGAGTTACAAGAAGTAGAACAGAAAACAGGAAGCAGCACCCAAACCGGAGGAACAAAGATAGATCATCCTCTCCGTGCCCTTTTCCTCTCGTATTTAGCCAAAACCCATCGGCTTTTCGCGTCGTTTTTGGGTGCACCGCAAGAGTCGTAACACTCCATCCACTCCATCTCTTCTTCCGAATTGTCGAACTCAAGGCCTCTGCCATATATGTTGTGCCTAGGGACATCTGAGGCAGGGCTTTCGTGCTCATGTTCTTCATCGTCCTCATCGTCTTCATCGTCCTCCTCGCCCTCCTCTTCCTCATTCTCGTTCTCATCTTCTTCCTCGTTAACCTCGCCGGCAAGCGCATCGAGCACACCCCCAAGATCAGCGAAGATGCAATAATCTTCGGCAAGCTGATGAAGCTCCTCCATCTTTTGCAAGAAAGTCGACCGTCCATCGTGTATGGCACACATCTTCTCACATTCTTCCTCGCTCATCTTGGCAACTACAGCATTCATCGCATCCTCCAATACCGTTTCAGCGCCAAACTGTTTACGAACTTCGTGGCCGATGACATCGCCACTCAAGCAAATCGTCTTGCCTATTTTGCGCAGCGTCTCAAGAGCGGATCGTTTGGTACCAAAGGAGGTGTGCTGAGCACTCGCCTCATCACCGATGCTTCTGATGGTGCTGGTTACAGATTCTAGCACTTCGAAAGCCATATCGTACTGCCTTGAACCACTCATCCCGCTGTAACGCCTGTTGATAGCCGACCACACGCTCTTAGAGTCTGGATCGAAGTCGATAACTTTTGACTGCTCACGCTGGACGTGCTCGTGGTAGAGCTTGCGCAACTCCCAAGCGGTGGTTGAGTCCCTCAGGGCTGCACCATACAGAATCTCTCTAATCGTTTTGCCGTCATCCATAGTATCTAGGGTCTCGATACATCCAAAAAGGCTATATATTGGGATCTCAGGGGGCTGAAGAATGAATTGATGAAGGGATTGAGGGATGAATTGATGATGGGGTTGAGGAATGGACTGATGAAGCGGTTGAGGAATACTGCTTTGTGCAGGCGGCTGCGAAGGTACCGCGTCGCCATTGGAATTAGCGCGTTGACGTTTTCGTGAATTTTCCATGGTTTTGTGTTGTCAAAAAGATGCTGTCCAATTGATTAGGTCGTGGTTCAGATGATGAATAACGCGTGAGCGGTTGTTCAGGAGGTCGCGAACGTGACGCGTCGGCCCTCCCAAAACGGTTGCGCTAGCACGCGTCGGTCAAATCCCGGGTCATTGGATCAGCCGGCATCACTAGGACAGAAGCCTATGTTCGGATACTAAGACCTTCGCTGTGCATACTTTAATCTTACTTCAGTATGGGCTTGCCGCGGAGGTTCAAATGGTCTAAGTAATCTTCCTCTTCTTCCGAGTTCGGTGATGAGTTTCCTGCTAGACATCGTCCAGCAATTGACAACCTTCAACACCAGCTACTTAGACATAAAGCGCATATGAAAAGCTCATTGCTTCTCAGTAAACTGTGAGATTGTTATACTTCTTTCACTCTTCACCATCCTCGGTAGTTGATTGGCGGTCTGTAATAAGGACGGTAGACTCCAGGCCCCCAGCTCGAACCTGACTCCCAGCCAGTTTCACCTTCGTCCGAGTCTGGCTCCTCCAAATTTTCTAGCACTTCAGCTTCCTCCCCATAAAGGTGTTCGATAACTCCTCCAACGCCCTTGAGAATACAATAACTACCTGCAAGACGCTGAAACCTCCTCATCTTCTTCACGAAGCTTGCTTCTCCGTTCTGCATCTCGCGCAGCCTTTTGCGCTCGTCATCGGTCATCTTGTCGATGATGGCTTTCATGGCGTCAAGCAGGCCAGTATGCAATTGGAACATAATACGGATGCGGTAACCAATCTCGTCTGTGCTATTGCATATAGCCACTCCGATATTGCGCAGCGTTTCAAGCGCTGATCTCTGCGTTTCGGGATGAGCATGTGCTTGAGTGGCTTTGTCCTGGATGACCTTGGTGATGTCATCTATCTCGTTCGTGACAACGAATGAAGCATCCCATTGCTTTGAGCTACTGCATTTGCTGTAGCGCTCGTTGATCGCGTGCCACACGTGGTCTGCGTAATACTGGAAGTCGATGGCAGTAGGTCGGATATCCCGCTCGCTTCCGTCCTGTACAACTGCATCGACCCCATGCTCAAGTCCTGCTCTGTCGCCTGGTCCGGTCTCTCCGGCGCCCTCCACGCTCCGCTCTTCTTGGAGCTGGCCGTGATAATTGTAAAAGCGGCGCATCATCGAGGCGACGATAGGCGAAACAATATAACACTCGAGTGAGAAATCCTTGACGAGCTGTCCGTTATCGGCGGCGTGTAAAATGTCGATGAAGCCCTTCATGTCGGCTTCGGGTATTGCGGGTGCAGGCAAGACGGATGACGCTCGAGCTGTCTGCGGAACAGCTGAGTCGCCGTTCGTATTGGCGCGTTGTCGTTTACGTGGCGCTTCCATTGCTGCTCACAATTCCGTAGGACGTGGACGTGATGGTAATGTATTGTGATGTCTTGATATGTAGTTGTGACGCGTCGCGTCAGGATGTTTAAGATATCTAGGTAATCACGCGCGTTGCGCGGAGATACGTTGAGACAATAACATGACAAGCGGGAGCTGTCTCGGAGCGACTAGAGGGACGCGTGTCTCCGTATAATGATCCGGGTCAAAAAGTTATTGATCCGGGTCAAAACGTTATTCGTCCTGGTCAAAAAGTTATTCATCCTGGTCACTTTTGGCGCTAGCGAGAGTTAGTGATCCTGGTTAAACCTTGGAAGGAACACCAAAATCATGTGACGGTCGGCATCAACGCCGGGCTCGACTTCCTTGCTCTACGCGTATCTCGCATCTTTACGAAGTGTTCTCTGACCAGCGTCAGAGTGACAATCTTGACGCCTGCCTGCCGAAGACGAAGGAGACATCGACTAGCAGGGATATGATGCAGCGACTCAGGCGGTAAATCGTGCGATGACATTGGCTTCGTGTGCAGCTACTTCTATAGTCGCAACGTGTCGACATTTGGAAGGTAGACACTGCGACTGCTTCGACTGGTTAGTAATGATCATACGACGAAGATGGGCGGACGCATTTAGAGAGTCTGTCGAGGTGGCTGGAATACCGCAAGTCTGATGGAAACGATGATGCTGCAGCAAGTGACGAGCATGTGGGGCAAGGTGCGACTGACAGCTTATCTCCAGGCTGCACGCCCAACACTTTACGCCTGATTCACGCGCCGTAACAGCAATCGAATACAGCGAAGAGTAAGTAAGCGAGTGGTGTAAAGATGTGCGACATCGCCGTGATACTATCAAAGAGGGCTTGAAGGATCGCTTTTGTTAACGTATCTAGCCCCTTCTAGAGCCACATCCTCTATACACACTCCTGTCACTCCAACATGAAGCAAGTGAACTCAGATAACCCCAGAATGGGTGGTGCACCCAGCGTCACGCTTCCAGAAACATCAGCCGCCCTCAACGTAGAGGAATACGCATCGAGACCGCAAAGTCACGGCCGCACAGGTTTCCCCAAACAAGGTGGACAGTCACTTTCGTATTGGTTGCAGCAAGTCCGATGCGATCCACTCCTGGAACACCGCACTACCGATGAGCTGCCACAAGAAGCCGATACGGTCATCATTGGGTCAGGCATCACCGGGACGCTCGTTGCTAAGCACCATCTCGAGACGTTTCCCGGAAAGAAAGTGGTCATTCTCGAAGCGCGGGAGTTTTGCTCTGGCGCAACAGGTCGCAACGCGGGCCACTGCAAACCTGATCAATGGCGGGGTTACGGGAAACACGCCAAAGCGTACGGCCATGAGCAGGCGGTCAAGATCTTGGACAACGAGCAAGCTACATGGGAAGCGTTAGTAGCATACGTCAAAGAGGATAACGTGGAATGCGATCTCTGGGTTGGAGAGACCCTGGATGTTCCCCTGGACGAAGAAGTTGCGAAGATAGCTAGAGAAATATTTGAGAGGTACGTGGAAGCAGGTGGAAAGGTTGACCATATCCAAGTTACCCACGATCCTGTTGAAGCGGCGCAAAGGTCTCGGATCAAGAGTGCAAAAGCTTGCTACGCATGGCAGGCATCGACCCTCCAACCTTGGAAGTTGACTGCACACATCATGCGCGACAACATCAGCAAAGGCGTCAACCTCCAAACTCGCACTACTGCAAAGTCAATTTCAGAAGGGACAGGATCTCGGAAATGGATGATCAATACGGAACGAGGAGGCATCGCATGTGACGCCGTTGTGCATGCTACGAATGCGTACAGCGCAGCTCTCGAGCCGTCACTTTGCGGTATCATCACGCCCAAGCCGCACATGTGCAACAGAGTAGTTCCGCCGCAAGCCTTCAGCGGCTCCAAAGCTATTAGCAACTCCTATGGAATCCTGCTACCGGATGGTGCGTTCTTCAGTATCAACCCGCGTTCGTCTTCCGATGGCAACATCATGTTCGGTGGTTCCAATCCAGGCCAAAAGGAACTGGATGCGTGGGTTGAGAAGAACCCAGAAAACTGCATCAACGATGGACTTGCGAACCTAGAAAGTGTGACAAAGCATGTCAGGAAGTTTGCAGAATCCGAATTCGACGGTTGGAAAGACGCCCCTACAGGTCCAGGGGAGGGCTTTGAGTATAGTTGGAGTGGCATCATCGGGCTGAGTGCGGATGGTGTGCCGTTCGTCGGAGAGCTACCCGGAAAGTCTGGTCAATATATCTGTGCCGGCCATCATGGACAGTAAGTTCAATAGTCCACGAAGAGGTGCCAGGCTAACATCGGGACAGTGGGATGGGGCGAATTTTTACAGCAGCGCCTGGCTTGGTGAAGCTCATAAAGGGAGAAGCCTGGAGTGCGACGGGATTGCCAGACGTGTACCAGATGACAGCCGAAAGACTCGAGAAACTGACGAGTATGAATCCCGCACCTGCCATCGCGGTTATATGAGGAAAGGAGTTCGTACTTGCATGACTCGCGCACTTGAACCGTCCCTTTCCTTTCTCTTAGCTACCAAAAATAGCACGCAGAACCACAAGAAAAACACGAACAGCGCACAACTTTCCGTAACCATGTCTGGGACGCTTGCGCGACCGCAATTTCGACCCCGTCACCTGCAGTGGTTCACGAGCGTAAGAGGCGGTGAACTGTCACAGTCGGAACCGTGAAATCGCATGCCACAATCCACACTTTTCCTCTTTTCTTTCCTAACGCAGTAACTTTGTAACTCGTCTTCTGCTCGCCCTGGCATTAGATCGTGGTAGCGAGGCCGCAGCGGTAATTTGCTTGGTGTTGTGCCGCTGCGTAGCTTATTGGTTTGGGTGTTGTGGAAATTTGACACGGCGGTGTCGTGCTAGGTGGTTGTTGCCGGTAGCGAGGGAATAGGCAATATAACGGCAGGGGCGATAACGGTTTGTACGACCGTAAGCGCATGGCTCTGCATTGAAGGTCACATCTTCAAATCTTCGGTTTGTAGCCTTGTCTCTGGGGTGGTGACAGATGGTACTCTGACAGCTCGTGGAAAGTGCGGGGTGCGCTCGGGCCGACATCGATGCGGCGGGTACGAATGACTTCACTCCGGACTATACATGTCCGCTAATATATACTTCGGATGACAGCCAGGGCTAGACGAGAGCCAACACTGGTCGTACCTGAAGATTACAGGACTACACACACCGGAAAGTTTACGTCATGTCTAGCCTACCAGACAACATCCGCAGGGCGCTCGAGGTCCTACTTCCCAAGATCAAGTCGCAACATCAGGAGTCATCAAAGCCTATCATACTTGGTATCACTGGCCTGCAAGGATCAGGAAAGTCGACATGGGCATCAGAGCTGGTCAAAATTCTGTCGAAAGACCATGGCCTCCATACGATAACGGTCTCACTGGACGATTTCTACAAGACGCATGATGAGCTAGTGGCCCAGCGGGATCGGGATCCAAACAACAAGCTCTACCGTACTCGTGGACAGCCTGGTACACATGACGAACAGCTAGCCCATAAGTTCTTCGGGGATCAGAAAGAGTATACTGGGAAAGGCGACCTCAAGATACCCAGCTTCGACAAGAGCAAGTACAACGGCGAAGGCGACCGAGCACCCGAATCAGAATGGCCAACAATCTTACAGAAGCCTGACGTTGTCGTCTTCGAAGGCTGGTGCGTCGGCTTCCAGCCAGTTGCACAGACTTTCATCCAAGAACGACATTCGTCGGCAAAAGCCGGGAAGCTCACAGTCAACACCCCTGCGAACCATCAGCTTCCCCACTTGTTTGAGGTGAACGACAACCTAAAACGCTACTGTGACGCCTTCATGGGACCTCAGCACTTTGACTTCTTCATTCACATCGACACGGACGATCTGAGGAACGTGTACACGTGGCGACTGCAGCAAGAGCACAAGATGATTGAGGTCAAGGGGTCGGGAATGTCGGATGAGCATGTTCGCGCGTTCATTGATGGGTATATGCCGAGCTATGAGATATACCTAGAGCGCCTGCGCGAAGGACTGTTTGATGATAAGGGTAGGATGGTTAGGGTGGTGTTGGATAAAGACCGGGGCGTTCAGAGGCTTGAAGAGTTATGAGAAGCTCTGGGTTTTATATCGATGTCCAAGCACTCTTGGCCGACGACAGCAGAAGACGAGAAAGGATGATGGGACAGCAGAACTGAGATGCTGAACCGGTGATCATGACATGGGAAGATTTGCTTGATATTCTTTCGCAGCGTGCGCTTATCCAACATACTCGCTTTCACCATCGCCACGCTTAGTTCTCTGTCGTTCTAGGACAACTGTATTTGCCAACAAACACCCCATCGCCAACGCCACCTCTTGGACTTCTGTATTTTTTTCTGCATTTGATCATGGCTAACGCGAACCACTATGAGGTCCTTGGTATTGATATCCAAGCTGATGACGCCGTGATCAAAAAGGCATATAAGCGAGCGGCGCTTGCGAACCACCCCGACAAGACCCTGCACCTGTCAACAGCAGAGATCGAGCAGCGAACACAGATTTTCAAACTAGCGACAAATGCGCACGAAGTCTTGCTTGACCCGTCGAAACGAAAGGCTCACGACAGAACCCTAGCGTGGGCAGTGAGACCATCCAATGCACCAACTGCGCCACCTCCCCCAGCGAGACCTCCTCCGGCCCCAGCCTCAAATTCATCAGGCTCCCAACGACCGCCACCTCCAAGATCCGCACCGAGGCATCGCGACCCGTTCCAGCCACCAAGGTTCCACTACCCTGGTAGCCCAAGAGAACCTCCGCAAAACGGGGCAACGCAAACACCACCTTCTCCTCCCCCTCCACCACCCCGAAACACCCACTTTTTCACCGCCGGAAGTCCAGCAACCTTTCCCCCGCCAACCCCCTACTTCTACGCCCCCGTAACAGAAACGCCCCAACGCACAACCCTCACCTTCTCCAACAACGACAAATGGGCCTTCAGCATCGAAATATCAAAGAAGTACGAATGGACCCTGACTCCCAAACTCCCATTCCTGGGGGAAGAAACCAGAGAATGGATTGCGATAGAATTCCGCCTGCGCCGAACACCCACCTGCCCCGCTACTGTATTCATCAGAGACGTCATGCTGACCGTTGAATCTACACCTGATGACCGGAGTATAGCGGTTAGTTCCATCTTCGCCGAGAGGAAAGACGGTATAAATCTTCGTATCACGCTTGCTGGGATCGGTGCGGCGCCTACTCCTACTATACCGTTGCAGGTAAAGCAGTCTTGGATGTGGACGTGGGATATAGATTTGGGCTTCCTGGTTCCGTTCTATAAGACGTTGAGAGCGACGCACCTGATGTTTTATCCGCAGTATCCTGTAGATGCTGTAGCTGTGAATGGGTCGACGCCACCGACGAAGGGACCTTTTCCGATGGGGTCACCGGCGGCAGAGTTGGTGAGGATATTTGGGGAGATGGTGTTTGTGGGTATGACGAGGCAGTCCTATTGTCAGGAGGTGAAGAGGGACGGGAAGACGTTTTGGCAGCTTGCTGCTGTTGGGCATGTTTGAGTTATATGGAAGATGTGCGATGCCGGGTTGGAGGTATGCTGGTCGTGCTATGTGTTGTCAGCATGAGAGGTCATGGGTTAGGTCGCTGCTACTGCAAGGGTGGACTGCATTGAACAGTGAGTTTGTTGATAACGAATAATACTTCTTGATTCTATGCTCTTATGAAACCAAGCCGCTCAGAACGCCAAATATGCAAACCATCTAAAAATGATCTATAGGACACCAGGGATGGGGCCCTTCTTCTCGTTGGAGCCCAACTCTTCCTCGTTCCATCCACTGCCAGCGCCAACCTTGCGTCCGCCCTCCTCTCTCTTGATCCTGCACCAGAGACTGATGTCCTTGTCCCAGATGAACTGCCAGATAACGTACACCCAGCTCTTGTGCTGCGGCAAGTCTTTGTAGAAGTCGTGCGCGATACGATTCAACGCGTGGAGGCGCGTCCAGGGGATCGCAGGGAAGTCGTGGTGCTCGTTGTGCAGACCGACGTTGTAGGTGAAGAAGTTGAGAGGTCCGTAGTACGAGTAGGTCTCGGGAAGTGGGATCTTGTTGGCGGGGTTCGACGGGTCCTTCTTAGGCTTCTCGAAAACGTAGTGCTCGGCGATGAAGTGACCTGCGCACGGGTGCAGAGATCCGGCGAGGAAGCTGCTCATGATCAGGTAGCCCAATGCCCTTCCTCCTGCAAATCGAACGAGCGCGAAGTCGAAGGCTAATTGTACAACGACGTTGAAGAGGTGGATCTTGGTCATTGGCAGGGCGTAGACGAACATAGGTCGGAGGGCGTAGAAAAGGATCTGGAAGGTCGCGAAGAAGGCCTTGCCAGCGACTGAGTCGAGGAAGATTGCCTCAAAGGCAGTGGGCAGATCCGTGTCGAGGCCATTGACGCCCAGCGACTTGTGATGTGTCAGGTGGTATGGCCTGAAGGAGGCGCTGTATGGAATGCCAATTGGCAGGTTCGCAAACACAGCAAAGATCCTGTTTGCCTGGGGCGATCGGAATGCCAAGTTGTGCGATATCTCGTGAATGGCGAGAAAAAGATTCTGGTTGGCCGTGGCGCCGATTACGTATGCGGTAAGGAAGAATGTCCATGATATGACGGGGGTATTGCGAAGGAGGTATGCGCAGAGGATTTGAATCGAGACGACGAGTAGGACGACGTATTTAGTGAGAGGCTCAGGGCCACAGAGCTTCGTTACCTGTATTCGGTTAGGTGATGCTCAATGGAAACGGTTTGATAGTAATCATACCTCAGGGTGTGCCTTGATAATGGCCATTCGCCGGGTCCTATGGGGCTCTTCGGTGTATGTCCAGAAAAAGTGGTCGTGTTCATTCGGGGCTTTTGGCTCCTGCTGTTTCTCCCCTTTGACAGTGAAGCTTCGGGGAACAGGCTCCTTTGACGGCACTGTCGCGGTAGAGACTGAAGACCGCATGTTGGGCAGTCGTAAAGAACAATTGCAGGGTGTGTGAAGGGCAGAGGGGTCCAGCTCTCGAAGTTTGTGGAGTACTTGACCCTGAGCTTGGCGCTAGCGGAGGCGGTGGGGCTGTCTCACGCCATGATTGGCTGATAACCTCGTCTGATTCGCCACCCCGCTAGCGCAGACGCAGGAACGTTGGGCCTGCCTTCTAGAACACCAATTTAGGCCATGCTGAGGTCACCATTTTACGTGTAGAAGATATGTCAGATGGGCATTTTCATCTTCTATTCATCTGCATCTATAGATTGCTAGCCTCACTGTACCACTCGCCACAATGGGCTACTTTCACCAGTCTTCAGTCGTCCGACTCCAAGTAAAAAGCCCATTGACTTCCCACGCCCTCTATATTGCCCGCGAATAGTTTCATCCCGGGAGAATACTTCTCTAGCCAATCCATAAAACGAGTATCACTCTGGTCCTTGCTGAATTGTTGGTTTGGGGGTCGGCAAATGATGAGACTGGGTTTCTTCGCTCGAGGCGTATTTGCGGATCCAGCGTGAGGTGTCCCCTCGCCCCAGGTGTGTCCAGCGAGGACTTGTCGAAGCGGAGTAGTCAGATTTAGCGTAATAAACGCGTACGCATTCTCATCTTGCCTTACTCCGTTCCATCCACTTCCGTCATTACTCGCGCGGACATTCACGAGTGGGCCGTGAGGTTCGGGAGGGTTGACGATGAATTCCTCTCGTAAGAATTTGATGTCCCATTCCGTGTAGTATGGATCCTCGAAGATGATCTCCAACGGAAGAGCATCAGGCCTTGAAATATTGTGTTAGTTTATATTCATAACGATGGTTCAGACTTACGAATTGGCCAATCTTGCTTTGTGGAGCAGAGCGCAGATTACCACGCGCGCCAAAAGATGGGCTCTGAGGGCTTGAACGAACTCATCGGACCCGTCCTCTCCCATTACAGCTCTGTTCATTGTGCCCAGGCCCATTACTAGCACTCTTCGAATGGTTGTTCGTGTATACAATATGTTTCCCAACTCATCATCGTATCCAAATCGTTCTGGCTTGGGTCGGTCTAGGGTGGAGTCGGGACGCTTTAGACCAGTGTAGCCGATCTTCGGCAACATCAGGGATGCTACCGGGGCGCCAAGGTTATGGTACCAATATGGTCTGATGTCTGGCGCATACCAAAATAGAGCGAATTCAGAACGCGTTTCTTTGATCCAAGGCGGACTCCCTTCGGCGAGCTCTTGAGTGGTAGCGTGCCTTCCTATACCCGTGTGTCCGACGTGAGCGACTTTGTCGTAATCTCTCCATGGTCCGCTTTCGTTGTCAGGCACCTGTGTGATGGCAGCCCTAATCATAGCCTTTTGTGCGTCAGGTATACAGTTGGTTGTTGCTGACGATTGGGCTTGCTGTGGTGCCTGCATGACGATGGACTTGTCTTCGTGGATTGTTGAGCTTGTGTCGTGGGAATGTATGTATGAATTCGGTGGGCAAAAGAAGAAACGTACCAGAGCTGCCTTTTATACTCCTCAGTCTATGACTCTAATATCGAATTGCTCAATACTACAGTTCTATCTATACGTTTATGACTGTTCAGTGAAACGTAGAACTCACCTCCGCGAGAGACTAAGACGGCTAAAACGGCCCACGAACCATCTGGTGCCACTGTCCATGAGTGCAGTAATACCTTGACTCATGCAAGGTGATTTTTGCTCTAGTCCTGGTCACTCAAAGCGATCTGTTCAGCTCTGGTAACAGGAATATCGCTTGTAGGCAACCGTGCAAGTGCCATTTTCGGGTATCTGAGGTGGTTGCGTAGTTCGCAACGACTCGAAGAACGTCGCACAATGATGCAACCTCTGGGCGTAACATGCGAGGAATGTAGCTATGGCAGATGCTCAGATCTTGTACAACCAATGTTCGATTTGGTATGCATCACTACCTATCAGCTCTTTTTGTGAAAATGTCTTTCCAAGGCAGCGGTTGCATGTCATTGTACATATGATCTCATCACACTCTACGTTCGACATGCATGAAATGTGCGTCAGCATAGCCACAGAGCGCTTGCACAAGAGATATCTGTTTAGAAGTCTTCTTTCGAAACTTTCGAAATTTTCGAAATCCACAGTACGCTATACACAGTGGGTCAAATGCATGGTATATGAGATTTCTTTAGCAGTCTTTCACCATGATCGCGACAGCCATTAGCATTCTTTCACATCTGGTTGAACTCACGTCCCAGTCAAGTATCGTGCCTCAATATTCGCGTCCATGCCTAGAGGTTTAACATGAAATTTGGAGAACCAAACATGTTACTACAGTATCATTCTATGGACTGCCAGCATCTAATTACACAACCTTGAAAGCCATGCCTCGACCGTCCCACCCTGTAGTATACCGCCAATATCCTTGTATATATCGTTACATCCGTCCACATTTCCCAATCATACCTAAGCTGAGCCTTGTACACCCAGAGCTTCGGGACTATTGTCTTGGCTTTCAGGCTTCAAGATGTGAAGCCACATTGCTCCACCAAACATCTTGTTGTCCTCCTCTGTAAACTGATGGACAACTGAGTATCTGCTGAACCAATCTGCAACACGCTGGTCGGTTTTGTCTTCACCGAATTCCTCGAACGCGCGTCGGCAGATGATTGCACGTGGCATAATGGGATCTGCTTCTTCCGTCCATAGCTTCTCATTAGACCCCTTGTTGTATGTGTAGGCGGCTAGAATCTGGCGGAATGGATCATCGGGCTTGAAGGTGATGAAGATATAGTCCCCATTACTTCCGTGGGTGCCACGGAATGAACGCCCGTTACAATTGGGGATAATCTCGATGCGTTTGTTATCCGTATAGATTTGATGCAGGGTCCAGCCTTTGATATATTCCCTATCTTTGTCGACGTATCTGGAATCCTCATAAAAGATTTTGAAGCCTTGAGGATCAGCCTAAAGTAAGGAACGATGTCATTAGTTTTGTGCCACGCAACTGATTAGGGGATTCAAACTCACTAGGTTATTCCTTCTCGCCTTTTTATGCTCCCGTTTACTGAGCGTGTAAAAGAGCGTGCGTAGAAAGAAGTGTGCTCGCACGTTGTCCTCAAAGTCTTGTTCTTCGCAGTCAGCGAGACTACCTAGACCCATTCCAACAAGGTTGCGGATATTTCCTCCCGCCTCCTTAAGAAAATCCACGATCTGATCGCCATTGTAATCTTTGAATTCGGGCATCCCCTTAAAGCCGTGCGCTTCGACTCGCGCATCGAGTTCTTCAAACCTCTCATAAACCTCGTTCTTACTACGTTGTGCTTTGTTGATATCTTCGTTAGTTCTGTCGAGAGCACGCCAGAATCCCTTTGGGACCTCCTGTTCCTCGATCTCTTTTGTGCTTGCGTAACGACCAGGATAAGCACCAGGGTGTATGAGACTGCCATCCTCAAAAGACCAAGGGTTGTGTTCGTAATTTTTGACCTTAGTCAACTCTTCCGGCTGGAGCATAACGGGAGATTTAGACATATTGGCTCGTGGATAGACTCGAAGGTAGTTAATCAAGGATTTCGTTGGTATAGTTGATGCTGATCGGCTTGCTGTTGATACGTATGGCTTGCTGGATTAATCGTTGGATTCTTGAATGCTGGTTCGGTAGCGTTAAGTTAAGAGACTGGTGACCAGAGAAGGCCTTTTATAGTGCTATCCAAATGACTCAACTCAGAACGAGCACCATGGCGGAAGAAGGAGTGAGTCTGGCTGAGTGGTCTGTGGTGTCAGATACGGCTGGCGAGTCACCTTTAGTGTACCCAGCAGCGGCTCGTGGTGTTACTGAACCTTTTTGTGCTACGATACAGGAATCGATATGACTCTAACGGAAGCGAATATCCGTGATAACCAATCGTTGGCGCGTACCGTTGAGGGCCAACTCGACACAAAGAAACTCAGAGCTTTGACACAACTCAGAAAGTGACTCTCTACGCCGCACGAGCATTGAATCCCGCCCCAAGATGCACACTCTCGACATATGACTCTGGTCTGACTGGGTATGCTGGAAGACATGCGAGCAAGTACCGATCAGCACCGGCACGAGTCGGGTGTGTGCACGTTCACCATAGCACGAGATACTCAGGAATGTAACGCACAGTCAACCTGGATGCTTTTGCTACGGTGTGCCGCGTACGACATATGAGCGGGGTATCATAATCTTTTCGTTCCTTTCACGTCACTCCATAACTCTTTCCCGATGTTCTTCCAGTTCCCGACCTCTTCATCACTTCTCTTTCTCCTGGTGAGGCCTGATCGCCTGACTTCCACGAGCCATACCACGCCCCAGTAAGCGACCGACAACGACACTAGTACATATGCCAGCCATACGATCAGAAGCACGGATGTACCTTGATCCAGCTTCCCCCCAGCAACGTCGATAATGTCACCAGCCACCGAGAAAACCCCAGATATCAACACCGTGAGCAAGACGGCGGCGACAAAGGCGAATGCGCTCGCAAGGAATGGCCAGAACATGTTGAAGTAGGCGAGAAGTTTTGAGTGTGGAAAGATGATGGCTGGGATGGCGGAGACGGCGGAGAACCCAGCACCGACGAGCGAGACAAGCAAGGAAGCGAAGACGGTGTATCGTACGTCGGCCAATACGGTAGCCATAGTCCTGAGGAGTGTTGAGACTAGGATGATTGGGGAGAGTGGGTCTTGAGATCCATCAGTCGGCGTTGTCAGTGTCAATAGCCCTACAGAAGTATGGTCAGTCGAGCCTCAACGCCTTCGGAAGCATGCTACTCACTGTCGCTGGCTTCGCTATAGCTTTCGCATAGTTCTACGACAATAGTATCGGAAGCATCGTCTTGAGCATCGGAGACGGAGCCCGAACAAACTTTCCTGAGGTAGAGATAGTAGACGTCTGCTAGTGCCTCGCCGTCCACGCCTTCCGATCGTATCGATGTTGCATCTGACTGCGAGCTCGCTCGGGCGATCGTAGTTGTATTCAGCTGCGGTTCGTCAACATTTGTCTTCATTTCACCGAGGTCGGCATACGTACTGCCACGATGTACTGTCCACCAAACATATGGTCATCGCTTCCCGCCAGTACCAGTATCAGCGTGAAGACGAAGCTTGCGACCGCGAATGCGATCGAAAGGATAGCAGAGAACCGGTACTTCATCAACACCCTTTTCGGTGTCTTGGGCGGCGCCGGCAGGGCCTTGTCGGTAGACTTCCGCAAGTCTCCAAGATCAGGCTCAATGGCTATCTCTTTCCCCGTGTAGAAGGTCTCCTCTATGTGATCCATCTTGCTCATCGACACACCGTGTGGTTGGAAGGCGCTAGCAGCGAGACTGACAGTGCCGACGGATGTCAGTACATAAGGACGGGTGTATGATGTCCATAGCAGAAGACATATGCACTGTCGCAGAGATGATAAGTAAGACGCTTCAACATGCGTGCAGCATGACGCAACTGTTCCTGGTTATCGGGAATCTTCAATCTCGATGTCTGGGAAGCATGGATGTACGTGGTAGGCTTGTCGCATGATTATAGTGTTGCATGATAGACCTGCTATATACTGTCGCGGATACGGCACATGTAGCCTTGCGCGGGGATAGACCGGTGGTTTCAAACATCCTATTAGTCGCCAGATCGCGATGGATGTGCGAATTCGGCGATCAGCGTTCCTGTTTCGGCGTCGCAGGACGTGGCCAAAGCGTGGCATTGAGCAACAACCCGCTTCAGATGGATGGGGTCTGAGATGTTTCGTCGACATCCAAACAACTTGCGCATGGCCGGCCCACGCATTGGGAGTGCGCGTTGTGCCGAACTGAAAGCGGTTGTGAAGTTCGCGAATGCGAGGTGGTAGCTCCCGTACCTAGGTAGAAACGGGGAGCGCTTCACTAGTGCGACTGAAACGCCGAACTTTAGGAGCGACGATCGTGACCTATCCACATAATGCTTGTGCGATACCACGTCGCTCAAGTACATTTGCGAAAGGCTTTTGGTTGTCGGAGAGGGACCGAGAGTTGGTAAGATACTCGAACGCGCAGCTGTTCTACTGCTAGAAGAACGATCCTGGGGGATATTGTCCAAGAGGCTGGGGCTGGAGGTTGGGAAACGCATCACCCTAATCATGGGTTAGTCCAACAGCACCTGATGAGCCGAGCTAAACGTACCCAATCGAGAGGTAAGGTATACTGGTCCAGATCCATTGGCATGAAGCCAAAATCGAACGGGTGACCAAAAGCACTATTGCCCATGTCAAATGCATCCGAGTCGGGAACAGCAAATCCAAGATTGTTAATGTCGAAAATCTGGGATGGGGAAGTCAAATCAGGTTGGGCACCTATGTGAGCCGCTTTCGATGACGTTAGTAGATGTAAGCGGGTAGTAAATAAGATGCCGCTCACCGTGCGCCGAGTCGGTAGTCTGTACCCCACTGCCGTGAACTTTAGAGAGAACAAGCTTCACGGCTGTAGCAACCTTCCGTGCCTCCTGCGATCTCTTGCTAGCTCTGATCCATATGTGATAAGCGGAACGCAACGACGCGACGATTTCCTCTTGCGTCGGGGACGCTTGGTCCAGTTGCACCCCGCTTTCCATGAGCTCAGAACCCAGCGGGATGGGAGCAATGAGTTCCTCATCAAGCTCGACTACCAAGACGGTAGTGGCGAGTAAGAAGTCTTGCGCAATGATGGAAGACATGTACCAGCTCAAGGTAGAGAGACGCCACCCTGGTGAAGTTAGTCTGCCTCCTGGTTGTACCTCAGCGTCAAGCTTGCTCTGGAGGCGAAGCATCTCTATAGCAGCGTTCAAGCAGACCCTGCGGGAGTATGTATATCTGCTATCGGTTCGGCCGAGTACGAAGTAGGGTCGATGCAACATAAGCTCGGCCTTCAAGAAGGCTACGTTCAAATACGTGTAGCGCATGAAGTCTGGTGATAAATCGGTACTAAGATCGTCGAAGGTGTTCGATGCTGGCGATTGTGGTATCTTTCCGAAGACATCTCTTAGTGTGGCGTCCATCTCCGTGATCTCTCCATACGGTGGCAGCGAGGTAGCATTGACGAGATCTACAATCCTGGCCTGCACACTTCGCAACCTCGTGAGAACGATGGAGTAAAGCAGTTGCGTCAACTCAGTTTCGGGCCTTGAGGGTGGTAGTTCTAGCATGTCTTCGTGAAGGTCGTCTTCACCCAAGTTGCGGGGCTCTTGAGTATCGTACATTTGCGGCATGATCGTCCGTGGCAGTCCGGCTTGAGAAGAGGTGGTAAAATCTAGCGACATGACTACGAGCCATTTACGACGCCTCAGCTCACCTTCGTGAGGCGAGATGTTCGGAAATCTCGACGGGTCCCTGTGGTATCCCATTCGGAAACAAAGACGTACAAGCATGCCAACAAGCATGTAGATGCTGAACTGGCTGTCGGTTGAGCGTAGAAATTCGGTACCAAAATACAACAAGAACGCTTCGATCGTGTATGGCGGTGTTTTGGTGTAGTTTGCAAGAATCATACCTAGATATCGACGTACGGACTCAGCAGTTGCATCACATGTAGTTTGTACCCAGTTTCTGCTTACATTGCGCAGCCTTCTCGCGATAGAAGTTGATCCGCGCCAGATCAGGAGCCAGTTCAGTATCGCCAAGCTGATGAGCGTTCACCGCGGCTTGAAAACGAAAGCCAAGTGCCAGTGCAGCGTAGAGTACACCCAACCACATAGTTGAAGTTTCCGATGGTTGTGTCCACAGCTCATTGTACTGTATGATCATTAGCTACTAGAGGTAGAAATGATCATATGACCTCACCTGTTTGAGAAAGGTTGGCTTGTGGATGAGGGCTGGAGACATCAGTGGACGCCTTTCAACCGAGGTAGTGAGCATACTTGGATGAGATTCCATTGACATGAAGAATGTATCAATGAGACGATCCGCTTCTGGCCGCGGAGGAAGAGCAGCGAGGAGCTCTTCTCTAGTCGCATGGGCATTACGGCCAAACAGCAGCTCTGGACCGGGTACTTCATTCACCACTTCATCATCCGGATCGGGCGATACGGGCACCTGGTCGAGATGTTCGCGCAGCTCCGATATCTGGGCTGGAATTAGAGAGGTAAGAGTCTCTGTGAGAGGTTTCACGTACGCTATCAAGTATGCTTGTCCAATGTCCACTGTTCGTATAGCTTGTTGCATCGCAGCTGAGATTTACGCGATCCGGCGTGCCAGGCAAGTCACCATTGTTTCCTCCGTTATGATGTTGCCGCGCTTGTGATGGGCTGGATAGCGCGGGATTAGCTGTATCAACAGGATTTCCACCGATGAGGTTGGTGACGAGCTTTTCGAGTTGGTCAATCCTGTCATGGACGCTGTTCGGGATTTTGGGTTCCTTTTGCACTGGTGGGTTGCGAACATAGACGCACGACAGCGAGAGTCCGCGATCGACACATGTTTTGCATGGCTGCTGTCGATCACATTTCAACCTCCAGTCAATTAGCATGCAATTCTTTTGGGCAGGTAAGCTGATTGTTTACTTGCGTCGTCGACAAAGGGTGCAACTTAAGATGGGCTTGTCTCTTCGTCGACTTGGAGGTACCACTCTCGGCGTCTGATCATCCGCGCTCATTTCGAGTGGTAGTATCACAGTGGGTCAAAACAAGGCGTAAGGGCACAACTCGCGTTGTTACGAAGATGCCTTCGGGGCGGCCATCATCCCCGATGCCGAGGCTAACCGCTTCGGCCGAACACCCCCCGCATTCCATCTCAGCTTACGTCACTGTCAGCAATCATAATGTTCCTAGTTCGCGACTGCACCGGTGGAGATTATCCTAAAGACCGTTGCATTCTAATCATCCTTCTCGTTGTCCGACTATCTAAATCGCTGGCACACATGCTAAAGCCGCCATCTATCCAGTTCCTGCTCCGCCTGGTCATTGCCTGTGCTCCACACTAGCACAGTTCCGATCACGCGATCCCCGACTCAGCTTCCGGTGGCAGTCAATAGACTTTTTTTATCCAAAGAATCGGACTGTCGCTCGTAACTTTCGGCATCACTACAGACTATCATGTGCCCATCCATTAAGCGATTACAGTTACGACCTATCTTATTTTTCTGGGTTGGGCGAAGGTACCTTTTTAAAGTCTTCATCCAGCCTAGAGGCTCTAAGGATTGCGATCTCTCTTAATTTAATAAGAAGTACCTTTGCGTATATAGTAGTTATATAATTTAGAAATTATAAGTAGCTTATCTTACTTTACATTATTATAGTACTATAGATAAAATAAAAGAGAACTAGAATATTAAATTATACACACTGCAGTAAGTTAATAGTTAAGAAATATATAATGCGCACCTTAGCGTCTTTATTGCTTTCACAACTCACAGCCTAGAGGTATGACATCTAGTTCATGTCCATGGAAGTATGCCTGTAAAGCAGTGCCCCAAAACAGGCGCCACGACTCGGATTCGACATTCCGGAGGCCGATACGCTTGATGGCATGCTGGGGCGCGCGTTGAGAATGTGGAACCAGGCGACACACAGGTTTGAACCAAATCGTGGTAATCATACGGTTTTGCGGCATGGATAGAATGGACGTTAGGTCTTCCCACCTCTTGAAGTCTCCGATATCGAAGGTGGACAGGCGGTAGAAGAGTGGAGTCGCTTCACAGCGCATTTGCTTACATGCGAAGAGGAGGCCAACAGGCTCGCGGTTAGAGGTTGGCGCACCTTCGTATGTGGACGAAACCGACTTGATCGTTCTGCCTAGACAGCTATATTCCCAGATCTTATTACGCAGCTCACCAGGAAGCCGAAGAAGAGCCGAGGTAAGCTGATTTCTCTTTGTACTATGCCTATCAGCGACTGATCAACGAACATGCAAGACCACTTACATGGCTTGGATTCTATTGGGAGCCGTAATCCAATCCTGCATCTCTGATGTAAGTGTTGAGGACATAGTGATGGTTGAACTTGGATGCTGAAACTGGATTATAAGGGAGTGTAGGTGGTTACATACAAGTGCAGGTCTAAGAACCCGTGGGAGTTCGATGGCAGTGCCTTAGCTCAAGCTTCCGCGGACATACGATTTCACATTCACCCCCGTGCCTTGGCGACCTGCAATCGACCCGACACATACGTTGTGAAATTGGAGTAGGCGACTAACAAGTGACGACGACCAGAATCGACCCACATTCACGGTTGTCCATCATCGGCAGCTCTCAGGATACCCTCCAGTCCTGCCTCAAATACAATCTTGATGGCTGGCTTTCCATAAACAAGGCGAAATGCGCACACAAGGTCAGCCCTAGTTTCGGAACTGAGGAGTGACAATTGTAGCCTCGAACCTTTGACGTGAACCGTGTTCAAAGCCGGGAACGCGTTTGCGTTAGCCCTCCCTTGAAATTCAACCTCTTCCTGGAACCATTTGGCCGGGTGGGCCCAGTGTACATATTGGAATTCTACCGACAACAGAGAGATTTGAATCGAGGTGATCCGCGCACACCGCTCAGCTCCAATGGCGACGATAGCGGCTTCGTGGCTATAAGGCAGGGCCATTTCCATTTCGAAGGTCGCTGTAGTATGTAAGAGTGAGCTGGCTTCACGGTGGAGCTGCCGACAGCAGCAAATGAGACCGATAGGGTTTGTCGCGCTTTGTTCGCCTTTCCGCGGATACATACGTATCACAGAATCTGTAAACGTGAATAGATAGATGAGATTGCGAAGTTCTGCAGGAAGTCGTAGAAAAGGCGATATAAGTTGGTTGATCCGCGCACTATTCCAGTCAGCAATTTTATCCCCGTGTCTTGAACAGTGTTGTACGCGTTAGCCTTCAAGGTGGAGATGCGAGCTTACATCTGGTCGCCTGTTGTGATCGTCAGACCAGTCGACTCGGGGTTGAGCGCCATGATGCAGTCGTCACTGTAGTAAAGCGTACCTAGGTAGTTGTTATGTTCACGAAGTGGGCGCCAGACAATAGAGGAACGGAAACGGACGGAAGTGTCGCCCTTCAGTCTTCGTGGTCTGCCCGAACAGGCTAGGTGCTTCGTAGGTAGATAATGACGTCATTGGCTGCTACCTCTAGATAATGCAGCTTCTACCATCTCACAACTCAGCAGACATGTGCAGCGCGGAAGCTTTAGCATTGCCAGAACGAACTTCGCGGCGATTAGTCAGGCTGTCTACATGTCATCGACAACAGAGATGTCGCCAGTCTTCGCTACACGCCTGATGCGTCGCTCGCAACCCCACACGCGCCCTTCCGCCACCCAAAGCATCATTGATAGTTTGTCCGGCCTACGAGTTCGACATCCGACTCCGAGAAATCCTCGCGCTTGACTTGGATATCGATAGCCTTCGAGATACCACCCAGAGACAGTCGATGACCTGATCTTCGCATACGATAGCGATCGTCACTAGAGACGTAGCTGCTCTTCCCGGAGCCTGAGGACGTTCTATATATCCTTGAAATTGTATGCTGGTATATCGCATGCATGGCAGGCATGCATGCGACTACGATAAAGAGGTTGGCTTCGGTTGCACACCAGTAAAGACCGGATACGTTGTCGTCTATGATTGCGCAGTCAGTCATTGTGCAGCCAACAGGAGGAGCAGTACTCACAAGTCGGATTTGAGCTCTGATCGAATTTTACGAGAGCCCATAAGCGAAGGCAACTGACGATGAAGATGATGAAGCCCACAGCGAACATAGAAATAATCTGGACCTTCTTCTTCCAGGACATCTGTAGTCTCGCTAGCATGGGCAAAGGCAACGATAGGATTGCCACGTCGAGCATGATCTCAATGGCGCCGCGAATGAATCCAAATAGCCGAACGTCGACAGTGCATCGTCCACTAGTTTCGCCTTTCCACCCGTCCCAGAAGAATGAGATAGGCTGACATTGGAACATCATAGCTCCTGTATTACCAATGCCAAAGCAGGTAACGATCCCCATTAGGATGTACGTAGACGTTCTTAGTCTTGCCGAGGTTGCGATCCGCAGGTAAAAAGCCAGGATGGACAGTTGACAGAAGGCTTCTGCGATTTGGTACATGATATAGCTAACGTACAACCACTGGGGCGGAATTTAGCTTCACAAGGGGCGCTAAAGGCGAGGCTTACCTTGAAGCTATTTGTTATCGCCGCTGGCGATATCCCCCACAAGTCTCTTCCGAATCCGAGACGAGCCGCTAGGAGGCTCATCAGTCGACCATTTCATCTATAGATGGAGTGTTGGGAGGGATTTACCGACGATGACAGGGACGTTCTGAAACAACGAGGCCAACTACGCTTCGTCAGCTCTAGCGTCCCGCACGCTCAACGCTCATGACTTACCCCAGCCAGCCCGATGAGTAGGTCGTCCAGCCCAAGCTTCGCCTTGGCTGAGACGAACCGATCTGTTAGTCGCAAGATAACCATTGTTACAGCAAGAGCGCCGATAGATGTCGTGACAGCGATCATTGTCTCGCTCTCGTCCCTGATCGGTATGCCGCAAGCCGCGTAGGTTTCGTTGGTCGCACTGAGTGATGCGGTAACAGTACAGCTTTCAGCATTGCAATTCGCGAATGCTGTCTGGAAGGTGGTGTCGGCACACAGACAGTCGAAGTTGTCGGGCTTGCAATTGCTCGAGGGTATAAAAGCTTGGAAACACTTTGCCTGTGGTTCTTAGCCGCTGGTGCCACGAAAGTTCGGTCATCGACTGACTGCACAGGTCGGTAGTTTTCGCAGGAAATCGTCTTGCGCGAGTATAGGTAGCACTAAGATGGCGAATGTCGCAAAGTACTGGACGAACTTCATCGCGACGATGATCGAGTGGGAAGGTGCGCAGCAGCGCAAGATTTGTTACCAACAAAGCATTGGGAGTACATATTCAACATGACGCATGATTCATAGCTCAGGTCAGTGACGATCCGTTAAGGGGATTACTTTCTTGAGCATCTGACAGCTCGCAGGATCCGATGGATCATGGACGTTGTTTCAGTCGCCCTGTCAAACTACCATGCCTTGGAATGATCCGCGCGCAATAGGAGACCATCACTGGTGGACTCTAGGGCTTGCCATTCCTTGACAGTTCTGTGCCGCAACCGATAACATTAACGTCCAGAATTTGACAGATTTACCCTTTCGACACGGCCCAAATCCTGCGGGATTGCTACGCTTTATTCTACTGGCGGAAATGTTCTCGAGCACTTTGTATTTGCATTGATGCGGCGCAGCCGTTCTAAGCGAACCGTCATCACGCAGGAAGATACTGATATGGCGAAGGATCTGGCTTGGCAGGACAGGTATATCTCGATCATTTTACAATCCCGGCAACTGCCTTTCCTCATCACTGTCATCACCATGTCTATCGTATTATCAGCCACGATCGCTATTGCTTTCGCTGCATTTGCCATACTTTACGCCACCCGTTGGCATCTGGAGAGAAAGAATGCGAGACCTCTTCCCCCGGGCCCAAAGGGCCTCCCGATTATTGGAAATGTCAACGATATGCCCAAATCCGGCATGCTTGAGTGCCACCACTGGCTACGACACAAGGATGTCTATGGCCCTCTTAGTTCCGTCACAGTGCTAGGGCAAACTTTCATCATCATTAACGACCCTGAGATCGCATTCGAGCTGTTGCGCGATCGCTCAGCGATTCATTCTTCGAGACCCAGCCAGACCTTTAGTGGTGACATGTATGTGGAGAGCTCCATAGTAAGATGAGGGAAGTGCTCGCTGACCATGCGGACAGGGTAGGATGGCGTCATGCAATT
Source organism: Alternaria infectoria (assembly GCF_024043175.1). NCBI lineage: Eukaryota > Fungi > Ascomycota > Dothideomycetes > Pleosporales > Pleosporaceae > Alternaria > Alternaria infectoria. The sequence goes on from NW_026250691.1 coordinate 24,693, forward strand.
GCGATGACCCCGTATTCCGCAGAATGGAAAATTCAGCGTAAGAATATCACCAAGATAGCGAGCACGAACGTTTCCGTGTCCGTGTTTGATAAAGCGCAAGAGACGGAAGCCGCGCACTTCCTGCTCAACCTTCTAGAGTCACCCGACAAGCTCTTTGATCATATACGAAAAGAGGCTGGCAGTGTCATTCTCAAGATCACCTACGGCTACACTGCTGTCGCCAATGGCAACGACCCTTTCGTTGATATGGCCGCCAAGACTATGGAGCAGTTCGCCGATGCTACAGTTCCTGGGAAGTGGTCGGTAGACATCTTTCCATTCTGTGAGTATCGCTTCTTGATGATTAATATGGCCTCTGACGTCGGCTAGTGCGGTACTTGCCAGCATGGCTGCCAGGTACGGGGTTCAAAGACACGGCGAGACGAATGGCGGCGCAGCTCAGCCAATGCACGAATCAACCGTATGAGTTCGTGAAGAAGCAAATGAGAGAAAAGAGGCATTCGCCGTCTTTCTTGTCGCAATGCATTGAAGGTCTCGGTTCGGATGCTGAGATGGAGTTTATTCATAAGTGGACTGCATTAGCGCTCTACCTGGGCGGTGCTGATACGGTAAGCTTGTATGCCATTATCGGCGCCTCTATTACTTTACTGACTCAATCCATAGACCGTGTCCTCGATCATGACCTTCTTCCTTGCTATGACTGTCTTCCCGGAAGTTCAAAAGAAGGCCCAAGAAGAGCTAGATCGCGTTATTGGCGGAGGCCGGCTACCCGTCAGTAAAGACCGCGAAAGTCTTCCTTACATCGAAGCAATCATGAAAGAGACCCACCGCTGGCACCTCGTCGCACCAATGTGCCTTCCACACTGCAGCACGGAAGAAGACACCTGTCGCGGGTATCGCATTCCGAAAGGCTCCATCCTTCTACCCAATAATTGGCACTTCACGCACGACCCTGAAGTCTACCCCGACCCAATGGTGTTCAGACCAGAGCGTTTCCTCGAAACACCCACTCATAAGAGTGAGCCTGACCCTAGAAACTTCATCTTCGGATATGGTCGCCGCATCTGCCCGGGCCGATACGTGGCGGATAACGCGCTCTTCATTACCATCGCCCAGACTCTCGCAGTGTTTAACATCACCAAGTTCGTTGATGGAAATGGTCGCGTTGTGGAGCCGGAGGTGAAGTTTGAGCCGGGAGCGATCAGTCACCCTGTGCCATACCGTTGTTCGATCAAACCGCGATCGGAGGATCATAAGCGGTTGATCAAGGCTTCAGAGCAGTTGTTTCCTTGGGAGGAAAGTGACGCCAAAGAGCTGGAAAATATAAGCTGGTAATGTAAGAGCAACCGCCCGCCCAGCTACATGCGTGTTGCGTGAAGCTTCTTTGCTACCTGCACATTGTGAGCGCAGGGGTTTGCGTAACGTCTGTACTATAACATTAGGTATTTTGGAAGAATTGAGGACTTGTGGTGGGTGTGAGACAAGACGCAAGCCAGCCGGAACTTTTTATTTTGGTCTCTTCGTATAATGCTGAGAATTTCTTTAATGTACAAAGGTCGACAAATGCCTACGTTTAAAACGCAGCTGACAACAAACTATGGTGTAAGTCGAGTAAAGTCTCAGCTCATGTAACACACACGTCCCACCATCGTTGCTTTGACTATTCCTTCTTCGGTAGCGGATTGACAAACTTGTCCTCGTGGAGCTCTTCGTCTTTAGGCGCCACACCACGTTCTTGTAGTTGTTTGAGCGCCTCTGGGGCTACCTTCCCAATTTGGTGGCTCCTGTATTGATTGGTCTCAGAACGCGTCAGCCACGTCAAACGACCCTCGATTTCCGTATCGTGGATGTTCTCGATCGCTTTGTCTGCGCCCTCTTTGGTTGCGAAATCGATGAAGCAAAGAATGCGCGGTTCTTTTTTCTTATCACCATAGAATGGCGCGAAGTCACTGATGCGTTCGATGGTACCATGTTTGGCGAATTGCTCGTCAAGTATCCGCAGCGCGTTCTGTTTCTGTTTGTTGATGCTGGTATTGGACGTCCAACCGGGTGTCTGAACTCTAACCATCAAGCGACGACCTTCGAGCAATGGGCGTACAGCTTCGAGTGCAGCGGCGGGGCCCTCGTCAAAGAAGTAGCGAGTAGCGTACTTGTGGTCTCGCTTGTCCTGCACAGGGCCCCAAATGAAGTCGTCTTTGAGAGGCCTGACGATAAGCTTCTTGCGCTGTAGCTCTGCGTCATTAAGCTCTGCAATGACCTTGGCAGCCTCTGCTTCGCTTCCAAGTTCCGCGAAACACCTGGTGTCGTTCTGGAAAGTGTAGCGATCAAGACGCATCTGCAATCTCTTGCTGGGTGAAAATTAGCTCGAAACCCTGTTTGCGAAATCTCCAAAGAAATGTTATAAGACGTACACGGTGCATCCTTTTGATCGTAGTAGATCCTCGACCTCTCCTCTCGTCAGTCGCTTTGGTATACCCAATAAAGCAACCCCTGATGATGCGCTTGATATCGGAGTGCGCGCATCAGTGAGTGCAATCTCTGGTCCTCTCGACGGTGTTTCGATGATATTTTCCCGCCTCAGCTGGCTGGCAGCGAACTCTCGCTTCGTAATTGATGTTCTGATCAACGGAACAGCTGATTGAGCAACGCGTACGGAAGGCGTTGTCCGAGCAAAGAGACAGCGCCCACGAGAGAGTATCCTGGGTACAGCCATAGTCAATTGTGTTAGTCCGAAGGTGATGGTAGGTCGCAATCGATGATGGCGAATGATCGCGTCCACTCGAAAAGACGCCAGCCATGATCGCGCTGAACAGAGAAAGTTCCTTGGCTTGCCAAGACCTGGCTTATCGATAACACAGGTCACGAAACCAGCGAAACTGCAACCGCCACGCTGTGCAACATTTTGCAACGATTCGCTCAAACAAGGCTTCGCCCATTTATTTTACTAGCACTGCAAAGAAAGATCTGATCACATGTCTGCGAGGAATGTAACAAGATAATTCATTTAATATCAAGCTACTTAGAGATCATCTAGCCCTAAACTGTAAGACCGGCCCGTCTTTCTTGCTAGCAAAGACGTCCTGGATCTGATACTCAGACGCCCTTGTCCTACCGACTTCCAAGTCCTTGCTTCCAGCACCCAATGTCGTGCCCGGCGCCAGTCTCAGGTCGTATAGATAAAGTACCCTGGCAATCGTTACCGACAGCTCAACATACGCGAGACCCTTGCCAATGCATCCACGAGGACCGATGCTGAAGGGGTTGTACGCCGACTGCGCTGCCTGGAGACTGCTATGAAGCGGGTTCGCGGATGGATCAGATAGCCATCTCTCAGGAATGTAGTCGAACGGTTGAGGGAAGTAGTCGGCGTTGTGGTGAATGGCGTAGATCGGGACGCCCACGTCGCATCCGGCAGGAATGTGGCGACCATCGATATCCAGACCACCGGCAAGGACTTCCCGGGGAAGAGCACCGGCGACTGGGGGGGTCATGCGCATGGTCTCGTCGATGCAAGCACGGAGGAATGAGCAGCCGCTCAGCTTGGGTCCGGTTACGATTTCCTCAACATCATTGAATGTTTCCCGGATCTCTTTGCAGACTTTCTGCATCGCTGCGGGGTTGTGTGCGAGGTAGAAGAAGGCACCAGCCATAGCCGTTGAAGTTGTATCAGAACCAGCGATGATCAGCAAGTTTGATTCGCCCCAAAGCTCATCCATGCTGAAGCCTTTGCCGGTTTCTGGATCCTTCGCGTTGAGCAGGTAGTAGAAGAAGTCTTTACGATCAACGTCGACGCCCAGCTTTGTTCGCTCCATGGCTTGACCCTTGCTGTACTGCATGTACTGTGCTCGCTGGCCTGCGATCTTGCGGAAGAAGAGCTTGTCCAGGTGCCAGTTGTGGATGGTAAGGTGCGTTCCGCAGATGAGATGTCGGTGTGCCGCATTGCCAACCAGCTGAGTTGCGAAACGATTGGTAGGGCCTTCCAGCATACCAAAAGCCTTTCCAAATACCAGATCACCCATGATGTCGAAAACGAGCCACTCGCACCAATGCGCAGCGTTCCAAGCGTCGTTCCAGCCACCATCCTTCTCATCGGCGAGGCTCTTCTCGGCAGACCAGTTGTTGCTCTTGCGTCCGAGCAGTTCGCAGCCAACACGTACATTTGCCAGGATGTACTTCTCGAGACTCTTGATGGCCGAGTCGCTGAAAGCGTGGCTCATCACACGTCTCTTGCGTGCATGTTGCATCTTGTCAATAGAGCTATGGACGCTAACCGCTTTAGGTGTGCTGGGGAACGCTTCGTAAAACGACGCCTTCTTGACATTGCTGCGAAATCCATAGATAGTTTTGAGGCCAGTGGCGGTGTTGACAGAAAGTAGGTTCGGTCCAAGACGGACGTACGGTCCATATTGCTCGTGCGCGCGGTGGAAAGCGAGATGCCGAGAGCCCTTGTAGGCGTAGTACGCCAGATAGATATCTGTGATCTTCGCGAGGAAAGGGCCCGGGTATGATGCAAGAGGATGGAAAGTCAGGCGGTAAACGATCACTCCGAAGATCTGAGCGTGGTGTTAGCTTTGGATTGATCAAGACGAGAACGCCGAGCAACGTACGTAAAGAGCCAGGGCTCCAAAGATGGAGGCTAGTAGGAATAGGAATGCCATGTTTGTGGTATTGAGGCGCGTTGAGTTGAGTGATGTTATTGATGTGTGACAAAGGTCATTGCCACAAACACGCGCACCGTTGAACAATTCGTGTACACGATGAAGAGTACCAAAACCGTTTCACGAAGTAGAGGGTCGCGCACGCAAGGCACATAAGTACTCATTCACCCTCCACCATCATCCGCAGCTCCCGCAATACCCTCTCTGATCCCAGGTCCATCGCGATGACAAAGAACAACAGCGTTGTGGAGTAGTCTCGTGCCCTTCTCATCGCAGAATCGGCGAGCGGGTGTCTTGGGTATACGTAGCGGCGTGTCACGGCTAATGTCGGATATCGATGCAGAACCCCGTGTCGCAATCACGCGCAGCGGATATCACAGCAAGCGAGGACACTAGTGCGGATACCCGTGCCATCCCACCTTTTTCACATTGGAAGGGCGCGGATATCGTGCGCGTAAGCCTGGCAACAATCACGGTTGCAACGGCAGTGGGGTAGGAACGATTTTGCATCATGCATACCTAGGTAGTCAACAACGCGTGCACAGACGCGGGCTCATATCATCTTGATCTAGCAGGCACACAATAAGTTCACTGCGGCTAAGGGGGTGGTAGAAAGCACCTGGGCAGTGATAAGCTGGAGCTGCAGGCCATCTACTATCAGCGTTTCTAGCTGGATGCTTTCTCAGATCCGGCAAAGAGTATAGACTCAGCATTCAGAGGCGAGTAATCGAGAGGTATCGCTAACGCTCTCATCGCCTGCCACGTTGACCGTGAAGCACCAGTACCTCGTGAGACGAGCGTCCGGCTGGGGACAATGACTGCAGGATGGTATATTATTGAGATCAGACCCAAGGCGGAAGATTGCGAGTGTAGTCGCGGTTCTTGGTGTTCGCGACAGACCTGACGAATGAAATGGCGCGAGTATCAAAGCGGATAGTGCCGTCTTGGCATCCATCGAGCTTCGCGAACATCACCAAGCGTCACGATAGTCGACCCAAACGCGCGACAGCACGGCACCCGCCCATTGACCCATTGACACCCTTGCAGCCTGTCTGGAAGGCCAGTCCCTCAAGATGTCCGTCGCCAAGAATGTGAAGACTACTGTCTTTTCGGTACGCAGCCCGAACCGATCTCGAATGCCTTTACCTCGCCGCCCCTCTTCGGCCATTAACCATTGCGAACACTGGTACTGACTGTAGACCTGTAGAAATACACCGTTCAGCCTACCGGAATCTATGCCGCGATTAACAGGCTCTTCGCGCTCGACCCCAAGCGCTCCACGGGTATCCCCATGAACCCGCAATTCCGCAACCCACCCCCAGGCGGTCTCGACCCCAACTCTTACGACGACCCTGTCACTCTCCCTGCCGCTGATATCGCCGAGAACCCATACTGGAAGCGCGACGTGCGACGACGATACCCCAGGCTCTCGACAGTCACCCAGTCCGACGCGGTTGCGCTGCTCGAAGTTGGAAGCGCGGCAGCACCCAAGCAGGAGCTGATTGGCGAGGCAGGCACAAAGTCGCTGGTCGCGGCGAAAGAGGAAGGCGCCAAGGGACTGGCGGTCGCGTTTGAGAAGAATACTGGACTTGCAAAGGATGTGCTGGGACCTGGTGGTATGCCTCCGCTACCAAGCGGGCTGCACAACACCCTTGCTGGCGGACACAAGCGATACGAGCTGGAGAACGAGCAGTCATATGGCACAGCGTAGGTCTTTTCATCTGATTTTGCAGGAACGACACTAATGCGATACAGATACCCATGCCGGACATTTGCTTAGAGTACAAGATGAACTGGGTAGGTAGAGAAAGATGATCCGTTTTCTGTATATATGGAGACATTTCTTCCATGCTTTCCGTGTAGCCATCAGTGAACTTTCATAACACCCCTTGTCATGAGCGCGTGGGAGTGTTGTAGGTGGAGCGCACGTGTCCGAATGTCTGATCCATGTCTCTTGTGTCTCACCGTGCGTTTGTGTCAATTCTTCACCTCGCATCCTTTGTTGTTCCTTACCGTCCGTCACCGCGTCGAGAAAGGAAAGCACGACGTGTGTTGATGTCTTGGCGCTGTTGACAGCGACTGCCTCGTCGTCACTTCCATATCCCAACTGCACCCACCTCCCACCCGCGCGTCACTCCTGTCCTTCTTTCCACATCGTCGCAACCGCAGTCATGAGCGCTGTGTCGGAGAAGGGACCAACAGAGCTGGGCGCTGATCCCCTCAACTTCATCTACGCCTGCTCGGTGTGTTGCGCCTCCTTCGCCGATGTCTACGAAGGCCACAACGAGACAGTCCGTGGCCTGTCAGATGGTATCAACCCAAAAGAGCGCCTTGTGACGCGCCTGTTCCTCGCCAGTTGCTGTCATGTCTTCTGCAGCAGTCATTTGGAGGGCGGCGGTAAGTGAAGCGCGACCGCACATTAGGCAGCTGCTGACAGCCACGACAGGACCGCCTTTCCATACAGCCGGACAGCGACCCCAATCACCCTGTCCCGTCTGTATCAAAGAGAAAGGCGACAGTGAGCCGCGCGATCTCTTCTCGATACGCGGCTTCAAGAAAGATGAATACGATCCTAACATTCCGCTCGCATGGTTCACCGCGCCTCCCATCCGCCTCGATGGTAGCGGGAAAGAGATGGAGGCATTGCGCGTACGTCATGTCACCCACAGGTCATGACGCCAGCTAACAATAATCAGTTCCAGTATATTGCGCTTATTCGATACTGCCAGAACACATATGCGACCCGCAAGCCCCTTCAAGAAGCCTTGACCAATATGGAGAAGAAACTGGCTAGTGTGCAGGATCTTGCCTCCAAGGAACACGCGAAAGTCGTTACACTCCAGCAAGAGAACGAGCGACTACGACTGCAGAAGGATCAGTTTCAAGCCATGAAAGCCGAGGTTCAGCGACTCCAGGGTCTCGATGAAGAGGTTGCGCATTTTCGCGATGTCAACCCAAAGGACCTCGCAACATTCCTGGCAAACAAGTCAGCAATTCGCCATTACTTGAAGCTTGTGCCTATGCTAGTCGAGTAGGCCGAATACGCCATGCTACGAGGCATTTGCTAACCGCTCCAGTCAAAACGAGAGGATGCAGAAGCGACTTGCCCAACTCGGCTTTGCGATGGCACTAGAACCTGTACCTAACTTCAAAGGCATTGACCCTCACGCATTCGATAGCGACGAAGCTTCGCCTGAACGCAGCGGACGATCGGGCGGTAAACTACGAACGACTGCCTCAAGCCATACCGCCGGTAGATCGGCTCATACAACTGGACGATTGGGAACCGCATCTTCCGGCTCCTTTGTCCCGCGACCCATGAAGCGGCAACGCCTCGATTCACCCCTTCCCACCAATACCCAAGCCTGCCATCCTTCAAGCCGAGATGCCATGCCACCTCCACCAAAGCCGATGTCCAGGATGCAATCCATGCGCAAGATGTTTCCGAGCCTGCGAAAGAAGTTCTCCAGTGATCGCTCCAGGTCTGCAGCAGATGGGTCCTTTGAGGACGACCCAGACGTGCAAATGTATGATAACGGACATTGGCAAGATGTTGAAGTCGGTCATCAGCCAGGACGCGATGACTTCCGCGACGAGACACCGTACATGTCGGGAGCGCTGCCCGTAGAACAGCCCCATCAAGCCTCTGACGTTCGAGGATCGCAGCTACTTTCTAGTGTAGGCCTCAAAGACAACCGGTCAGACTTCACATTCCGAGCATCGTCTCCAGTCAAAATAGATAAGCAAAGCAGTGGCCATCGTCCGGTTCATTTGCCTACTGAGCCCTCGTACATTCGTCTTATGGATGGCTTGTCGCGCGACAATGGGATGGAGCTAGGTCTGAAAGACCCTCGCGAGCAGACGAGCACGAATCATCGTAACGATAGCAGGAATAGGCAAGTACTACCTGCTTATCGGCATGAGCACAACGCCGAACCAGTTGATTACCGGAGGCCTTTGGATCTTGGACATCCGTTCATGCACCAGTCGCCACACAGATCTCCGGCCTCTGTCGATGCGCGTCAATATCCTTCTAGCGACCACCAGACTAACGAATACACAAACAGAGCTCACGGCATGCCGGATCTTGGCCCCACTACGCCAGTACCGAGACGCCAACAAAATCCCGGCCATCAGATCGAGAGTGTAGTAAGTCCCTATTTCCGAACCGGTCATAACCAGGCCCGAGTCTATCCATCGCCCGGCCGCGCTGAACTTCAGGATAGTTCCGATCATTCCGGCGATTATCGGTCACGAAGGTCAAGGACGAACCAACCTCGGGCCGGCTGGGTTGAGGCTCGCAGTCTAAATGGCCTCTCATTCTTCGATTCACCCGTCGATTCTAGGAACGAGCCTATCGAGGTGGACCACCGCCGCAGATTGGTAGAGCTAGCACCAACGCCACACTCACATCAGCATCAAAGACGTCATCTTAATTCACGTGGCTTCATCATACGCCCGGAAGAGGGACGCTCACCATATACCAGCGACAGTGCCTATGGCTCTTCCCAAAACCGAGAACTTTACAATAGAGACGCGCCCAATTATTCCCAAGCAGCAGTTGATGTACCGCCTGCATATCGCCCAAGTCGTTCCCGCATCGGTCAGGTGCCCTCTATCATGCCTTCCATTGTTCCAAGCCGTCCACCTGCCCGGGTCCAGCCTCAATGGGAGAACCTGCAGCGTGCGGGCGTCAGGAGTAGCCGTAATGTTTTCAGTAGCGTTGCTGGGAACAATTATACTGCGCCTTCGAGGAATGTCTTCCCTAGCGCTGGTCGGCGCAATGTTAGACGGTAAAGGCAACCTATGCGTTTCTTTTCCTATCGAATAGCGAATTGAAGTACTTGGCTTTATGAATGGCCATGTTCGCATGGGGATCGGCGTATGTATGACCGGGCAAAGAAATGATTAGATACCCAGTTCTGCCATCGCCGGGTTTCATCTGTGAGCTACTCCTGCAAGACTAAATTCTAGGTACGATCAGCGTCAACCTCGTCTATATGCCCGAGTGTTAAACACCCATTCATGACTACGACTGCAGCGTGCAAGGCGGAGATGCGCACCGCGTTCCGCAGACCGTTCGATGCGACGATCAAAAAACCCTCGCAGTGAGCAGATTTGCTGTCTCGCATCACGTTCAATCAAGAGTCTGCCCCATGATGCTTAGCACGCCCACGCCTTCCCTCTCTCAACACGGAGTCTGTCAATTCAACTCACATGTGGGTAGACAGCCGGCAGATGGGAAGCTAAGACGAATGCGGTAAGGATCAAGGAGGTTTAATATGCGAGGACTATGCAACGAAGCTTCCTCGGCATGCAAGGGCCAATGCCGGTTTTCGATGACATTCATTGGCGGAGTATCATGCGCAACTTATTGTGTCACATACACACCTGATTACTTATTCTCCATGTTGCAGAACTTCGACAGTTGGCGCGATGGTTTCATCTTAGCGGTTTTTCTTTGCCGACAGGCCGTTGTAACCTCCCCACGAATCGTAACCCCTGCGTCCCCGCAAAGCCACCGCGCATGACCCACGATCCCGGTTATTGAAGCTTCCCTTAATATGGCCAAGCAATCTATCAGGCACCGCGGCTTCAAAGCTTCAGAACCATGATGCCACATCCATCACTTTCATATTGGCATCAGATGAAGGCCCACTCATTGCCATGGAAGAAACGGAAGGCAAAGCCCGTCCATTTGTGGGGCATTGAATCATTGGCATGCGAACTATTCGCGGTATAAGAGTAATGTTTGCCCAGCAGGTGAAACATAGGACTGTAGAAGTATTCTTCGCATCTCTACACCATGCTATTCAAGACTCTTTTGGCGGCGGCCGCTCTGGCCAGCACCGCTTTCGCGGCTCCTGCTGAAAAACGCCAAACCTCTCGCAAGATGAAGTGGTTCGGAATCAACGAGTCGGGTGCCGAATTTGGCGAGAAGAACTTCACGGGTGTCTACGGAAAAGAGTACACCTGGTACGATCTCAACACCATCGACAAGTTCATGGACGAGGGAATGAACATGTTCCGTTTGAACTTCCGTAAGTCATACCTCCGTAACCCACATCTTCCCAAAAGCCACGACCTAACACTCCCCAGTAATGGAGCGCCTAACCCCCAACTCCCTCACCGGCGCCTTCGACCCCCTCTACCTCGGCAACCTGACCGAGCAAGTAAACCACATAACCTCCAAAGGCTCCTACGCCATGATACAACCTCACAACTATGGCCGCTTCCTTGGGAACATCATCACCGATACCGCCGCCTTCAAAACCTGGTGGACCAACGTCGCCGCCGAATACAAAGACAACGACCTCGTCGTCTTCGACACAAACAACGAATACCACGACATGGACCAACAGCTCGTCTTCGACCTAAACCAAGCCGCCATCGACGGTGTCCGCGCTGCAGGCGCTACAAAACAATACATCACCCCCGAGGGCAACAGCTGGACCGGCGCATGGACATGGATCTCCTCCGGCAACGGCGCCAGCATGGTTAACCTGAAGGATCCAGAGAACAAACTCGTGTACCAAATGCACCAGTATCTCGATACCGATGGCTCTGGTACTTCGGCCACGTGTGTTAGCGCCACGATCTTCAAAGAGAGACTCCAGGCTGCGACCAAGTGGCTCAAGGATAACAAGAAACAGGGTGTTATTGGTGAGTTTGCGGGCGGGAATAACGCGCAGTGCATTTCTGCGTTGCAGGATGGACTGAAGTATATGGGAGAGAACAGCGATGTCTGGCTGGGAGGGATCTGGTGGGCAGCGGGACCGTGGTGGGCCGATTACATCTATAACATGGAGCCTACGACGGGAGTTGCTTGGACGGGAATCTTGCCCAAGATCAAGAGTTACTTTTTGTAGCTGGGGAGGGCTCGTGAGGTGAGGTAGAGGGTGATTGTATATACTTTGCTATTTTCTTCTTGTAGATATTTATATGAAGAAGCCTTCTTTCGCTACCGTCCCTGTTCACCTTGATGCACCTCGTCATATATCCAATAATCTCCATCTAAGGCTTCCCCTGCCAAGCCCTGCTTAAATACTCCTCCGCACTCATGAACTTGTACTCCGGGAACCGCTGGTTGAACTCATCACTAACATCCCAAGCCCCCCTCCTAATTGCCTCAAAGAACATGATGACAAAGGCCTTGCTGAAGCTCTCCCTCACATCGTCCGTAACAGTAGGATGGCTGATCAGCGGCAACCAACTCGCTTTCAGCTCTCCCTTTGCTAGATCCTCGCTCTTGACATACTCGACGAGCCAGTCTCCGCTTCTGATCTTCTTGCCTAGAGCCAACATTTCGCTGATGGAAGTGCGGCAACCTCTGATACCACCGATCTTCGGCCATGGACGCGTGTCATCTAGCGCGCGAGCGAGAATCTCACAGTCGTCTTGGATGGCGGTGATGACGATGGGTTGGCTTCCATCATCTAGAACCATGGCACGTCGGTTCTCAAAGTCGAGGAAGAAAGGCCAGGTGTAGAGATCGCGTTCGAGCGGGTATGGATGGGCGAAGTAGTCCATGAAGATGGAGGGTTGGAAGAGGCAGTATTGCATCGTTCCTAGTTCACCCTTGGCGTCTAGGTCTTCAAGGTACTTCCGGATGTAGTCTTTGTTGTCGTAGCTGGGGACGCCGGCGTAGTTCGCGATGCCCCATTCGCTGGGTGCGAAGCGGGAGACGCCTGCTGCGATGGCGGCGTGGATTAGGTTCTTCTGGGCGACGTTGTCGGTATCGAGGTGGACGACGAAGAAGGATAGGAGGGTGTGGAAGCCCTGGAGAGCTGTGGTGAGACCATTGAGGTCGGTGTAGTCGACTTGCTTGTAGGTGACTTTGGGGGATGGGTGGGATTTAGTTGGCGCAGATCGCGTGAAGATGGTGATTTCGTGCTTGCCAGAGGCGATTGTTGCTTTGAGCAAGTTGGTTGCGACGTCTTTGGACAGCGTTAGTAAGGTACGGTATGCTCATACTTCTAGCAATAGAGGAGTGCCATCTGGTGTCTCGATAGAGGCGGGGTAAGCATATGTAGAAGGGGAGGAAGCATACTTCCGGTGCCGCCTGCGACTGCGATCTTGACCATGATTGCACGTGATTCTATATCGCTCTCTTGATGTCGAAGGATTCAACTGCAAGCGCTATGGATTACATGCTCCCTGCTTTTGTATCTCCAACGGCCGCTATCTATCGCTCCGCTCTGAGCCCCCGCAATTTTTCGCTGCGAAGGCGTGTCTTCGGCGGATGACGGCATGGTTCTGACTCGTGTGACCAAAACTCCAAGTTCTGAGGCTACGATCTCGGCAATCGCGATGTCATTGATGTTTGAGTATTTTTTGTGATGCTCGACGCATACCGATTGCATGAGAAGTTGTGACTGGGCTGAGCGCTCTTTACCAATGTTGGTGCGAACTCATGCGAGCTGCCACCAGAGCGCGATGCTGCACGACCCAACGTATTGTGTTGCTTGGTAAACGTTGACTGTTGATCTTGGTTGACTTCAAAATGCACAGTGCGACGAATCGAAACGCCTTTGTGAAGTACTGCGAGACGATAGATTGGCCCTCCAGGTTTGAGAATGAGAATGTAGATAAGTTTGGAAAAACGGGAGAAGTGACAAAGACCGTGAATGGTGAATAGATGGATATCCGTAAGTAAATGTCAAATAAATGGCAGCGAAACATCGAAATGCTCAAGCATCGATCAACGGTACCGCCGGCAAAGGTTTCTCAGGCAGTGGTTTACTCGGCAGCGGCTTCAACGCATCCTCATACGCTGGTGGTCTCGAGGAGCTGCCTTCATCCGGATCATCGCGGTACGCGCCGTGAGCATTCAGCAGTGCCCCCTCCTCTTCAGCCACCCTATCTCTCCTCATGTTCTCCCAGACATCTTCCATGCCATCCCACTTCATGAGCTCGCGCTGCGCAACGATCCACCAGTACATCTTCCATAAGAGAAAGATGGTGAATAGGCCGCCAACGACGCTGCTGAAGATGACCCAGAACAAGCCCCACCATTCCCAGTGAACAAATTCGCCGAACATGTCGCGAAGCGTTCCTTTCTTGCCGTAGTATCCCCATTCTTCTTTGCGGTAGAGGAAGCGACTCCCCTCTAGTTCCCAGACGTCGCTGCCAAGGAAGTGGCCTATTGTGCCCCAAATCGTCAAAGACTTCTTGAGAGGAAAGGTGTAGGCTCGAGCTACTAGGCGCACATCGACGATTTGGTACTCGTAGATCTGGTCGTCCGTGGTAGATTGACCGAACGGGTCGGCGACCTTGGCTGGCCCTCCTTTGTCTCCTCTTTTCAGAGGAGTTCCTTTGACGCGCATCCACAGCATCTTCTGCTCTGGGTTGTTGAACCTCCAAAGAGGGTCGTCAGGGTACCGCGACTTCCCAATCACGTCAAGCGCAACGCTCCAGTACTCTGCATGCGCATCATCGCCTTCTTGATTATCGCTCGGGTTCGTGATGTATAAATAATCGATATACATGCGCGGGGCCTGTGTCAAAGGTACTTCGTGGCACCATCGTCCTCTGTCACTCCAGCTTTCTCGACAATACGGGTCTTCGGAGTTTAGGCCCCAGTGCAGTTCCGCATGGGAGAGGTTCTGGCGATATCGTGTAACGAGGAAGGTGGATGGTGTGGGTATGGTCGGTAAGGGATATAGCGGGCGATCGTTGAGGAGGACTGTGCGATTATCGTGCGTGAGGGTTACGTTGAGAAGCTATAGCGCTCAGGCTGGTTAGCACCGCTCTTTAGGCACATGCTGGACTTAGGCTCGACATTTATACATACAAGCACATGATCACTGGTTATAACCTCATGATCTTCAGGGTCCTCATAAGGGCAGTCCTTGCATTCTATCTTCGTGATGTAGGACGATCCGGGTACCACGGCTGCGACCGGTGCAATGGGCGCCTCGCACCCTTCAGGCACTTTGCCTCTTCCATCCAGGTCGCAGTCGAGTACTTCGGGAATATCTGCAGCATGGGCCGAAGACAGAAGGCCGGCCAGCAGCGCGATACCGGACAGCAGCATGGTGGGCTGGTGGTGGAATGATCGAGGGCAGGTGCCTGGCGCTCGTCGCTGCCGCCGCTGTCAGGGGCGTAGCGTGGCGGAGCCTTGCAGGGGTGTCGCGCGATTAGCCGGCGATCATGAGGCACGAACGCTGGTTCCCCCGCCAAACTTCTCTGCCACCTCCGACATGCCGCATCGGAGGATATTGATGTTGACGTCGATGCCATCATTATGTCCCCATGTCCCATGGAGCGTAAAAATACCACTGAGGTCTGTTGCTGACGCGACTATGCCCTGCCACAGGAAGCCTACTCGAGCGAGCCATTGACATCCCACCTCTGTAGAACGAATCCTTCCTCTATGTCCAGCGGTTGCTATCTTCTGCTCACATCAAGCGTGGTTGCTACAAGCGCTGTCTTCTTCGCGGCGGTTCCTTTCTATTTGCTATCAAACCATGTCGAACATATGTCTACTCAATGGTATCCTCTCTGCTCCTCCCTTCTTCTTCCACCGCGATCATGGCGCAGCTTTCCTGTGAGCGACGTAGTGGGAACATCATTAGAGTCGACGATCACCTGGAGATTGAATTCCACCGGACATCTATCGATCCCAACCGAAATCTGGCCGATCTGCTTCCTGACGACGGTATATTTCCTCTGCATTTTCTGCAAAGAGATAGCAATCGGCAGCAGTTTGATGAGGCGAAATGTAGGGGGCTTTATCTACATATGCAGCGTGAGTCATATATCAGCAACTTTACCCGCTGAGCTAACCATGGGGCAACTGCAGAGAGTGAAGCCATGTGGATCAAGTTTGACGCAGACAGACTGTACGTGATCCGTATCTACGTCGACAATGTGAACGTGGTGACAGGCCAAACCTCGCAAGTACAAGGCCAGCAAGATTATGTCATCGTGCCCGATCAGGCCTTCCTCAATGGATACAAATCCAACATCAATGCGTTAACAACACAGTTTCGCCGTCCACGGTATGCGGCCAATTATACACAGCAAGACGCCCAGACCATACGCTTCGAGGTAACGCCATCTACGAACACTAACGTACTAACAGTAATCGATGTGGGTGTTGAGGGTGAAGAACTTTGCCAAGCTGT
Source organism: Alternaria infectoria (assembly GCF_024043175.1). Taxonomy (NCBI): domain Eukaryota; kingdom Fungi; phylum Ascomycota; class Dothideomycetes; order Pleosporales; family Pleosporaceae; genus Alternaria; species Alternaria infectoria. The sequence continues at coordinate 40,480 of NW_026250691.1, forward strand.
GGTGACGTTACCCAGCATGACTGTCAGGGACTTCACGAGGAAGTACGAGCTTCAATTCGAAGACGGTACTGTTATCTCGGCTAGACTTACCAGTCAAGGAGAACAGGTCGACGGTATGAAGAGCGATCACGTGATGTAACACAAGCTGACTTAATCGTAGACACTTTGTCATTTGCTGATTGCGAGAATCTTGATGTACGTCTTAACGTCTCTTCACAACGAAGATCACGCTAAATGTCATTCATAGAACTACACAGTAGTACCGGATCACCGCGGCGGACGCCTACGCTCCCGACTGCTCAAGCTCGACACTTATCCATCTATCGGATGGGAGCCACATCGCACAACCATCTTCAATGTTCGCATGCTCAATTCGAAAGCAGCTTGCGACCTATTTGGTGCGCCCAGATTTGAAGAGACTGACAAAGAAGAAGAAGAATTGCATGGAATCAATGGCGTTCTCGTGAAATTCGACCCCGAACCAGCATCAACAAGACCTTTGGTACCGTTTCGTCGAGTACCGCGACCCCTCGAGATCTATTGAGCTGCGCATGATACTATTTCCTGATACAACGCGGAAGACGGACGAAGCGGTCGAATTACCACGGCAAACGCCAAAGGCTGGGGGCTGGAAATTGACGAAAGGCTCTTGTCTTGTCTCGTATGTGGATATCTGATGTGAGTTGGTAATGTTGCATTAATTGAGTAGCCTAAGATCTTTCCACACAACCTGCAAAGTGCGTTACGACTTCTGCGTGGCGATCGCGAATTCACGCATTAGATCTCAGCCACTCCTTCGTCTCCGTATTTTGCGTTCTCGACCCTGCTGCCTTTCAAGATTGCGGTCCGTACCGGCGTCGCTCGTGTAGTTATCGGCGTTGTTCCTGGGATTCCTGTAGAGCCGGCGGCTCAGACGCTTAGCTACACCATGCTAGTCGAGATAACGGAACTGTGGGCGAAGTCCCTTGATGCGAAAGGCGCACGCGACAGATCAGTCGCGTCGAGTCGTGAAGTGGTTGGCTGTCATTTCGAGTTGCTGGACCCTATGACGTCACACATGAGATCACCACGCGTAACACACGACCTCGGTCCATGAATAGGTTTAACAACCCAACAACCTCACAACTCAAACACTTACACCACCAACTTCAAACTATCTCCCGTTACAAATTCATCAACTCATCAAACCATACAACCCAAACCACATACCCAACCCACCAACCACCGCCACCATGTCCAGTTCAACCTTCCAATCCTTCTCCACATCCTCATCCAGCACTACCATCAACGGCCAAACAACCTCAAAGTCTGAACACACCTTCACAGACCCCAGCGGCACCCGTGTCGAGCGTACCCATCAAGCTCCAGGTGAAGCGCCGCGCGTTGAGCGCTTCGAAACGGATTCTTCGGGAAAACAGCTGGAAGATCACAGACATGCAGATGCGAAGCGGATCCAGGATGTGACGGAGGAGGAAGACGCTAAGAGCAAGGAGAGGGAGTATGAGGAGAGGATGCAGGATGAGTATGCTAAGAGGGAGGGGGGTGCTTGAGTGAAAGTCATATTGTGGACATAGTCAGTTTTAGTAGAGATATATCACGTCAAATACGCACATCACAAAAGAGGTTTGCAGAATACAATGTGAGCGAGAAGACGCCACCGGCAAAGAAGCAGGCAGCCAAGAGACTCCATTCAACTATATACGCGGCCAGAGCGCGCCGAGAACCCACCCAAGAGACCACAACCCCAGCCCAAACACCCCAAACCCAAGCCCACAGCCCACCCAGGAGGCCACAACGCGCCAGTCATATCGTCGTCGTCGTCCGCCGCCGCCACGTCGTCCTCAGTTGTGTTGGAGGGCTCGCCAGCGGTACTGGTCGGCCAGCGAGAGGGAGGCGAAGAAGTTGTGGAGCGCCATGCCCCGGATCCCGTGCAACTCCCACTGGGTAAAGACCCGAGGGGGCGGAGGGGGCGGGGGAGGCGGTGGCGGAGGCGGAGGGGGCGGAGGAGGGAAGCCACCTGCTGGGCGAGGCGGCGCCGGCGGGACGTATCCGTCCGGCAACGGTCCGTTGACCGCGAAGGCGGCGTTAGCGGGGGGAGGGACTTCCTCTCCGTCGACCTCAGGCCCAACTTGTGCAAAGCAACGCCACATGGTGACGTATTTGCCGGTGATGTTCCGGACTTGGTGGTGTAGGATGGTGGGAGGTTGCCAAAAGGTGTTGGTGTTGGTGTTGTTGTTGGTGTTGAGGGAGGAGGGAAGAGACTTTTCAGAATTGTAAACAATTCTGTAACTGGGCAGATTGATGTGGTTGCCGAAGAGCAGAAGAGGGATCCCAAAAGTCGCTTGTTTATATAGTCGGCTCCCTGAGGCCCCAGCTCCCGCGCCAAGACGAGAGCGACGGTGACCTGTACTCGACGACGACCCTTTATTGAGACCCAGTAAGGGGATACTATTGTTCAATGACCATGTAGCAACCAGGTCAGGCAATTGCAAGCTTTTCCGGGGCGTGTAGCACCTCTATTGTCTGCGTGAAGTATTGTTGACCATTTGGGTGACCCACTAGCGCCGGGATTCTGCTGGGGTTGTGTGGCTCCTATTGACGGCGAGGGTAGGCGGGGTATGACGAGAGACCACCGAAGGTCATTGGTATTGTCGACGTAGCATCCCAAGAACGTATACTGATCAGCCCTGTCCGGGATATCTTGCACTGACAGCAAACTTACGAATCTCCGACGGCGGCCTAATGGGACAACGTCCAGTTCCAGACTGTCCAAACTACGGCCTACATCGTACCGAAGCCGGCACAAGAAAGCCACGATGGGTACAAGGCAAAGCGATAGGCGAGCAGGTGGGAGGCCAGGGGGATACGCGGTTCCTGACATACGTAGACGGAGGCGGCAGGAAAGGCGAGGACGCCTTGAGCAAGCATGGAAGTAGGGCAGCGGCGGCAGGACGATGAGCCAAGGGGATACGATGAGCCCACGTAGGATCCTCTTGAGACAATGACCAGCATGTATCTAGCATGTAGCAGCCGTAGGCAATCAGAGCGGCCAATCGCATGTCTTGAACACTTGATGCTTGATCTCCATGCTCGACCTTCGTGCTTGACATCTCATGAGACGATCCCTGATGTCTATAGTGCAAGCTACTCAGGAGCGCGTTGCATACAATTTTACAGTGTTCTAGAGCTGGACGCAGGCATGCTGTCCCAATGGGCGTTGTTTAGACGTGGCCGGATCGTAGAAGTCTTCCTCTAGCCGCTCCGCCGAAGGACAGTATGGTCTAGATTGAAGGCTTTCTTTGGCAGTGCAAGGCGCGACACCCAGCTGTGCTTGGGTGCATGCTGGAATTTGGCCTCCTCGTGCTCGACGAGTCTTCCGCTATCCTATGCTTGACGCGTCTCCTCAACTTTGAGGAAGGGCGGGCTGCATCGTGGTGGGGCTGATATCGTGCTTCGTCTCGCTCCGCCGACCGCCGCCTCAGCTTCACCACACACACGACCACAACGCCATCATAGGAGTGCGGCTACTCGCCAAACCTTGACCATAGCCCTTTCAAGCGCGAAAAGCTCTACTGCAATGGCCTTATCGAAAGGCATCATGCCCCGCGACAGCAGGCTCGTCCAAGATTCTTTCACGGCAACAACCCACGAATTTGCGCCACGAGCCCCTCGACCCCCAGGCCAACGAGAGAGGCTTAGTACGAGCATCTCCGGCATTAGGGCATCGTCGATGATAGGCAGAATCGCGCGACGTCTCTTCGAAGGCGTGGCTAAGATCCCCTCACCCCTGACGGAAAGCTCACTCACCCCAGGGCGAAGGCCGCCGACGGAACGGCAAGCTACCGCGCGACCTTTACTGATTCTCGACAGACAAACGGTTTCCTGACAACGAGCAGTAGCGATACGATACGCCCATGTGCGGCTTGCTCACTTCCGGGGTGGCGGGCTCCTCCGCGGCGTTGAGAATGAGCTTGCAAACTTTCGCTGTCCCGAGACAGCGACTTGACACAGCAGGTTTGAAGCCCATGCTGGAGATCCAAGAGCGACTGACAAAGGATATAGTAATCTAGGACAAACTTCGGGCACCCCTTACGACCATTTCGAACCGCCGTCCTCCTCGCGCACGACATCCCACGAAGCCGCAGAGCGCCTCCGCTCCGACCGATACCGCCGATGTGCCTTGATCACAGGCCAAAAGAAAGGCTTGAATGAGCTGCATACCGAATGCGAGAGCGGCAACGGGCCAGACAACAGCGAGATAGAAGAGGCACCCCTTGGATGAAGGGCAGCTCGACGAAACGGCGGCGAAGGCTCCATACGCGACGGATACCGGCGATGAGCCACAGCGACATTCGAGCGGCATATCTGCTACTCCCGCATGCACACTATAACCGGGGATTGCGATCAACGAATCGCGACCGGTTTGCTCGAATGGCGCGTGGCACACCATCGACAACGGACAGCCTCAAGCTTGAGACGCCCAGCAGCACACAACGAAGGCACGAGCCTCAGGACGTTGGGATACGAGAACGCGCACAAGACAGCGCGATTTGTCCCTCGTAAAGCTCACACGGCGAAACAAGGCGATCCTCTCTACCCATCCTCAGTGGCCAAGCATCAAGCCGTCCGTGCTGAGAGCCTTCGGCCAATGAGCCGCATAATCGACGCGACATCTGGAACGATGGACAGCGTCGGAACGTGTTCATCATAAGACGAGCCAGCCCAGACAGGCACGTTCGACGACAGGCATAGCGAAGCCGGCCATACTCTCGTCGGGTGGTCAAGATCCGGCTTTCGGAGGCGATGTCTTGAGGCTGAATGTCCTCATGAGCTCGGAGCGGCGATGAGAATAGCATCCGGGTTGCGCATATCCATGGCTAAAATATGCCTGAGCATGCCGCTATGAGATGCGAGCAGAATGCGCAGCGTCGCGCGGTTCGTAAGACGTCTTCCACGGCATGCGAAGCCCTCACGACGGAATTCTGAAGGCCATGGCGCACAGCTTTCCACGTTGCATGCCGCGCCAGTATTTCCCTAGCTCTTTCTGTCGCCAGCGAGATGAACGATGATACACCGGTTTTACGGGACGAAGGAAGATGACTTGGCGAGCTTCTCGATGAAGTTTGCGGAGAAGGGGCGAAGACGTGCGGTCGGAAGTCCGGGAAGGACGACGCGCGGAAGCGAGTGTGGGTCGCCATCTTCCGCCCAGCCACCGTCGACGTGCAGCCGCAGACCATCCCTTGCCATCTTCACGGGCGATCTGGCATCTCCAGAATGCTTCGCCACTATCGCTATCGACAATGAGTATGTTCTGGTATGGGCCAGAGCAGGCAAACGTCAGCAAACATCCGATGATGAAGAGGGGGGTTACATACCGCTGCGAGTGACGCAACAATCATCCGCTCACGACGCGATGCATGAGGCCCGCGGGGCTAACGAAGACATGTGGTTTATTGGAGATAGATTGGAGAACTTCATGCGCATTTGAACCTCAACTCGAAACCAAGACGTCGCTCATATCCCATCGCCAAATCCGTTTCCACAAGCCGCCACAAACTTCCAACACACCGCGCCGGGGGTTCCGACGACTTCCACCACCCTTTAGCATTCATACACTGTGACCCTTCGCGTTCGGCCTCTTGCTATTTCCCACAAGTCGGACTGGTAATGTGGCTCTTCGATCCATCTCTTCCGCGCGGTTGATTTGGGGTTGTCTCTAGCATGATCGCCGCTGACCATCGCGTTGTAGATGCGCTCTACGTTGCGGTTGCGATCGCGTTGTAGATGCGCTCTACGTTTCGGTTGCGATCGCGTTCGAACCAGCTCGATAGTCGGGTCAGTGGCAGGATACCTCCTGGTTCTGATCCTTACATCTGGAATATCCTTCCGCTTGGAATACGCCTTAGGTGCGTTGACGAACATGCGGATCTGCCACGCCGAGCACATGACGTTCTCGCAGATGCACTTCTCTTGTGCGAGGGCGGTGACGATGTCCTGTCGGCCAGGAAGCCGAGGTCTTTGTCCTTTTCCTGGATGGTGTCGACATGGACGACGTTGCAGGGTTCACCGATCCAACCCCCTAGAGATGAGGTCGACCTGGTTCTTGATGTCCTCATAGTCGTCGTTGGTGAACTCCCACACAGCGTGCTCGGGGTTCGCGTCGATGAACATTGACAAGAACATCTGGCCTTCGTACGGTTGGATATCGCGGATGTCCTTGGCCATGGAGCGCGCGAGGTCGTCCATAGTGGCGTAATGGGTGGCGAAACCCGGTCCTCGTCCTCGTCGGATCCTTCTTTCTTCCACGGCCGGCCAGCCTCACAACATACAACTACTTGCGCTGACGTTTGTTTGCTGCATTGTGAGGCTGGCCTTTTCGTTTCTTTTCGACACAGCGTTGGGAGCGGCGCCGCAGAGGTGCCATGCGAACCCAACACAGAACACTCCATACGGCGCTCAGTACCGAGCCCGACGGCAGTATTCTGCATCAGGTCGCAGGCGACCTGAGGCGCCAACCACCCACCGGGGGACCCGATGGGTGTGAAGGCGGCTTACACCGGCCGAAGCCTAGCAAAGTTAGCTCATGTCTTATCTGCGGTTTGGATAGGATGTTGTTTGGACGTACCGCTGCGGTGCCATGCTAGAATGTTCCGTGGATGGCATAGGCGCGAGCGATCCTCCCATAACGAACACATTCGTCCCACGAGTCTACGAATGCGAACTCGAGGTTCTTGGGTCCAATGTGTTCGTTGTAGAAGTTGCTCAAGCGCTCTACGACACCCACGGATGGAACCGGCGTTGCGGACTTGGTCCCATGTGAGGGTTGCCACAGTCTCCGTCACCGCGCCGAATATTGTCAGCGTCTTACGATTTCCCACGAAGACCAAGGCTAGAAGCTTTTACGAACGAACAACTCTGCGCAACGAGTTCAATGCCGATGGTGGATAGGGCCCCGACCTCGCCCATATCCAGTCGCCCCCAACCGAATAACTTGGGACGTCCTTGATGATACTCGGCGTTCGTAACTTTGAAGGCTTCATTAGACTATGCTTGTCAGTAGCTGGACGAGAGTATGCGAAAAGTACTCACGAGTGGCTTCTTCCGCGCCTTGCGCTTCTTCTTGCCGGAGGGACTCTGATCTCCAAGTCGGCAACAACAGCTGCACATGCGCGGCTCGCACCGCAGCGGAGACAGGCGGTGTTCTTCGCGAAGTTGTGGTAGCTGCCGTCTCTCTCTTTACACGACCAGGGCGATGGTATCATTCCCCGTCCAAGCATCGAAGCCTGCGTATCAACCTCCATCCCGTATCCTACTCGTGTCCAAAGCTATACGTCGATCCTTGGCTTTGACAGGTGGTTACTCTGAATCGCTGTCAGGAATATTGCCACGGCCAGACTTCTTGAAGCGCGGCTTGTCCTCGGCAAGCAGAAGCACTTGATCGCGTCCGTCGTATCTCTGGCCGCCGAATTTCCAGGCCACCAACTTCTCTGCGTCCTACATGATGCAGGAAGCGTTCGCGGAGGTCATCAGGGCAGCTGCATGGCGTGTTGTCGGTGCGCCAACCCCATTAGGGGAAGGCGACTTACTGCTTGCAGGTCCAGAACGCAATTGGACGTCCGCCGAATTGAGTGAACCAGCTCTCTAGTTCTGATTGGGTAGTGTCGTGGGCGAGGCCGCTCGTGTGCAGAACCTTGCTTCGCTCTGACAAGAAAGCGCGAACGTCGGCGCGAGCGTCCATCGGCTTGGTCAAGACGTCGGGGTGGTCTTGTCGTACCACAGCCGTTCTCTCCGCACTTCCAGTCTCCAGCCCTAAAGGGCACAGCGCCGGTGCCACCGCGCATATGTCCACCACCCATTCCGTGGCCGTGGCCATGACCCATGTGGTGTTGAGGGGGACCCAGCCCCAAAGGGTACAGCGCCGGTGCCTCCACGCATATGTCCGCCACCCATGCCGTGGTCGTTTCCGGTGTGACGACCCGCCAACACGAGTTCTCTTCTGGTATCGAACTTCTTGATGGGGTGTTCTCGTGTTGACGGGCTTCACGAGGACCGACTCGCGATGCAGCTGTTGTTGAGTTAGCGCTTGAGGTCGGCATTGGATTGGACAGACGTACCTCTTCGCACGACTTTGCCGTTGAACTTGCCCTCCTCGTCTTTGTACATATTGATTCGAGGCTGAGGAGGGCAAGTCCTTTTCTGAGGAACATCACAAAGAGGTTCGGCACAGGCTTTCTTGTTCGGCTGCATCATGTCAGCGAGTGGTCTAGAAGACTAAGACGGTACTAACCTCAGGCTCTTTCTCAGCCTTTCGCTTCTTGTTGGTCTGCGGCTCTGGTGGTGCAGTCGGATTCTGAACCCGTACTTGCTCTACATAACCTGTTAGCATTGAGTGGACTAATGGCGAACGAGGGGTCAACATACCAGCGCCATGCTGAAGGATGGGGTATGTCGAAATAGCGCCATATTGTCGCACTCAACATTTGCGAACGGCCTCAGGGAGCTTGACATTGGCGTGCGGCGCCTGGTGCAGCTGCCCTCTCCGTGCGACGGCAAAGAATTGGTGGTAGATGTCCATGCGGTCGTTCTCGGGCTCGTCGCACGGGTACATGTAGAGGCCTCTCCGGAAGCCATGATACCAGCGGCCGTTTTCCATGTAGTTGCTGGTTTGGGTCGTTCTGACTGGCAGTGCTCCATGGCCCAGTAGAGGGGATCGTTGGGGTCGAAGTCGCTCACGCCCTGGAGGTTGAGAGATTCGGGCCATGCATGTTAGCCATGGTATCTCGAAGGTAGGCTGCGGGTGCCCTTCGTTCTTGCTCAGGCGCGGGACCACATGCACCGCACCCCGAAGACGTTCACCGTTCTTGCTGAGGTCCACGATGCGGGCATGCTTCTCCTTGAGCTGGGTTAGTAAGTTCTAGTGCGGAGATTGCTAACAGAGCACATACCTTGAGCGGCGCCCGACATGATGTCTTGGAGGTGAAGTCGAAGTAGTTCTCTTCGTAGAAAACTTGGAGAGCGACTGCCTGGAATTGGCGAGAGACGAACTACTCCGACTCCACCTCATAGCGAAGCGTGTGGCGTTGATGAGCCGCCCGTTCATGCAGAGCGATTCCGCAGCCTATTCAATATTAGTAAAAGCGGGTATATTGCTAATGCGGTACATACCTCTTCTTGGGACGAGAAGATGGCAAACCCAGTTCCGGTGGGCTTGTGCTGGTCAGGGGTGCGGGCGGCGTTTTAGTAATGACCAAAGCCGAGACTGAATAGTATGTTAGTATGCAAGAGATGGAGCAAGGTTATAAAAGAAGAGTCAAAAGAGTACTGGAGGGGAGAGAGCAAGACGTTGCCAAAGGCGGGGTTGAAGGCGCCTCGCAGCGACTTGGGGCAGGATGGGTATATCGCGCGATCCACAGTACAGAGCGCGAAGAGAGTACAGCGCTCAAGCAGGCAAGCAGTGTGAGTATGACTTACCAGGTACGTCGTCATCGAGGAGGTGGCGCACAAGCGTGCATGAGTGCACGTATCAGGCTCGAAAAAGCCTTGCGTTCGCCCGCCGGCGCTGATGATATTGTCAGAGAGTGCACGAAGAGACTTAGAGCGGAGCGAAGGATTGACTTACGTATCGTGGGGCAGGCCGCTCATGTGGAGCACTTTGCTGCGCTCCGACAGGAAGCCACAAGGGCGCTGTCGAGCTCAAAAGTTTGCATATAGCTTTGGTGGTGGGTGGTTGAAGAGTTGGAGGGGGAGGTCGGTGGACGAGCTTATATGGCAGCCCTGGCCAGGCTGCCAGGCTCGCAGCTAAGGCTCGCGGCCTCACGCTCACCACCACTTGGCATCAATGGATGCTCCAGATGCCCCTGACGTCGTATCAACACCAGGAAAGTTGGAGGAGCTTGCGACGGGCTTCGCGGTGCTTGTCGTACTGCCCTTCAGACTCTGGGGAGGAGGGGTGTTAAGGTATAGACAGGCTTGAGGGGAGACTCAATAACCTGGACCCTGAGCTTTCAGATAGCACTAGGGGTGAAGCAGAGGAGCAGTTGCGACCGTGCGCGGTGGCGGAGGCTCACCCCAAGGGTGTAAATGGGGGAGTGCAACTCCACCACGTCGAGAAAGAAACACCAGAAAAGTTCGAGGAGGATATCGTGAGCTCTGCGCTGCTTTTGGCACTCCCCAGATATTTTTTGGTCTGGTGGTGGTGGAGATACAGTGTGGAGGGAGTGGGTTGCCCGAGAGCCCTCCGCAAAAACCAGCTGAGGGAGCAAAGGAACACCAAACTTTTCGCTGGGAGCTTCACATGGGGGAGCTGGCAGCTTCATGCAACACGGCAGCAGATGTCTATGAGGGTCGACAGAACACAGCAGCGAAGCCTTGAACCGTACCTTTCTCCTGACACTTTTCTGGGCAGAATTGACAAAGTGGTTGTGGAACCGCAGCTCGGACACGGAGGAACCCTCGAGACTTGGGGGCAAATCACTGCCTTGCGGCTTTGAGAACATCGAGTTCGCCGCGGAGGTGGCGGGCAGTGCAACACCAAGACCACCACAGCGCGCGTCACGCCTATGAGCAGCTACCGAACATCGAACGCCCCCGGGCTTGCCTACACCAATACCTATTCCCTCCGACTTCCCTGGGCCAGATTGCTTATGCTACTGCAGAGCTACTGCCTCGAGAACGCGAACAGCCCACGACGATCCACCGCGGACCCAGCCCACCGGAGAGCCCGAGCCCGCAGTCGACAGTAGAGCCTCGGATCAGCTACATCCTGCGGCGCATATTGAATGCCCGGCAGCATGCCAATTCCACTCCATCTTGTGGGACACATGTCAGCCGCTGAGGGTCCAGGGTTCTGTACAGGCAGACATGAAGACGGCGAACGGCTTTGGGTATACGGAGAGGACCATACCAGGATGGCCAGGGTACTACAATGTAGAGCTGAGATACCATGCGGCTTTCGCAAGCCAGAGTTCACGAACTCAGACAGTAGAGGCTTCAACAGGTAGCATACGTGGATGGGTCAAAACGTCTACGTAGATGTCACACGAGCACGAACAGGATCAGCTATCACAATGTATGCGTCGAGGATACTGCAGGGCTATGCATACTTCTACAAAGATCGAGTACCGAGTCAGCGAATGCATTCCTCATGGGGCTGTTGACGAGGGTAGCAAGGAGGCCACATTCCAAGTCTGACGAGCAAAGTACGGATGCCATGACCGTCAGGGCTATACATGGGAATACTGGAGGTGGCATGCAAGGCCGATATGTCTACTAGAGGCGACATGACCTTGGGGGTGTCATGGTTGCTATTGGTAAAACCCTTTGTCTACGACAGGCATCCTCGTGGTCGTTACAAGAGACTTTACTTGAACCAATGTGGTCTTAATCTACTGAGTGAGATCATCGTCTTTCAGATGCATTCATTATGGTATCTCAGCACAACTACATATCCCCGCATCATCCGTACATGGTCAGGAAGACACGCGAGCTAGCCACCCGCCTACTCAAACTCAACTCCTTCCATCGCATCCTCCTCGGGCATCGCCCACAACTCCCTCTCCAACCAGTTCCTCACCAGAGAAGTCCCCACCGTCCCATCCTTCCAGTTCACCCTCCTCCAGCCCACCGGCGTCCCATCAAGGCCAACCGGCCACTTCTCCCAAACCTCCTCCAAATCCTCACCATCTACACTATACGTCCACCAGCCTCTCGCAGCAGCCCGATGACTTCCAGCCGGCTCCTCCTTCACCTGCTTCGTCTCACCATACAAGGATGTATACATCCAGTCTCCGCCCGGAGGGTGTCCGGCGGGAGGGCCACGGGTGTCGCGGAGGGCGCTCAGGCGAGCAATCTCGTCGTCGTAGAGACGCTTCAGAACGTGTTCGTTCTGAAGCGGGGTCAGAGAGGGGTGTGGGAGCGGCTTTTCGAGGTGGCCGATCCACAGGGGGCAGTCTGATCCCTTCTCGAACGTGAGGGTCGAGATGGCGTCGGCGATGTTGGCCTTGGCCTGGCTCATGTTAGTAATGATGGTACATGTGATCGGATGGACGGACTTACATCTTCTTCGACCACCTCAGGAGTGGGAGTCGACGTATCACCGACAGCAGGCTGTTTGCCCACGACAGGAGGGTCTTTCCGAATACGACCCGAGTCGGGGTCGTCGATGTCGCTCTCAGAAGGACTCAAGACGCTGTCAGAGTCGGAATCTGACTTGTCGCCGTAGCCCAGGAAGGCCCTGTTGAGATGACGTCTAGTCCAGACAGGGTCGCCGCCAGCGGACAAGATGCCCTGGTGACGACGTTGTCCGTCGATGACCCACTGCTGCTTCTTTGCCTCAGTCGCAGCCGCCTGCTCGAGCTTCTCTTGCTCTATCTTGGCTTCGCGGTCGAGGAGGAGATTCAACATGGCCCGTTCAACCGATGTCTCCCTGTTCTCCAGGCGAGCGGCGACGAGACGGTTGAACTCATCTAGTTCGCGCGTCTGTGGTGACTTCTGCGCTTCCTTGATGACTTGACCGGTCTGAAGAGGGGTTGAAGTTAGTGTCTGCTTCCTTTTGAGTTGGGGCAATGGTAACTTACGAAGCCGACGGGAATGGGCGTCTCCTCCGGCAGTGAAGAGTACGCGAGTGCATGGCGACGTGCGGGCGTGTTCTTGTCCTGGACAAGCCCCGCGTAGTAGGCCGCGATGTCGCGCTTGGCTTCGCCGATGGAGTTGGGCGCCCGGCGGGCTTCGCGCTTGGTGCGAGCCATTTTGAATGAATGGAGAGAGTGTATAGAAAGGTATTACACGTGTAAGAGGGAGGGGTATAGAGAAATGAGGTAGAGTTGTGTTGGTGGGGTGGGAATATCGGTGGTGTGTGGGCGATGAGGGAGTTTGTGCGTTTGTCGAGAAACTCTTTCAGTTTGGCGACCACAACGCCGCCTAGTTCTTCCGTCATCTGGTGTTTTGCTTTGGCTTTCACACGAACTCCGCCGGCAGGAGCTTCAACGTATGGGCTTTCGCGTCGAGCGGTCGCGCTCAGTCTCTGCTATCAGATTAGTGTGCTGCACAACGGCGACGAGAATATAGGAAGGCTTACTGTTGATGGAGCAGTTCATGAGTTTCCTGCTTTGGTCCATGTAGGAAGGCCTCCCTACGGTATTAATAGTAGAGAGACAGTGTTTGTAAGACGTGCTCGCATCCACGAGACCGCCGGTCCGTTTGCCATCTTCTATCAGGCGTGGTAGAGCATGTGAGCCCAGACAATGGAATGACGTTTGCCAGGCTGACGTGATCACTCAAATTGACGCACAAGGTGAGATAAACGGTAGACAAACAGAATATGATATGCATAGAGACATCAGGGGTATTATACAAGCGCTCATGGCGACATAAGAAATCCAACAACTCCGCGCTTCACATCATTCAACATCGTGATAAGAAAGGAAATCGATCCAGCCCGGTACGCCTCGATGATGGCTGGTACAGAGTATAGCGCATTAGGTGGACTTAGACATGGTCGTGTCTTCCGAGCAACTTGCCCTTCTTGCCGAGAGCCTTGGCCTCGCCCTGCTTGATCTTCGCGAGTCTCGCTCTGTATACTCATTAGCAACCACTCAACATCGTATCCATTGCCCACGGTAGTACTTACTCCTCAGCAGCCTCACGCTCCAAACGATGAACATGCTCCCGCGCCTCCCTCACAGCGTTCTTGGCGACAAAGAGCGCACGGTCAGCGTCCCTCTCCGCAGCCTCAGCAGTCATCAAACTCTGCTTAGCAGTCGCAATGCTAGGGTCTCCGGAACCACGGCTAAACATGCCGGATGTACGCTTAGGGGACGAGGTGTATGTCGTGGTGGTGCGGCTAGTGGAGCTGCTATGGCGCGAATCCCTGTACGAAGGGGAAGAAGAGCGACGCCTAGAGAACATGGAGTGTTTCTGAGGAGGAGCAGGAGGTGGGCTGGGCTCCCGCTTGGATCCGAAGAGAGGCATGTTGTTGGTTAGGTGTAGGAGTTATGAGAAGCTTCAAGATAATCGACAGGAGATCTGGACTGCGAGATGCGTGCTTGGCTAGACGTTGGAGATGATAAAATCTGGAGATTTAGAGTTGAAGATTCGGAACGCACATGCCGGGTCTTATATGTGAAGTCCTCCCTGTCATAGCGCTCCTTCGTCGTGTCTTCCCAGCTGTCTGTCAAGGTCGCGAAAGCAGGGTTCGGGAACCTGCATTGCGTGACGTCAATGCCCCAAAGCAGGGGGTGATCTGCGCCTCCAACATCACAGAAAGCAGCCGCATCGTCATCGCTAATCTACGAGATGAATTGGGGACCAGAAAAAACGGTCATCGCGAAACGTTCATCGCGATATTGTGAATTGATGCTTAGCGTGGTGTTGAAGTTTGTTGTGGGTCTGTGAGTACGCGTCCTGCGCCGGATCTGGTGCCGGAGGCACTTGGTGTACCGGACTTGAGGAAAGCTAGTGAGCTTAACGAGACTCCAACTTCAAGAAATCTGGTGCCGATTGAACCGAGGAAGACGAGAATAGTCTTCGGCATGCCTAATTTTCGGCGGTGCGACAGTTCATGTGCTCGTTGGCGGTAAGTGATAACAATGTATTCCAAGATTCTGTCTAACAAGGTCGGTGACCCCCACCGGCCTTCTACGCCATGCACATGCAACGTGTATACCAAAACGCCACCCAATGCTCGCTATATATATGATACAATATAGATCAACTACATTTGGCCCCTTCACTGTTACCCATCATCGTTTTGCTCGTCGTCTTAATGATGCTGATGACCATAACGATACCTCCAAATGCCGCAACAGCCCCAGCCAAGTACGTCTTCCAGCTTCTTTGGCTCAGCTTCATGTAGCAAAGAGGAGGCAGGATGAAGGCTAATGCGCATGCAGATGTTGCGCCGAACAACTCGAACACTATACCGAGATCGCAGGTAAGGAGGGAGAGTGTGAGGGCGGAGACGACGAGCGAGGTCGTGAAGATGAGATGGCGGTTCGGATGGTACGGCTCGTCTGGAAACCAATAGTTGGTCATGACTTCTCGACATACAAAGGCTTCGAGCGGAAGCGTAGTAAGCATGTTGAGGCCGAAACACAGTCGCGCAATATTGACCATGAGGTTATCATTCGGAAAGTTATTCAGCACGTTGCCGAGTGTCTTGTCTCCGAAGGTCAAGTAGCCTGTTAGAGCCATGACAAGACATGCTACCAAAGATATACTGGTGCTGTAGTGTGTAACGCGTGTAAATCGATCGATCGTAGGTTTGCGGAGGGAGCCGTAGATGAGGAGGCTGTTGTGGTGGCAGACGAAGGCGAAAGCGATTACGCCAATTGCTTCGAAGATGCCGGGGCGGATGATGAGGTTGCCACGAAGCTGGCCCTTCAATTCGGCGGGTACACGGAAGGCTTGCGTGACTACGGTCACTATGATGATGGTCATGCTGACCAGTGCTAGACCACTTGCTTTGGCCAGCTAGGAATTGTCAGCGTAAATATGAGGCGGAACCGCGGATTCCTTACCTTGGATATATCCCGATAGAGCGATAGTGGAAAGGATATGCCAAGAATGAGCAAGACCATGATAGCCCGTCTGTTAGTCAGTAGCCAGAGAAACGGCATGTCTGCTAAGGAAGGGAACAT
Organism: Alternaria infectoria; assembly: GCF_024043175.1. NCBI lineage: Eukaryota > Fungi > Ascomycota > Dothideomycetes > Pleosporales > Pleosporaceae > Alternaria > Alternaria infectoria. The sequence goes on from NW_026250691.1 coordinate 56,115, forward strand.
CGAATCCAAGACCCTCGGTATTGTATCTCCGACTACGACGCAGAACGCGACCATGCCACCAAAAGCGCTGTATGCTGTCAATACCCTTGCTTCCACATGTCGTAAGGTGAACGTACAAGAGCCATTGCGCGAGGGATATCGCTATCAACCCTGATTTGCCGAAGCAGTGTTGCACCGTGGCTTGAAACGAATCGGTGCCGCTGAGCTTGGAATTTATGACGATGAGTCGTATGGTCCAGTCTACCACGATGGTAAGGCCGATGAGGAGGGCGGTGCCTGTTACGAGGCCGGCGTTGCGAACAGCGTACGGTTGGCCGATGATACCAGCTCCTCTGTCTTACATTAGCTTGCTTTCTTGTATCCCTATCCGGCGGCATACATTATACTGTTTGCCATGTTCATGAACGCGCTCCGCATCCCGCTCCGTGGTCGCGCATTCTCGAGATGGTCTTCCGGATTGAAGGATTCTTCGGCAACTGTGACGCTTGGCGCCTCGATTCCAGTAAGCAGAGGAAGTCGCTGCGTTCTTTCTCGCCCATCGCTGCCATCCAAGTAGTCGTCTCCATCCAGCTCGAGCCAGTCGCCGCCGCCGTTATCCCCATTCATGCTCCTCCTGGGTTCCTCGAAGCGCACCCGATTGGGCGTTCTCGGTGCGCCATCGGGCCGGGCTTGTGCGAACGACGACTGCCGCTTAATGTTGCCATTTGGGCGTGACCCGGGTGGTGCTGGAGACGCGGAGGTGGTTCGCGATGACGAGGGCGATGGAGACAGGTGTCGCGGACTTGGTTTGCGCTCGTGTTCGGGTTCTGAGTCGCTGTCGGAAGGATGCTCATGCAGGAGCTTCTGGCTTTCGCTCATCGTGGCATTGTCGAAGTTCAGGGAGGTTTGCAGCTCGAATGATCGTCGACATGTCACTCCCGACTTCTGACATCGGACATTGGACCCCTGTTCCGCCACTAGGTCGTATGTGGCCTAGTGCTTATCGTCACTTCCGGCGAGAATTGTGGGGTGGATTTGGCTGAGCAATAGAACATCCTCCTTGTACGTGTTCGATCATTCGCATTGCCCTACATATGCTACCTATGTTTGAGTTCGCTCAAGCTCAAGCCTCCGATTGTCCCCGATGCATCTGTTATGAGATCCTTCAATGCTACTCTCAGGTTACATGGATGTTTCGCGCGAGGTAAATGGTACCATTCCGGCGAGTTCATACTATGCACCTGACCGCAAAGTGTGCTGAAGCTCATATCGCGGAACGGGACCTCAAGTCGAGGCTGATCAAGACTCAGACGGCTTAATTCCTTCATCAGACTGCCGAGAAGAAAGGAGCTACATAGAAAGGAGATGTGAGAATCGTCCGTGTACGGGCAAGTATAATCTGTCTGACGATATATCTCAAGACGCTTGTAGACGCCCTCAAGGAGAGACTCAATTGCCAGGCGCCGTCTCGAGTCGATTTCATCTGTCGTGTGTAAGGACATGCCCAGGTATCTGACTATGGCGATTTGTAAATCAACATACCTGATACTCTGGCAGGAATAGGGAGATCCAACGTCGGGAAGGATTCAGTTATCTGCCTAATGGATGTGGCCGTGGTGTTCCTGAATTGCTGTTCCATATCAAACACCCATGCAACCCAGATCCACAATACCAGATCTCTACCGTGCATTTGATGTATAGGTATAGGTGTCTTTGTAAGCTCCTGGATCCACATCTCAGTAAACGTCTCGAGAGTCTCCCCGAAGTTGTAGTAGTCCTCAAGCACAGCAATTTTGGCGAGCATTTCCAATGACTGCTTTCGTGGAATCAGCTTATTGCGACCATGAACGATTCGCAAAACAACAAGAAAGGCTTCGGCATCCCAATCGTGAGCGGTTATGTGGTAAAGGCCATCGGCTTCGTTGCGAACAGACTCGGCGAACCCGTCCTGTGCTAACATTCGCTTGAATGTGGCCGACGCAAGTATCAGGTGGCGTGATGACACATGGTAATGGATTGACTCCTCTTCAGGCTCTTCCGGTAAGATCGGTGACGGCGTATACTGCACACCAGAAGACGGCTCTGCAAGCGCGGTGGAGCCTTCATCCAAGGTATACATGCTGCTATCTGCAGGTATCTCGACGAGTGCAGGTTCTTGACGAGGTGAAGGGGAAGGAGGCTGTGGATGATCTACGTCATCTGGCGGTACTGGCACTTCAGACAAGGTTGGATTCCGTCGTTCCTCCTCCAGTTCCCAAGACGCAAATACCTTGCACGGATTCTCGAGCACAATGACTGTATCCGGATCCGGGTCGATGATGTGGACGGTGGGTGCCATGACCGGTCTTGAGAATGTGTAGCGAGATCAATGGAAGTATATCCAACAAGCAAGTCGGCTGGCAAGGTGGGCGTCCAAGTGAGATGGCTGAGAAAGAAGAAGTCAGGACTTCTTCTGACCGCAAACTGAAGTAGGCTGACGCTTCCATGTCGCTTCCACACGCTGCGCATCCATTACATTGACCTGCGCATCATGTCCAATAACACATGCAGAACCAGCTATCAGTGCGGAGTCGTGCAGCGATGTGTTTGCTGTTCAGCGCCAACCCAACGGAAAAGATGTATCATTGGAGGCTCGCGTTACACAACGCCACTGAGCTGCATCGCCAATACATGCGGGATAAGACATGCATGCAGAGGACGGAATACGGTGCGAGGAATGATTGGATGTGGTCAAATGGCACCGCGAGCGCGCAACCGGTAAAGGCGCAGTGTCGTGGCTTGAGGTTCTGGAAAAGTGTATGGAGAAATACAAACATGGCGGCTAGCGACGAGATGCGTTGCGCAACTGCCATTGGTAGAGATCATGACCATATTCTCTTTCCTATCCCTCCTCCTCCAGCACACTCCTACAAAGCCTTCCTAACCGCACTCTTAAACGGAATAATCTGCATATCCTCCAAATTCCAAACCCCCTCCTTAACATAAACATCCTGCTTCAACCTCTCCACAACCTCCTCCCTCGTCTTAGCACCAATGAGGCACGCCGAGCCCTTCATCTTGGGTGGGCCCGTGTCGCCTTCTTTGATGGGCTCTTCGAGCATGGCTCCTGTAGAAATGTCTCATTAGCCTTATCTTCTTGTTCTACGCAATACTGCCACATGAGTGTGGGGTATCCAACGCGAGGCAAGTAAACTTGTCATGCCACATTGACCTGCCACTTCTACAAAGACAAGAACGGGTCTAAACATACCACCCCACAACCACATATCCTCCCTATCCGCCTTCAACCCCTCGAGATGTTTCGGGCGACTCGCAATACGCTTCTGCAACGCATCCTTATGATCAGGCACGATGATGAGCCATTCTTGTAGTGGAGCGGTAGACGATGCCATTGTGCGGTGTTGGAACAGCGGTGCGTATCTCGATGATGTTGTTGCGAGGGAAGATGCGATGACGGGACGGAAGGTGCGGAGGGCAAACATATGTATGTGTCGTAGCAAGCAGGTGGGCGTGTGGGGCTGCGGCTATGGGGACTTGAGCTTGGGAGAGCTACGAGAAGGTGCGCGTGTTAGGTTCTTGGTAGAGGGAATTGGGTGGAGAAAGATACGTACGGTATGCAGTACTTCAAATGTGCTTATAGAGGTACGCCGAGTAGTATGTACTTCCAAGGGCGCGTGTTGGTTGTACTGTTGTAGGGCGCAATGTGGGGAAGATGTAGCTTCCTGTTCGGAATTAAGCCGCGGCTTTCGGAACGTGTCACGCTAGTGTTGGAGCGTGGGGAGATTGAGGACATCACGGTGTGGGCGAAACTCAATTGCTGCGGAAAAATCGTGTTCCAGAGAACGTTGTGTTCGCTACATACATTATGACTTGACAATAAACACATCCAACTCATGAGCTCATACCCCCTTGCGTTAATCCAAGCGTACCTACGCGTAAAGACCACCAACGCCGAAAACAATCGGAAAGACCATATGCGTCAGAGCGCTGCTCTTACCTAAACCCATCCTACAAATGTGCATTGCAGTGCTTAACCACTGCACATGACGCAGGACTCAGGGTTCTCTATCGAGCAAGCAAGGGCGGCTTCAGCATAGATGTCACCATCCCGGTCCTCGCTGTCATCCTTGGAGTCCTCATCTTGTTTGTCCTTCCTGGTGATCTCCTCGTCCGGCTTGACGGCTGCATCAGCAGCTACCATCTTTGGGCTCGCGCCCTCCTCCACATCGGCCTTGAAAGGCTTGCTTGCGAGAGCGTTGCGGGTCTCCGTGACAGGCGTTGGAGTAGCATCTGGGGTAGCATCTGGGGTGGGAACACCGTTTTCCTCCTCCTTCTTCTCCTCGCCGTTGGTAGGCTTGGTGGCATACATTGGACGAGGTGCCGAAGATGGGGTTTGCGAAGCAGTGACAGGTGAGTGTCGGATAGCCTCAGGCTGGAAGCCCGGTTGCTTTCGTACCTTGGGCAGAGCACGAGCAACGTTGGTGTCCACGACGTTGAGGGCCTCTTGGTCGACAGTGAACTGGATAGGTGCTGAAGCAGCCATGGTACGAAGGTAGTACATGCCAGTCTTGAGACCAGCCTTCCAGCCAGCAAAGTGCATGGAAGTGATCTTACCCATGGTAGGCTCCTTCATGTGGATGTTGAGAGATTGAGACTGGTCAATGAAAGCACCACGGTCAGCGGCCATCTCAATGATCCTCTTCTGCGAGATCTCCCACACGGTCTTGTAGAGCGTCTTGGTCTCCTCGGGGATGTTGGGAATCCTGGCAATTGAACCGCCATCAGCGATGATACGGTTCTTCATGTTCTCAGACCAGAGGCCCATGTCGACGAGATCCTTAAGCAACCATGGGTTGACGACCTGGAACTCACCCGCAAGCACACGGCGAGAGTAGATGTTGGATGTGTATGGCTCGAAGCACTCGTTGTTGCCCAGAATCTGCGAAGTAGAGGCAGTTGGCATGGGGGCAATGAGCAGAGAGTTGCGTACACCGTGCTCAGCGATCTTTGCCTTCAAGGCAGCCCAGTCCCAAAGGTCCGTAGGTTCGACACCCCACATGTCATACTGCAGTTGACCCTGAGAGACGGGAGATCCCGGGTAGGTCTCGTAGGGACCAAGTTCCTTTGCAATATCGCATGAGGAAGTGAGAGCAGCGTGGTAGATGGTCTCGAAGATCTGAATATTGAGCTTTCTCGCTTCATTGGACTCGAAAGGCATGCGGAGGGCAAGGAAGGCATCAGCGAGACCCTGGACACCCATACCGATGGGTCGGTGGCGGAAGTTGCTGCGGCGTGCCTCTTCGACTGGGTAGTGGTTGACCTCGATGATCTTGTTCAGGTTGCGGGTGACGACTTGTGTGACTTCGTGGAGCTTCTTGAAGTCAAACTCGCCACGCTTGTAGTCGACGAAGGAAGGCAGGGCAAGAGAAGCCAAGTTGCAGACGGCAACCTCATCAGGAGCAGTGTACTCGACGATCTCGGTGCACAGGTTGGAGCTTCGGATGGTACCGAGGTTCTTCTGGTTGCTCTTGCGGTTGCAAGCGTCCTTGTAAAGCATGAAGGGGTTACCAGTCTCGGTCTGAGCCTCAAGGATGGCGTACCAGAGCTTCTGGGCGCGGACAGTCTCGCGACCCTTGTTCTGCTTCTCGTAGCTCTCGTACAGAGCCTCGAACTCATCACCATAGACATCGGCGAGGCCGGGGCACTCGTTGGGGCACATGAGTGTCCAGTTTCCATTGTCTTGAACACGCTTCATGAACAGGTCGGGAATCCACAGAGCGTAGAAAAGGTCACGAGCACGGACCTCCTCTTTGCCGTGGTTCTTGCGCAGGTCGAGGAAGCCGAAGACGTCGGCGTGCCATGGCTCGAGGTAGATGGCGAAGGCACCGGGACGCTTGTTGCCACCCTGATCGACATAGCGAGCAGTGTTGTTGTACACACGGAGCATAGGGATGAGACCGTTGGATGTTCCGTTGGTGCCACCAATGTATGAGCCAGTAGCACGAATGCGGTGGACGTTGAGACCAATACCGCCGGCAGTCTTGGAGATCAGCGCACATGTCTTGAGTGTGTCGTAGATACCGTCAATGCTGTCCTCCTTCATGTCGATGAGGAAGCATGACGACATTTGTGGCGATGGTGTACCCGCGTTGAACAGTGTGGGCGAGGCGTGTGTGAAGTACTTTTGAGACATGTAGTCGTAGGTCTCGATGGCCTTCTCGATGTCGGCTCCGTGAATACCGACAGCGACACGCATGAGCATGTGTTGTGGACGCTCGGCGACCTTGCCGTTGATGCGGAGGAGATATGAGCGCTCAAGCGTCTTGAAGCCGAAGAACTGGTAGTTGAAGTCGCGGTCGTAGACTATAGCCGAGTTGAGCTCGTCGGCGTTGTCCATGATGATCTTGTAGATGTAATCAGAGATCATGGGTTGGCGGGTGTTGTTCTTGGGGTTGACATAGTTGTACAGCTCTTCTACAACTACAGAGAATTGCTTCTGTGTCTGTTTGTGAAGATTTGATACGGCAATACGCGCAGCGAGGATGGCGTAGTCGGGATGTGTGGTGGTCATGTATGCTGCTGTCTCGGCGGCCTGTCTTCTGTTAGCCACTGGATAGACATTGAACTCATCGAGAGCCGTACCAAGTCGTCTAGCTGGACGGTGTTGACACCCTGGTAGACACCAGAAATGACCTTCATGGTGATGGCGGCGGGGTCAACATGGTCTGGGTCGAGGCCGTAACACAGCCTTGAGACTCGTGCTGTGATCTTGTCGAACTGTACGCGTTCCTTGCGTCCATCTGGAGTCAATCGTTAGTGGTGAAGATTTGAGGCGGTGAAGGCAAAGCAGTACATACCACGCTTGAGGACGAACATGTTGAATTAGAAAAGTAGTGGGGGTATCTGTGTGGGTATCGTGAAGAGGGTGTACTGAGGAGAGTGCAGGAGTGAGGGGTGGGTGGACGCAGGGACACTTATAACGCGTAAAGAGAAGAAACGCGTCCCGTCGCGTTGCTTGGGTCACGGATCCGTTTAGTGCTAAAGTGGCTGCTTGCATAAGCAGAGCAGGCGTGGCAGGGATGTGGAGTCGGGGAAGCGACCGCCGATGCCCGAACTTTTCGCGGGCGACAGTATCGCGGCGTGCAAGAGGCTGAGGTAGTGCAGCAACATCAAGACCCTCCACGCTCTTTCCGGTCTATACACAACCAATTGCCCGTCATGGCAGGCGGTCACATGAAATATCGCCACCTCAGTCGGTCGTCGTCGCATCGTCAAGCGCTCCTGCGGAACCTCGTCACATCGCTCTTCAAGCACGAAACCATAGCGACAACATGGCACAAGGCGAAGGAAGCACAGCGGTTAGCGGAGAAGCTGATTACCCTTGGAAAGAAGAACACCGAGGCGACGCGGCGGAGAGCGACACAGATCTTCTACGTACGAACCCCAATGGCGTATCCGAGAGCGCGTACTGATAATATCAGGAACCAAATGAGATGGTACCCAAGCTATTCGGCCCCATAAGAGAGCGCTACGAATCAAGACCCGGCGGCTACACCCGAGTCCTCCGCGTCGAGCCCATGAAAGAAGACCAAGCCGAATCCGCCGTCCTCGAACTCGTAGACGGACCACGAGACATGCGCTTCGCCATGACCGCAAAGACACTAGCAAGGAGACCAGCAAACTTAGGCCTAACTCCAGGAATCACAACGCACGTCAAGAAGGTCACACAATTCCGCAAGGACGGCGTAGATGGCTTGCGGGACATGGTTGAGAGGTTACGGATACTACACTCCACAGGTCTGGACAAGAGGACATTACCCGCGCCTAAGAAGGTGTACCCAGAGATTGAGATGAAGAGGACCATGCATTACCCTGAGGAGGTGGATATGGGCAAGGCCCCGAACAAGGTCGTTGGACCAGCAAAGCAGAAGTACATGATAGAAAGGAGCCGAAGGTTACAGCAAGAGAAGGAGGAGCGCACAAGGGCGCATAAGGAGAAGATGGAGAAGATGAAGAAGGTCAAGGCTTGAGAAGTCACTTTGAAAGCGACGACGCTATCCAGCGAAGCCTCTGTAGCAAATGTGTAAATGTACAACAAACAGACGTTCAATACGACTTCCACGCGGATTGATCAAGCGACTTTCGAGCAAGCTTTGTGACGCAGTTACGTCTTTGAAATAGGGCGGGTGATCAAGTCCCTCAGGAAACTCAGTGCGACTGCCTCACCCCGTTTGTAATTTGCTCGTATACGCGCTCGAGATGCCGAGGTGACCCAGATCTCGAAGTCTGATATGTCGTAGTGAAGGATCCCCTCACTGGGCTTAACGCCGCAGTGACCACGACATCAACTCCAAGACGAGGCTGCCTAGGTGTATATAAAGCCTACTTTCGCGCGCTTGTCAGCCTCCCTCTCTCCTTCGTCTACTATATATCAACTTCTCAGTAACAATATGTCGGCCAGTAACCAGCAACAGCAGTCACAGACACAGCCCCGAATATCGTAAGTCATTATATCCGAGTACCAGTACTACCCAAGATGCTAACCTCGATAGAGCACCTAACACCGCCATGGCTGAGATCGTTGTTGGGCCCAAGGCAAAACGCTTCACTGTGCACCTCAACCTTATTGTCTACTACTCGCCCTTCTTTCTCGCTGCCCTGAAAGGTCCCTTCAAAGAAGCCAAAGACAAAGTCGTCGCCCTGCCTGACACTGATGCGAACATCTTCGAGCTGTTCGCCAACTGGTTGTATCGTCAACGGTTCCCCACAGAGGCCGACTCTCCGCAGCTACTCGCGCTCTACCACCGCGACGAAGACGCCAACTTTCGATTTGACCGGCTTGTTAGGCTCTACGTCTTCTCCGACAAATACGACGTTCCTAAGCTCAAGCGGCAGTGTCTGGATATGATCTTCGAGTATCTTGTCGATGAGGATCTACTACCAGATCTCTCCCACGTTGTCTACGCAGTCAAGAACTTAGATGATGAGGATCCACTTCTACGTATGATCATCGATTGCTTCTGCTACTGGAGCGGGAGTGACTGCTGGGTGGCTAGCCGGATCGAAATGTTACCGGCTCCGTTTCTAGCGAGGATTATGGGCCAATTTGTCGACTTTCGACATGGTGGGCTCGATTCAGTTGATGAACCTGACTTATGCGACTATCATTGTCATGCAACGAATGGAGAGAGGGGGGCATGCGAGTACAGGCGGGAACGGGAGGAGGAGGCGAGCGAGATGACGAAGGATTGAGGATTGAGAGAAGCTTTGGTGCGTTCCTGGAGATGACGATCGGATGAGCTGGAGTTGCGAGGTGTTTTACGACATGGAGGTTTACTTGGCGAGAGTAACAATTTGGAGTATCGGAGTTGATTGGCTATCTTGTATTTCGAATTGGCGGATAATGGTACAACGACGAAGGAAAGGCCTATTTGGCGCGAGTATTCGGACGCGTTGTTCTTTCGAACGCAAGATAGACTGCTTTTCTTGGAATTACACACTTGTAAAAACCCCATTTTGATAGTCGACGACAATTGCCTTCTCGAGTGCCGATGCTGCCGCCTCCTTGAACGTCTTGTGAACTGGATCATCATTGACGTAGTAATCACGATCTTCGATGGAATGGAACTGGAGGACAAAAGCGTGGCTGATGCCGTTCTGTTCGGCAAGGTCAGATTGTTGACGATCTCCACGCATCGATCGGCGCTGAATACCTGCAGATTCTCAGTCGAGATATCCTTCCCTCCCGAAATCGACACAATGTATGGCCTCAGCGTCGTCGGATGTATGCATGTTTTCTTCAGCCCAAAGAATTGCGCAATCACCTAAGAAGTGGTCTCAGCGTCGCTCATCAGCATGGGTCTTGCGCGCGCCTGACCTCCTTGACAGCGAATTTGCTGGTGCCGTCTTTGAACTGGAACAACACGATATGCGTGGTGTAGGGTATGACTGGCCCATACGGCCCGAAGAAGTATTCGGCGAGCGAATGTCCCACCGTCCGCGAGAAAAGTATGAGGCCTGTCGCGAGAAGCAGGCAAACAACGAGCCCGAAGGCCTTCTTTGGTATCATCATGCCGCTAGGAGATAGCTCCGTGGAGCGCGTGAAGTTGGCAGTAGTTCAATTCAAAAGCAAATCTATGCGCGCACTTTGCTGCAAGACAACAGCGGAAGCGCATTGGCAGAGGTGCGACAAGGATAGAGGGAAAATCATCCCCCTCCCCGACGCAAAGGCAAGGTGTACCTGTCGACGAACCGAGGGGGATGCGAGCGCTAAATCCTGGAAGCACACAACCCGCAGCCGCAAATTGCTGGCAGATGGGGTAGTGGGTCCGAGCTCCCTGCTCACTCCACTTCCCAAGTGACGTACCTGAGTGAGAGACGCGCGAAGGAAGCACGTCGAAAGTCGAAAAGCCAGTCTTTGGCCGTGCTGTGGCCATGCTAAAGTTGCTATGGCGTACAGTCCAGGCCCGCACGAGGGCAAGTGGATGGGACTTGGATCAATTGGGACGGGCTGAGCCAGGTTCTGGCTCGATTGTCCACGATTGAGTGGGGCCTTGGCATCTACGTCATACGAATGTCAGGTGCAGGCCCTCGCTGCAGCTGCGACTACAAAAGAGCTCGTCTTCCTGGTCTCCTGCAAACCATCACCACAAGCAAACTCACTTTAATCTCCCCATACCCTCATCCCAAACCACACACTACCATCACAATGGCCTCCCTACACTGTAAGCAAACACTCACTCCGCGTTCTAGCTGCTGCCCGCACTTGCACGAGCAATTGCGCACCATGTGGCAGCTTAGACATCGCAATTGAAGAATCTGACTAACAATCCATCTCAGACCTTCCTCCCGTCAAGCCCTCTGCCATTGCCCTCGGCACGGCCTTCAACCACGCCGTCTCCCTCGCTGTCCTCGGCCCCGTCTTCGGTGACGCATACCGCCGCGCACAGCAGGCAAACTCCAAGGAGGAGTACTTCCACAGCAAGGAGGCCGCTACCGCCGCCGCATCGTGGGGTAGCTCCGTCCTCGGCTCTGGTATCCAGGCCTACGGTGTCGGTGCTCTGATCAACGCTACCGGAACTCTCACCTACAAGGGTGCTGCTTACCTCGGCTCCCTGATCTTCTTCGCCTCCGCCGCTCCCTCCGTACGTCATCCCACGTGTCAACCAAATTTCACAAACATACACTAACGTGTCAACAGATTGTCTCCCAGGTCGTCACTGAGAAGCGCCCCATGGACACCATCGCCATTGGTGCCCTTGCCCGCGTCCTCGAGACCGTCGGTCTCAGCATGTTCCTCACCTACTGGGGAACCCGCACCAACCCCTTCGACTAAGCGTCTCGCCCCATAACGGCAGAGGAGTTTAGGGATTCTCATCTTTGGCGGTTTAGATTGATGCTTCAGTCAGCGAATGATGCAGATGATATGAGCTAGCAAAAAGCTTGATAAAGGGCTTGCTTACGATGTAATATACCTCAATGAAGGAAATAATTCATGCAGTCGTCTTGATTATGCAATTGATTATGCAATCGTGATCTTGTTTTGTTCGTGCTTTGATCAACGTGCTTGAAAATCATACATATCCATGAGATAATGTCCATGAGTCTTGGTAATATTAAACACCTATCCTGCCATACGACTATTGCTCAGTCTCATTCTTTGAGGTCTCTATGTCTTTCTTCTGAACTCGCTGCGTGCACGGAGACGCTGATAAATTCTCGCGTGACACAATAACAAAACCTACAAGCATCATAGTAATCGAAGACAAGCTATTATGCGAAACATCTATCCCAACTTGCTTTACATGAAATTGACGATATTGACTTTAATCTTGCCGCGAAGGCGTGATGGTGATGTCGAAGCACGACAACTATGACGTTGACCGACTTCGCGCCATGAGCTACCCGGAAGTCTTCCCGCATACCTCACCCAGATATGTTCGCTGGCCGCAGCTGCAAAGACGACCAAAGCTTGCTTATCAAGACCGCAGCTATAGATTGCATCTAGAAGGATATGCATGCCAGCGTGGGTATCGTCATGTTATGAGCGGAGTTTTGTGAGTTCCTCTACCAGTACTAAGGTAAGGATGGTAGCCAAGATGAGTGTGATATCAACACTGCTAGTGAGAGGCTTCCGATGTCTGCGGTTATGTCAGTCGTCAGGATCGTGACGATATCTTCCACTCTAATTTTGGGATAAAGACTGTCTACTGAACACGAACGGAAGAACTGGCTGTGTTATATGACGAAAAGTTGGTATTTACTCCAAAAACTCTTGGACAATACAAGATCACAGAGATGGAACATCGCTTTTGTAGATAGTGATCATTCCTCAGGGATGCTGTATTGCTTCTGTCAGGTTGTTAACCGTATGACTACCAATCTTTTAACATAGGATCTGCTGCGCCAATATTGCGGTATCTAGATGTTCTCCTGGCGTGTGGACAGCTGCTGATGATTTCTTCGGTGTTGATCCTGCTCGTGATACTGAGAAGAGCAATGTTCTGTGGCAGTCTGCGCTGTGGTTTCAGCATGAAGCAGACAAGCCATGGGTCCGAACTCATTATCTGAGAGGACTTCCAGATGCGGCCGCTATGCTACATTATCATCGTTTGGACAGATGAACACAACCCCCATACGATCGCCAGCTCCTCGATGTCGACCGCTCATGTTCCTCCGCAGCTTTTCCTCAACTTGCAAACTCATTGCTTTTCCACACGTCAGCCCCTCCCCGCCGCCTCCAACAACCCGGACACAGTCGTAACCCTATACCCCCTCCTCTTCAACACGGGCAACACCTTCCTCAACATCGGCGCCGTCCACCCCCTCCGATCATGACAAATAACAACACTGCCCTCCCTCACCATACTCAGCACATGCCACGCATTCACGCCCGGGTACGCAATCTGCGGATCATGAGGATACACACTACCCAGCACCATCTGGTACCCCATCTCCTTAATCTGCGCCCTCATCCTCGTGCTGAAGAAACCAGAGCCAGGTCGGAAGTAGCGTGGCGGATGCGGTTTCCCCACTGCGTCGTAAGTGCCGTTGATGTAGCCTTCTACTTGGGTTACTTCTGCGGTGAGGGTTTCAGGGCTGAGAGAACGGGATGGCTCGTCGTGCATGGCGTGGTTTCCAAGTTCCATGCCGCTTTTCACGAGAGCCTCGAGTGCTTCTTGTCTTCCTGGGACTTGGCCCCCAATGACGAAGAACGTTGCGTGCGCATCGTATTCCTCTAGTACCTGCAGAATCTCTCTCGTGTATTCCGACGGCGCATCGTCGATTGTCAAAGCAATGACTTTCTCTCCTCCCGTTGTTTTTGCCAAAGGCACGTGCCAAAGCACATCCGGCCACCTCCGCTGAAAATACCGTATCAACCCATTCGGCGGCTTGTAGATGACGTAAAAAGGCAGCACAAAAGCTACTATTACAAACACGAGGAAGAACATGGTGTACATGCGTCGACGGCGCTTCGCTCGCGTTGTCGGCAGGCGGAAGAGGCGCAGCGGAAGGCGGGGCATGGTATGCCGGTGTACAATGGGATTTGAGGATCGCGATCTTTCATCGTAGGGAATGCGGCGCGAGATTGGAGGAAGTCATGTGGGGTAGGTATTTAGGGTGGGTGTTGGGGATGCGCGTTGGTGGTTGCGTTGCGTGGGTGAGGCTTGCTCGGGTTGGTTGTGGATCAAAGGGGTTAGGGGCTCATGCAGGGTTGTGACATCGGGTTTAGCGCAGACACGTGCAGGCGTGGTCTTGAAGAAAATCGCGGTCCGTGAATTTTTCTCTCTCCTCTACAACTACGCTCGCGCACGATGCGCAGTTTCTTCGGCAGCACGTCGCACAGGATTGACGCGTGTACGTCGTGTATGCTGGGCATGGCGCGCATCATTGCCTACGATGAAGTGCTTATGTCGTTTCCAGAGTTTGAAACGACTGAGGTCCACCAGGATATACGCGCCCGCGAACCTCACCCGTACCCGTCCGTATATCACGATTTTCAATTTTTGCTAAATCAGGAACCAATTTGTCACGCTTGTTCGAACAGCTACAACTTCGATACAAGCCCTCTAAGAATGTTCCAAGAACGACCCCGTGAGCGTTTAATTGACCTGGCTGCCTTACCATGTGGCTACTCGGGTCTCATTGCGTTCATACATACCTTGTTCAACCACGTTGCCTTGCGTTGTTTTACGAGGATGCTGTACTATTTGGAAGCATCTGGAATGTCGGGTTCCGGCAGCACTACGGCTGTCGAGACGTGTTGAGCGGTTGTTATATGGGTCTACCGGTGCCCCTACCCGTCGACATGATGATACGGACACCGCGTACTCTCTGCCCTTGTAACGACGGGGAAGCCTTGGCGGTAGTTACGGACGACAGCGGGGAAAGTTATAGGGATAGCGACACTTGAAATCAGCCTCATGCATTTCTCGAAAGGGTATCCTGGGACGTGCAAGAACGCCTCACATTATCTTAGCATTTCCATATGACTGATCTCATCTCCGTATATTCCGTATATTACCAATCTGGTAGATGGTCGACGGCAGTGTCTTGACCCGTATACGGCGACCAAGAAGTGATCATCGATAGATGAATCATTGCTTACCTGTTTGGGACTTTCTCCGCGTACTTGCGATGTGACGGCTTAGCTACATCTTTAAGCTTTTAGCTCCCGTCAATGCTGTTGTACCGTTGAGACACATCATCTCCGCGACGCCTCAATTCGGCAGTTGGTCACAATTGCAGGTTCGCGGCTGATGCCTTGTCGGCGGCACGAAGCGAGGCTGCCATCGTTGTCAAAATACAGAGTGGATGCTTGTAACGCGTTTCATCGGAAACAAGTTACCGCAGTGTGCGTATTGGCATCACATCGTGATCCAAGATTTTAATGTGATGAGCGTCGACGCGCGTGCAGCCTTCCTCCGGAGCATGTATTTGGTCATCTTGATCAACCTTCGGTCAAAAGGTCGATAGTTTGGGCTTCAGAAGAATCGAGAGCGACATATAAGACTGATGTACATATAAGCCTCGAGGCCCATCGTACGATTATGATGGATGCCAAGTATGGAGAAGACTAATCGCTGCCAGAGCAGCACATGGTTCACATGGTT
Source organism: Alternaria infectoria (assembly GCF_024043175.1). Taxonomy (NCBI): domain Eukaryota; kingdom Fungi; phylum Ascomycota; class Dothideomycetes; order Pleosporales; family Pleosporaceae; genus Alternaria; species Alternaria infectoria. The sequence goes on from NW_026250691.1 coordinate 71,207, forward strand.
CATCGATTAGGAGACTGCAAGGTTTCAAAAAGATGCCCCCGAGACTAAAAGATACATCGGTGTGAACGGCTTCAGGGTACGAATTGGGTAAGCGAGTAGATTTAGAGTGTAGGGGAAATCCCGAAGGTAGGGAAACTTTCCACACAAGAAGGCCCGATGCGCAAAAGGGATAGTCCAACGAGGTGGAACTTGGTGACTGGGTAAAGCTCGGATGAGAACACCATGTCCCATGCGGCAAAACTCTGCAACTTGGGCGAAGATTTGCAGTCTGGATACCGCGTTCCGGGAAAGCTCGAAAAAGAAGTCCGATATACGGTGAAGGTCCGAAGGTCCGAAGTCGATGGTAGTTCGGCTTGGTATTGCTACTACTGATCCCAACGTTCAGGGCCGGCAACAGCAATGCTCGGGTGCGGTCGAGAACAAGGCCACGCTCCCCTGCATGCCTTGTATGTTATGCATAACATTACGGCTCCTGTTCGCACGGCTGGTACCCTCGTGAGCACAGGGTGCTCCTTGTGTAAGCGCGGTTTTGCCAACGATTGAAGTTCTTCTAGCAACATTCCCAGCAGCGGGGTTATTGCGCTAGGTTTGAGCACAATCTGCGGAGAGCACTCCGCGGCTCGTCTGGACCGACAAGGTTTGGCGAGCGATCGTGGGGGAGGCCTGAAACGCTCCTTGTCCTGAGGTGCCGTCCTCGGCATTGGAGAGTAGACGCGCGGGAATGAATGGAAGGAGTCAAAGTCAAGAGAACCACCACAGGGATTCGTTGTACAGGTGAATGTATTGAAGGAGGAATTAGAGTGTATCGGTGATCGCTGTCTAATGTCAAGACATGCCGCTGCAAGTACCGAGAATATACATTGCGGTCAACGTCAAGAGACGCTAGATGTGCTGGTGCGCTACTAGTAGAATGTAACAGAGGTGCTCGTCTGACATGCGTATCCTACAGGTGTATGTTGTTACAAAGTCGTAATGCATGAATGTACAAGGAGTGGTTTCGATGGCCCGTGGGCGGGTGGTGAAAGTCTGTTCGCAATTAGACTGGCGGCGTCTTGGGCTTCCTCTTGCCGATGTTGTAGCCCCAGCTCCTTAGTGTTTTGACCACCTTGGGGAGGACGGCTGCGGTAAGTGGCACGCGGAAGAAGATCAGGGATTTGTGCACGAGGTAGGCTAGGCCGAGCTGTGACCAGATGGCTGTGGTGGTTGTTAGCAGTGTATACAGCACCAGAGGCAGACGTCTTGCGTACATGCGTTTGACCCTCCGTCGTGTCCAACCGCCTTTCCAGCCTCGACGTAGCCTTCCCTCGCGGTGGCCTCGGCAGTCGTCTCGTCGGCTTCGGCCTCTGCTGGCTTCTTGCCAGCGTCGGGAATAACGAGGCGGACGACACTCCAGAGCGCATTTTTCAGCACATGCTCGTAGTGGCCTATCCGGTCCGTGCCCAGTAGCCGCACTGCCATGAAGCAGAGGGGAAAGTCGATGAGGGACAGGCCCAGGTAGACGCCCACCGCCGTCCAGCCATATTCGCGAGAAAGCTTCTTGAGGCGCTGCGATACCGAGGGCGCAGGTTCGGGACTGCCAAGGTGTGGCGTGGGGTTGTGCGACTGGACGGGCGGTTTGTCGCTCTTGAAGCGCAGCGAGCGGAAGCGGCGGCCGAGGGCAGATCGTTGGCAGCGGAACAGCAGCAGGGCGCCGTGGTGTAGCGACTTGCTTCCTAGGCTGGGCCGGGCGGCGGGTTGGGCAGAGGTGAAGAAGTTGCGGAGGAAGGGCGCCGATGGGCGTGAGGCGGCACCACTGGCGGCACCGCCAAACGGCAGCGTGGCAGGCCACAGGCGGGCGACTCGTGGCTTCATGGCATGGACGATCGGAGATGGGCAGAGCAGGTGAATCGGCTTTCACGTGGGGCGGTGTGGTCGACTCAGGCTCGTTGTCGCACTCTCAAAACCTCGCCAAAGCTACCGCCGTTGGTGCATCGTCACCATTGCCATATAATTTAGTCAGGGTCCGTCCATCGGATCATGGTAATCCCGCCCCCCGACAAATTCACCGTCGCCGCACGAGGGCCCATGGCGCCATCCGTGGATGCACCGCGCGCGCATGCACTCTTCCTAACGCGATTGCCGACTCTGCTTTACCCGTAGATACCACACGCAGTCGTTGTAGTTGCTGCCCGGAGCATACCGTCGGCGACGGGCATCATCCATACACCGCGTGGTTCTCGTCTCGAAGCAGAAGGACGACGCACAACATCCCGCCGTGGACGCGCTAGAAAGAAGAAGCCAGAGTTTACCGAGTCACTGACCGAAATGTCGCTGCCTCAACCCTCGTGTCATTGTCGTGGCCATGTCGCATGTCGGATCCTACCGATGATATGTCACGCCGCACTGATGGCGTGAAGCAGCCCTGGTGGAGCAGCCGCTCAACAGTTTCGCCCATCTCTGCCAGAACTGTCTCATTTCCTGAACGCCTTCAGTTTCTACGTGGCGAACTGACCCTGCCGTTCGTCCAAAGCCAGCACCCCGGGGTCGTGTCGTGCGCACAATCTCAGAGTTGCCTGACAGAAGCGTCAGCCTGCATTAGCCCAACCGTGGCCAAGAGCTTCCTCGGGGAGTCTCGAAGCGTGTTTCCTGCAAACATCTGTTGCAGTCCATGACCAGAAGGGCATAGCGAGAAGCCCCCTTGCGGGCGGAACATGGGCACCACTTGCAGCGACGCACGCCCGACTCCTTCGCCGTCGCTTGGCCAGCAACATCAGTGTGATGTCTCGCAAGCAAGCGCGCCGGTCATTTGCAGTGCCAAAAGCCCGTCGAGCACGCCCGAAGTGTGGCGTTACTAGGTGGCCGCCTGCCAGCCGGTATCACACTCGAGATGCATCGCGCCAGCATGGACCTCCATGGCCTACCGGAATGCATTTCACGCGTCGTATTTGCTGTCCATCTTGAATTCTAAATTGCGGGGTCACCACGCGTAGCTTTATTATCGACCGTGCGGGTCCTGCTCTCGCTGTATGCGAACCTGTTCGCTGGTACCGAAAGCGCAGGAGTAGTGGAACAGGAGTGCCCTCCGTTACAGAAGTCCAGTCAATACAATCGTTTCACAACCCACTCTCCTCGCAATCGCATGCCATTATCCCGTCGCCTCGCCTCGCATGGGGTGACTCTGGGTGGGCGGTGGGTGGGGCTGATCATCCTGGGTATGACAACTGCCTGCAGCATCTACATGGTCGAGCGTGTGCTCAAGGGCGTTGGCATCTCGCGGACGCATCCGGCCTCTAACAGTCTCCAACGTTTTACATTAGCCTGATTCGATCTGACAAGGTTCCACACATGGTTCCGCTGCGCTGCAGTCGCCGACTCGTCCTGATGCCTGGCGACGCGTTTGCAATTCCCGGCGCCACTCCCACTGCCGAACTGCATCACGACATCGTCAACCTGCGCCGACCGTATAGTATGCTCATCTGCTTTAGTTGGCCTTCACCTGTCATTAACTGGCTCGCCCTTCCTTTTCGTCCAACTCTCTAGCCGACATTCCTGCAGCACGGCTCGGCGCCTGGCTGCGAGGGCCTGGGAAGGTTTGCAAGTTGATCCTTTAAAGTTTTCGGCGTTCCCACAACCCTGCAACCGCACCAGTCTCAAACTTTGAGCTTTGGGTACTGAGCTGACGAGTGATGGAGACCACTATTCATCTACCTGGCCTTAACATCGCTCTCTTGCCGCCGCATTAGCCCCTTGATTGGCCCGTGATCACGAGCGTTCCTCTGCCCTCTGACGTCCCAAAGCACCGGACAAGGGCTCCTCTTCGAACGGCGCCAGCGTCGTCTGTCCCCCCTGCTAGCTCGGCTGGACTCTGGAGTTGATCGCCATGCCCTTGCAAAAGCTCGGCGCCGTTTGTGACTTCCTGGCGGACCAGGGCCCTGGTCTCTCACATTATTCGGCGGGATGGTACTGTGCTTTCGTGTTACACCCATTCCTTCGCTTCACAACTTGACAGCGCCCAAAACGGCACGCTCCCGGAGCCAACTGTTTGAGGCTTCGACTAAGCTCTTACCCTGCGCTGCTGCATGAGTTGTTGTTCAGGATCTGCCTGTTTCTCCACGTGGGTTCGTCTCATTCTCAACTTGCCTATTAATATGCCTTCGTATATAGACTACCTGTCCGCACTACTTCCTCACCTATTCTGCACAGTGTCTCACTACCCGTCACCGCTCTCTTGACATTATCTTCGACTCCCACGCTCCTTATCTTGTCAACACTACTACTATACTACTATCAGCCGTCGCTCCTTCCTCTCTCGTTTAGCCTCATCACCAACCAATATATCCTGCATTACACAGCAACCATGGGTGGTAACACGGAATATATAGCAGGCCACGGCTACCTCTCTCTTGGCCAGGCTGTTCACGTTGCTCAAAACAGTGACGGAGGCGTTGACCAGCAACTCGCCCAATTCCTTGAGAAACGCCTTGCCGTGGTCTGGTCAAAACTCAACGCTCAACCACAATCCTACATCCTCCCGCCAGACGAATTTGCGCTCATGAACTACTATCGCACACGATTCGGAGATAACGAAATAGTTCGCAACGCTACTAAGAGATTCTGGGACAATCACAAAGGCGGCCAATAAGAGCTTGCCGGAAACAACTGCTCTCGTTCTCATACGGCGGGGACCCACGGAATTAGCAAACAACGGAACGGCAAAGCAACAACGATCTACCTCGCAACCACCCATTCAAGCCTTCGCCCACAACACCTACTTTCCGCAACCTTCCGCCGCATTTTGAATGAGGCAACAGCTGCATTTTTGAATTGACGATGTGAGTTTCGCCTACTTGTCACAATTTACATCAAGTACTGACTCCAATCAGCTGGCAATCGCATCGTCATCGACTTTCTTATTTGGCGTTCATCTGTGTACCAAGATACCTGGACTTCCGCAAGATACCTCTCCAACGGAGTAACGGCGTTTTTCACAGCAAACCGCTACTGACCGGTTGCTAAAATGGCGTTTAGCGTGTGCGATTGGAAGCGCAAGAGCGATGGAATTCATGCAAGGCGTAACGGCGAACTATTAGAATTGGCATCACCTATGGGAGCGGTACCCAACAACGGACGACTGTGTCTCGTAACTCTGCTCTTAATACTAATGACGCTATCTCAATCTACTTCCGCTTTACTCACGACTACCCCGCTTGCGCAACCCTACCCCCAGACCGTGTCCTTGAGAAACCGTGCTACGAACGAATCATCTCTGCTAGAATGCCTACAGGTTGCGCCACCAGTCCTGAGTCCAGTTGATGCATGCCAGCAGACCTTGATGGTCCATACGTTTGCCTCCTCGTACGGACAGCCATTCGTGGGACAATTCAACCCGCCGGAGTGCAGCTTCAACAGGGTTACCTTCAACTTTACCGTTACCTCTGCCGGCCGGCAGTTTGACCGGCTCGGTGTGATGTTCCTTGATGATACCGAAGTGTTCCGTACTTCCACCGCCGAGCCAACACAAGCCGGCATAATATGGACATATGTCAAGGACATGAGCAGCTACCAATCTCTTTTCAATACGCCACAAAAGATAATCTTCGATCTCGGTAATATCGTCGACGATACATACACCGGCTCCTGGTATACGACGTTGACTGCCACCTTCTTTACCGCCGACGATGCTATCGAGCCCGCAGATGTCATCATCCCGATCTCAGCCCGGAAGTCGGATCAAGATGCATCGAGCGTATTCGTCGTACCGGAGACAAGAGCTATCAACAGCGTTGTGCTTCCGCAGAACGCGAAGAAGGCGGCCTTCTCGATCTCCGCATGTGGCCAGGCTGCTGAGGAGTTCTGGTGGAGCAATGTATTGCAATCCGACATCAACGCATTCGGCAACGACACTACGCTTTACGGTCATTCGGCCTTCCGCGAGCTTCGTCTTCTGATCGACGGATCATTGGCTGGAGTCGCCTGGCCCTTTCCCGTCATCTTCACCGGTGGCGTTGTTCCTGGCTTTTGGAGGCCCATTGTAGGCATCGATGCATTCGATCTGCGAGAAGACGAAATCGACATCACTCCGTTCATACCACTGCTCAGCGACGGCCAACCCCATAGCTTCGAGATTCAGGTTGTCGGCGTCGATGATGATGGTCGTGGGAATGGGAACTTTACGACAGCCATTGAATCGAATTGGGTCGTTACTGGGAAGATCTTCGTTTGGCTTGACACTGGCAACAACGCTATCACGGGACCAGCGCCTACCACTGTTACGACTTCTAGTATCGTACTACACTCGTCAAAACGCGGATACTCGAACAGCAGCGCAGGCATCGTTCTGGACTACTCTATTCAAGTCACTCGCAATCTAGAAATCCAATCCACGTTCGACACGCCCGCAGGTTCAAAAGCGGTTACCTGGACCCAGAAGCTGACCTACTCCAACGTTGGAACTCTCAGCAACGGCGGTAACGACCAGATCGTACGTCAGTCGACAACAGGCACACATACAGCATCCACAGATTATTCCAAAAGCTTTGAATACCCTCTTTGGGTGCAATCGTCCTACAACGCACCATCAGGCGGCAACGTCAGCATCAACGCGAGCATGGAGCGAAGCAAAAACGTGCAGCAACAAGGAGACCTAGCCTTCCCAAACGACTGGAAAACATTCGACTACACGCGTCTACGCTCGACGCCCTACAGCAACCAGACCTTCATAGGCTCTGACTTGGACAACTGGCAAAATGGCACAGCATCCTACCTGTCGGTCCCCGCACTGAAAAAGTCCTTCGGATCAGGCAGCACAGAGCAGCGCCTCACACTCAGCGGTGTAGGCGCCGCATCACAAGACGCAGCATCCCAGCAACTTTACCAAAGGCACATTGCCGCCACCAACGACTCGGTCGTGTATGACGACGAGAGCTTCGGGTGTCAAGTGCGAGGCCAGAGCAGGTATGCCGCTCCCAGCCTGCCGGGCGCGCCAGACCTCGCGCATGAGTATGCGGCTGCAGGCGTTAGAGCGATGCTAGGAAGGGGGCCAGCGTAGGCGACTGCGAAGCATGATGAGGTGGTGGTGGTGGAGGTGGATCTGCATTGGGACGAAAGGAAGGTTTACCGGTATCTGCACGACATGTGTCGAGCAACGCGATGGATGGATGGATGGGGCACTACAGGCATGGGCATCTTAACAGTCTGTGGGACTTTCAGTGGTGCGTACTAGCTGTCAAGTTCGCTTTTGGGATAAAGCAAGCGAAGTGGAGGGATGTGGTGGGTGGCCTTTGTGGAGGTTGACTATATTCGTTGCACTGCATTTATTCTCCGTTATCGCACTGCATGGTCTCTCGACGTTGATGTTGGCTCTCACGACATATGCGCTGTCAGTCTTGTTTCGGTATCGTTTGGCGAGACAGCATGATCAAATCTCAATGCACTGCACTGCACTCGCATTCTCTTCCAACAACGCGAACGCGGTGTTCTCATACCCATACCATGCAATGAGCCGTCCAATCCAGCTTAGGCGCCAGGGAACAACGGCCTTCTTCCCAGCGCAACGGTAGTCGCAATACGAGTCGCGTGGTATAACACACCTGCACCTCATCTCGCCATCAACGTCTTGGCTTCCCAGCCACCAAGTCCCACAGCATAAAGTTTGCAAATAGTCATGAGGGCGAAGAAATACTGATCGTCCTATGATACCCTCAGTACAGGCTTCCCAGCTAAAAGCGAAAAATTTCGCTTGCAGCTATCCCTCTTGGCTAACTACTCGATAGTTCGCTTTCATGCCGCTTCCGCCCCGCCTCACCCTATCCTATATCGCCTTCGCTGCTATCACTTCCCGCCTAGCTTCCCTTACCCGAATGTATCATCCAGTACCCCATGCCGATCCACATAGAACGTCGACCAGGAGCCAGGATTTGTATTTCCATCACCCTTGGTTCTTGCGGCTTTTCACATCATGGGTCTTCCTTGAGCGCGCTAATGTCGCCATCTCCGAAGCGGTTTGCGGTGCCGTCGTGATGTGGGGAGGGGGGGAAAGAGACGGTAAAGGGACACCAGTGACCGGATATCGTCTGTTCCGCTCGAGGCGCGCCATCATAGTCTCGATCTTATATGCCCTAGCTTGTCTTAACGGCGGCCTCAAACTTAATCGTAACGTTGAGTGGGCAGGCAAAGCGGTCGGTACAGCTGTCCGAAGCAGGATATCAAGGTCCCTTGCGTATATGACAACAGCGAATTTTCGTTTTTACCATTTTGAAATAGGCAATATTCGCAATGCCTTCATGTTGTCAAGGCTATCCTGCAAAAGGTTGTTGGTGATACAGCGCGCTTAGGTCACGTTGGTTGGAGAATCCAATCCCTTTTAGCCGACGGGCTTTCGTTAACGCGCGCTCCCGCGGGGCGCCTTGGAGCGGGAGATTTGCAGTCGATCTGTGCGTACGCTGCGTCTCCTCGTGGCAAGCCTGAAACGTCGGCAATGCACCGTGAACTGTGGTTTTCGCCTGGGGATTGTCTACTTGGTGCAAGAGAAATCTCGCGCGATGCCTCATTCCAAGGTTCGTAAGGGAGGAAAGGAATATCGCTAAACCAACACAGCACACTACGGCTAATGGTGCATCACTAATTAAAGAAGATGCGAATGCGAGCAGTTCGTCTCGGATGCGCATTTAGGGTTTGTAAAAGGAATGCCCTTTGCAGGTCGGGGGTTTGAGGCTGTCTGCCGCGGACACAGTCTTGCGAAGAGAGTCTTTCCGACCCCTGGAGGTACCTAGGCAGATCCACTGTGTTGGAAAATTACGTTCCCTTTCCTGGGAACCGTTAGCGATTGGTCGCTGGGAATGAGCGCTACAATGAGAAAGACATTCATCACACCAATATCACGTCGAGTGTAGCGCGTGCTGCCGTGTGTTCCAGCCTTATCCGCCCCATAGTATCCATCCATAGCTGCGAGTCATGGTGGTCGTTATGAAACGCTCCACCACTCATTTTCCTTTTTCGTTCCAGCTTACTGGTGCTGTTATGGGTCCACACATGACGCAAGGATGGTGCACACTTCTTTCCCGAAGGTCGTAAAGTAAGTTCAGAGATTATCGCTGACAGCCGTGGTGCTGTGGTTCTCATCTATCTGTAACACAATGGTATCCCAGTTTTGGTAGCCTGGCGCGATCCCCGTGTGCGGACGTGTGACTGACAGGCCGGGGTGAGCGCTTCGCTTGCATCAATTCCAATGTGTGACGAGTGGTAGCGTTGGTGATGGTCAAGCGATATCCATGGATGGCAGACGGTGATGTTGTGCACTAGAGCAGTGGACGCCGTTTCGCGGGCTGGGAGATGCCGCAATTCGCTTTCATGGGCCGCGGACTAGCGCTACTAATGCCGGTAGTGGTGTGCTGTGAAGTATTGAATATTGACAAATTCTCTCGAAGATGGAGCCTTGCCTGGATTCACCGGTTTGGTGTTGTGATATGTTGTCACACCTCAATTGAAGATAGTGTGGGACGCCTTGATCCGAGAAACACACTGCAACACTCCAACGTCCCTCATGGTAGCCTATCACCAGACCTGCGGCGACGTCCTCAGGCCGCCATCTTGTGGCTGCGAGCCGTTCGCCCGTTGAACTTCGTATTCGAAGTTTGTTTGAGCCACACACCCACGCGCGCAAGCATGGCTAGTCCTGTACGACATTTGACGTCTGCTGCCGTTCATCGGTGTGGTAAACCTTCGGTGGGCGCGACGCGCCGATATGAACGCCTCTAACTTTGTCTCGACGACCCATGCATAACAACAGTGGGCTGATGGTTCCTTCATCAAGTGGATCAATGTGACTAGATGGCGATCAGGTCAACATTGAGCTCGTTCTCCGCGTTCCCGAGGGTGGCTGCCACCAAACTTGCCTGTAACCGATGTTCGTGGTTGTCTGAGGCAGAGTCTGGGTCGCGCATAGATGTGGGCTGGAAAAGGCCCGGATAACCCCATCCTACGTGAAGACCGACTTTGTGATTCCGGTCATTTTTCCGGACTAGGTACCTATCGAACGATCGTTGACGATAGAACCGAGGTACTTCCGTGAACGATTATGCCCACACGTCATCATGAGAAATCCGCATCCGACGTCCCAACACAATTCACGGAAGTCTTTCAAGCTGCGTGTAAGGCGTGGTCGCATCCAAGATGGATAGTTTTCCATGAACCAGCGGGGTCTGGGGAGAAGCGATGCGAAGGAGGGGCGAATGTGTGGATCCGGGGCAGTGTCGCGTGCCTGTGACTCGTCGAGATAGATGCGCCTTCCTCATTGACGAGTGGCGCCTATGGCTGGGCTTTCGAGCGCTTTCCATCGTATCTTCATGTCATCGTCACCGACTCACAAACCTCCATGAACCTCCCATGAAGCACTATGGTCCAGCCGCTATTTCCCAGTATCACTCGAGACGATGATAAAACCGCGCAGCGTCTCAGCGAGCACGAAATCGAGGCTGAATCCTCACTTAAACCCGGCGATAAAACCGATGAGGCGCTAAGCGTTCATCGCGGGGCAATTCGTGTACCTTCTCCGAATCCGTCGCTCATATCAATAGACGATGCGAATGTTGTACGACTTGGTCGGAATCCAGACTATGCTCCTTTATACCATGAGAGATATGATTCACGCTCATCAGCCCCTCCGCGGACTCTCAAAGAGAAGATTGACTCTTTTTGGACGACGAACAAGGGTTTAGCTTACGTCTTGCTCGCTCAGTTCTTTGGAAACTTGATGAACGTTACCACGAGGATATTGGAAATGGAAGGAAACAGCGGTAAGCAGATGCTTGTGTAAAAACATGCGCTTGTGCTGACCCAAGGTTATAGGTAATGGCTACCATCCATTTCAGATCTTATTCGCAAGGATGAGTATCACCACGGCATGTGCTCTATTCTACATGTGGTATCGCAAGATAGAACACTTTCCATTCGGCATGAAGGAAGTACGCTCGTTGCTAGTCGCTCGAGGTTTGTTCGGCTTCTTTGGAGTCTTCGGCATGTACTGTAAGTCACTTACCCTCCTTGTTAGGACCATGCGTATGCAGTAACTTGTCTCAGCTCGTCTGATATTGGATCACGTCTGAAGGTCATTGCTACTGCATCGCTGTGATGAACTCCACAGTACATCATATGGGTCCTACCTACTCGACACGGTGCTGACTCTTATAGATTCTCTGATGTATCTGCCCCTGGCCGATGCCACCGTCATCACATTCCTCTCACCATCGCTCGCTTGCTGGGCATGCTCCTACTTCATCAACGAACCGTTCACCCGGATGGAGCAGATAGCTGCGTACATCTCGCTATTCGGCGTCGTCTTGATCGCAAGACCCGTCTCGTTATTCTCTGCGCTATCGCATTCCAGCGACCCGGTTCCTGCCTCCAGTGGCTTAGACGCCATTCCAACAAACACTACTGCGGCTTCGCCCGATCGTCTCGCTGCGGACTACGATGATGTGACACCCACGCAACGAGCAGCAGCAGTGGGGGTCGCGATGTTGGGTGTGATAGGATCAACAGGAGCATACACCACCATTCGATGGATCGGCAAGCGCGCACATCCACTCATATCCGTCACCTACTTCGCAACTTGGTGCACGATTGTTAGTATGGTGGCAATGGCCGTCATGCCAGGCGTCGGCTTTCTACTTCCAAAAGGCGTGAAAGACTGGTCATACCTGCTCTTTCTGGGCATCTGCGGATTCGTTATGGTGCGTATAACTGACAATTTCGCGTGGCGCATCTTGGCTGACATCACCTAGCAATTTCTCCTAGCCGCCGGCCTACAATACGAGAAGTCTTCTCGCGCAACGAACATGCTTTACATGCAAATGTTCTTTGCACTTGGTTTCGACAAATTGATCTGGGGCACTACGCCGAGCGCTTTGTCTATCGTCGGATCATCGCTCATCCTTGGTTCGGCTATATATGTCGCAATGAACAAGGAGGAGCCGAAGAAGAACGTTGAGCCAGTAGGTCGAGAAGACAGCGAGGAAGAAAGGGGGTTGATGTCGCCAGTTTATGACGTCGAGCGAAGGGATGATGATGATGCCGACATACAAATGCGACCGCTAAGATGATGCTTCGGCAATCCCTTTTGCTTTTACTGTAACGCTTTACGCGCTTGAGATATAGACTGCTAGACTGCTACGCATGGATATAGACAGAAACGTAGAACATGGACGCTTCGCGAAACCGTTTCTTATAGTTGCTGGGGACTAGTACATGTTATTGAACCTTGACTATAGTGCACCCTTCTTGCCGGTCTTGCCACCCTGAATATCTGATTTGTTGTTAGTACTCACATGAAATGTTGGGTGATGCGACGGCGGAGGTCTCGGAAGTAATATGTAGCTACCCCACCTACGCTCCACACGCAATCTGCGATTTCAAGCTCACCAGAAGCCAGTCAGACAGGCAGTTTTAGCCCACCATTGTCTGCAACATCGCGGTATATATAATTATAATTTTGCCAGCACTTCATCAACAAATCCTCTGTGGCGCAATTGGCTAGCGCGTCTGACTGTTACGTTAGTAGCTAGTTATCAGGAGGTTGGAAGTTCGAGCCTTCCCGGAGGAGGATTGTATTTTTGCCCTGCAGGCATTCTTTTGCACCCACCATGTCGGTGTGACTATTCAACGCATCACAATCTTTTGTAGAAAAGCCAACAAGGTCACTAAATTTTTTTGTTCGCAGAAGGAACAAAGTGCATTGCTACCAAGTGGTATGCGACCGACAGCTCATTCACCACCTCGATAGCTATACAGAGTAGGCTAAACCCTACTCCTCTGCACACTCTCAAATCTCACTCTGCCGTCCTCAATCTTGAGTACATTGACTGGGACCTTGATGCGCAACGGCTCTTCGCCTGGTAGATTCATTGGTGCAGAAAAGCCTGCTACGTGCGAAACAGCACTGTCGCAAGTCGGGCACTTCCAGTTTCTGCGCGCCGAGTCCACATCTTCGTCGCTGTTCTGCTCAATGCGCTTGATGCAGATGTTGCAGAATTGGTGGTCGCAAGGGCGGATACTGGAGTTTGTGTGAGCAAAGAGACGGGGGAAGGGTGATGAGGAAGGAGTGGAGGGGAGCAACTTACATGCAATCGCACAGCCTAAGCTCGCATGTAGTGCACATCTTTGGTTTCGTTGGGTCGAACTCTGGTTCAGTGTTGATGCCGATATGTTGATCCATCTGGCTCACACTCTTTACGTTGTCGAAGTCACCTCCATCGAGGCGCTCATCTACCTTCTCTTCAACAACAAAATACTTGCCACCAGCCTCAGTATATGCCTTGACGTCCGTGGAAGGCGGGGTCGGAACAATGTGCGTTACTTGCTCGCAGCTCACTGGGTCGAGGATGTGTATGTGGAGGATGCGCGCTGCGGCGTGGTTCCATGTTGTGGGTGGGTAGGGGTCTTTGTATATGTCTTGGACTGTACGACAGGTCAGTGGATGGCAAAGGGAGGCAAGAAGGGGTAGAATCACTCAGTTTTCCGCCTGCGGCCAGGCCCATGGCTTTGATATTCTGCGTCTCGAAGCTTTTCGTCTTGATGGCAACCGGCCTCACGGGTTCTATGGGGCCTCGCTTGGAAGTTCTGCCTTCCAAACGCAATTCCGACCCATCATGTATGCTACCCGAACTCGGAGTTATCTCATGTGTATGCATTTGCCCATTGCGTAATGGCAAAGACTTCTTCTTGGCAGGTTGGGGGGCCAATCGTAGCGGGTGTTGTGCTGTCGGTGGCGCCATAAGAGGCGGCGATGGCATTTCCTGCATTGATTGCTGCAGATTCTGCATTTCTTGCTGCTGTTCATGTGGCGCCGGCATCGCATTAGAAGGCAATCCATATCCACGGAAATAATAGTTTCCAATTCCTCGAGGGTCTTGGTACGCTCGTTTGAACCCACTAGGATAAGTCACCCTACACGTAATGATCGCTCCCGACTCTGCGATATGCTTCATTTTGAGGGGCTCCTCGCAGGCAGGATCAACGGGGTATGATCTCAAGATATCACCGATCCTGCAGCCAAGCTGCCCAGGCGTCGCACTTTCAGGCAGAGTACCGCCGTAATGAACGCGATCTTTTCCGACTGTCGACATCATAAAATGCTTGAAGACAAATTTGTCTTTGCCTTCAGACCAGAATCGTTGGTTCGGAAGGAATTCAGGCGTAATCTCAAGTTGGAGTCCGCCGTGCTTCTCTTTTAACGTCTTTTGCCCTTCGACGGTGTATCCAGACCCGACTTTGACTTGTCAGCAAAGGTTTTCCAAGCGCGATTCAAGAACATACGTGGCATGGCAACAAACTGACGAACAACACCAGGTGCCACGCAAATGCCGTCCAACCATCGCTGTCCAGGTATGACGATGTAGTCCTGTTTCCGATTGCCACCCTCTTTGTTCGCACTCTCTTCCAACGTCTGGCCGGTAATAGCATTTACATGGCCCATGAAGACGCGTACTGCACACTTATGCTGCTTCGGTCTGAAGTTAAGCCACATAGCCTCTCTCTGCCACATAGGAAAGAAAACACCGCCGCTGTCTTTGATGTTGTCTGGTAGCCGGTCAGCATATGACTCTACGCTAAACAGGTCATAGCTTCCCAAGGAGCTCGGCAATTGATGCAGTTTGTTATCGTCTGGCATTCTTGGTGTTCGCTCGAGCGATGCGTGAAACCCGCAGTTTGCTTCGATCGCGCGCTTCGAGGAAGGTAGCGGGGTGATGTTGAAATCAATCGTTTGGCTATGGTGAGCGTTTGCGTGTGAGATAAGTGGCTCTGTCACTCTAATTGTATTCTTGGTGGAAGTCTGATCGTCTGCAACCACAACGACCTCCTCGTGGTTACTCACAACACACATGGACTTGTCTTCGCGGTATTGCACGTTGTTGATCGTTATCACGACAGGCTTCTGGAAGCCGGCATCTATCCAATGTTAAATTGATACTTGGCTGCTAGGAGTTCAGATGTACAACCTTCAATCTGCGTCCAGAGCTCGAAGAACGGCTTGTCCTCCTGTATGACCATGGAGAACGTCGCCAGGTCGGGCTTTCCATTGTAAGGTTCGTTCGGATAGATCTGCTCAGCATCCTGGATCTTCTGAAGTCCTTCGATCACGACTTCAAGAGAGTCCCTAGAGACGGTTGTGGGCGTTGTGGAGCTCATCGAAGGTCGCGCTTTGTTAACGGAGCAGTCAATGACTTGATGATGAAAAAGAGAAAGATGGTTCGATGACCAAGTTGAGGGCCAGGTCAGCTCGACGACACCCTGTATGCCTTGTCAAGCGGGGTGAGATCAGCCGCACGCGTGCGCCCGCTTTCGTCGCATTCAGCTTGGCCGACGTACGTTTCCCCCTCACATCGCTGTTCAGCTCTGGAAAGATGTCTTTTGGCTTCTCGATAGGGGACATAAGTACGTGCACGAGAAGTATAGTTAAGGAAAGAGCGCTGACCACATCTAGTTCTCGTTAGCCAATTAGCGTACAATCTTTACGCAAGCGTCAGCTCCGGTCGGAAGGCAGCAACGCGGGACTTGAAAGAGCTCGAAGAGGTGTTGTTTAGTCTGAAATGCGCTTTGGACCACTTGAGAGACGTGTCCAACGATGTGCTTACGCGACCAGGGCTTCGAGATGGCGAGTTGGGGTTCAAAGAGAAGCTCGATGTGATGATCAGTTCGTGCGCTTCCACCTTACAAGAGTTAGATATAGTGACGAAGAAGTACCGTACGGTCGAAAGCGAGGCAGATAGAGACAAGACAAAACTGCGTACGCTGGAAGGTGTGAAGAAGAGCCTTCAGGTTAATTGGCAGAGAGTACGATGGGACCACGAGAAGCAGTCGTTGCAACAATATCGAGAGAAGCTCAAGTCACATACCGATGCGATAAACCTCATATTAACCTCTGTGGTCTGGTAAGCTTTGTAGCTCAGGTCTCGAATGAATAGAGTCTAATCGCACGCAGGGCGAATACTACATTTGCAGACGAAAGTAGCAAGAAGAACCACGAGAAGACACAGTCTTTGCTGGGTGATGTGTTGCGCAGCCCAGCTGTAGACGCTGAGTTTCGAGCGATGGTGCAAGAGATGCATGCTATACTTGTCAAACCGAGTCTGAAGGCAGAAAATGTCCAGCTGGCCGCGATGCAAGACACATCATCCACTCATAATGAGCTCAATATTGCTCCATACTCATTGAGTGGTTCGTCAATTGGCGAATCCTCTGTTCCCATCGAAAAGCTCGGAAGAGGTTTGCCTTCAATGACGTCTGCTTTACCATATAGAACACCAATGGCGACAGCCTATATCTGTGCTCCCTCTGGAGAAACCTCGACGTATAGAGCTATGGGTATCCAATCCTGGAAAAGGCAACGTAGGACGGAGAACGAAGCTACTTATAGTTATTCAACGGGTGATCGCGAGTTACTGGCCGCCACTGTCGCGCTCAACAACAAGCGCCGTGCTTTCGGAGCAAAAGAGTACGAAGCCTTCAAGCAGCGACACACACAACCAGCGAAAGCTTCGAAGCCATCTTTCCTGAGTAGTGCCACGCCCACTAGCCAAGATCTTCAAGCCTGCATACCGCACATCTTTCGATCGACGACAGACGGCAAACAGCAGAGGCAAGAGCTGAAGAACGAGATGATTCGATGGACTCATGAGCTCTCTCACTTCGTCAACGACACGAAAGCAACCGAGGCATATAAAGACGGGCATGTCTTGACCTTGTTGGGAGCGCTGAACGAGGCAGTAGACAGCAGCACTGGAAAATCTCGACAGCTGTTCTATGACACTTCGGACTCGGCGGGCTTCGCAGCTGTGTTAGACCGAATAGCAACTGTGTCGAAAAGTGTGAGAGTGATGAAAGAGATTGAAGAGTTTCAGGATGCCAAAGAGAAATGGTCAGAGCGAACTGTCAGATAACTCTGTATAAGGTGGTCGTATGAGCATCATCTCCTACACTTGTATTCGCTGAAGGACCGAACAGCGACAGTAACCTGGCGTTTCCCTGACCTTTCTTGTGCCCTTGCAATGTACTCTGTAGAATGTGTCCGACTTCGCCGCATGCTCCTTTAAACATGAGCACGTTCTTGGTCTGCGAATCGACATAGAGGCCAGGTTCCATCGTGGAGAATGGGGACTCGTCCAGATTAAGAGGTATGATGTCGTGGATTATCAAACGATCACCGGTGGGTAGTAGACACCACAAGTCGCCAAGTGCATTGCGTTTGGCAATGACGTCTGCCAGGGTATGTCTTCTGAAGTCGACATAGCGATCTTGCTTGGTGATCTTCGGCGCGTGGTCGATAGGACCGTCGGAGTGGGCATACCATCCAACATCCTCATGCGGAGGCACGAATCTCCTTTCCTTCAAGACATCTACGAGCATTTCTGCTCCAGCCGCGGCAAGCCGTTGTTCCAATATCTGAGCCGTCTCAGGACTCGGTTCGGAAGGAAGGGCAATCTCGTAGCCAGGCATGGGGGTTTGGGCAAGGATAGTACCCTGGTCGAAATGCCTTGGATGCAGTGTTTGCACAGAGACACCGGTGTACTGCCGCCGCTTCAGTATGGCATGTGAGACGGGTGCTGGGCCACGCAGATCGGGGAGCAGCGAGGGATGCACGTTGAGACCGCCGTATTGCGCATAGTTGAGGATTCGCGGTGGGACGAGGAGGCCGAAGGATACGGCGATGACGACATGTATGGGGGTGGGTGGAGTCCAGCCGGTGAAGGTATCGATCACATGGGTGGGCAGGTTGAGCTCTTCGGTAGCTACGTGTTTGATGGGTACTGTAACGTGTCAATTGATGTTGTGTTGTAGCTAACAGACGTTCCTACCCTCTCTCAGCGTCTTCAGTCCCCGTCCGGTGGGCTTCGCTGGTCGGTGGATGACATCAATGCTCTCAATGAGGCCCGGGACATGCCGCTTCGCGTCTGCTACGGCGCGCAGTGACGCGATGCTGAAGGCGTCAGAGCCACAGAAGAGAATCCGCAATGGCTCCGACGTCCGAGCGGGAGCAGACGTCGAGCTGCATCGGCAGGGAGGAGTGGCGATCAAGGAGCGGACGGGGCTGCGCAGCCTCCAGATCATGGTTCAGAGGTGAGGAAGCTCGGCGACAAAAGCCGCGCCGCAGGGTCTGGACGTTGCGATCGTGATCCCGTGGGGCATCTCGACCACGACAATCGGAGGGATCCCTGCCGCCCGGCCGTCGCATCGCGATGGACTGCAGTGCCTGACTATGGAATACAAATAGGCCACGACGACCGCTCGTTGTTGGGGTTGCACGTTGGCAAGTTCGCTGGTTGTCTTCTCCTCCGCGTCTCCTCCGCACGCGTGACGTAGTCATCCATCACCCAAATCCACAAGAAGCGCCGCGCGACCAGGCACTTCGCAGAATGCACACATGTCTTCCACGGCGGTTCCCAAGGTCGTCCCGGCCCAGCTCTCCTTTCTAGCCATTTACAATCCCTCGCTCGGAACATCGGATGAGACTTTCCACCAGCAGATTGTCTTCTACTACTCCAAGGCCGCCAAGACGCGCTCCAGGCTGAAGGATGGCGATACAGCGAGGGAGGAAGAGTTGCGCGAGCAGGAGAATGAGAAGCTTCGCCAGGTCGGGCTAGCTCAGGGCATGGTAGGCTTTGCGAAGTAGGACGCATGCAGGCGAGCTCTTTCCGCGTCTTCAGCTAACCAAGAGCAGGAGTTTCTCTAATGGCGAAGCAGTTGACTCTGTGGAAACACAAAAGTCGCGTATTGTTCTACGCGAACTGGAAAATGGGTGGTGGATATTGGCAGTATGTATGCCCACGTGCTCAGCATGACTATAACTAACACCACCACAGTCCATTGATCTCACCCAACTCCCCCCTACCGGCGGCCTCACACGAACCGACTCGAGCACCGACACCACCGAGCCCATAATCGAATACTCGTCACGCGAAGTCAGCCCGCCTGCACTTCTGATCCAGCAACTCGTACGCGCCCAGTCGGTTTTCCTGCTACATCATGGTTCAACGCTCGAGAACATGTTCTCGAAGCACGGCCGTGCGAAGTTTTGCAGTATACTCGACAAGTACTGGTCGCGATTTGCGAGTAGCTGGGATGTGCTACTACATGGAAGCCCTGCGGTGGACATATACGGAGGCATGAAGCTGGCAGCAGGTGGCGAGCTGGGTATGGGTGTTGGCGAGGAGGAATGGGGAAGCAGCGAGCGAGACGTACTAGAGGACTTCGCACGAAGAACTTCAGGCCTCGTCGATGTCATGGTGTCCCGCTTCGGGGAAGCATCGCCATTGCAACAAGCCAAGACATCCACAGACCCGAAGACACTCGAAGTGTCGGAGCTGGAACCCTGGATCGGGGCCGGAAAGAACGTCCATGCCGCAGATGGCGTTGTCTTTTCGGGTTTGGGGGCTGTGAGCCGGAAGTCACTACGAGACTTGTCTCACTGGGTAGAGACTATCTACGCCCACGGCGAGTATGCTTATGGCGTACGAGATAACCCAACATCGGATCGCAGGAAACGGCGAAGGAGAAATCTGAAGCCCGAACCAGAACCAGAAGAGCCGTCGCCTCCAATACAAGAAGAAAGGCCGCGTTTTCCTCCGTCGAGCAATGGCTCCCTACCACCGGGTATCCCTCCGCCTATTGTCAAAGCAGCAGAGAGCTCTCTTGACAAGGCCTCCGCCGCCGTCCAAAACAACAAATCCCAAGCCGACTCTACTGCGCCTGAGTCCAAGCCAATGCTAGCGTCTCTGGGTGACACCGAGACGTGGATGAAATACATGACACTTGGCTATGGGACAGCATGGGGTGGAAAGAAGAGTGCCGAAACCTCGGAATCTGCTGCTCCAATGCCAGCACCGCCAGCACCGGCACGCGAACGCACCCCTTCACCAGCAGCGATGCGTTACATAGATCCTACGCCTGATGTGGATCCAGCAGAGGAGAAGATGAAGCAGCAAATACGTCTAGAGAACGATGGGTATTTCCTTGTAGGACTCAAAGGCGATCTGCAGGACCTAGACATCGACGACGAGAACGGGGAGGGCGACTGGAACATTCGTATACCGCTGCGGACCATCCATGTGGAGGTCGACAGGCGAGAAGCTTCACTGAAAACAGAAGATGGCGACTCGGACTCGACTCCGCAGTACGAGAGAGACATGAGGATGGAGCCAACAACAGAGAACAAGCTATCACGGTTACGACCTGTTGTCTACGTGGTAAGTCTACACATCAACTCCAGACTCCTCTACCCTACTAACACCCACCATAGCACCGTCCCTTCGTCTACACCTTCCTCTTCGAACACCGCACCCACTCCCTCGGCGTCGCATCCTTCTACCGCGACATCCACAACTTCTTCTCGCCCCTCCACCGCTCCCTCGACAAGAGCACATCCCCCAGCCTCGTCGCCGCCCGCCTCCACGCCGTCTCAAACCACTACACAACCGAAGCTTCATCCGGCGGCTCAGGCCCCTCCTCCGGCCCCAACACACAAACCATCTACGACCTCGTCTACGACCCCCGCACCTACACCGTGCATTCCAGCCTACCCAATATCCCCGACCCAGGCACTCTCCTCGCCGAAGGCCTGGGCAGCAACAGCACGAGCTCGCTCGGCTGGAGCAGAATCGAAGCCCTGAACGTACACTCTCAGATTCTCGCTACGGTAGCGGGTACACGCCGCAACCTCTCTGAAATAGAACGCACATGCAAAACATCCCGCGGCTGGTGGGTCGTCTGGATGCGTCTGCCCCCCTCGCAAGTCTCCAACGAAGACACAGCGCAGAACAATGCTTCCAACGAGAACGCCGGTTCAGGGCATGGCTCCGGCCAGTTCAATTCCAACGAGCTGCGTGAAGCGTTTCTGGTGAGGAGGGCGAGAGATACGACGGCGCATAGTGCGAAGAGCTCGAGTAGCTTTGCGAGTGGCATGTGGAGTGGGCTTGGTATGGGAGGCGGGAGTACGTCGAGGAATGAGAGGATGGGTGGGAGTGCCGCCGGGTGGGGACCCAAGGGGTTGGCCGAGGGGATTGGGATTGATGCGAGGAGGTATGTTGAGGAGTTGTTGAGTTTAAATAGGTAGATAGGAGGTTTTGGGGTAGGAGATTATATGATCGTGCTGGTGTTGGGTTTACGGGTATATACATCGGGCCATGTCCCAGATTCGATCAAATTATCAATTTCACTTGATACTGTCTTGGCCTTTGATATGGGTGTGTATGTGGATCATGGTAATGCAAAGAATGTAAGGCAAGGAGCAATTTGGGCGAACGGGGTTCGATGTGTCTACTAACTCGCTGCGATCACTTTTTACCGTCTTGTCATGGCATGTGTTTTCCATGCGTACTGTGTGCTACAAACCTAGGATTTCCGAACCCCTTTGTACAATAACCAGCGACTGGCACTAAGTCCCAACTTGATAAACACGCTTCATTTGACTGCGCGCACGCTTTCCTCGTCGTCATTGCACATCTATACTAGCACCCTGTCTTGTGGGGCTGTTGAACAGCCTGTCCAACCCTCACATAGTAAACACGGCCCTGCCCATCTTTACTCACACCCTTCCCCATAAACTCCTCAGCAGCCTCAACAATCTCCTGATGATCCTCCGGGGCCAACACATGATCCCCTCCCAGCGCCCCCAGCCTAGCAAAAGCTTCATGTACCAACTCCGGCGTCTTCATCTGATCGTTGTCCGCTCTAGCCTGGCGCAAAAGCCGGAGTATTCCTTCGAGGGCAGCTTTGTTGGCATCGGGTGTAGAAATCTCGTTCTGCTGGTTTTGCGTGTTGGGCTCTTCGTCTGGTAGGTTGGGCGAGCTTTCAGCGGTTGAGGGACTGGCGGTGAGTTCACGGAACGAAGGTGGTAGACACAGTTTTGTCGTGCCTTCTCGATGTAGAACCTCATCTGCAGACTTCTGCACCGCTTCTTCGTCGGCTAGTACCCACTCGGCCCAGTGTTGAGCGTGAAACTCTTCTTGCTCTGTGTCGAGGGGGTTTATGCAGTGGAATTCCCTTTTTGTAATGGTTAGTAACTAGCTTCGTCTTTTGCGTACACGCAATGACTGATAGTAGGATATACGTACTTTACCATCTCCTCAAACTTTCTCGTACCAAAAGATGGTACTTTTGGCCTTGAGTTGCTACTCAACAATGTCTCCTCTATAACACTCGCCGCCCTATACGTCGGCTGTGAGTTCACTTTTCTCGTTTCGTAGTTCAAGCTACTGGTTCTCTCTTGATGGCGACTCTCGTGCCAGATAATGTGTAAGGGTATAGTGTCTTCGTTGTCCCACGCGGGCGGTGTGTAGCCATTTCCATTTTCTTCCGAGATAGCTCTCAAGGGGTCTTTTAGCTTATTGTGAAGCCAGTGAGCCTCTATAGCAAGTATAGAGTGCATGAAATGCATTCGCGGTATTTCGTACTGCAGAGTGCGGCGAAAAGCTGTGAGATATCCGGTCAGGGTTTTGATGGGAAATTGATTTTGTCCTGTAGAGGTGGCTGCACGGCGAGTTGCCTCACGCTGAATGACCTCTTGTATGGTTTTGTTCGTGATGTTGAGAAAGTTTCGTCGCTGCGTTCCCCCTTCACAAAGAGCATCTATGATGGGCGTGTTATGACTTTGCAGTCTGGTTTTGGTTTTGATTCCCCAGTCGTTGGCGCTGTGTGCGTTGCGAGCGAGGCTAGAAAGGGAGCGACCGTGTGCCAGAAATATACGTTGCAGGCAATGTCGCAGAGTCCGCGGTCGATCGCCACCGAATACACTCTTGTCGCCCATGATCTTGAGATAGGCTCCATATCTGGCCACTCCTTTGCCAACACAGGCGTGCAGGGGGATGAGGCTATCACGCTGTGAGCCTGTCGTAGGTAGTTATAGAGATGTGCCGTCGCGACCGGGCTGCCGCTGTGGTTCTGGGTTACTGTATTGAACTCATCAACAGCTTGGGCGACGACAAAGGCTATCAGGCCAGCTAAAAACGGGTTGTATCGTGGCCAATCCCAACGAAAGACTCCAACGGCGCAATCTTCTCTTCCACTTATCCTAATACCTGTTATCTTTTCTTTCATACTGACGCGTCGAAACCAAAACTTTTCCCTGGTATGCCAGTCTACAACCTTTGCTGTGTCTGCATCGCTGCGGAAGAAAGAGGTGAGCGTTTTACGGATTGAATTTGATGTGAATGGGTATTCTTTTAATAACTCCAGGATATGACCAGAGTCGCTGTCATTCTGATAGTAATTCTTGTATGCCCAGTTGTTCTTGTAGTCGTCTCTTATGATGTTTGGTTCGGCAAGTGTGACGACCTCTTGTACCTTCAGGTATAGATCCGTACAGAGGACCAGTTCCACGCTCAGATCAGGAAGTTCCCTCTTTTCTTGTCCCTCCGGTTTGGGAGCAGAATATAAAGTCTGGAGATACTCTCGCCAGAGTTGAGTGAAGTTGTCCATAATGGGAGGATCTTGAAAGCTGCCCATTCCATCGACATCCATGCCTAAGACGTCTTCCAGGGCGTTGACCAGTGGTTGTAGGGCAGGCATGTCCGTTTTGTAGTCGTCAAAATAGCCGTCTCGAAGCATAGCCTCCATTACCCGGTATCGACGGCCGTACTTTTCATCCTGGAAGAAACGACTCAACGCATGCCGGATAGTGGTATAGGTGTCTAGGCAGCTGAATTCGGCCACGTGTTTTGGGATCTGGACATTCGCGTCGCTCGTATCTACCGGGATAGCTTTGTCGGAACATGATTGGATGTCTTTGCGTTTACGAAGATAGTCCGAGCAGAATGTTTCCATCGACTTGAGTTCGGGGAACTGCATCGTGAACTCGTGAACGAGACTCCGGAGCATCTGCAACCCGGCTTGAGTTGTTGCCGCGGTCGTGATGAGGTCAAGGTTTCTGTCCAACAAATATTCTTGCCATGCCTTGCGGATGGCCTGTTTGATGCGTAAGTGATCATGCAGAAGGGATTCCATAGCGACTTGGCGCTCTTCTTCGCTGTTATCGACAACGTATCTGATCCGTGACGTTGTTGGTGGTTTCTCGGCGACCGCAACCGCAGCACTCTCGACTTCCTGATCAGCCAACTCCTCAATCTCAAGCCTACTGAAGCGATTGGTAATATCATCCATAGAACGATGTCGTTGAGCCTTATCACCAGTCTTGTTGGCGTGTTGCGCGTTGCATATAAACGGTCGTAAGATATTGAGCGTATGCTCCAGCGTCTCCGTGAAGAAAGTATGACCGGCGTTATCTTCTTCTTTCACTACCTTCTCAATTCCATCCAACCCATCAACCTGACTCTCATGCCATTGCGATGACTTCTTCCGTTGTCTGATAGCCCGTGCAGCGCACTGAGCAGCGTATACAGGAACGACGAATTGCCTGGGCGGTTTCTCTACGATTGCCTCCGCACATGCAATTAGTCCGCTAATACTGACTTCTCGCTCTTCTAGCTTCTTCTTTTTCCGGGCCTGTGATTTTGATGCCGTTGATTCTAACGATGACTTGTAGGGCGGCGGAAAGCCTATACGTGTTGCAGTGCTGCAGAGCCAGTTGATGTACGTATTGGTGTCTTTTTTGTATTCGAGATAGCTGTTGTAGATGTTATCGGGTAGCATGTTGGCTGGGAACTGCCGGAGGATGCGGCGAAAGTAGTGCTGAAAGTGCCAATGAATCGACCGATACACCGGGCAGTGCGAGGAGGATGTTCATGTTCCAAGAGGAAAGATGGTCGGGCAGGTACCGGAGCTGATACAGTCCTAATTACACCCCCTAGCGTCGCACTAAACTCTGAGGTTGCAGAGAAGGTGTTGATGGACGCGACCAGGGATCTCCAGATCTGACACGACGCGTGAATCGGCAATGCTGAGCGGCCCGATTAGCTACGACCCCCTCTTGCAGGAACGCGAAAGTTGGAAATAAGCTAATAGTAGGTAGCCTCTACAACCACGACTACGCACTTTAATAAAATTTTAAAAAGGTAGAGATACTCGTAGACTTTTATTACATCCCTTGCTCTATTTTGTTTTATTTTATAACGTTGTTGTAGTGCGTCGCAGAGCTAGGAAGTTTTGGTGTTCATCCAACTTTCGCGTTCCTGCAAGAGGACCCCTCTTAACCATTGCTTTCGCCATCGTGAGAGAGATGTTCGGCATCGTGTCTGTTATCCATATCGCGTGGCTCCGATTAGCTACAGCACTTGTATAAACATCCATAACCGGGAAGTTCGTCGGCGTGGGTCGACTGATCTTGCGGAAGTGATCACCGCGAATAGAGTGCGCCTCTGACTCAAACTGGGGCCAGGTCTCGGTTCGGGCTGGTCATCGAGATCGTGTGTTGGTATACCGTGTGATTGCGATAGCTTTCTGACTGCATAAAGTATGCAAAGGTAATACGTGCCTTTTCTCGTTGTCGCGTCTAACCCCGCTGCCTGGTTTTCTAGGATGTGGGCTGGGTTGTTCCTGCAATGTCAACATTGTACGTGTTCGTGCGTGTAAGAGGTTGCGGTGTTGTGGGTGGAAGAACCCTTGTAGGATGTGAGTGACTAGTGGAGGAAGGAGCGACGGTGGGCATATTAAGCAAGACATGGCTGGGCAGATCTGGACTGAACGGAAAACGCACCTTGTTCAACACTTTCCATTAACACTAAAGTCGCTACACTGGGGTATATCTGTACGCTTTTGACCTCAACAATTCCCTTCTTCATCCCCCTTCCTCGTATAATCGTCTTCACGGTAACCTTGTACTTTAACCTTTACACTTCCCCATCACTCAACCTCAATCCCATCCACATCCTCCGTATCATCCAACGCCCTAACCACATCCTCCATCTCCTTCGGACTCGTAATCCCCCAAACCCCACCCCCCTTAACAGCTCCCTTCATGCCCACCTCCTTGCCCACCAGATTCCTGCCCACCTTCCCGGGTCCAATACCCACATATCGCATAATCCTCTCTTGCTCGTGCAGATATTTGACGCTCTTCCACCACTGCACCGTCTCCACACAACTCCGCGCTAACAAGTCTTTCAACTGCTCTTTGTCTTGGAAGGGCTTGCCGGACACATTTGAGATGCAGGGCATGATGCCCGGCCATGTTATGATATCGCGGCCGTCTTCGGTGGGCTTGTGCAGGATGCGTTTCATTGTTTCGGCCGCGGGTTTCATGAGGAGGCTGTGGAAGGGGGCGTCGGATTTTAGACGGACGTGGCGGGGGTCATGGCCGCCGAACTGGCGCAGGTTGGTCAGGAGCGTGCTGATGCGTGTAATGCTGCCGCTGAGGACGATTTGGTTCTTCGAGTTGAGGTTTGCGATGGCGACTTGCTGGACGGCGGGGAGGTGGTCGTGGGAATCGGCTTTGGAGCCTAGGGCGAGGAACTCGTGGATGCCGTTGATGAGGGACTGCATGTGCTCCTCGGATTCGCAGACGAGGGCGACCATGCCGAACTCGCCGCCTTCCTCTGCGACGGCTTCTTGGCTGCATTTGCTCATTACTTCGGCTCGTCGCCGCACCATCTTTAGGGCGTCGTGGAAGGTGAGGTAGCCTCCTGCTACTAGGGCTGCGAATTCGCCTAGCGAGTGGCCCAGTGTGATGTCGACGCGCTCGCTGGTCTTGAAGCCAAACTCCTTCTCCAGTATCCGCAGTATCAGGATCGAGGTCGCCATGATGGCCGGTTGCGCGTTCTCGGTTCGTGTTAGCTCGGCATTCGTGCCAGACTCGATTGTCTTGGTAAGGGGGAGTTGAAGGGTTTCGTCAATCTCCTCGAGGATGGGTTTCGCGGTCTGGGGGAAGGCTTGCAGCCATGGTGTGCACATGCCCACGCGTTGTACGCCCTGGCCTGGTATTGCTTAGCATACTAGAATCATGAAGTATTTGAAATCTCGAAGAAATACCAGGGAAGAAGATGGCAGTCTTGGGTCTCGTAGCGGGCGCGTCTCGCACGCTGCTCATCCAGCGCCGCCGAGCAGGCTGGCAGTTGGCGCTCCGCTCGCCGCATCGCATACACCGTCGCGGAAGACGCGGGGCTGCTCGAGAAACGGTACTCAAAGAAGAAGACATGGCGTGTTTCGGGCTATGAAGTTTGGGGAGTCATGGTGTTGATTTCCAGCAGCTCTGCGGAGATGCGGAGGTTCGGGCGCGGGGAATTGACGTGAGGTGCCCTGCAGCTTGAACTAGCGCCGTGGGGTCACCCAACACCCACGGCCGAGGTCTTGCTTTTCCGCGACCAATCGTCACCGAGGCAGTGAGCGACGTTTTTACAGGCAATGACAGTTATCGAATTAATTGCTAGACCGAAAGGATATCCTAAATACTAGGTGCTCTTGTACCATATCCTTACGCGCCCTGGATGTTGAGTCCAGCGTCAACCTGAATGCGCATACCAGTCATGCTAGTATTCTTCGCCAACATGACATACGCCGAAGCACAGTCTTCCATGTGAGTTACATCCTTCAGCGCTGCAGCATTCTTGAGCTGCTCGATCTTCTCTTTGCTATACTTGAGGCCCTGCGTAACTGTCAGCATGGCACGTCTGGATAGCTTCTGCATCCTTACCCATTCGGTCAACAGTAAGCCCGGGAGAACGGTGTTGACGCGGATCTTGGGCCCGACGGTGGCGGCAAGGCATTTGACGAGTTGAAATTGGGCTGCTTTGGTGACGGCGTAGGGCATGCTGGAGCCGCCTTGGCTGACACCCTATGATTCGGTATCAGTACTCAGTCATTAAACCCATAGTCCGTAGTTGTGTCAAGACAAGAGAAATTGAGAACATACCGCAATACTGCCCGTAGTGATCATCAGTCCACCATCTGGATTCGCATCGAACGTACTCCTCGCCTCAGACAGCAGTGCCTTGGGGACCTTGACGTTTGCATTCCAACACTTATCCCACTCTTCTTCGCTCATGGAGTCGAGATCTTTCCACTCGGAGAAGCGTGTCCAGCCAGCGTTTGCGATGATAATATCCAGCCCTCCCAGCTGTTCAATCGTCTCCTTGACAGCTCTCCTCGCCTCATCCGTCGACGTCATATCCTATCTCCCATTAGCACATGTTCCTGCTTGCTACCCACTTCCTCTCCCTCTTCATCAGATCCCAACTTCCAACTCAATCCGCCAATCCCTGACCTGACACCGACCCTACCTAGGTAAACAAGCAGACTCACCGCTTTGATAACAACGGCCTTGACCCCATGCTCTTGACATGCTTTTTGCACCTTCTGCGCGGGCTCGATACGGTTGAAGTAGTTAATCGCCACATTGGCGCCTTCACTCGCAAAGGTCGTGCTGAGGAGTTCGCCGAGACCGCTGAATGGGGGGCGTTAGTAAGCGTTGAGACTTGGAAGACGACATAGTGGGTATAGAGTGAAATGTATGGAGGAAGGCATTCAGGAAGACACGATGTACGTACGCTGATCCACCGGTAATAAGTACATTCCTGCCTTTGAGATCGTACGGCATGTTTGTTGCTTTGCTGTCTGCTCTGTGTGCGTTGGGTAGGCCTGGTGGAGATGTAGAATACGATCGATGTGGTTCCTGTTGTAAATTTGGAGTAGAGAAAAAAGATAAGCTTCTAGTAGGAAAGGCTTAGGATAGAGTATCGAGAGTTCATTCGTGTGTTGTTTACAAGCTGACTGTCGGACCGTCGTCACCGTCGGGAAACATGGTGGGGCAATGGCTTCCGGAGTTTATGCAGGTAGGACCACCCCCGCCCCCGGTTCTACCGTACTTCTTGCCGGTTTGGGGTTAGTAGGGTTACCTCGGTACAGTCATACATACATTTACATGATGGTTGCTCCGCTTGTATTGTACTTGATTGCAAGACGCCTTGAAATACGATAGTAATAATTCCTTATAACCAACCATCCCGATCCAATCCATCCTAAGCGCTTATCCCAAGCATTGCCTTTGGAAGAATAGTCTACGTGCCTAGGTATGCACTCCATGAAGAAGAAGCCTCCTCAAACACACTCTACATGTTATCGAAATCCAGACCCCAGTCGTCATCTCCTCCGCCACCACCCATATCCATGTTCATGTCCATATCCATATCCATGCCCATACTACCCATGTCACCCAGATCCATACCAGGCAAGCTGCCCAGGTCTGTACTCATATCGCCTGCGCCTGCATCGCCATTGCCCATGCCGATGTTTGATAGGTCCAAGCCTTCAGCACCAGTGAGTTCGTCCATACTGCGTTGCAGTGCTTTGTTATCCATGTTGGAAATGTCGTCTACTACCGTCGCGGCTGCTGCGTCGTCGATAGCTCGGTTCAGATCATCGGATATACTTTGCGATTGCATGTCCCCAATGTTGACGCTCGGTATGTTGATGGGTGGTGCTTGGAGTCCGGCTTCGCTGAGGGAGGCAAAGTGCGCTTCTACTCGGCGGTGCAGACGCACTATCGTCTCTGCAGTCAGAGGATCTGTCGCGACCAAATTGGCTGCGCTCTCGAATTCCTGCTTGAGCATCTCGCGGAGATTCATGCGGGTCCGTTGCTGAGGCGGCGCTGGTATCGAGCTTCCCATCCAGTCTATCGTAATCGGACTGTCTTCAACGGTCGGGGCGCAGATGATAGACACGCCAATGTCGAGCGCAGCGGCTCCGTTGCCAGCATCTGTCTGCGCTTTTACCTCATCTATAATTGCGCGTAGCGTCCTGGTGGCACCAAGCATCTTGAGCGATGCGTAGATTTGGCGATGTGTATAGCCAGGTGGGTTCGGCTGTAAGGAAGAAGTCGAAGCCCATTGCGATAATTGTTGTATGGTATGCCGTAGAGACGTGTTCAGGGTGCTGTTGGGTGCATTTGTCCACTGATACACTTCCTTCAAGCTAGCGTATATGGAACGTTCGTAGTGTGCATGCACTTTGATTGCCTGGATGAAAGGCTCAAGTGTCGTGCGATTTGGCTCGCGCCGCTGTAGCGTACGGAAGCATTTCTCGAGGCGACTAGCTACCATCGCTATTATATTCGAATGCATAGCTTGTGCATCGCCAGAAGAAGGAGTCGTCAGTATGATTTCATTGAAAATGCGTATCATTGAGTCGAGGTCCTTGTGTGTTTGAAGAAGCGCGTAGGAGGCCATCCACGTGAGACCTTCAATCAAAGATGGTAATAGGAAAGTCTCTCCGAGATCTGAAAACAAGTCAGTGGTGTTTCATTGGACGAGAACATTGGGGTGAGCTTACACTCCAAGCCACCTTTGACCGACTCAAATGACAGTACGCCTGTCGAGCATGCAACAACAGTCTGCCTGAACAGTGTCGGAACTATAAGATAGAAATCCTGTGGCCGACAGGATGCAAATACCTCATTGCTCAGCCCTTCCTTGTCGGCATCATAGAGCCCTTTGAGCCAGTTGCCGAGATGCTTGCCCTGTTCTTCGCTCAACTCGTCGGGGAGCATGCTATGGTGGCCGCGTTTCATAAGCTTCGCGATAAATGTATCATGTCGGATGCCAACGTCGTGATATGTAAGATCATAGCGATATACGAAGGCCATAACGAGGACTAGTATTGCGCCAAACTCGTCGTAGACCGGTTGGTATTCACCTACATTCGTTAGTCACAAATCTTTGCAATATTTAATGAAGCTAACCTTGATCGCTGTCATAGTGCCACTCATCGAGGAATTGGCATAGTGGCCGCAGGATGCTTGCCGGCGAAGTGAATTGAAGCATGACGTCCATTGCCTGCGGTTTCCTGAATATCAACGAGGACAGTTGCTTCAAGTACATGGTTGTTTGTGTTTCGCAGAGATGTGCTATGAACTATCATCACGTCAGCAGGTCCCTCTCGCATTTCTTTGTGTCATGTCTTACATCTGTAACAGCAGCGACGATGGCCCCGGCATTTCCATCCAGGCTCTCAAGCTCGTCAATGTATGTGCTAACTTTGTCGAAGTTCGACTTGCACTGGCTTAGTAACTCCTTCCTCTCGTATCTCTTCGATGGAGGACCTTGCATAGGAGCTTCGCCAAGCAACCGCTCTACAGCACCAGCCGGAATGAGCCCATGGAGCGCGCAGGCATTAAGGAAGTCTTGCTTGACATCAGAGAGGGAGTTGTTGCTTCCCATGATATCGTCGAATCCCTGCGAGAAAGACGGGAAAGCATGGGGATCCACGTGACTGAGTGCTTGTGTGATGCACATTTCTGATGTCATCGGAAATATCGACCCGGAGATTTGCACGAGGAGTAAGGGTACTTTGTTGATCAGGAATGATTTAAGGGGAAACATTGTCTGCGTTGGTTCACTGCGATACATGGCGTTGGCAAGGACATCGAAAGCGGCGGTGATCAAGTCCGTGGCCATGTTTTGTGCTTCCAACTGACGGAGATGAGCATTTCTTTGCGATCAAATGATTCTGGCCTACCTTGTATCGCGAATGGAGATAATTGATAATGATGAAATCGTCAGTAAGAGGCCGCGCGACAAGCTTGGAATATTAGTGACGTGCCACATCGTCAGCTGAAAGACGTACCAAGGCGTTCAGAAATACGTAGAGACCGACTCGTGTATTCACCTGTGGAAGCTCCATCACGGCATCGAGCTGGAGTGCAGCGACTTCGAGGCCGGCGTTCCTGTTTCCTTCTCCGTTCATGTTGGGAAGCTTCTCATAGAAGTCGTGTCGTTTTTGCGAGAGCTCAAGTCTTTCAGCTAGTTGCAACGACTGATGCGATCCGCCCGAGTTGTTGGAGAGAAATGGGATAAATGAAGAGAATGACTGGATAAAACGTTTGCGTATATCTAATGCATGTGAGTAATGTACTTGTTATTCTTGAGCAAGCCCGTTCGAAAACATCGTACAAACATCAGAACGATTAGAGGTGCGCTTACCTTTCCCCTTGGGATTGTTCAGTATCCGCAGAATTCTTGAGTTTTCTATTATGCCAATCACAAGCATTGCCAGCCCTTCCCGAACATTGATAGAGTGTTGTTGTGGTTGTTGGATACCAGCCATGGCCTGGATCATGGTATCACTGGTATGTGAAGTGACCATCGCCTGCATCCATCTTGTTACAACAATAAGCGTGCGCAAGCCTTCGGTATTGTTGATAGGCCGTTCTTCGGCAGCAAAAGCCTTGTGCAAGCGGTGGAAGACAATTTCCTCGAGTTCTGGTGGATTGTCCCATTGCGGCTCCTTGGCCGGTTTCTCGTCGCCTGTCTTGACCGGAAGCCGGTCCTTGGAGTACAAGAACGTCAGCGTGAGAACATCAGAAGCATCGACCTTCTTCAGCGCTAGTAGCTGCTCGAGGAAGACGATGGAGCGCGGGTCGACATTGTTAGATCCTGCAACGCGTGGTCGAAGTACAAGGGCAGCAAGCTTCCGGCCAGGCAGTGGAGACTTCGCGTGCAGCTGCGCGACGGCTGCAGCGAACAGGTCAGGTTGGACGCGGCGCTCGAGGCACCTGTCCAAGAAAGTCGTCCATTCCTTGACCATGGACTCCATAGTCCATGTAGTTTAAGAATGTGCCCTGGACGTTGGGCTGGTAGCTGACAAGAAAAAGAATATGGATGTGGTTCGGCGAGGAACAAAGGTGGTCGTGCTTAGCTGAGGTTGGCCGATGTTCCTTGGCAGGCACGATGCACAGATGCGGACAGCGCACAGAACCCGCGAACCTTCCAACGCGTCCGGTCAGCAAAAGGAATTCCACGCCAAGCTCTCCAAATTATATTCTATGGCCGGAATTTCTTGTCTAAAATCAAAGGTGAAGAGATGATGGTGCGGGGAGCACAAGCCGTCAACTCTGATGCGTATTATCGATGGTATTGAAATAGTTACATTACTACCGGATGATAGAAGCGTTCTCGCCCATGTCGTGGGACATGTACAACCATTGCGCAGCGATGGCGCGAAGTGCTGATCGCTGAAGACTGACCGCTAACCCCAGCCCTCGCCAACCCAAATAAATCCACACACGTCTTGGTGCGACGCAAATTACGGTCGTGATGCTGACGACCACCGTGCACTAGACAACGCCATACTCCACGCCAAGCTTCAAGATGGACGGCGACGGGCATCCTGTAGCTGTTCGTCCGCATCCGGTGCCCGTGGGCCCACCATCCAGTCCTCCATTGCGAGCCACTGACTCCACGTCTTTTCGGCCCCCTCGATCTCGGCCAGCTGGACCTCCTGCAATGGCTTCAGGAAAGGTACTGACTCGTGTGGCGACATGTCGTACTGGCACTTGACCTTTGCCCAACCCACGCTCTTGGCTGCGAAAAGGTAGTTGCGACGCTCACACTCGTGCATTGGGCCGACTCCCTTCCTCCAGTCCTCGCCAAAGAAGCCGTGCATGATGCCTGGACTGTCCATTCCCGTGATGACAAGACGTCGAATGAAGGGCACAAGGGAGACCCATGCCGGCGCCGGCTGGCCTCGCGAGTTGGTGACGGGGCCTTGGCGGGGCCAGGGCATGTTGTATGCAGCAGCGCCCGACGAGTGAGGCAGCGGTCCTGAGGCGTTCATGAGGGGAGTCTGCGTCCATTGGAAGGGCAGGCAGATGTTGATGAGGGCGCACACTGCCTGCACACCATTGTCGTGCTGCGCATGGTCGAGGAAATAGCGCTGGCAGCTTTGGTATGCAGGGTGCCAGTCGAAGATGTCGAAGTGCGGCTCAGAAGAGGCGGTTGGCACAGATGGCGAGCCTCCTGAGGAGGTGCTGCCGCGCGCAAAAGTTCCACCGCGAGTCTGAAAGGTCGGGTATCCCGCGGGGAAGTTTGTGGTGAAGCCGGGTAAACTTGTCATGATGAGGGCAGCGCAAGCTACTGCAGGAACGGCAAAAGTCAGCACAGCTGGTTGGTTGGCTGGAGGAGAACACCAGTTTGTGTACTCGCAGCTCGCAACTTACCGAGCTGGGTGCAACCACTGTCAAATAAACGTGCCGGTGCAGAATGTCGGGTCTGGCTAACAGCAGCCCAAGGGAGCCAGGGTCTCAGGGCTTAGGCAGGATGAGACGAGGAACAGGATCAATGACGAAACGACCGAGTGGGCGGCTAGTTCAAGGCTGCTGCAGTGTCTGTTGCTTGGTGTTCTGGTAGCATCGATAGCGGGCGCGATAAGATGCTTTATACATGGGGAGGTTGAGTATACGGATGCTGAGGCTTGAGAAGTTGCTTATATGGTGTGGCTTCGGTCGACGCCGCCCTGCTAACCTTGCGAGGAATTATTGAAGCCTCCGTGAGATGGCTGCGATTTTGGAATAATCCTGGCGATGATCAAGTCGAGCCACTCCGGCTCCCTTGATCATTAACCAGTAAGTTCAGCGCGTCGGGCCAATGAGCAGCAGCACAGGGCCTGGTGGAGCCGGCGATGGTGGCTGCGCAGTTCGCGGGTCGGCGGCCAGGTCGACGGCTCCCGAGGCGGTCTATTCAAAAACTCTGTAGTAGACCAAGTGTCGTCAAGACTGCGCTACCTGCGCTGCCGTTGGCTGCTTGGGTGCGCTTCAGCCGACCGCTGCCCCCCTTTTTGCGGTTCCTTGTACATGCTGCTGCGCGATGATGGCCGTTTGGTCACCCAAGACAGTGGCAGAGACCGACGGAGCGGCCGAGATGCAGGCGCATCGAGCCGGCTTTGCGACTGAGCCCTTCTGAGCGTGCCGGGTTGTTTTTGTCATGCTTGAGTCTGGCTAGAATGACTAGAGTGACAGGCGCCTCCAAACGCCCGGGCGATAGATCTCGTCAATCGCGGTAGGGGATCCACTGCCATGGCATGTAAAACGGATGTTCGTGTGTCCGGCGAGCCACAATACCAGGGCGCCCACCAATGCGCTGCCTGTTCCCTCCAACTTCACGAGCTCATCCCGCCGAAGAAGAATAGTTCCTCGCCGATCATCCAAGCCCACACGCCCTCGGTGAGGCTGTCCTACGTGGCTAACGAGACACTGTACGACAGGGCACTGGATGGTCGGGTCTGCTGCAGCGAGGGCTAGTCGCTAGGCGCACGGTGCTGAGGTTGAGGACCTCGGGAGGTGGGGGCAGGCGCCCCAATCGGCAGGCACCGTCCGCACGATGCAGTCCACGGGTTGGTGAAGCCTGTAGCCTGCGGGCGCATATGGCCCGTTTTGCTTTTGTGCGTGCAACGCATTCTTACTCCAACTGCAACAGACCAGGGACGCTGCGCAGCCATGACATGTCAGAGTCGTGACAGAGTCGTCACGATGAGGCCTCCACAATAAAGTTCACACCCCGGTCGTGACGGGCCAATGATGTAACCAGTTCGCCGAGGAACTCCATTTAACTCTGCTGCCATCGTGGCTTGCCTCTTGCAGCATCGCACATCTACTTTCGTATATGCACAACATAGCCCCCAGCAGTGAACATGGCACAATCTTCCTTCTCATTGGCGTCGCGGACCAAGGTGCGTCGACGAGACCGTACTAGACGCCGCCCGTGTCTGACAGTGGCAGCTTTCCAATGGCCTGTCCATGCCAACGATTCATCTCGGCGTCTATCTGACGTCCGGGAAGGAGACTTATCAAGCCGTCCGGTGGGCGCTCGAGGTATGCTTTTGCCGTTCCTGATGATCAGTAAACACAATGCTCACCACGGCAGGCTGGCTATCGAGCGTGAGTAGCATCACGAGACCAAGCTTTCACACGGCTGACGGATGACGCGTGCACAGAGTCGATTCAGCTCAGATGTACCATAACGAGAAGGAGTCTGGCAAAGCCATCTCTGACTTTCTCGCAAGTGATGCCAATACCGAGTCGCTCAGGCGCGAAGATATCCACTACACTTCCAAGCTAGCGTCCAACTCCGCATACGAAACGGCCCGCAAAGCCATCAAGAGATCTGTCAAGGAGGCGGGTCTTGGCTACATTGACCTATTTCTGTTGCACTCCCCATATGGCGGCAAGCAGGCGCGTCTCGACAGCTGGCGAGCGGTGGAAGACGCAATCAACGACGGCGAAGTCAAGATTGGAGGCGTCTCCAATTATGGTGTCAAACATGTAAGTAGACCCTGGTTCCCGTCTTTTTGCTTTAGTTGTCTCGGGAAGGCCCGTATTCAGTCTCTAGTGCGAACGAACATACACCCAGGATAGGAAAGTCGTTGTAGTCGCCCTCATTGGACTCTTCAGTATAGTCATGAGCGTCACCGAACATTCAACGTCGCCGAGGTCAATCACTGACAATATGCTAGTTGCAAGAGCTACTGGACTCCAACCCCCGGATTCCTCCAGCGGTCAACCAGATCGAAGTTCACCCGTTCAATACGTGAGTTCCCCGAAGGGACTGCATTGCATGCGCAACAGTGCTAACTTTGTACACTAGGCGGAAGGACATCACTTCCTTTTGCCAGCAGCACAACATTGTCGTAGAGGCATACGCGCCGCTGGTCCGAGCCTTGCGCATGAAGCATCCGAAGATCGTGGCCCTGTCCAAGAAGTACTCGTGCACTCCGGGCCAGCTTTTGGTCCGCTGGAGTCTGCAACACGGCTATGTGCCACTACCCAAAAGTGTGAAGAAGGAGCGAATCGTCGAGAACTCGGAGATTGGAGGCTTCGTAATCGAGGATGGCGACATGGAGACGATGGACGGGTTGGACGAATACCTGGTGACCGGTGAGTTCCTTTGGGTGTCTGGCATACGCAGCCATGTCAATACTCTCATCCCGCTGCTTTTACTGACGTGCAATTTTTCACCAGATTGGGACCCTACCGATTGCCCGTGAGTGTGCTCAGTGTGGAGGCAGAGATGTCGGGCGTGGGGGTCAGCGCGTGGAGGGTGGGAAATCGATCTCTTTCACATGCCACCAAATGTAGAAATGGAGCATGCTCATCTGTGCCTATTTCCGATGCATGACCATGTCGATATTGTGACGCCGCCATCGAGTCTCAAGTCATGATCTTGCAGCTCAATGACTGCAATGCGCGCATATGCGCATGACGGAGGACGCGACGGTAGAGATTGAGGCAGTGCAATGTCGCAGACAGGCTATGTTTATATCGTTTAGGTTTTAAGCTTGTGGGTTGACGTCGCAGACAAAGGTGAGGATGTCCGGCATCTCCGCAGCAGGAGGTCGCCAGCGGCCGCTTCGCCAAGACAGTGTTGCGTGGCCCAAGCGCACGCCCACATTCCGGCTTCTCCCACTCTCCCTGCCTGTTCTCTTTACCCTGACACGCCACTAGGCGAAAGCCCAACGTAACAAGACTCAGTCGCGCGCCCGCCGACGTCGGCATCGCGTCGCCTCCCATGGTTTGACTCTCGACTATTACCGCCCGCCACGAGCCTCGAGTGGCCGGAGCCCCCGCTACTTCACGTGCAACCACCCCGCGATACTTGTCCTCGCCCGCCCATTGGCCAGATCCTTATCAGTAGAAAAAGTGCACACCATGGTTTGCATCAACATGGCGTGCAGTAGACCCCATTGACCACTGAGACGGGTCCAGCACCCCAATCTCCCGGCCTCTGACGTACTCAAATCGAGTGCGACTTTGTTCCGCGCACTGTCACCGCAGGCCCAGCGAACTATCTAGCTTGCGCCGACTGCAATTATATATACCAGACACTCGCTCCTGCCTCTTCTCTCCATCAACTTGTGACTCTTCGACTGTGTCAATTTCCATCACCTCACATCTTCTTTCAGTCCCCAAGATACCCAACATCACAATGTCTGAGCCCGAGTTTGAGCAAGCCAGGAAGGGTACGTTTGCGCCTCCATGTCTGCAACACATCTAACATCTCACAGAGCTCGTCTCCACCCTCGAGGCCTCCTCCCTCTTCTCCAAGAACCCCGAATACAAGAAGGCCCTCGAGGTCGTCTCGGTCCCCGAGCGCATCATTCAGTTCCGCGTTGTCTGGGAGAACGACAAGGGCGAGTGCCAGGTCCAGAAGGGATACCGCGTGCAATTCAACTCTGCTCTCGGTCCCTACAAGGGCGGTCTCCGCTTCCACCCTACCGTCAACCTTTCCATTCTCAAGTTCTTGGGTTTCGAGCAGATCTTCAAGAATGCGCTCACCGGCCGTACGTCATACCCGAGTCGAACGCATACAAACACCAAGCTAATGCATTACAGTCAACATGGGCGGTGGTAAGGGAGGATGTGACTTCGACCCCAAGGGCAAGTCTGACAACGAGATCCGCAAGTTCTGCGTTGCCTTCATGAGGGAGCTCAACAAGCACATCGGTATGTCTTGACCCTAGCGCGTCCCTTCACTTCAGCCTCAGTGGGGCATGCACCTTCAGCGGTTCGCATGCTCTTCCGACAGCAGACCAACGAGATCTGGCGGGTCTATCTTGCCTTATCTTCCCGTCTGTCTGGCACTGCCCCGTCGGCGACGTTCGCGCTGCTTTCTTGGTTCTCCACTAGGAACATTTCACTTACGTAAATCACAGGTGCTGACACAGACGTACCTGCGGGCGACATCGGCGTCGGTGGTCGCGAGATCGGTTACCTCTTCGGCGCATACCGAGCAGAGCGCAACCGCTGGGAGGGTGTCCTCACTGGCAAGGGCGGCTCATGGGGAGGCAGCTTGATCCGTCCCGAGGCCACCGGTTACGGTCTCGTATACTACGTTGACCACATGATCAACTACGCTTCAGGCGGAAAGGAGTCGTTCAAGGGCAAGCGTGTTGCCCTCTCTGGTTCCGGAAACGTCGCCCAGTACGCTGCGCTCAAGATCATCGAGCTCGGCGGAACCGTCATCTCTCTCAGCGACAGCAAGGGCGCTTTGATCGCCGAAGACGACAAGGGTTTCACCCCCGAGATCATCAACCAGATCGCCGCCCTCAAGCTAGAGCGCAAGGCTCTTACTGCTCTGGAGAACCACAGCTTCAAGTACATTGAGGGTGCCCGCCCATGGAAGGAGGTCAAGAAGGTCGACGTTGCTCTTCCTTCAGCGACCCAGAACGAAGTCTCCGAGGACGAGGCGAAGGCTCTCATCGAGTCTGGTGCCAAGTTCATCGCTGAGGGTTCCAACATGGGCTGCACACAGGAGGCTATCGAGGTCTTCGAGGCTCACCGTCGCGAGAAGAAGGGCGAGGCTATCTGGTACGCTCCCGGAAAGGCTGCCAACGCCGGTGGTGTCGCCGTCTCTGGTCTCGAGATGGCCCAGAACTCCCAGCGTCTGTCATGGACCGCCGAGGAGGTCGACGAGAAGCTCAAGGGCATCATGAAGGACTGCTTCGAGAACTGCCTGGGTACCGCCAAGGAGTACTTCACCCCTGCCGAGGGCGAGTTCCCATCTCTCGTCGGTGGTGCCAACGTCGCCGGTTTCCGCAAGGTCGCTGCCGCCATGCACGACCAGGGTGACTGGTGGTGAACAGTTCGCTGCTGAGCGGAGTGCCTTTTGTATATGATACCTTACGATACCTTCAATGTCCTTGGCGTTCGGAAGCTGGATGCTTCCACTTGTATATAGATACCTACATGAATAGAATCATGAAATACTTCATCACATTCTGCCCACCAAGCTTTACTTGAAACCCATCACCAACATCACACACATGCGCATCACCTTGCAACCGACACACCGGAGAAAACCGCACTCCAACCCTCCCCAATACGACACAGCTATCCAAAATAGACACGATCCCAAACCCAATCCTCAGCATTCACGACTCAAATTATTCATCACGCCATCACGTCACCAAGCCTCCTAGAAAATTACTCACCATAAAAAGCAATGCACAAAGTTTCCTAGTCAGGGCTCAAGCACAGTCGCGTGGCGCCCCTGGGTTTGCATTGCAGTTGCAGGACCCCTCCACGCGCCCACGCGCCCCTGCCCCGCCAAAAAAGCAACGCAGAACATTTGAATCCCGACCCCACTGCTCGTCCACGTCCACATCGAAGAAGAAGCAAAAAAGCCCACACGCCAGATGCGAGTTGGGCGCGATAGCTTATTACCGCTTTCGATTAGCGGGACGCCCGCGGCGAGGGAATGAGTTGGTGTTATGTTATACGTTTTGTCAGGGTGCGCCGGGATGGGGGGTGAGTGGGCGATGGGGTGGTACGGATATGTCTTGCAAAATTGTCACGAAGAACTGGATCCGTGATGATGTGCCGGCGCGTGAGTGTCGCGTCGCACCGTGGGCGCCGATGTGCGGAAAAGATGGCGGCGTTGGATAGGCACGGGACGGAAAACGGAAAAGTGTGAGGTGGGATGGGTTACCCTGTTTGGTGTGGTTCGATATCGGAGGGGGGAGGGGCGATGGGCGATGGGCGATGGCGATGTCGGGGGATTTAGGGTTGGGTTTGCGACGTTCGGAACGGAAGAGTTAGATTTGATGGTAGAGTGCGAGAACGGGATGGGTTGGGAGTGAGTATGCAATTTTCTTTGGGTATTGCATTTGTGTCTGGAATGCTTCGCAGCGGCCGAAATTCACTAATCTACCCGATGGTAGAGGTCTGAGTGTACACGCGCACAGCATCATCTCACATCCTCCATGTTGACATTGTATTGCCGCAGAACAATTCAGGTGCAGATGATATGTATTATCATGTAAGCAAATGAGATAATAAGCAATCACTCAAGTACAGTCGTCCATTCCCTCAATAATGCATCCACTTCATCCATTCCATTG
This sequence comes from Alternaria infectoria, assembly GCF_024043175.1. NCBI lineage: Eukaryota > Fungi > Ascomycota > Dothideomycetes > Pleosporales > Pleosporaceae > Alternaria > Alternaria infectoria. Next base: position 111,728 of record NW_026250691.1, read on the forward strand.
CTCCCTCTGCGGATGTCAACAATCTCGAAATCATTCACTGTTCATATGTCAGTCACATAGTCCTTCGTCAGACGGATTGAGAGACATACACTGCTGTTCCGTCAGACGTGGGCTTGCCAATCTCGTTGGCAACACCTCATCGCCGACAAATCCGGCATCGATCTCGATTGTCCTACCCGTATTCTTCTTCTTTGCCTTTTTGCTCTTCTTCGAAGATGCCACTGGTTCAATCTCAAGTTCAATTTCCAAAGGGTCGGCGGGACCTCTCTCAGGCGAGTCCGCCCTGCTATAATTTTCTACACGGACAATAGGGCTCGTCAAATATCGCGTACGGGAACCATCAGGCGTTACGTGCACATAAGCGTATTCAGACGTGACTTTAGGCTCGGAAACTACTAGCGATGGCGTTTGAGCTCTCTCATCACCATGTAGTCTCTCATTGTTTTGCAATCTGGCAGCTGGAGGAGTCGAAGCTGGATCCCTAATTGGCTGTTCCCATTTCTCAGGCTCTCTTCGTCGTTGTTCTTGTAGCTGTGCACTCATATTCTCTCTCTGACGGTGCCCTCGAATCACAGATTGTTTCGAACGGCTCTGATCTGCTTCCATTGCTTTCTTCTTATCGTTCTTTTTGTCTTTTTTAGAAGTTGGGGTTACGGGGTCAACGACAATGATAGATGCAGATGGGCGGCGCTCCTCTAATCGATATGAGGCTGATGATGAACGGGATCTATCGCGGGCTGACTGCGATGGCTGTGACAATGCATATGGGCGGGAATCGCGCCTTGTAGTTGCCTCAACTCTTTCAGGGGAGCACATGGGGGTCTGCCGGGGAGGGTAGCCAGGCGCGCCCGTGTTGATAGGCGGCAGAGGGCTGATGCCGCCGGAAGGGGCATAGCAATATGAGGGCGGGCGGCCCAGCGGGTTCTGCTGAGTTATGGCACTGGGTTCCTCTCTTCTACGTGTCACTTCTCGATATGTGACTGATCGCCCAAAACGAAGGCCGAAGGATGATGAAACCCGGTCGTCTCTCGCCCGCTGATTCTCGAATTCTGTTAGTGCTCTTTCGTTACTCGGAGAGCTGCCGACATCTTCATCCTTTAGTGTCTCATCTCGCGTAGCAGATACACTAGCCTGGGTGCTCGTCTTGCTGATCCATGGCTGACTTTGTGTATCAGTGACATTGGCTTGAGATTTGCCAAGCAGGACACTGTCGAGATGAGAGCGAGCGAGAAAGTAGGATCCGATAGCCTTCTGATGGTGATCTGAGTGGTCATCGCCATTTACTTGTTCGGCCAAAGCCAGCTGCAGCGTCTCAATGTCTGCAAGCAAGCTTCGTACATGGTCCACGCATGTGGCAAGCGTATCGGGGTTGATTGTTGAGCCGATAGCCCCAGCAGTGTTGAAGAGGTCAGACGACGGATCAATGTCGTCTTTGTCCCGTAGCGATCGATCGCCATCATCTACAACAGTACTGCCATCGCTTATACTAAAGTTTCTCAGCGACTCCTCGTACTTCTTTGTGGCCTGCTTCTTGTTCTCAAGCAATTGCTTGATCTCTTCCCGGTGCTTCGCTTCAGCTTCGCGGTTGTACTTCTCCGATGAAACTTGATGGGCGTGTATGAGCACCTGCATCAACAGCTCCAATGTACTTTTGAGTTTATCAATCTGGCTCCGCAGCAGTTCGATCTTGTTGTCTTTGAAGGGCAACATCAGCCGACCCATTTTTCCTGGCTTGCCCTTGTTGATTTTCAGCTCAAGTTCCGTGAAAACCGCAAAACACTCCTTGATCGTCTCGTTCGCCGTCCTGACTGCATTTTCTGAAATCAGGTTTGCAGTCTCGTCTCTCTCGAAGATGGCCCCCAGCTCTTGGATGACGAAGCTTGTGAGCTTGACCTCGTTCGCGATATCCTTGATTCTGCGATCGGCAGAAGCCACACCATCGGCATACTGGTACAGCGTTTGGGACAGCTTCAAGCCTGCGCCAGCTAGCTGCACGACACTGGCGACTAGGCCTACCACCTCGGCCATGATAGAATTACGTGCAGCTACGGCAAGATATGGTTGTTAAGCATGATGAAAAAAGATGACGATGGCTTCGGTCATTGCGAAACTTGCAAGAACATGGTAACAACAATGCAATTGTAGTGTCTTCAGTCTGTTGATGCCTCGAGCTAAGCGGGCTGAGTTGCGGCTGAGTGGGCGGGGTAGCACGCCGAGCTGCGCTGCACGAACATCGCCCATGATGAAACAGCCTTGCCTCTCATTTCGCAAGCAGTCATCATTAAGCGCTTCATCTCGAGAACACTGCGAACCTCCCACGACGCGAGTAGGGCTCCGAACGGCTAACCGCGCGAAGCAAAGTTAGACCGCAAACTTGGATAGTTCGTTCGCAAGGTTCCCTCAAGCATCATCGAGCGTCAAGATCCCTGCCTGTCAGCCGTCTTTCCACTGATCGCCACCCGCTGGCTCTCCCAATTGGGTGCCACACTTCTCCTGCGCCACAGAACTACGGTATGATATCATGGGGTCTCCAGCGGGCAGAGAGGCCTTGCTTCGGGTTTCGTCCTCGATACAAAGGCTTCCCCGTTACTGACATTGACGCACATTGCGCATACTCACATACTGTTTGTTATACATACAGTATTTTCTTATTCCAGGGTCAAAAGCTTCGACCACCGTTCCCTAGACCTGCCCTCCACGTGCTCATCGTAATCGGGTCCCACCTGTCAACCGAATTTGGGTGTACTGCTGGCAATGGATGACGGTTTCCGACAACCTGCCAAACTTCAAAAGCGAAAGAGTCGCGAACGACAGGAACTTGAGCAGATGACCGGTGGCTTGAGTGGTCAACCCGCAGCCAATTCTTCGCAACCCATGTCCGGCTCCGACAACATGACGTCGGCTGAGAAGGAGAAGCGATCGAAATGGCGCATGTCCAATCCATTCTCTTCCAAAGAGAAGGCATCGAAAGATAGTCTTAACCCTACTCACAGAGAGGAAGAAAAGGAAAAGGCGCGCAGGGATGCCGACTCGGCGTATTACAGTAGCGAGCGCAGCAGCGCAGATCCGAGCTTCAAGAACCAAGCTCGTCCCATCTCCGGTGAACAGTACAACCATCCACCTACGAACAACCAAGCGCCTCCCGCTCATACGACACCACCGAACGGGCAACATCAGAATACCCTTGCGCCTCCCACGCAAACGCAACAAACGCTTCAAAGCCGGTCGAGCCATGAGGATGTCGGCCGAGAGACATATCGCGATGCCGGTTCGGGAAACATCGTCACCGTCACAACGACCACCACAACGACGACGACCACTACAACCGGTCCAGGTGGCTCCACCACTGTAGAGCAGCCCCGCGACAGCGTTGCTCCGTCTGAGCAAAGCGTACACACTTCTGGTCCCAGCCCACCACAGCCGGCTCCTCCTCAGCCGGACAACCACTACCATCAAGGCCCCGGTCTTTCAGCCCAGTCTGCTATACCTCAGAACATCACTCCTCCAGTGCCTATGAGCAACAATCAGCCAGGCAACAGACTATCTCCACAAGTCTCCAACACCGACGGCCCTTCGTCTCCACCCATACCAGCGAAGAACAACATACGGCATAGGGTAGAGCTGGACTCAGTATCGCCTGGAGTTCAGAGGCCGAACCCGATGGAGGAAGTTGTCAGCCCAGTCACTCCCAGCAGCCCGAACCGTGCGAACTTCTCCTACCCTGCGAGAGCACCGCCTCAAGGAGTTCCACGCCAGGTGCCTGGGAATGGCATCCATCCAGACCACCAGCGGATGGACTCTCAGCAACACCAGGATGGCATTCCACCCGTACCCCCAGTTCCAGGACAACAGCAAACACCACGGCGATCGAGCATCCCTCAAATGCCCGCATACCAACAGCAGCAGTCCGGCATGCCGCCCATTCCGAACCAACAACCATCTAGCATACCCCCTAGCCTCCAATCTGGCATCAACGCCAACAACCTCAACGATTCAGACCGCCCGGTTCCATACCGCGCCGGCCACGATCTGAACAAGCAGAGCACCATGGCGAACCTCAAGGCAGCAGCAGCGGGCATTCACGTAAGCACCCCACACACTACCACTCTTCATGCGTACATATACTAACACTGTTTGACAGGGCGCAGGAGAAACCCTTCGCGGAACATTCAACGACACATTCGACCGCCGCAACCCCGCCGCGCACGCCAAAAATCAAGCCGTCATCGACAAAGGCCGGTCGGAAATCGAGGCCGCACGCGCCCGCCAATACGCCGCTCAACAGCAGCAGCAGCAGCAACACATGGGGAATCACACATCGGTGTCACACTCGCAGCCACAAGGACCTACAATTGGGGCTGCACCACCTCCTCCTTCTGCTCAGATGAGTTCAGGGCCGTCAGCGGTACCGGGCAAGACGGCGTATCAAGGACCGCCGGTGTCTGGATCGCAGATTGAGGGGAGGAGTGGTGGAGGTGGCAAATTGAGTAATATCATGAAGAAGATGAAGGAGGGGCCTACTCCGAGGCAGGATGGGACTGCCAATCATCCTTGAGGGTGTGATTTGATAAGGGATTGTAATGCGATGCGATGAGTTTGTGCAGGGCCAGATACCATAGTGGATGTTTCAATACGATGATTGCAATGACTATATTTTACTTTGGGTGGAAGTGAGTTGAGCAATGGGTATGAATAACCTCTGAAGTAGCATGCGTGAAGTCAGAATGGAAAGACACTAGGCAGCGTTCCCATATATCACAATGTGCGAAATAGGGTCAATTGCATTATGATTCATTCATTTGACTATATTACATGTTCGTAGACTCGTAAGATGCATCATCCGCGTCAAGGTGACGGACACTGTAACAGTGACATTTGCTTAACCGTTGACGATAGTACCACCGTTGGCGTGGATAGTCTGCCCACTAATCGAGCTGCTGTCGTTGCTAGCCAAGAAGACAAAGCAAGTAGCAATCTCGCTAGGCTGCGACGGCCTGCCAATCGGCGCGGTGAACTGCTTGATAGCCTCGTCGTTCATAGTAGCAGGAATGAGAGGAGTCCAGACGGGACCAGGCGCAACGGCGTTGACGCGGATACCCCGTCCGACGTACTGGTTTGAGAGACCGCGGGTGAAGGCCACGATGGCGCCCTTGGTGGAGGTGTAGTCGAGTAGGTCGGGGCGGCCGACGTAGGCGTTGATGGAGGCGTTGTTGATGATAGTTGCGCCGCGCTTCATGTGGGGGAGGGCGTACTTGGAGAGGTAGAAGAAGGGGTGGATGTTTGTGTCGAAGGTGTGGAGCCATTGTTCCCTGTGTGTTGTTAGTAGGTTCTCGAGTACGAAGAGGAAGTGGTACGTACTCAGACAGGTCGTGGATATCGTTGATCATCATCTGGTAAGCGTGGTTGTTGACAAGGATATCAATGCCACCCATCTGCTTGACAGCCTCGTCAATGACCTTTTGGCAGTTCGCCCTCTCCTTCAGGTTGACGGCCAGAGTGTAGCACTTCTGTCCCTTCTCCTCTACCATCTTCTTGGTGTCTTGTGCGTCCTTCTCTTCTTCGGGAAGGTAGGCGATGAAGCTGTCGGCGCCCTCCATGGCGAAGAGAACGGCGATTGAGCGGCCAATGCCGGAATCTCCACCGGTGATGATGGCGCGCTTGCCCTTGAGCTTTCCGGCCGCCTTGTACTTCTCAGCACCTCCCTCTGGTGTAGGGAGCTCATCGACCTTGGGCAGGGGGTCCAGCTTGGACTCGAGACCGGGGGCCTGTTGGTGCTGAACATCGGGCTGGAAGCCTGTGATACCTGGTAAGTACAGGGAAGTCATCGAATGCTTGATGTTTGCTTACCCTGCTCGAACTGTCCCTTGTTGGACGACATGTTGTGTGGTTGTTTGTGGGTATCTCGAGATTAGAAAGAAGTATCTAAAGAGAAGAAATTGAGTGCAATTGTTTGACTCAGTGTGAGGATGGTGTAATTGTCGAAGCCAGCGCCGTTCAAAGTGGAACTTTTATTGACGTTCATGATTTCTTGTGACATCACAAGGCTGTCACGGCACGCTCATGTGCAAGAGTGGAGCCTGGTATGGTAAGAGTTAGGCGGAACATCACCGAAGGATGGGACTATTGAAATGTCCATCGACGATAGAATGCCATCGGTCGATGTGTCAACGCTGGCACGAACTGGTGGGAACGGCTAACGTCGCCTCAGCCTTACCCGTAGCTTTGACGCGCTCTTTCGCACGGCCTTATGATCGACAGCTGTATTCTTTGAAGGATACAAGAACCTCCAGCTGAGAAGAGGATTGAGACTGCAGCTCGGATTACTTACGAGAAACGCAGTCGGGGCAGCTTCTGAAGCAACCCCACCAAGCTCATCGGTCACGACGTCATCGAGTCGATCAGACCTGTAACACTTTCTCAGACTGCGTTGTGCTCGCAACCTTGTGTTGACGAGTTCAGTACCGTATTACGACCGACTGCCATCTTGACCAAACCCTCGGCGCCGTATTCGCAATCTTCACAACACAGCGATGACGCTGATGAAGCTATTCAGAGGTATGACGTACATCCCGCCCTAAAATCAGGGTCCAGCCGCGCCGCGCTATGACCGCATCCAGCCTCGCCCGACCACTCCGATTCCAAGACCCCTAGCACCAACGGCCATCGTAACTCGCTCTTGCATGGAACAAGCCACACCAAGGCCGTTTTGACAAGATACAAAGCTGTTAGGGTACGTCATGCGCCACGACTCATGTACCAGGGCACAAGCTTGTCCGGGTCCCTGCATGACGTGAGATAGACGATCGCAGCCAGATGCAGGGCGCTGGGCATGGTAGAACTTGATTTCAGGGACTTGGAGGGAATGAGATTGCGTGGACTGGGTTTGGGTCCTTTTGGAGGCTGTGGTATAAGATGGGGGTTATAGCACGACTTTGTGTATTCACATCACAACACCATTCAATTTATTCCAAGGTTATCAGCTATCAATCCTAAGAGCTTCCAACTCTACAACACAACCCTATCTCTACCTCAACCAACCCAAACCTACCAAAACACCTATCAACAATCATGCCTCTTGCCCGCCGCGCCGCTCCTCGCACGACTACACGTGCTCGCCCGTCCCTGAAGACCCGCCTGCTGGGTGGACGCAAGACACGCACCACCAAGCGCGCACCCGCGACTACCGTCACCACTACCACGACTACCAGGACCACTCGCACAACTGGTGGTCGCCACGGTCACGCTACTACTGCAGCCCCAGTCCACCACCACAAGCGCCATGCTACCATGGGTGACAAGGTCAGCGGAATGATGATGAAGTTGAGGGGTTCTTTGACTCGCAGGCCAGGTCTCAAGGTAAGCAATCGTTGTTCTTGATGAGATGTACTTGACTAACATTATGTAGGCTGCTGGTACTCGCCGCATGCACGGTACTGACGGTCGCAACGCCCGCCGTGTCCACTAAGCTTCTCTGACGAAAGCTACGAGAGAATTTCCTTTATTGTTAACATGACGATGAGTGTACGATAGGCATGGAGATACCCGATGTTCGAGCGTTTAGCACTTAATGAATCTCATAAAGTTTCAACTTCATCACTTTGAACTCAATCCATGTGTTGAACGCTGTACATTTTGATCATGATCAACAGCTATATGTGACCACTCCATGAAATCAGCCCTGATCAGACCTACTCTACTCAGCCGTACTCCCATGGGCTCGCATGTCTCCACTAAGCGTGCTTATGCAGCAACATCCACCAGATATTTAGAACGCGTGATGTACGGACACTCTGTCAGCTACATCCACCCATCTCGAGACCCTCAATCCTCTTCGGGCGCACGGTAGCCGTCAGGGCCTCGGAGAATCTTCTCACGGAGGTCCGGTCGACCGAGCCAGGATATGTACCAGGTAGGTTGACCATGCTTGATGCGGCACTTTGTGTCCCAGCGACCTCCAACAGACTGGTTGTGTTTCTCGTACTCGTCATCCAAGTTATCTCCGCGAGGCTTGCTACGATCCATGCAGTCTAGACACATTCCGTTGAAGTAGCCGAGCGTGTTGGACATCGCCTTGAGGACGGTGCTATCCCAGTCGATGCTACGGCAGCGATTGCACTTCGCAGTGTACGCGTAATCGAAAGCCTTGAGGCGACGTACGACCTGGCCGATACTGGAGTAGTTGAGGACATCGTCGACTGGCCAAGCATCGCACTTGGTGAGGGCTAGCTGGTAACGACCGATAGTGGCATCCCAGCAGGAGCACAGCGAAGTCTCGGAACGGAGGATTCTGCCGACGCGCGAATAGAGTGACTTGTGAAGAGAGTTACGGAGGCCTCCGCGGGCGTGGTTTAGAGGACCTGTTAATCAATATTGGCATTAGGAGTTCTCTGGTACATGCGTGTAGATGGTTAGAAAAGACAGGAAGAGACTTACCGACAAACATGCGCTCGTTAATGTGGAGGTGCTTGGGACCCTTGAAACCCTTCGGCGGACGCTCCTTGACGTGTCCAACATGCTCATAAGCGAGGTACTTGGTGACGCGCGCATAGCCGACAGCATGGTCGAAGATATAGCAAGGGTATGCGAGGGCTCGAGCAGTCGGGACAGTCAGGTCGATCTTGGCCATGTTCTTCTCGTACCACTTGTTGAACCAAGGCCCCAAAGTCTCTTTGATGTAGCCTTCTTGACGGGTGTCCCACAACGATATCGCATGCCAGACTCCCACGAGCGAGACCTTGAAGAGACCTAACTCTTCCAGTCGCTGTTCGGGAAGCTCATGGAGATGGGCGAGCCAGATGAGGGTACCCTCCTTGTTCTCCCCGTCGTAGTCGGATTTGGCGTCACCACCGAAGGTAAGCTCTGTCTTGTCCTTGCTAGCTTCGAGGAGAGCCTTCAGGTAAGGTGACTTGGTGCAGGTATCTAGACTGACGAGCAGGTCTGTGACGTGTTTGACGCCATCGTCATCAACCGAGCCGATGATGGTGATACACAGGTCAGACTGCACCAAACGTCAGCTAGACATCGCATGTAGGTACCTAGGTACAGGTGGCTCACCAAGCCAGCTTCGGTCGTGAGCACAATGTCCTGATCTTGGACTAGGGATACTGCCGGTCCTTTGCGGGCAGTGAGTCCTGGCATCGTGGACGATTTGCTGATGCGACAATTGTATCTGACAGAGTGAAAATCGGAACGTGTGTAAACACTGTAGACAGAAAGAGCAACGCTTGGCGTTGCCGCTAACAACACGCTCTCATGTGACTGGCTACAACGAAGGGCAGCGACGCCCACACCGCTGAGCACAGTTGACCAGAAGCTTCAAAGAACCTTGTTCTTCCAAATCTACGACTAGCTATCGAGTGCGCTGAAGGCATGCGCTATATTTGACACTGGTACGAGCATACCTTGACGCTGCAAATGTTTATAGGGACTTTGCCTTATTGCGTACAACCCAAGGATAGATTGTACAGGTATGTCATAAATAGAGTAACATGATAACCTAAGGAGATACTAGGTGAGAGATTCGAGGACAGCTTTGATGTCGCGACTGCAGAAGGTGAAGACAAGACATAGAGGCTCACGTCAATCAAGAAAAGAAAAAAGAACAGGCCTGCAGCCTACATTAACATGTAAACCTACCAGATAAGTGACCTAGCGTCAATGTAGGCTCTAGACCTATTCAGCTTTTTTCTTATATGAGGTGGGCTTGTACTCCGTATCAACTTGATGGCCTGTGCTTCACGGCCATGTCCGAGTAGAATGACGAGAGGCGGCCAATGAAGCAATACGCCATGTATCGTACCATGTAATGTCAAAATGTGTTGGATCCATTCCGGAAAGACGCGTATTGTGTAGTATTCTGGAGCCAATCCGATTGGGAAAGGGACGGTCCGTTGCTGGCGCTCAGGTGTTTTCGCAGTCTTCTCGAGTAGTATCACATCAGAGATGTTATCTCATAAATACGCTGCGCGTAGAGTGTATGATTTATCTTGGTGTTGATGCAAGTGATGATGAAGTCGACGAGGAGCAAGTCCACCCAGGCCATGCCCCACTAGCGCAATGATGCAAACCATGCAAACATCATCACCACCGAATCCACTGATCTCATCCACCCATCTCCAAATCCACCGAATTGGGATCCCACCACAACACAATGCCTCCTCCACGGCTTTCCCCAGCGCTACTTCGCGCGCGACCGCAAGCGAATTACCAATGTCTCCGCCGCATCGCACCCTTCCGCCGCGCATCAACCACACCACCGCAAAGCGACATAAAGCCCGTCGTACCCTGGAAAACACCAACCAGCGTCTGGTCACCCGAGAACCTCATACCCCCACCCAAAGATGGCGAGATACTGCTTGAGCGCCGACCAAACCGCGCATTACCACCGTATGTCCACCTTTGCACAACACCCATCCTCAGCCCATTGACCCTCCATCTACACATTCGTCTTCGCAACAACCCATTGACGCATGCTCACAGAGTCCCACCCCTAATATCCCCGCAAATCCTCAAAACCATGCCCCTCTTCATCCTCGCCATGACCGCCTGCCTCTTCGCCTTCTTCAACTACCAAAAGCAAGAATCCTCCGTCGTAACCGCAACCCTCTACGCGCTGCGCACAAACCCGCTCGTGCGAGAGCAGCTCGGCGACGAAATCTATTTTGCGAGTAAATACCCTTGGATTAAGGGCGAGATCAACCAGTTGCATGGGCGCATTGAGATTAGCTTTTGGGTTAAAGGGACGAAGAGGGCGGGAGAGGTTAGGTTGACGTGCAGGAGGAGGGGCAGGGGTGGGCTGTATTATACCAAGGAGTATAGTTTGACGCTGGAGGATGGGACGAGGTTGGAGCTTTATGATCCACAGGGGAATGCTATTGATCCGTTCCAGGCGATTGCTGTGGAGGAGTAGGGGGGTTACTGGAGATGCTGTGGTTGTTGTGGGGAGAAAGAGCAGAACTTGTTTGCGCTGTATGAGTGCGTCTCAAGGGTCGAGGCTACAAAGGCTGTCAGCTCGCCACGTCCTGGCTGGTAGCAAGCACTTTCGCAAAGCACCAAGTCAGGAAAGATCAGCGAACTCTCACGCTGTGTACCATATGTAAATATATATGCACATCACATATCACTAAGATGCAGTGACGGACCTAGTCATGGAATAGCAATACTAGATATTGCTAAGAGAGGAGTGAATGCTAGTAAGAACCCTAGAAAAGAAAGTAGCGTTTCCAATGAAGGAAAGCTCGCTCGACAGATAGGCGTCTTTCTGGAGCGTCAATGATAGTAGTCTCAATGTGCCAAACGCCAATGCCGCGTGTAACAGTATGCTGATGTAAGAACTTAAAGAAAAGAAAAGAAAAGAAAGTGGTATCATAGTAATCGTACTCCATCCTCACAACTACCCCCGTACCCCTGCAAGTCCAGTCCAGTCCACCTAGAACTTCTCGTAATCCGCCTCGGGCCTCCTAACACTGGGATGATGGGCCAGATTCGGCTTAACAAGATGAGCAAACTGCGGGTTGACATTCAACGGATAGCTAATCTCAGGCATGCGCGCAGTCTCCTCCTCCTGCTCCTCGCGCTGGCGCTGCCAGAACTTCTTCCGTGCGGGCTCGCCCGACGTGGTGCGCGAGTAGATGGAGCTGGAAGGGCGGTGCGAGAAGAAGCTGGGTTTAGCGGGTGACTGGCTGTGGTAGGAAGGGAGGAAGGACTGGCGGGCGTTGCGGAAGGCGCGGAGGGGGCTGAAGTCGAATTGCGAGAGGCGGTTTGGGTCTTCCTTGGTGGGAGAGGGGACTTGAGGGGAGCCGCAGTCGACGGGTGGGGTGCCTGTGCGCATCGGGGGTGGGCTGTTGTTGAAGTTGCTGCGCGAGGAGGTGCTGCCTGTGTGGTGGGTGGTGATGGTGAAGGCTTTGTGCTTGGGGTCGTATTGGGATTGCGTCTCGGCATCCTCGTGGAGGGTCATGGCTCCTCGTGAGCGGACCATGCGGGCGGTGATTCGCCGAGACTTGTCGCGGAAGACGAAGCTCGCGACGATGTTGAAGAAGCCGATGACGATGGCTAGGATGCCAGAGGCAACGAGTAGGCGCCAGAAAGGGAGAGTGAGCGACTCTTGGCTTGTGGCTTCCTTGTTCATGTTACCGAGCATGTTGAGCCCGACTATCATCATCGCGCAACCCAGGGTGACGAAGCCATGCGAGGGGCTCAGGAGTGGCCAGTTGCGGGCGTAGAAGTTGCGGAATAGCGAGCACTCTGAGACGATGAAGAAGAGTCCGGCGATTGCGGTGATCACATGGCTCGTGGCATCGAAGAAGAAGAACTGCATATGTGAGCTTTTGCGAGTCTCAGGAGTAGATTTCTAGACGTACCTTGGAGATGATAAAGGTCTTCACCAGCATGACCACACTGCTGGCGACCACGGAAGCAAGAGCAATGATGTTCAGACCGCGCAGAACGTTAAGGATGATGTAGCCCGGACCAGCCAGGTGTTCGGCTGAGAGAAGCGCCATTTCGTTCGTGTAGAGTGAGAGTCGTAGGATACTGAATCGTCCAAGTTCGTAGAGAGATACAATTGGTCTGTCCAGCAGTCGCGTCGAGCGTAGGGGTAAAGAAGAGAGAGAGAGCGTATAGATTGAACAAGTTAAGTTTACGAAGATAAAGGTAAAAGGGAATGTCCCACGCCGTCAAGGCAGCACGCCTTCAACAATAGTAACAATAGCGAACAATAGAGACGTGAAGACTGAAGTAAAATGGAGAAGCAAGACCCCAAGGTGAAGGAGGAGGGGAGCCTCAGGACATAATTCGCCGCTAGCCTGACCTGCCCATAGTCGCGAACCTTACAATAGAATCCAATATCGACCATCGCGCTGGGAAGGCTCGTCGCCTCACCTTCGAGTGGCCCAAACGACTCCAGCGACCGTAGTCGCGCCCGTACTACCGGCCCATGTGAAACGCTCCCCGCTAGACTCGGCGGGAACGGCACTGCGAGAGGGCGGCCCAGTCAATCATTTCGCAGCGAGCAGACTCGGCTGCGAAATTATTGCGAGGCATCGTACAGGGTCAACGTGGGGTTTTGGCATCCAGCCGATGAGGCGCGGTTTGGTCGAGGTGTGGCAGTCGCGTAATGATTGGTGTTGACGCCTTGAAACGCGCTCGCGTAGCCGCAAGGGCCGTGTTTCAGAGCTAGAAACATCCGCACGCCATGGGCTGCACCACCGCGGGCGGCAAGACATAAGCGGGCCTTCAATCGTTGGTAGCCCGTCCGTCCAATGTGAGGCGCCACAGTCTGGGAGTCGTTGTTTTGGGGTGCTTGCAGTGGAGATGGAAGGCGCGAGACTGGCGGGTACACAGGGCGCCAAGCGAGGGTCTGTCAGCAACGGAAGTTTGTTCGAAGTGCGCTCCACATGCTCGTCCTTGATCAAACCATGATCGGCTTCTAGAGTCGTGTAAAGGGCCGGAGACAAGATGTTTAGTCACCACAGAGGATGTATGGGTCACACATGCCCAATCGATGGTAAGGAAATATAATCATATTGCAGTCCAAGAACGATAGGGTATAATGCGGTAAAAGATCATACAGTGCGCCGAGAACCGATGGTTCAGTTGATGGTGAGCTCTCCCCCAAACACTTTGCCCACTCGATATGCCTGCCGCGACCGGGGCAGTCGACCATTAACCTATAAAGATTGTCAGTTCATTGCTCTCTTGGCCTGAAAGACTGGGTATGGTGACTTACCAACGTGGTATTCCGAAAAACCAGCTCGTTGCCGTCACTGAAAGGGCGAGTATTGGTCGGAAGATTGAAGACCTGTAACAAAGACTGGTTCTCATCGCGATCGTTCAGAGCAGAGTTGCGATCCGCCGTCGATCTCTCCGTTGTGTGGTGAGGCTTCCATGCACCTTCGCTTTCATCATGAATATCCTCCCGCCCGTATTTTCGCACGTGTGCCAAACGCCAGTTCGCGCCAAAGAATTGCTTCCGTGATGGCCTGGCCTTGATCTCTTCAATCTTTGCAGCCTTCTCTTCCGAAGTCATGGTCTCAATGGAGGGCACTGTGTTGGGCGAATATGCACTACGGAAGTCCGTTCCGCGTTGGGCCTCCAGATCGTCGGAAGGCGCCCTTGTTGGACGTGAGACAGTAGCACGCTCGAACGGGTTGAATCCTGGTTCAGCATCTGTAGTAACCTCCTTCATCAATGGTGGCGGTAGGTAATCGTGAGTTATAGCATTCCGACGGCTTGGTGCACTCTTGATAGCTCTGGTAATTCTTCTCTTGGGTTGAGTTGGTTGTTCATCCTGGATTTCCTCGTGTTGCACGACATTGTCCGATGCAGCACGCTGTAGTGTGCTCTTCCTAGCCTTCCCGTGACCGTCCTGGGGTCCCGGTACTGGAGCCAAAGGAAGATACTCGTGGTACTCTTCTTCGTATTTCGCCCTATTGGCTGTGCTGGTGAAGTTGTACACAACCCGTTCATATGGCCGTCCTGAAGGCTTCACGCCGTAGAACTCAGGTTGATGGGAGAGAACTGACTTAAGACTCTTCTCCCAGGCGCCTTGGCCTTTGTTCAAGTAGGAGAATCTCAAAGCCAGCCAGTCGATTATCTCCAACGCGGTCATACCTGTGCCTTGTGCACACACCAAGGCTATCCTAGCTAAATCGCGGTTTGTGTGACGCTTCGTTGGTATAGACGGACCTGAGTGTGCTTCGGTTGGGCTTTCAGAGATAATGGAATCTCTTTCAACCGTCTCATTCGACTTTGAAACCGCTGACTCTTGTTCCTCGGCCGCTGCAGGGGCAGCTCGATCCGGCAAACCATTGGTAGAAGGGTGCTTAGGCGACATGTGCGTACCCACTTGGGTAGGTTCAGGAACAGTGGATGCCGGATTCCGAGATTCGTTTTCTCCCAGCAGATCTGAACTATGTGTTGAGCCGGAACGAAAAACATGCGGACCGGACATTCCTGCTAAGTCGTCGAGATCTGACGTCTCAGCGGGTTGGACAGAGCGCTCTCGCGGCTGATTGACCCGTGATACTGATGCGCTGTTGGACGATGAACTTTCCAGGTTTATCTCATTGAGTCTTGAAATCGTCTTCTGGCCAAGAGTTTCAGCATTCGACCAAATTCCCATCGGCGCACTCCGCTCAAGTGAGGTGTTTTGTGACGCGACCAAGACATCTGGAGCTGGAGTATCTGCGGAAGATAAGCCAGGCAGATCATCGTCACGAATCTTTCCTATATCCGGCAGGATGTTTGTCCGATCCGGGTCGAACCAGGGCATGGAGCTGGTTTTGGCTGTTGTTGAACTAGGCTTATCCTCTGACATCGGCGGAACATGTGTTGAGGAAACTATTTCCACTTCATGATCACCTAATCTTGCAGCTGATGGATGACTGATCAAATTTGACGAGCTCGTTGGTCTGAGTGATGCATGACGACGAGCGGTGTCGACATCCGGAGTCTCAGGTATCTCTTGTCGGCCCTTTTCTGCAATACGTAATTTTGTGCGACAACCGGGACTATACATCGATCAGACTTGTCTGGAATAAAACATGTACCCACGTACCACTGAGCATCTTTCTCTCCGGCCTTGACTAATGCGGTCTGTTTTCGACAGCCCGAGCAAAGAGCTGTGAAGGGGACCTGGTTTTGGGTGTGGCCCAGATAATCGAGGGCCAATGCATACTCATCATCTTGAGTAGAAGTGTCCTGTTGGGACACACGGGCGTTAGGGAGTTTTTCTAATGAATGCTCGGGTATAGAACTGTCAAACTGGCTCGACCGTTGTGATGGTGTGTTCGGAATCTCTGTACGCTCGAGCAGCTTTAGTTCAAGTGGCTGAGATGTGCCCACAAGATCCTTGGGTTTATTCAGGTTGACAGACATGGCAGCACTCGGAGTGGTTAGGGCGATCTCAGGCTCCACACGCTTTTCAGGAATGACCTCTGGGACACGATCGGGCGCGGCATTTGGAGCTCGGTGGGCGAATCTCGGTTTCAACAATTCTCTCACGACAGAGTGACTAGCGGGGGCCGGTGCTAGGGACACGCTAGAAGGTTTACGTGTTCCGATATCACTCAAGCATGCTGAGCATCGCCATTGTAGCCTGTCTTCTTTAGCCTTTATTTATCACGAAGGTGTGAGCACCTTACGCATCAGTACCCGGGGCGAGCGGAGGCTTTCGACAGCTATCATGGTATGATCTAGAGCATCCCGAGCATGCGACTATCGGGTTATAGCTCGTGGCACTGGATTTATCACAGATGAGACAGGTAGCTTTAGGAAATGAACCGGACTTCAAGGGCTTTCTTGATTGAGATACATGGCGTCTTCCTGAGATATCGCGGGCGTTCCGGTTTACATGTGGTTGAGGAACAGTTGGTCCTGGGAACGATTTGGAGACCGGTATTATGCCCGCGTTCCGGTTGCTTTGCGCAGTCGAGGTGGCTACAACGTGTTCACTAAAGCTATAGTACTCGTCAGTATGGTTAAGTATTCCTCAACATCCTCCATACCTGTGCGTGACTGCGCTAGGGTCAGTCGAAAGACCTGCCTTTCGAATCGTTGAGTTGGGCTTGCCGGATGTTGTACGTTGACGCTTCAGTGGAGGCGGTGATATCACACTCTTTCGGCGCGGCTGTGCGTGACTTTGGCTCAAGGTGGGAGGCTTCTCTGAGACTTCCTTGTCGACAATGCCAGGCCGATCATGATGTGGCAGCTTGAGACGAGGTTCAGAAGGCGCCTGTTGTTCGCTCTCATGATGTTCCATTTGAAATGTTGGACGGAGGTAGAAGGCTAGCACCTGCAATAGTACATGAATATTAGCGGGTACTTTTAAATCATCGTTGAAAAAGTCAATCGACAATGAACGAGGTGGATCCGTTCTGTTCAGTTTGTTTGTTGCATGGCAGCATTTCGCTGCACTGGAGGCTTCCACTTTGTTTCTTCAACGGGCAAGCACGCGCAAACAGTGAAGGCCGCGACATACTAGGCCACGCAGCAGGCGCAAAGGCAAACCATCTCAGTGTTCTCAGCGATCTAACCTTTTACCAATGGTCATCATGGGAGAAAGGATCCGTGTCAGGTGTCAGTACATGGGTACTTACTGGCTGTATGGTTCAGTCCGCTGACCCGACTCGGAGTAGAGTGGGCTTAGTCCGGAGAGACGCGTCTAGGACAAGGTGCCGCTTCCGCGCGACATACGGGAGAAGAGGATGTGAGGACAGCCTGCGAGCAGCCATGCGGAGTTTGTGATTTCTCATGCGTATGGGTGAGAGAAGGATGCGAGGTGGCAGGTAAAAGCGAGAGTGCGCCGTTGTTGTGTCATCCGGTGTTGAGGACGGAAAGAATCAAGGGCGCCAGGGCTGTGCGTTGAGCGTGGATCGCGCTATCACGTGCCGATGATCCGGTGGGGCAGGCGCATCTGGCCTCTACGTGCACTTGCATGTGCTTGCTGTACAGATTCACGAAAGTTGCTGCAGCGCTATGAATTTTCTCAAATCAGCGGTCGCGTCTGCGATATCGCAAGGCCCGGCCTTTGGTTACACGTTTGGGGATCGGGTCGATTTGAACGACTCCATCTGGACACTGCACAACGGCACAAAGCGAGTATGGCCCGGTGGTCTGCCTGTGCGCGAACGCTTGCTAACGTACGCCTGCTAGGAAGACGGCTCCAAATGCAGCATCTTCTCCTTCGACATAACCGCCAACAAGTCGCGACTGCCCCTCGCTCGCAATGCGCTCCGCAAACTACGCACCCTGCGTCATCCAGGAGTCGTGAAGGTCTTGGACACGGTAGAGACGGAGACATATATCTACATCGCGACCGAACGACTAAGCCCACTCAGCTGGCATGTTAAGAGGAAGAGTCTGACAGAAGAGACCACGAAATGGGGGCTACACAACATTGCGAAGACGCTCAAGTTCGTGAATGCCGATGCTGCGTCGATTCACGGCTGCATCCGCCCAGCATCGATATTCTTCAGCGAAAGCGGCGAGTGGAAACTTGGCGGCTTCGATGCGCTGAGCTCTGTGAAGGAAGACGATTCCATAATACCGACCTACGGTGGTCTCATACCAGATGCAGGACGGTACATGGCTCCTGAAGTTTCCAAGGGAGGGTGGGAGGTCGTCAAGCAGAACCCGACACACGCCGTAGATGCATACAACTACGGAATCCTTATATTCGAGGTCTTCAATGGCAGCTACAACAGTAGCGACCAGCTAGGGCAAATGAAGAGCATTCCACCAAGCATGCACCAATCATACAAACGCCTCCTCAACCCAAACCCAAAGTCGCGTATGAGCGTGGGCCAGTTTTTGGATCAGGGAAAGCGCATCGGAGGCTTCTTCCAAACACCATTGATTCAAGTGACGGACGACATTGAGAATCTGGGATTGAAAGCCGAGGACGAGCGGAATGAGCTACTCGGGTAGGTGGTTCCAGAATCCATTTCCAACCAGTATGCTGACCGATCATAGGAAGCTCGATGCGGTCGCGGACGACTTCCCGGCGGATTTCTTCAAGATGAAGGTACTTCCTGAACTACTGAAGTCTGTCGAGTTTGGAGGGGGAGGTGCCAAGGTATTCAGTACTGTCATGCAAATAGGACAGAAGCTTTCGGACGAGGAGTACGAAACTCAAATCACACCGGTTGTTGTACGGCTTTTCGCAAACCCAGATCGAGGGATACGGGTCTGCTTGTTAGACAACCTGCCGCTCATGATCGACCATCTACCTCAGAAGCTTGTGAACGATAAGATCTTTCCCCAGATGGTGAGCGCCACTTCAATTTCCTGAATGAAATACTAACATCATCAGGTGACTGGCTTCTCGGACATTGCACCGGTAGTGAGAGAACAGACAGTGAAAGCTATTCTTACTGTGGTACCCAAGTTATCAGACAGAACAGTGAATGGCGAGCTTCTTCGCCATCTAGCAAAGACCGCAAACGATGAACAGCCCGGTATTCGGACCAACACTACAATCTGTCTAGGAAAGATTGCGCGGAACTTGGGAGCTAGCGTGCGTCTTGATACATTCGACGTGCAAAATAGACACTAACATATTGACAGAGCCGAGCCAAAGTCCTCGCAGCAGCTTTCTCTCGCTCTCTACGTGACCCGTTCGTACACGCTAGAAACGCTGCGCTGCTTGCACTGGCCGCAACAGCCGATCTCTTCACGGAAGATGATTGTGCGACCAAGCTCCTTCCTATCATGTGTCCTTCATTGGTAGATAAGGAGAAGCTCATTCGCGACCAAGCACAGAAGAGTGTTGACATCTACATTGCACGGATCCGCAAATTCGCGGTCACAATGCCGGATACCGTGTTACCATCACCAGGTCTCGCCGCTGGCGGGGGACCTACCCCACGAATCGGGACACCTGCAAACGATACCTCGTGGGCCGGCTGGGCCATTTCAAGCTTCACAAACAAGTTAGCATCTACAAGCGGCGAGATGCAGGCCAACTCTGTAACCAATGGAGCAGCGGATCAAAGATCGTCCTCTGTACCACCAGCTACCACAACAACCAGCAAACCCCCAGTTCCTGTCGCAACAAAGCCAGGGATGACTCTTCACAGCGCGAAGAGTACCGCCTCAATTCCTACCATCAAATCACCAGATCCAGCAGCGGCGTTTGATGACGAGGCAGAAGACTTCAACAATGACTGGGGCGGCTTCGCTGACGAAGAGGACAAACCACAAGACGAGGAGGATCCATGGGGTACACCAGCCGTGTCGAAGCCAGTATCCACGACGTCATATGATGACAAGGGCGAGCCAGACTTCGCGGGATGGTTGGCAGCTCAATCGAACGCAAAGAAGCCCACGAAGAACGCTCTTCCAAAGGGTCTCACTAAATCAGCTACACCAGCAGCAAAGGCCGCTAGACCGGCAGTAGGAAGCAGGTCGAGCACGACAGGAACGACAAGAAAAGTCATCGTACCGCCCAAGAAAGAAGTCAAGAAAGAAGAGCCGAAGGCGGATGAAGAAGAGGAAGGCTGGGGTGATGCCTGGGATTGATAAGGTATCTCGCAAATGATGTCGATTGTTCAGCATAGCGACGGCGTCTTTGAGATGGGCTGCACCTGATAGATCTCATTGCAAGATCGTATGACTAGTTTTAGATATTACAATCTTAGGGATACATAATGTTACAGATGACGACGTTTGTCGAGCTCTATGCTTTCTTCTCTTCCTTTTCTCGCTTGCCGAATGTGTAGGCTAGACCGCAACCTGCTACATTGATCGCGCAGAGAGCCAGTGAGCCTCCTCTTACTATGCCGCGAGCGCTGAGCTTGTTCTTGATGCCCTGGGTTTGGTTAGATTTTGCCACGCTCAATTCAGTCCGATGAAAGAATTCTTCAACGTGCAGGAATAGTTCAGACATACCTGACTTCTCCGCATAGCAAGCAATGCATACAGTCCACTCCATGCAGCCGTTATGCCAGCAGCATCGGTCTTGTAGTTGCTCAAGTTCAGGTAGGAGGAGAAGAGCAAGACGGGTGTAAACGTCATGGGGAAGAACTGGAACGGACGGGCATGTTGGGCTGTGATTAGGGTGGCGAGGAGTGTTGGCGGTACAGAGTTCTCTGTATGAAAATAATCGAGTTAGCGATCTGCCTCGATAGTTATACAAGACCATGTGAGGCACGTGCGACGAGGTGATTCAGGAAGTGATAGGATAGACGTACCTCCCCAATTCCTCAGTGATTGCAGCATGGAGGCTTTCGGTTGTTCGGACATTATTGGGTTTTCGCGTGCTGTAGAAGTGCGTAAAAGAATTGACTGATGAGTGAATACGTCCAGTGCTCAGGAACAAATGCGCGCAGAAGGGTACATGGATTGAGATTGGGTGAAGACCATGACGTTGGTCCGGCAAGTGGACCGCCCGCCCGTGCCAACCCAGCACATGGAAACTGGCCTCCGGGACTCGCGAACTTCGACAGACAACAGATAACGCCTTAACGACTAATACAACCACAACCCCGTCACGGGACGATATTTGATTCACGCACACCCATCGCCATCACCGCCGCATTATCACCAGCCGTCCACACTTGCGCATCGGCCTCCCACCCCCACCGCTGCCTGCCCCGGCAGCACAATCTCCCACCACAACACACCGATACCCCACAAACCACCTCTCGCACACCACACAATGTCGGGCAAAACCTCGGGCTCCGACGCCAAATCGCGAGACCACCACGACGGCAGCGCCGGCCGAGCCTTCACGGTCGAGCAAAAAGCCGCCGTAATACGCATCAAATCATGCGCGCCAACCGCCTACTACAAGATCCTCGGTCTGGAAGAAGTAAAGGCCAGCTGTTCAGATTCGGACATCAAGAAAGCGTACCGCAAGCTCTCCCTCCTCACGCATCCGGACAAGAACGGGTACGACGGTGCGGACGATGCGTTCAAGCTGGTCAGCAAGGCGTTCCAGGTGTTGAGTGATCCGGATAAGAAGAAGAAGTACGATCAGTTTGGCGGGGATCCAGATGCGCGGTTTGATCCTAGGGCGCATGCGAGTGCAAATGGAGGGGGTGGTGCGAGTCCGTTTGGGAATGGGTTTGCGAGAAGAGGGGGTGGGTTTGAGGAGGAGATGACGCCTGAAGAGTTGTTTAGACAGTTCTTTGGGGGTGCGTTTGGGGGGCCTTTTGGTACGTGTTCCTCTGTCCAGAAACCTCGGTCTTGAGGTCGCGGTCTATACTGCACAACAGGAACAACAAAAAGACGATGACAAACTAACACACCACAGGCGGCATGGACACAGGCCCAGGATTCGTCTTCAACCTCGGCGGCGGCCCCGGCGTACGCGTCCACCAATTCGGCGGCGGCCGTCCCCGCAGACGCCCCGGCACCGCCGTCCCCCCCGGCAGCGAAGGCCAACAAAACCTCTCCTCCGCCTTCGCCAACCTGCTCCCCCTCCTCTTCCTCTTCGTCCTCCCCCTCCTCTCCTCCCTCTTCTCCGGCTCAACCTCCACCTCCGCAAGCCCCAACCTCGTCTTCGAAACACCGCGCTCACCCAACACACTCAAGCGCGTGTCCACGCGGATAAAGATAGATTACTACGTCGACCCCAAGGAAGTGCATGAATACACACCGAAGAAGTGGCGCAAGTTGGATGATATAGCCGAGAACCAATATGTGCATATTACGAATACGAGGTGTCAAAATGAGAGGGTCAGGCAGCGGAGGGCGATGGAAGAGGCGCAGGGATGGTTTAGTGTCGATCAGGAGGCTATGAATAAGGCGCGGAATATGGAGTTGAAGAATTGTAATAAGCTGAGGAAGTTGGGTGTGGATGTTTACTAGGTTAGGAGGTGGCTGGGGTGAATGCGTTCTGGTTTTGACGAGGGATAGACTTTGTCGTACGTTCGGCTGTACGTATCTTGATGTTGGAGTGTGGGAGGAGAGGTTCTTAGAGGGAGTTGTTCCGGGGATATAATTAACTCTCAGATGGACGCATGGCGCATAGAGGCGTATGATAGCGTCGACTGCGCGTTCAGGCGCAGGATTCCCTTCTTGAGCGAAATTACTCTATTCCCGTTCGCGTTCATATACATCTATCCATACTCATCAAGATCATGTCTATACCCCACCCCAAGTCAACTAATCATACATATATACAAACCTATCCTACAACGCACGTCTATCCACCACATCTACATCTAAAACCCCCAAAACCTCGCTATTCTCATCTTAACCCCCTCCCAACTATTCAACTTAGGCCTAACATCCAAATAGAAATTGAGTGCCTTCCCCACCTTCCCCTCATCCCTCCCCGCATAAAAGTCAATCACATACTCAACCTTCGTCCCACACCGATCCACCACCCAATCGTGTCGATCAAACGGCGGCTGATACCCCATCAGACTCTTCCACCGCGCCCGCGGCGTTAAACTCGTGCTTAACCCAGAAAACGAAGCCAGTTTAGGCCCGCCGCATTTCTCGCTACCGCGCCCGCTTTCCCACGTCTTGATCTCGTGCCACGCGCGTTCGTTGACGGCGTTGTGGATGGGCACTATGGTGCGCATGTCTGGGGCGGACGGGTCGTAGGATTTGCGGCGCATGGCGTCGAAGAACATTTGCTCAGACGGGTAGATCCAGTTTCCGGTTTTCTTGTCGGAGCCTGTGTCGCGCTCGTTGTTTGCCGGTCGTGCATTGGGTGCGGGTTGTGCTGCGATTTGGTCGGGGAGGGCGCGTGGTATTGTGCTTACTTCGCGGTCGGTGCCGAGGCGGATTTGCGAGAGGATGCTTGTGCTGCTTGGGGGTGGGGAGGCGGTGCTTTGGTCGAGCGTGGATGAGTCGCAGGATTGCTGGACGGCGGATTGGGAGGGTGCTGGCGCGGCGGCGGGTGTTGGGATGGGTGTGCTATGGGGATTTGGTGGTGTGGTGCCGTTTTGGGCGCGGGCTTGGGCGAGCCATGCTTCGCGTGTCTTGTGGTCGACGGGGCAGGCGGCTGCGGGGTCGTCTTGCGAGGACATTGTGGTGGAGATGTGTGAGGTTGGATTTGTCGGGTTCCGAGAAACTCGGGATGGTGACGGAAGGCATCGAGAAATGTTGGGCACGGGCCTTTGCGGGAATCAGGTGCGTCTGATTGGCTGGCCTTCGACTACCGCACTCCACCGCTTTGGACAGCGTCAGGGTGTATGTCTTTCTACCACCGGAGAATATCCTGTGGTAGACGGCCAATTTCCAAGATTAAACCTGTCTAACCTGTCATCGCGCAAGTAATTCCGCTGTCTCGATTCACTGTCCTAGATCCGCGCTTTCTAGACCGCATCCAACTAGACCCTGCATATAAACATTAAACCCCACCAAGCCCCCTTGACTTTCACCGCTACCCTCAGTGTTTTGCTTCTTTCCCTCCCTTCCTTCTCCTACAGCAAACGTCAAAATGTCCGACATCCACCGCGCCAGCACCACCGCCCCGGTCAACATCGCCGTAATCAAATACTGGGGAAAGCGCGACCCCAAGCTCAACCTCCCCACCAACTCCTCCCTCAGCGTCACCCTCGCGCAGTCCGACCTCCGCACCCACACCACTGCGTCGTGCTCGTCCAATTACCCGAAAGAAGACACACTTCTCCTCAACGGCCAATCGCAGGATGTTTCTGGTGCTAGGACACAAGCATGCTTCAGGGAGCTGAGGGCACTGAGGAAGCAGCTCGAGGAGAAGGACTCTAGCCTCGCTAAACTCGCCGACCTGCCTCTGCGCATCGTCTCCGAGAACAACTTCCCCACCGCCGCTGGACTGGCTAGTTCGGCTGCTGGTTTCGCTGCCCTTGTCCGCGCAATTGCAAACCTCTACGAGCTCCCCTCTTCGCCAACCGACCTCTCCCGCATCGCAAGGCAGGGATCTGGCTCCGCGTGTCGCTCGCTCTTCGGCGGATATGTAGGCTGGGAACAAGGCTCCGCTTCGGATGGCAGTGATAGTGTTGCTTTCCAGGTTGCGCCTGCGAGCCACTGGCCTAATATGCGCGCTGTTATCTTGGTTGTTAGCGCAGCCAAGAAGGGTGTGTCGAGTACCTCTGGTATGCAGATCACTGTTGCTACATCCAGCCTCTTCCAGTCAAGAGCTACCGAGACTGTCCCAAAGCGCATGAAGGAGATGCAAAAGGCGATCCAGAACAAGGACTTCGAGGCCTTTGGCAAACTTACCATGATGGACAGCAACTCTTTCCACGCTACTTGCCTCGACACCTTCCCTCCGATCTTCTACCTCAACGATGTTTCCCGTGCGGCTATCAAGGTTGTCGAGAGCATCAACGCTGCGGCGGGTAAGATCATCGCTGCGTACACTTTCGATGCGGGTCCAAACGCTGTTGTGTACTACCTTGAGGAGAATGAGAAGGAGGTTGCTGGTCTCTTCAAGCAAATCTTGAACGAGAAGGACGGATGGCAAGGCGAGAGAGGTCAAGCTGTTCAGGCCAACGCCGACGCGCTTGAGAAGGTCAAGTTTGACGCCGGTCCCGCCATCACATTCTTGGAGGAGGGTGTTAGCAGAGTCATCCTGACAGGTGTTGGTGAAGGTCCGGTCAAGACTGAAGAGAGTTTGATTGATGAGAAGGGTGAACCCATCAACACCGCCTAGAGCGAATGTTGCTACCTAATCGCCGAATGTTGAGTAGATACCCGTACATAGAGTGGACTGTCATCTAGTTGCCATGATCAACCAGCAAGTACAAGCCCCCACATATCTGACCATGCTCTACGAGGAGCTGCCTGTGTCCTTTGGTTCCTTGTTGACATCTGGCCGCTCCAATTTGTATTTTCCGGCGGCCAGTTTGTACTGGTTGGGGCAATTGGCCTTATCCGCTTCGTTCTCATGCTCATGATAGCTACAAAAGTCAATATCGAAAGCGCCGAATTGGTTTGCACGGCTTTGAGTACGTTCGTTGCCGACCCTCATGTAGAAGCGTACGAAGAAGTCCTTTGGTAGATCCTGAATCATCGCCGCTGATTTGGTGCTGTCGCGGGAAGAATACCATGTGACGAAGGCAGTGTCCACGAGCAGATCCAGGAGTGGATCTGTTGAAGGAAGGTTATCGAAAGCATATATGACCGACTGATAGGGAGCAGGGGACGGTTTGTTGAATTTTTTGACCATCGCTCGGTTCATCGCTGTTCGTAATGCTGCCACCGCGAATCGATCTGCAAACACGTACAGCCTGAGCATCCACTTTTGCTCATTGCTGGTTGTTCCATCTGCGATCTGAGAGTAGTTGCTGGGAAGATGCTGAGTATACAGCCATTCCACGAAGAGGTTGAAGACACCAGGCAAGACATCGGTGAGAGTCACGACTCCGTTCTTGGCTTCCTCCCATGTTCCGCTGAGTGCTTTGCTGAAGTATTCGGAGTAGTGTACCAGAAAGGCCTTCTGGACGTAGTATTTGTTGCCGTCTGGGCCGACTTCGATGATGACGTTTGCTGGAGCACTTTGTTGAGATGTGACACTAAGTCGAGGTCAGTTCTTGTTCATCTGTCGGCCTGAAAGACGTACCTGTGAAGTGGCGGCACAACCTTTGGTGGCGAGGTACCCGGGGCACTCATGGCCTGTGTAGGTAGTAGCAACAGCGACAGAGCTGCCACGAAGTTGTAGAGGGAGAAAGGTTGGACGCGTCGACAGCCGCAGTCGACGGCGGTTCGTAGAGGATTGTTGTTCTCACAGCTCAGGAAAGAAGTAGCAGCAAGCTGTGTGAGATGTGAAGTGAAAGTGAGTGTGGTAAGCGAAAGCTTTCGTAGCGCGCCTTCTCAGCATAGTGAGTCCTGGCCAGAGATGCACGTGGAGGAAGGAGCGAGCAACCAACGCAGGAAAGTTACAAATGAGTGATTGAGGAAATGTTGAACATTAATTAATACGACATGGCTAACATTAAAGCCACTGCAAAGCATACAGTAGACAGCAAAACTGCATAGATGGCCAAAACACATTTCGAAAACGACAGAAATTTGCAATGAAATGCACCATGGTATAAGATCCCCCCAAATGTACAATGCAACGCCGAAACAAGCAGAACCAACTATTACAGAGACGATGTACGTATCATCTAGTCCAAAACGACAGCAAGGATGATGATGACCAAAACAATAGCGAGAATGAGCAGCAGAATACACGCCTTACTCCTTGCGCTCTTCTGGTAGTTGCTCGCCTGCTTGAGATTCACATGTGCACCTCGCGACGCATCATGCGTGACCTCGACATTCTCCTCGATGATGTCGAGTTGCGCACCCTGCTCGTGCACCATATGCGCAACATCGCGGAATAGCTCGTTGAGTTCCCCAACCGACTGCTCGATATTGCGGATCTCAGACTCGCGCTCAATGATCATCGATTCCTGGAAGTCTACCTCATCCTGGTTTGCCAAGCGCAGCTGTTCCTGCTCTTGTTGTTGCCCAAAGTCTCCTCCCCGCTCTTCGCTTGGCGATGATACGTCTTGCAGGGCTGTGCGTGCCGCCTGTGCCGACTGCTTCTCTTTCTCTAGCGCTTGCTTCTGGAGGTGTTGGAACTCGGTGAGTGTTGCTTTGAATTCGCGCTGGAGCTTCGATTGCGTGAACTTCTGCGAGGGCTGTCGTCTGTTAGCTACCGGCTTCCATCTCAAGAACGAGGTATCCTTACGCCAACATCGGGCCAGGTGGTTATCTTCTTTAATCCCTCTCCAAGCTCTTTGAACTTCTCCGATGTCTCTTCGACGGTGGTCTTCACGCGCTCGCGCACACGGGCGGTCTCGTGCTTGGTCCCTAGCTTGCCCGTCTCCTGCGACAGGCGGGCGACGTTGCGGGTCAGGGCGAAGAGGTCGTCGGAAAGCTTGTCGGCGAAGTCGCGGAACTCTGGGTCATCGGCGTATGACGGATCGTCGTCCCTTCGCCATGTCGTGGGTTGCGATTCGAGGGCGCTGGAGCGTTGGAACGACATGGTGCCGGATAAGAGGAGCGGCACTCGATGATCTTCTAGACGAGTGTTTGTACGATGTCTGAAGCTATGCGATCGTGTGTGGAGTTGTTGCAGCCTAGTACGCAAGTCCAATCGTGGCTACCTGGAGGTTGGTGCTCGGTGGTTCCTGCGGCGATGACGAAGGACCGCGGCTAGGGCACATGGCTCAAGGCACAAGCGGATCCCTTAGGTAAGCGTGCAGCTGTCGGCGACCAAGTGGTAGCTGCGCCGATCAACAATGTTTGTTTGACAAAGTCGGGCAGCTTTCCTTGCTGCAGTACTCCAGACTGCCGCACCAGCGCGTTCGAATTACCCTTGGCGCGACGCCATCCTTCTGCTTCTTTGCTATGATATAGCCCGTTCCTCACTCATACGCTCTCTCCGCCCCGACCTGTCGCAAACATGGCGCTCGCACCGCTGGGAACACAAGTGCGCCCATATAGAGATTACCTGACGCCAGCTCTGCACCGAAGGTTCAACAAGGCCAGTCGGTACACGCTGCTGCTATGCTATGCGATCGCGTGCTGGATGGGAGAATGGGATAACAGTGAGAGACTCCGAATAGAATTAGACACACCTACTAACAGAAACAGTGCTATGGCTGTGGTTTCCTCTAGGTCTCACTGGCATTCGGACCCTCCTCATCTTCCTCTCAGCCCTTTCCATCTACGTCCTTCGCGTCGCCCAGTGGCATGTTGGCCGCCGCCAAACAGAGACCCGAGTCGAGACGTTCACAAGATACTTCTTCCGTCCTGCAACGCTGATCACGCTTGTCGCATACGCTTTCTCCGCGATGCTGTTTGTCGAAACTTATATCTGGTCGCGGGGCACCCAAGCCAGGCTCAACTTCATCGAGGCCGGCCGCATGCACGAGCGATTCCGGCTGAACGAGAGGCCGCTCTACCTTCGCTATCTCTTCTACCTACTATCAGCAGCACAATCTGGAGTACACTTGTGGAGGGACTACGACAAGATTGAGTTGCAGGCTATGAAGCCTAAGAAGGAGCGGGGTGACGCGAACACTTCCACCCCGGCACGACGGGGCCCCAAGCCCAGACATGTCCTTACGAGATCGCTCAAGGGCATTGCAACACAATCAACCTTCTTGACTTCGGTCATTGCAGCTGCCGGTTTCTGTCTTTACTACCTCGGAACCCGAAACCTGATCTGGAGCTACTACTACAGCTTCAGTCGGTATCTCTGGAGCCTGTCCAAGACTTCCACACCTACGGGACTTGCCCCATTCCTGCCTCTGTGCTTCATGTTCGTCACAGAAGGAACGCTTCTCGTTGTGCTCTGGGAGTTTGTCAACAAGACCTTCGATGTGTACCTTGCACAGGAGCCCTTGAAGAACGATGTGCCCATCACGAACGACTCTACCGACCCCAATGGATCCCTTCTGAACGGACTCAAGTCGAAGAAGGATACTGTCAAGGTAGGAGGAAGTGATGCTATTACTACGTTCACTGCTAACTAATTCAGGCCATTGCTTTCTGGGAGCTAGCCCTCATCACCGACGCCTTTCCTGAGCGGCGCAAGACTATCTACAGCGAGATGGATCGTAAGAAGGCCCCGACACATCAGCAAGTTACGGACATCTGTCTGGGACAGCTCAAGTGGCTTATTGAACGCGTCAGTGCTGGTCTCGATCCAGCCTACCAGCCCAGCGACGCATCAGGTCAAGACAAGCCAACCGGGCCTATAAATCTGGTTCCTCGTATCGCACAACCGCTGAAGGACGACAAGCCGATTGCTGCTGCGCCACCACAACCAAGTACCAGGTGGGAACATGTCGAAGCAGCAACCGCCAGTATTGCAAAGTCACACAGCGCTCCAGGAAACGCACAGCAAGCATACAGTCGGGAAGCCATCAACAAAGGAATGAAGAAGGCCCAAGAAGGTGCCAGAGAAGCCGAGTCGTTCTTCACGACTTATTACAACAAGCTTGTTTCTTCCCCAGTCGGCTTACTGTTCCAACATTCCTTCCAACGGACATCGAACATTGTCGTTCTCGGCGCACCTTACTCTCAACTTTCCCAAGTCTGCAATGCCGCGACTGCACTAGCAAATCTTGCGGTGTTTTCTCTTGCTGAAGACAGCCTCGGACGCTTTCACCAAGGAATACCAAGTATAGTGCGTATATTCACTATTGCGCTGAAGAAGATCGATGAGTACATGGACACAGCTCCAATCCATTGGAGTGACAAGGAGACGAACGGGAAGCCAGAAGCGGAGAGGAGGAAGGTGCCTGAAGTAGATGAAGCCAGAGAATGTCTCAGACAAGGTCTTGAGAAGGTCCTTGGCAGCTTCAACGAATACCTGAGCGGTATGGGTCTCAGCAGGCTGGAAATTATGGAGGCCAAGAAGGTCGTGGGTGTCAAGAAAGCACCAGAGATGATTCAGGCGGGTGCCAAACAATAGATACCAACGTTGCAGCAGCCCGATTTTGTAGGAACATTTGAATGAACCCGTCATAGACACACCTTCTCTTGTACATACAATCGCAGTGTTACCAAGACTCTTCCATCGCCCAGGACCATCGCATAATCAGTTTACGACAGTCCCAAACCGATCGTCCCCCATCGGCCTCTCCGTCGCCCATCGCATTACGCCAAGCCCAACTCCCCTTCCCAAGATCGTCTGCATCAGCTCTGCCAACCAGCAAATCAAAGCCTTGAACCCATCGTCGCCCCCAACGAGGAAGATGCCAGATGCCAGACAACCGATGCAGATTGCTACATCATGCAGCTGTCATTGGTCCTGTCAGACATGACCTCGCTGTTTCAAACGAACGTCGGTTCCAGGGGTAAACACGATGGGCGTTAGCGCGCCCCACTTTCAAAAGTAGCCGGGTTGCGCGTCCGATGGATCCATATCGTGATAGGGAAGGAGAGAGAGCCAAGGACGTCATGTTGGGTGAGGCTTGCGCGGTGCATGGCGCGATGGCGTTGGTGCTTTCTTTCGTCTGGACTGCTCTCCGTTTCTCCTCGTCTTCTTTCTGTTATTCACGATAACTTGGGTTTCCTGTGGCGTTTGGAAAGCTTGAGGGACTGTTTACCTACTTGTACCTTTTGGATGATCATACCCGCATTGTCCTTCTTTTCAGCCGCACGTCCTACCTAGGTGCCATTCGTTCAGGCGGGTATTGCGTAGTCGTTATTTTTCTTCTTCTTGTGTATACGTTTATTGCGCCCTGTTATTTACATTCGTTCCTGGCGATTGGATTGGATTGGATTCGTGCCGGCTGAAGGCGAACGGGACGCGTTGACAACATCGCACTTGGAATACTGGAAAGCGACTTTAATACCACGAATCCTCGAGAAGACGTTACGAAGGAATTGGAAAGGCGAAACGACTGGAGAGCCCAGACTCTAGACATCGACGTCACAACACCATGCACACCTACCTGCCAACCTGGCTCGCGCTTTCAGCGGCAGCAATCCTACCCACAGCGACAGCATTCTATCCTTACCACTATACCTCCGGCAAAACCTCCTCCACATCAACCCGATCGCATCGAACCTCCCCACAACCAGCGTCCTCTCAAGCAGGAACCACGCGCTCAATAACGCTCCCGCTTCGTCGCATACGCACACCCTCATTACGATCCCGCCAAAACGTCTACAACATCGTCAACTCGAACAACCCCAGCCAAGAAAACAGCGTAGCCATAGACCAAGATGGCAGTGATCTCAGCTACATGGTCGCCGTAACGTTTGGCGACAGCACGGATGAATACCATCTGCTGCTTGATTCAGCGGCGAGCAATACCTGGGTTATGAGCGAGGAGTGCGAGAGCGAAGCGTGTAAAACGCATGCGACTTTCGGGACGGCGGATTCGAGTACGCTGAAAGTACGTTGTGCTTCCCATCTCTATCCCTCTTCACCTAGGCAATCTTTCGTCAGGTCATACATAAATGCAAATACTAACACAACACCCAGACCGACGCAACAACCCCCTTCAGCGTAACTTACGGCACAGGTTCCTCGTCAGGCCACCTCGCAACCGACGTACTCCATCTCGGCCCCTCCCTCTCCCCCACCCTCACGTTCGGCCTCGCGACAAACGTATCCGACGAGTTCCGCGCATACCCCATGGACGGCATCCTCGGCATCGGCCGCGGCGTCCAAGGCACAGGCGACGATGAAATTGACGCACCACAAATTATGGACCTGCTTTCGAGCCAGAACCTCATCGGCGCAAAGATGTACGGTATACATCTGAGTCGGGGCGAGGATGGCAAGATGGATGGAGAGTTGAACTTGGGTGAGGTGAACAAAGATCGTTTCACTGGCGACATCAACTACATCGAATGCGTAGACAACGAGTCAGGGTTCTGGGAGATACCGTTGCAAGACGCTGGTGTAGATGGAAAGTCTGCTAACCTCACCACTGGAGTCGACCGAACAGCGATCATGGACACGGGCACATCCTTCATCCTCATCCCTGAACCGGATGCGCTGGCCCTGCATTCCCAAGTCCAGGGGTTTGAACAAGATGGCGAGACGTTCTTCGTGCCGTGCGATACGAGCGCTGCCATACAGCTCAGTTTCAACGACCGTGTATACAACATCTCCACTGCAGATTGGGTTGGAGGCAAAGACGACGGATCGGAGCTGTGCAGGAGTAATATTGTAGGCAGGAAGACGTTTGCCGATAACCAGTGGCTGGTGGGGGATGTGTTCCTCAAAAACGTCTACAGCGTTTTTGATTTCGAGGGCAGTAGAGTGGGATTGGGTGTGTTGGGACAGGAGCAGGATGTTGTTGCTGAGAGTGAGAGCTCAAGTGGTATGTTTGGACCTTTTTCGAAGTAACATCAAAGTAACATTGACTGACATGACCTTAATAGGTACCGCATCTCCTTCGGCATCGAGGACAGCGACTGGGACTGGGGGAGCGAGCTCGAATACCGCGGGTGCTGGGCAGCCTCAAGATCAGGAGGGCGCTGCTGCTGCGGTGTCCTCGACTTCGACGTCCTTCCTCGCGCTCGCTGGAGCATTCACCGCGCTTTCAATATTCATGTAGCATATAGGATTTGGGTACGGATAGCATTACTAGCACAGGCGTTTAGGGATAGTGCATCATTGGAGTTGCACATACAACCAGCAATCTGGTCTTGGGGCGTGACACTACGCGGACACATTGTAGATATATACATAAATCCATATTCAACACATCATAACGATTTCACATCTGCCCAACGTCCAAGATCCCCAAGGCAACGAATAGTACATATACTTTGCCCAACATCGCAAACCACCTCACATCTACCGTAGAGCAAACAGTGCAGACACCGGCTTGGTGGCCTGATCCCCCAGCGCATCTCCACTTTCCGCTCTACATATCCACCTATCCACAGCACATTACTGCGTACCCACCCACCAAGCTTACCCACCGGCCCAGTACCAGCACCAGCACCAGTACCAGCACCAGCACATCTTAAGCAAGGCCCTCAGACTCTCCTCGCCTCGCGCTGCCTGCATTAAAGGCGGGGCGGTACATCGGAACATCACATCCGGGTCAAGAGGATTGGATACTTTAGGAACGGTCTTGGTACATGCGTTGCATAAGTATGGGCTTGGTATGTGGAGAGAAATGTGACGAGCGAGTCAGGGGAAGGGAGATAATGCGAGAGATATGCGGTGTTTGGTGCGAGATAAGGGTGGATGCACGATGTGATGATATGATGGGGAGGCGTGTTTCAGATTGGCACATCATCTATGTGTGGACGTAAATGCTGTTGAGCCATCACGTTAACAGCTTTTGCTCAATGGAAAGTTGGGTCACAATGTAGTAGTCACCAAGAAGATAATCATGTATATAGTTCACAGGCTTCAACGATTGATATGGGTAGACACGATAAGAGCAAAACAAAGCACCGGTTATTAGAAAGATCCTACCATTTGCTCAATCTCGATCCACACGCTTTCTGAGAAGATAACCCCATCATGAACTACCCCAAGATGATGTACGGTCCAAACACACAAAAGATCCAGCACAGTAACGCCTCGTATAGGTGCCGTCAGAGATGAGACTGCAAGCAGACTGGAAGGAGTCGGCTTGTCTGCTACCCCTACCGGCCCATGACATGTTGCCCTCCTTCTCAAATAGACCACTAATTAGACACCCGATAGCCGCCACCGTGTTGCTCTTGTCCAGGCTCAACATCGCGCGGTTGCGGCGGCTCTCGACCTATATCGTCGCAAAGTCTTGTCCAGGCTTACAAGATCAAGCACTTCTTGGTCTTCTTCTCTTTCCGGGTCAACAGGGCAGCCCGGGTGGCGTGCTCGAATACTTCTCGGACGCCCTCGTTCGTCTTGGCTGAGCACTCGAGGTACTTCTGGGCACCGATCTTCTTGCGCACATCCTCGGCCTGGGGGTGTTAGTGGGTGATGGACGGGTGGAGTGAGACTACTAACCTGCTCGGGTGTCACGGGCTTCTGCGAGGTCTTGTGTAGCTCCTCAATCGTCTTCTGGTCGAAGCGCAGATCCTTCTTACATCCGACGAGGATGATGGGAAGGCCCTGGCAGAAGTGCAGAACCTCGGAGATCCACTGTTGTGTGTCAGCGGCTGCTTGTACGCGTGTGAGGCATTTGCCGTACCTTCTCCTGGACGTTGTCAAGCGAATCGGGCGAATCGATGGCGAAGCAAATCAGGATAACGTGCGAGTCGGGGTAGGAGAGAGGGCGCAGACGGTCGTAATCTTCCTGGCCGGCGGTATCCCAGAGGGCGAGCTCGACGTGCTTGCCGTCGACCTCGACATCGGCGACGTAGTTCTCGAAAACGGTGGGGACGTAGACCTGCAGGCGGGCACGTTAGTGGGTGCGTTGGGAGGGAGTGCAGGCTGCGATGGCTGCGAGTGCAGGCGGAACAGCTAGGCTGACGCGGCTCAGGGATGCAGGCGAGGCGGGCGGCGAGTACTGACCTCGGGGAAGGTGCCCTTGGAGAAGACGCTGCAGACGGCACCGTTAGCAGTTGTTTTGCAGGAGTGTCAAGAGTGATGGCGAGGGCGAGGACGTACATGAGCAGACAGGTCTTTCCACAGGCGCCGTCACCGACAATAACGAGCTTTCGTCGAATCTCGGCCATGGTGTCGTGGGGGATGGGTTATTGAGGCGGCGGTGGGGGCAGCAAGATCTGTGAGGGAGGTGGTGAGTATGTGGATGGAGAGCTGGACTGGCGGTGATTGAAGTTGGAGAACAGCGGCTTCAGGGTGTTATGGCTCTAGGCACCATGGCCGCAACGGGGGTCGTGCTGCAACAACTGCGGCTGAGTGCTGCTTGCGCCACGCAGCGCTTCGGCGATTGCGGCCTAGCGGGAGCGAAATGAGAGCGAGCGTGACGTACCTGGACAGCTGCTCAGTTGATTATCACGTAGAGGGTTTGTGAAGCGTCGTCGCGATGGCGTGTACTGTAGGTTGGCCGAGAGAAGAGGAGAAGGCGATTAGCTATCTGCATCAAGCGCCTTGCCCTAACCGACAAGGTAAACTACCCATGCACACGCCCCGGAGCCGTCACATGGCAGCAGCTTGTCCCCCGGTGCGGTTTGACATGTCCAGCACGGCCAATAACACGGAGGCCCTGTTCTCATGCACAAGACGGCTGTTCTTTGACTGCAATCGCCTTGCACCAGTTGTTACCGTCGTGTGTTGCTGGTTGCCCCGGCAAGGTCTTGGTCGTGACAAGGGTTTCAGATTGGACCTGACAGCTCGCCTGCCCTTTCCCCAGCTTGTTCTGCGTGCGCGTGCTCTGGCAAGCGCGACCAGTCTCCCACAGGCAGGAACCACTGTCGAACGGCAGGGTCGACCTAGTGCGTGGATCCATACGCCTTCTTCGTCTGCGTTCTAGGCCATCTTCTGTTTCCTGCTCCTGCTGTTTTCTGTGTTCCTCAGTATGTCTAAGACTCGTCCACCGCACACAAGAAGGACATTAGACAGGCGCGCTGCAGACTATATTGGTGAAGAACAGGATGTTTCCAAGACCCGAACGCAATGTAGACCTCTAGATTAACAGCTTTAGGTGGGTGTCGAGTCAGTTCTTACCTTGAATGGGGCGCTTCCTAACCGTGCCTTCCGGCTACCTCAACTCACCAACACGTGTACACCAACGCGAACCCCGCCTACTCTCTGCGACTCTGCAGTCACCATGGACGTCGAAAAGTGCATAGATCTACACAACCGCATCGTCGCCCACGCTTGCTCGCACCTTCCACCCGACCGCCAACCTCAGATTCAACGCAGCTGGTTCAGCGCGCACTCACTAGATCCTTCCTCACCCGTTCCCTTGCCCCTAGATATCGAGGAAGAATTCGACGATGACCTCACAGCCTTCCTATCAGGCATCGACATCGTCGTGCCCGAACAACATCAACATCTGGCCTTTAATCCCTTGCTCGTCGGTGTCCCTTCGCCTAACCATATGATCCCCGATATGTGGCTTGGCATCATCGAGGAACGCGAGGATTACATCCTGCTTTACACAGGACCTGGATATGATGCAGGGGGTCTTTTGTACAGCCTATCGACGCAGCAAGTGGGCTACATGGCCTCCCCGTATTCCGAACCTGAAGACCTCTATTGGGACGATCTTCAGAATGCGCTGGAAATTTACTGGGACTGCGTTGAGTCGGGGAAATTCGTCATCGATGCAGAATACCTGGGAGATGAACTTACTACGCAGGGATGGAGGCTACTCGAGTGGACTGGCCTTGAGCTGGAGGGCGCGCTGGAGGCGTGGCATAGTTTGGTGGACGCGATCACTAAACGCCTACCGGGACAAGGGAAAGATGACGACCCGGGAGCACACCAGGAGGAGAAGCAAGAAGAAGTGGACGCTGTTTTGGTATCATCTGAGATCTTGGAGAAATATCCGGCTATCCCGTCTTTCGCACGCGCATTCCTTTCTCGGGCGAAGAAGCCGACCTTTACTTCCATCGCTCCGCAACTGGACATTCCGACCGAAGCCTTCGTTCACCGTGTAGGTGCCAAATTACAGGAGCTACACCCCGACGCTTCCATCACCACTCCGGACTATGAAATGGGCTATATACCCAAATTTCTCTTGTTCCCGTGGCGGACACAAGGCCTCGAACTCGTTCTCGAGTCTGATCGTGACCGGTGGAAGGATAGACGGGGACATGCCCACACCCTTGACAACCGCGCTGGTCTGTATCTGACCCCCGATGGCACGCACACACACAATCTCTCTACTCCTACCTTTCCCCATCGGAGCTAATGGCCACGTGCGCAAGAACAATGGAACTATCGTGAAGCCGAGCGACCAAGGTCAAGATGCTTTGTATCGGCATGGGACGTGTACCCCCTTTCTACCCACACATGGCACACCGTTGGCCGCTGTCCTAGTCAACTGGTGTGAACTAGTTGAGAAGGGAAGCTGGCACGTTGATGAAAACGGCGTCGCAGGTGAAGAAGATATATGGAAACAAGCGGATACGGAAGACAAGGCCGAGGATTACATGACAGATTGGAGTTGCTTTTGAACAAACTGAACAGGGCGCTACCGCCTATATCAGCACGAACGACTAGATTTGATAAGATTTCGAGGTCTTTCAGACTTCTAGGAGGTAGGCACCCAGCTTTTCTCGTTACACAGGATATCTCGGATATTATAGGATAGAGAGCTTACGGTAAACTGGGGCGAGCAGTGTAAATCCTATACACGTAACCTGTCAAAGGTAAGTATGTCGACTACGCAGATCGTCTATCCATCACGAGGCCTCCCAACACCATCATGCCAACGTTCGGCTCGGCCAGGAGTGATCATAGAGAGGTACCAGTACAACGCAGGCCAACTGGTAAGTCATAGTTTCTGGATTTCCTTTTGGATATAACACCAAGGGTGGCCATGTTCCGGGTCGCATTCTACAAAGAGTATTCTAAGGTAGGCATACATGATCTTAGAAAATGGATACTTAACAAGATCTAATGTCGGGCATTGGGAATTATGAAACTGCGGTTCATGAAGGCAGGAAGCTGTGAGAAGTGATGGTGATATGAACCAAATTGGTGGTAATGGTCGCTACCGCGTTGAGCAGGGCGCAAGGCAGCGATCACATCTGGAGCTATCTGTCAGATCTAGATAAGCCGGAGATAAGGACGGAAATACAGTCCATGACTATGCACTACTTCGTCGCGCTTCGTCGAGCTTCTTTGGTACACGTGAGTTGGCGAGCGAGGGTGCAGGCTAGGGTGGCGGGGCAGACTAGAAGCTCCGGGACCCGTACCTAACCACAGGCACTGACGCAGTACTGCTCCACGGTTCGCGCCTCTTTCATTCCACGTCCTTGTACCAAAACGGCCACGGCCTATTTCTTTCTTTCTCTTTATACGTTAATCTACCCCACCGCCTCTCTACTGCCCGCACTTCTCTCCCAGCTGCGCCCATCACCGAAGCTCGCTGCAGCCTGAGAACAGTACATCGCCATCATGGCCGACCAACCGCCCGAGCAACCAGAGCACCAAGACAAGGCCATGGCCGACCAACCAGACAACGCGACATCTGAGCAGCAAGACAGCGCAATGCCTGATGCTGCACCCGCACCTGCACCTGCACCCGCTGCTGCGCCGGACGCCATGTCCGACGCCGACAAGGTGAGCTCACCTTCCGACCGCCTGTCAAAGAGACACGCTGACGAGGATATCTTCCAGATCCGTGCAAAGCGCCTTGCAAAGCTGGGCGGCCCTGCGACTCCAAATGGTCCTTCACGGCCGCCCTCGACCGCACCCGAAGCCGCATCATCGGGCACTTCATCCCCAAAGCCCGCTGAATCACCGGCGCCACCACCGCAGCCCACTCCGACCGCGAATCCCTTCTCCCAATTAGGCGTCAAGACCGACGAGCCGCCCAAGAAGCGCATCACTATCAAACCCGCACAGTCGTCGAGCAATGGCCCCACACCGCAGCCCGCCCAGAAGGCGCCGGAACTGAGCATAGAAGCGTGGGAGGATCGGACAATCAGCAGCATCTTTAGGGTAACTCTGGACGAGAGCCATACGCACGATGCACACGGACATAAGCTACACTTTGCGAAAGGCCCCAGACGCGATCTCGAGGAACAGGGCAGGCCAATCCGCTTTACTACAGATCAACTGGATTCCATCATAATGGAAGCAGCGTCAGAAAAGCATCAGGGCTATGCGTTGGAATATACTATGAGTTGCTGGAAACGCGTTTCCAAAGCGCTCAAGAACCTCGCCAATAAGACTGGTCCACGGTTCGAAATT
This sequence comes from Alternaria infectoria, assembly GCF_024043175.1. Taxonomy (NCBI): domain Eukaryota; kingdom Fungi; phylum Ascomycota; class Dothideomycetes; order Pleosporales; family Pleosporaceae; genus Alternaria; species Alternaria infectoria. The sequence goes on from NW_026250691.1 coordinate 150,405, forward strand.
GTCAAAGAGGCCCGGCGAGTGTGCTTCAGCTATTGCATCTTCGCGGCTAGCATGCCAGAAATGTTCCAGGAAGACCCACCCGCGGAGAACGCACTGGCTGATCGCTTACTTCTCGGACCTGACGACGAGCGCGGCATCTGCTACGAGTTCCTCACTGAAGCCAGCCAGCGGATAGGCGAAGACGATATCATCAAGGACACACTTGTGGAAGCTATGGTGGATGTCAGCCGACGCCTCTCTAAGGTTTCTATGAATGGAGACTACAAGGCACACATGTTGATCCTGCGGGTATTCGTCCGATTTCCGCCGCTCGTGGCTGCCATGGCACAGTCTGAGACGTTTCTGCCTGCTTACATCGAGGCTCAACATATCGAAACACATAGCTTCTTAGGGCCCTTCTTCCGTCTATCCCCTATGCAGGCTGACGTAGCCATGAACTACTTCTCTGGCTCCGCGGCTGTCGACAAGGGACTCATCGTCAACGCGCAACGAGCTGTCCGCATGACACTTCAAACCCACCAAGAAGAACTGCTGGACATTACGAACACTTTCATCAAGAACAAGGAATCTCGCGAGAAGATGCTGGACTGGTTAGCGCTTACAGTCAATAAGAACCACAAGAGGCGTGCGATACAAGTGGACAGGAAAACGGTATCATCAGATGGCTTCATGGTCAATGTCACAGTGATTTTAGATCGTCTCTGTGAGCCTTTCATGGACGCTACCTTTTCCAAGATCGATCGCATCGACATTGACTACCTTCGCCGATCACCCCGCGTTGATATCCAAGATGAAACAAAGATCAATGCCGACCAGAATGCATCGGACGAGTTCTACAGTACCAAAGCCTCAGGTACCAACAACTTCATCAGCGAGGTCTTCTTCTTGACAGTGGCTGCTCATCACTATGGTCTGGAGGCAGCCAATACCAAATTGGGTACCCTTCAAAAGGACGTAAAGTACCTTGAGAAGGAGCTTGCTAAGCTCGAGCCCGAGCGACCCAAGTACATGACTAGTCAGGCGCAGCTGGCTGTCTTTGACAACCACATCAAGAAGATGAAAGACCAGATCGAGAAGGCCAAGTGTAGCATCCTGGCCATTCAAGGTGTCTTGCTTGATGAGACTACACAAGCTCGGTCTATGCAATTGATGCGATACGTCATCGTGTGGCTGCTACGACTTGCTTCGCCCGGTACCAACTTCCCTAAGTCAGAGCTGCAGCTGCCTCTACCCGAAGAGCAACCACTGCAGTTCAGGTGTCTACCTGAATATTTCGTCGAAGACATCGTTGGAAACTTCAAATTCATCACTCGCTACATGCCGCATATTATCACAACCACTCAGTGCGAGGAAATTGTCAAGATCTGCATTACCTTCCTGAGAAGCTCAGAGTACATCAAGAACCCATACTTAAAGTCTGGTCTTGTCACCATTCTGTTCCACGGAGTATGGGAAATTCACGGTAAGCCAAAGGGCGTGCTTGGCGACACGCTATTTGCACACGACTTCGCCATGAAGCACTTGCTCCACGCACTGATGAAGTTCTACATCGAATGTGAGAGCACCGGGACACATACGCAGTTCTTTGACAAGTTCAACATTCGATACGAGATCTTCCAGGTCATCAAGTGCATCTGGCCGAACCCAGTGTATCGCGAGCACCTTGCGACTGAAGCGCGCGTCAACTTGGACTTCTTCGTTCAATTCGTCAACCTGCTCCTCAACGATGTAACATTCGTCCTGGACGAGTCATTCACCGCTTTCAAGGAGATCCACGATCTATCACGAGAGCTCAAGAATGCCCCAGCAAACATGGAGCAGACGGAGCGTCAAGAGAGGGAAGAAAAGCTGTCATCAGCTCAGGGCAAGGCCAAGAGCTACATGCAACTCACCAACGAAACCGTCGCCATGCTAAAGCTCTTCACCGAAGCCCTCGCCGACTCCTTCACCAAAAAGGAAGTCGTCGTGCGCCTCGCCCACATGCTAGACTACAACCTCGAAGCCCTCGTCGGCCCCAAGAAATCCCAACTCAAAGTCGAAAACCCAGAGGAATACGGCTGGAACCCACGCAACATGCTCGCAGAAGTCACAGACGTCTACCTCAACCTCGAATCCAAGCAATCCTTCATCGACGCCGTTGCCACAGACGGTCGCTCCTACCGCCCCGAATACATGGACGAAGCCTACAAGATCCTCCAACGCTTCAAACTGAAGACCCCAGAGCAAATGACACAGTGGGAAAACATGTCCGAGCGTATCAAAACCGCTAAAGAGCAAGCGGACATGGTCGAAGCTGACCTCGGAGAGATTCCTGATCAGTACCTCGATCCTATTTTGGCGTCGCTCATGGAAGACCCCGTCACGCTTCCTGTTAGCAAACAGATTGTTGATAGAGGTACTATCCAGGCGCATCTGCTGAGTGATCCGCATGACCCGTTTAATCGGACGCCGCTTAAGATTGAGGATGTCATTCCGAATGATGAGCTCAGGGAGGAGATTCAGAGTTGGAAGGCTAATCTGTTGGCGGAGAAGATGGCGGAGCGGAGTAAGGCGGCTGCGGCTGCGGCCGGGGCGGGCGAGGCTATGGATACGTCGTAGATGGGAGAGATAGTGTTGGGGGTGAGGGATGGTTATGGCGTTCTTGGCGGTGTGTTTCAAGGGATCATGGGGAGGGAGGGTTTGCATGGGTATGGACGTCTAGGGTAAGAGTTGACGATGATGTTCACGAGGTATACTGGGATCGATGCGGTACAGTGTCACGCCTTATTATGGAGGTCTGATAGACACGTGTGCGTGTCGTAGCGTTCTGGGAGATTATGCATTTTCTCCTGGTCAATGGAATGATATTGTCAAAGCTGTTTTGCTTCTCAGGTTTGTGGTGTGGATTTGCGTGATGCTAACGTTCTGGCTGTTCGTTTTGTTTCGGGTGATGTGCTGGTCTGGTCTTCGTGACTGAGTTTTGCGGCGGAGTCGTCTTGCTTCATTCAGCCTTTCTGTGGATAGGTGGGTTTTGACGCATTGTTTTTGAGGGTTGTATGTTGCTAAGAGTTCGTTAAAAGATATGGGGATACGCGGTGTCTTCCTGTGGTTGTTATGAGCTGCGAATAATTCGTACATCACAGCTGTCTCAATACATTTGCTTAAGTCATTCAAAAGCCTGTTGCAGCTCTGATCGATTGGATGACATCTGATTGTTCGGTTAACGACGCTTCTCGTTCGAGACGACCTGGGTGCGTTGGTGTGGTGTGGACGCGAGAAGCTTTGAGTACCGTGTCGGGTAATATCTGGGTGGTTTGAGGAAGTGCTGAAGTCGAGAGAGAAACGGAAGATAAGAGGCTAAGGTTGCCGAAGTATGACACTTTGTCATATGGGGTGGCAATGGTCGGACGTATGCCATGCTATTCCTTGCGTTGAGTTCGATTGCGTTGCTTCGCTACACTTGTACTCTTGAGGAGAGACTGGAGTCGATGCTTAAGCAGAGCCCACAACGCGGTCTAGTTAACGCAGTATTGTAACACAGTAAAGGGGCTATACCCAGCCCGTGATACGCAGTAGATAAGCAGTGAATGTTCGCGTCGCTACACTTGTACATAGGGATGCTTTTCCGGTATGGTCGAGATTGATCCTGTGGCAGTAATTGTGAAGAGTACGTCAGGTCGATGTGGAAGACATTGCCGCTGATTAGCTGAGCAACTCGAGCAATGTATAACTGCAGATAGAGACTAGTATATATTATTGAGGTGATTCCGGGCTGGAAGACACACGGTAATAGTATATTGTAGGTCATCGTGGCACCATAGTATGTTCGGCCGCGAACTCCCTGTATCTAGTATTGAGCTGACATGTTTATTACAATTCTTGCCATTCCTCCTTCCAGATCCAAAAATACCCCCTAAATCTCGTATCAAGACCTCGTCCAGTGCCCCAGGCACCCACCATACCAAACGGTGTCATTCGAGCTTCCCACTCACATGACAAGTCTTCTGAAAGATATCGTTTCGTCAAGAGAATATCTCCATCGTTGTGTCGCACGCGGCCTTCCAGTGAAAAGTCTCCGACAGAATCAGTCCCTCGACTCTGCGAATCGATAATCGTATATGTGGTGTAGCCGCCGACATCCCACTTTGGTGTATCGGTGTCTCGTGCGACAAGTTGTATACTGTGCATAAGTGGATCGAAACGTCTTCTTCCCAAGGCCCTCCGCTGGTCTGAGGAGTAACCCGTCCACTGCCCGGAAGAAAGGAAGTCGGGTGAGAGCATTTGAGCGTGGCATTCGCCGAACGGTACGTCGTCATCTTCATCTTCGTAAGCAGGTGCTGGATTCTTGGCGAAGATAGTCGGCAAGAAGTGTACGAATGAGTTGAAAGGTATTTTGGTAGGTGACGGGAGTGCGGTATCGTGCAATGGACTTGAACCATGTACAGCGAGTTCCAGCATAAAAGTGGGGAGCAGAGTCGTAGTTTGATCCAATCCGAATCCATCGCCATGTCTCCTGGGGAAAGCACCATAGTCCCGCACCCGCTGCCGAAGGCTCTTAATCGCATCTCCATCCAATCTCACGCCGTTACTCGCCACTATTGGTGGATCTTTTATGTGGTTCACGGAGAAGAAGCGGTCGAAGGGTGCTTTGACTTGCTTCCCGTTTCCCGTCATTCGCAGTTGCGTCAAGATAGTGTAGCTGAGGATGAAGTTGACATCGAGGAGGTTGGGTGAGTATTCATCTGATTGGAAGTGAACCTGTAAGCGGCCTTGAAGCTCCAGGAATGTTTCGGGCTTGAGCTGTGCAGTTACAGGGTGGTGCAAAGCCATGATATGCGGTAGCCATCTACTCAGTTCATATGAATCGACCTCCTTGGCTTTGCGTAGGGTCCATGTGTCGCCGCTCTCGAGCAGAGCCCCGATGCATCTCTCCGCTGCATATGCGATGCGGATCGTCTCTTGTAGGGTCGTTGTGGCTAAGACGGAGTCGGCTTCCGCCCAATGGGTTTCCGATAGTTCTATGCCATTTTCAGAGAGCAGGAGCTGTCCTAAATTGTACTTTGCAATGTTGTGGAATACTATTCTGTCATTGCAGACGGTTCGCAATTGTCGATTGGCTCTAGAAAGATTGAGGGCTGACGAGCAGGGCAGAAAAGATGCGATATGCTGTGTGAGCTCATTGGGAAGTAACAGCAAGCTTGTCATAGCCGCTGTGTGATGTGGCTGAATGGCGAATCGAAGATCATGAGAGGAGTTATGACGATGTTTGCAGGGGGTTGACGGGTAGCGCGGCGTTAGCGCACGTGACGATAACGATAAGAGACCTGTCCACGAGTGCGTGCGAGGGCGACGTGACATTTCACAGCGTCAACACACCGACAGACGCGCCTAAAATGCTTCCAGATAACATCGCCAACAGCTACCGAGAGTATAAAGCTGATACCGAGATCTTTGTTACGTGGCTTGTTGAAACTGCTAGTCGTTGTGGCTTCGTCCCTTCTACCACTGCGCCAGCGCAAGCTACTGCTGCAGCTACTGGTGGTCGACTCAAGGGAAAGCGCGCGCGGCTGAACCCCAAGTCAGGTCTTCACAAGCACGCAAAATCACCATCAATGATCTGAAAACATGCGCCACTGCCGTAGCGGAGAAACCCCCCAAAAGGTTTGCGGTGCCACTCTACGCCAGCAGAGCCGCAGCTCGAGCAATCCGCCATCGCACCAAGTCGACGCTATGGCACGAAAACCAGACTCAAAACGTAGATGAAGACCTACAGCACGCATTCGCTGCTAGCAACGAGGCACATGCTACCTTCACGGGGACTTTAGAGTACGCACTTGATCTACTGAAGCCTTTCATCACTACTGGTAAAGCGATACTCAAGCCCGATGAGCATATAACGCCACCATCCGTGAATGGTTTGAACACCAGGTTCAGCTCGCTTGAAATTGAAGATCTGGCAGACCAGGAGCCGGAAAGTGGTGGACAGGCAGCCGCCACTGCCAAACCGGCACCAACTTCGAAGACGACATACACTGTCGACAACCAAAAGGACGACTGTTTGATCGCCATGAGCATGCTGATGCGCGATTATAATCAGATCAAGGTCGTCATCCAAACAACCTGGGCTCGTTATTACCGGAAGGACACCGACCTTGTTTCGACTGCGGCAACGACTCAAGCGGCTATGCAGATGATAAAGAGCTTAGTGCATGAGTTTTCGCTTTCCTTCCCCGAGATAAGAAACGTTGAGAGCTTTTGGCATACGTTCTTCGCTGATTCTGAGATCTGCAAGACTATGAGGAGAGATACGGACGAGATCCGAGCGATGCAACACACACTTAGAGGGAATGAAAGGCGCTGTGAAGTCAAGATCCCGGATGTCTTGCTGACCTATGGATGTCTGCAATCTTACATTTACATCTGGGATGTATTGCAACACATCGAGCCCTATGTCGATTCAGGGGATGTTGCCTATCTTACCTCCCCTGACCGTAAATTACAATAGCTCTCAAACGCCCTCGATGATATCGTATGGATGATAAGACGGGTGGATAAACAACTGCCTACTATGGATAACTTTACACTGGCATGGTATACATACCTAAATCGACGCATCTGCGAGGACCTTAAGCCTACGGACCAGACCCGCTATGGAGGAAACATTTCCCTAGAGATGTGGCTGTATACCGATCTCTACCTAGTCGCACAGGATGTTGTCTCAAGTCAGAACCCTGGCCTAGTGCTGGAAGATTATCAGAACATATGGACGTACGTTGACAGGGGCGGGTTTTTACAGGACGTGTTGACGACATCACTGCTTTTGGAGAGTCCATGGGGACGTGCAAACCTAAACTCCTTCTTTCGCGACCCTTCCGATGCGATGGAACGGCTGATCTGGTTGAGTTCAGACCCAATCTGGAACTCTCGCTTAGCGAGTGTCCGGCAAACCCATGGTCACGACGAGACCTGGTCGCCGGAAACATATGAAAACCGCAACCACTCCGATTGGGTCACCATGAATCCGTTCCTTGCTGGAACGATCTCGTTTGTGGTCATGCATGCTGCTAATGACCTACTCCTTCTTATGCAGAACGGCAATGGACTTGTACTGGGATATGCGCACCTTTACAACTTCCTTCATAACGCCCATAGCGCAAATGAGGCAGATTCGTCGGAGAAGTTAGTTACGAAAGAGTGGAAAGATATCGACAATGCAATTGCACTGCTTGGAGAGTCCGTTATCTTCATGGGCAGTAGACCGACAGCACTCGACCAGTGTACCAATCGCCTGGTTCGCGCGCATGGAATAAAGGTGAGTGATATTGCGCGTACCAATGGCCGTGGCAAGAAGAAGCAAATTGTTCGTGTGGGTGGTAAAATGAGCGTCCACAGCACTCCACTCATCAACCTCCTCTTCTAGGATGGCGGACCTAGCAACACAACGTTCCTCAATATTACAAATCGAGCCATCTCGGAGCTGCTCATGAAGGAGACCGAGACCTACAATAGCGACATACTTCCTCAGAAGCTTTTCAGTGGGCCTGAGGTAGCTGGGCCTCTTTTCATGCTCCGTGTGCCTCTCCAGCGCGAGTTGCCAGCGCTTCTTTTCTCGCTTGAACAACTACATCTCAGTTGTAAAGAGCTTAACGGTTGGATATTTGAGGCCTTGAGATCCGTAATGACGCAGCAACACATCCGGCCCAAAATAATGCTAGACTGGAAAGAGGACGGAGCCATACCAGCGAACCTCCTGTGGCACGAAAGAACCCATCACAAAAAGAATCAGAGTTCTGGATTGATCAACCAAGACGTGACTGGAGTGGACAGTCTTCCTATTCACGAAGCAGCGGAGATAATGACGAGGTTTCTGTACGAGCAAGATGGTCGCACAGGACATAGCCTTGCTGAGCATTCCACCTTGGCTTTCAACCATCACGTAGAGTAAGTGAGGGATAAGCACCGACACATACACTACGGCTAACCTATTTTGCACAGGCAGTTTCGTCTTCCGAATCCTTTGCGGCAGAGTACTGCTGACATATCTCGTCTTCTGGGGATACGGGTTCGCGTTGATGCAAAACTCAGTCATAAAACCTTCGAAGCTGCACTCTATTCTGAAGCATATACATGGAAGTCACTACCAGGTCCACATGATGAGTATGTTGCGGGACTGAGGTCGGTTGAGGGAGAAGACGCGAAGCTGAAAAGTGGCGAGGCCTACTTTGTTCCAGTCAAAGCTGGTGGTGAAATTGAAGTGGCCGCTTAGAACTTCGCAAGTTACGGTCGGATGTAGACTGCATTGCCGAAGAGTAGGAGGTTTGTTGCTCCATTACACGGCTGGATCGATCACCAGAAACCTCCGTCTTGGAAAGATACCTTTGGATTTGGACAATGTCATTAGACTATCACTTGGGAAAGACAAATTTGAGTATTGGAAAGAATGTATTGATAGTACAGCAAGACTATAACGACGGTGCAGAGGAGCGCCACAGATCGGCTTGAATAGTTCCATAGCACTGCAATTGCGACCCAGAGACCACGAGCTAATAATCTCTTCTACAACCCACTCGACCTGTAGGCAGAGAATACTCTCGAATGGAAACCATCGCAAGTCCAAGTACCTCCTTCTAAAAAGATAAACACCGCTGACAGAAGTTTGCCTCGAATAGCACTACTGGTATGCCTGACCGAGGTATTCACAGCGACTACTTGACTGTCCGTATTCAATCAAGGCTAGAAGATCCCGTACGCACTCTTATACTGCTTATGATCTCTTTTAAACGAACAAGTGTTCTAGCCGAATGCGCATCCCCAGCTTCATTTAAGATGAATGAAAAGTCCCAATCGTCGATCTTGAGATAGTCTTTGAGAACCATAGTGATATGCGAGATTGCTTTAGCGCCGTCGTTTGTCGTTCTCCCAACTTGTGACAATAGATCCGATGTTCTTGTTTGCTGCGAGGACATACCAGAGTGTCTCAAAACGAGACCAATCACCGGTTTTTGATGGGTGAATAATACGTTCACTGACGCGAGTAAGCGTTCTACGGCTCTCCTCTGAAACATCATACCGAGATTCCAGTCTTTGAGATCAACGAACAACACATACGCAGTCTCATCTTCAGCGTGGCCTATACTCGTCTTGACAACCTTCATCGAACCAGGATATCCAATCGGAAATTGGAAGGCGACATCTTCAAATGCTGTTTCTGCGCCTCTCAGAAGCTCTGCAAGTGGAGCGGTTTCTTGAAATCCGATGATACCGTTAGCATGTAAGATACGCTCCAGGCGGTGAACGAAGCTAGTGAATGGTCAACTTAGATCTTCCACACGAGCATATGGTTTCACGTACAAAGTGGCTGCGTAATTGCCACTGGTGATACTCAGGCCTCGGTCCGGGATTTCGGCGACCCAAAATAACATATTCTTGAACTCGATCTTCTTTCCAGAAGCATTGTAGGCATGAAATTCTTGTTCATACTGCACCGCACCCCTCCATATTCTTGTACAAGCTTGGAGCGCATCGGCAGTCATCAGATCGGTCTCACTGTAATGCTCTTGCGCCAGATACTGCTCAGTCTTCATGAACCACCGAACGGTTCTAATGTCCTCTGAGATTGACAAGATCGAGCCACTCCCAGCAATGATTGCCACAAGGTTTAGGAATAGTTTTCGCATCTCCCATTGATGTAAAGTCCATTCATCAAGAGCGGTGTCTCGATCAATTGGAATGGTATTGACGAGTAAATCCATGCCAATCTGGTCCGGTCCCAGAAGGCAAATATTGTGCAAGCTTTTGACCGTCATTGTAGATTCTGGAATCGATGGAATAGGCGGATGAGATCTTAGGGTCTGCTGTCGTCGTTTCAGAAGATCTCTGACCGAGCCACGGAATGCTCGCTCGTAGACCCCCGAGGAAAATATGTCCGAGTCAAAATCGAAGATGCGCGATATCTTTGACATGTTGTCTGTGATTCTGCTGGTCAGAGATGCAGAGTCGCGATGAACATAAAGAGACATCGAGTCCGCTTTCGCTCGGTCAAGAACTTTACGGGTCTTATGTGTACCAAGATATCGTTGCTGTTCAGATATAGTTTTGCTGAACGTATAAGTATGGGCTATCGCTTTGTAAGCAATGGTAACACTTACCAGTTACAGGCTGTCAATAACAGAGTGAGCGAGCTCGTCTGGTGCTCAATAAGTCTCTGTACGCTTTCTGGGCCGCTGCTTCCAAAAGCAACCTTGTATTTATCGCGAAGATCGAGCGGTTTCTCTGTCAGCTGTGCAAGATTGGTAAAAAAGCTTTCGATCTTGTTCATCAACAGCTTGCAGCAAGACACTGATACGTCCAGGTCCATGACCAGCTGATGATGATTGTCTTGAAGATCTTGATCTATCCACTCCTGTATCTTCGTCGAGGCTGCCCGTAAGGCTGTGAGCTGGGATGCCAGACTCAACAAAGTGAGATCAGCCTCGCCCCATCTGGTCTGAAGATCGCGGATGATTCCGATGACCTTACTGATGCCATCTACGATGCTGAAGATCGAGCCCACTCCACCTGCGAAGAAGCAGATAAGAAGTTAGCTCATATATTGAACAAAATATTTGAAGTCTTTTTCATACCCAGGACGGCGAGCACCTCTGCCATCTTTGTAGCGTCTTCAGCCTCGTGACATTGCTGACCGTGTTCCCAACAGAGAAGGGCTGTCAATCCTGGACCAGTCGGTCTTGTTTGGCTATGTGCGTTGAAGATATAGAAGAGAACGTGTATAAACGACAAAGTTACCAGGACATCGTTCAAGGTAACATCATACACGAGGGTTTGGGTGCTTGGATGCGCCAAGCTTCAGCTCCTGTGTTTCGCCCCCGCACTACATTCAACATAGTCAGCACATTAAATCTGATTGGCCCAAGCCTGGCTACTGTCAGCTGAAGGCTTATAGTCTTCCGCCTCAAAATGATTAGATTAAGCACGATCAGATCGGAATGTATCGATGAGACATGATGGTAACGATGTTGCTACGTGTTTAAAATATCGCACTGGAATCGGCCATAACTGCAATTTACCGACACTCGAACGAAGCTGCCTTATCGGGGTCACCTTCAGCGTAAACTAGATGCTTCGGCCATAAGCACAGCTGCGCCTTCCTACCCGTCGCAGACTCCGCTTCCAGCATCTCAGGTGCCACACCCTTCTCTACCCAATCGATGAGGGTTTTAAGACCATCGCCAGGATACCAACCCAGCCCACCGCCGCAGTGATCCACGCCAGGCGCCTCAAAGTAGCGATAGTAATCACTGGAATTCGGATCACGCTCATGCACCTGCTGCGCATAGTGCGCAGTCGCATCAGGCGCGATAGCCTGATCGGCCAACCCATGCCACGAAAGGAGCTTGCCCCCCGCTTTTCGAAACCCGTCGAGATCTGTGTTTGCGGTTCCGATAACAGAGTCGTAACGGGCTACAGCATCGTGGAAGAGCTGCTCGAAATACGTGGTGTTCATTCGTGCGGTGTCGTATTCGCGGTCGCGGATAACAAAGTCGGTGATCCAGGTTTGTGGTACGGCAAACGGTACGCCGACGCATGTATTGTTCTTGCTGCATGTTGTTGATGCGAGGCCAACGAACGAAGCCCCGATGTTGCCGGGGTACCACAGGAATTCGCCTTCGGGAGTTGTTGCGCCTTGCCATATCAACTTTGCTACCTTGGCTAGGGTGTTCGTGATAGTCATGCTCTGGTTGGTAGAGGGGCAGAGATATTGTTTGCCAACGACGGTCATTGGGTCAAAGGTGCAGTCTTGAGGTGCCAAGATGATGCCATCCTCCAGACCATCGAGACCATCGCAGGCTTCGGCAACAGCAACGTTGATAGCTTCAAATTCCTGCGGAGTCGGAAACCCTGATGTGTGTTAGTCATTCATGTGTAGCCCTCGTTTGAGTACTGACCATTCTCGTTCATGACAACCTGCGGCCAGAAGAGTTGCATCATCAACTCGTTCCAGTAGATAGCTGGTGCAGCCGCCAAGATACCATCATACTGATTGGGGTACTTCTGCGCCATCATGTAACCTTGTCTGCCACCCTGCGAGCATCCATTCCAATAGCTATAGCTCGGTGCTTTGCCATAGTAAGAATGAGTGATCGCCTTTCCCAGCGTCGCGGCATCATCTAAAGAGACCGAGGAAAGGTCTTCTAGTAACACCCAATCGACATCGCCAGAGTTAGTCAGCGACCAGCTGATATCCTGCCCGATGTGACCTCCGTCTGTCGCGACGGTAACGAAACCCTCGCTAGCCGCCCATGGGAGTGTGGTGTTGGTTTCGGGTCCCGCAGCCCATCCTCCACCACCGGCGCCCAAGAGTCTTCCTGTCCACTTCTCAGGCGAGGGTAGCCAAACGACCGTGTGGATAGTGTCATTGGAGCCGGGATGCGTGTATGTGATGATCACTTCACAAGCGTTCAGATCGGTCACGGCAGTGGCGTAATGGTTTTGCTCTGCGGGAGCTTGGAATGACAAATTCGTGTGTGCTTTTGTAGCAATGTCGAGAATTTCGCCGCCTGGCAGCTCCAGATCCTGGAAGGAAGAAGCTTCGCAGACTGGTTCTCCGAAGGCTGGGCATATCAGGAAAGCCAATATAGGAATGAGGGAAACGAGACTTCGTCTCCTCCATGGAGTTGTGTGCTGCATCGTAGTCGCAGGAAAGACTGAGAAAGCTACTCGTCAAGAGTTACTTACACTGCATACATTGCTTCCTTTACTTATAGCAAGCGCATACTGGACTCTTTCGCATATTGATCCTGAACCGAAGGATTCAACTGAATACCCATAGGGATACCTACGTTGGTCAGTTTGCTACAAAGGCTGAGGCCATGTTAATATGAAAGGAGTATCAGCTGCCATCAGGCGCTCTACTGCCATCCAATCGTGACAATGATCGATTCTAGCGTGTCTGTCGATGAAGTATGCAAATTGGTGGATAATGGCTGAGTCATGTATTCATGACTTGAGCCGCGCCTCAAGCTTTTGAAACAAAGGGCGTTTAATCTAAACCCCTGTTGTGGCGGTTTGAGGGGGTTTGAGGCCATTTTGTTAACGCGATGTCTTGCATTGTTCAATATGCTGTGCCGCTTTGAATCATCTCTTCTTGCTCCAGATGTTGTTTTTGTTAAGACCCGTAGATGAAGTGGTAGTGGATGACGACCGTTGATGGTCGAGGTCTCTGTACTCTTTGAGCGCGGCACACCGCTGTCCGTTCCACAGGTCCCATGAACCGAGTCTGTGTGGCTTCAGGCCGCGAGCATCGGATGCTGTCTTCGTATGGTCGTCGCGTATCGCGGTTGATGGAGCATGGTTAATTGTGCGACCAGCGACGCAAGGTCGGCCATGTGTGGCGGCAGCACTATGCCTATTTGGGAACACCCGAAGACGTCACCACGCGTCAGTTTCGCGAAGTATCACAAACCGTTCTCAACTCTCGTCAGCGATTGCACCTTCGAGCTCGTGGGCACGTCCGTCTTTCCTACCAAGCTTACAATGAAATACCGAGTCGGCTCTTGAATTTACCCCACATACCTCGTGTGGGGCAACAGCTACCCCGAGACCGCCCCGCATCGGTCACGTACCGGTCGGAACCATGCCGCCCACATGTACAGCATGGCAAACTTCATATCTTTGCGACAATCTCTAGTCTGAGGGAAGAAGCCACTGATAAGCTAAGATCTACTATCAACACACCGCAACCATGGATCCAGCGCAATTCGGCTACAGTACTATCCCTCTCAACCACGCGCCATACGGCCCAATCGTCCCATCCGCTCTAGAAGGATCCAGTGCCGGAAAAGTAGCTCTCATAACGGGAGCCGGACAAGGCATCGGTGCCGCCATCGCAGAATCGCTAGCAAAATCTGGAGCTCACCTAGCCATCCTCGACCTAAACACGGACAACCTCATACAAACCAAGAAGACATGTTCAGCATTCGGTGGAAAGATCGAAGCGTATGGTTGCGATGTTACGGACATGGATCGCGTAAAGGAGGTCTTCGCACAAGTAGAGAAAGATCTAGGACCGATCGATATACTGGTGAACAATGCGGGAATATTTACTCAGCGTCCGTTCATCATGGGTAGCTTTGACACGTTTTGGAAACAGATCGAGGTCAATTTCAAGGCTGTAAGAATACCTTCCAGCATATTGAAACCTCTTGCTAAACGTATGTCCAGCCTCTCATGCTCATCCACGCCGTCCTCCCTCAAATGCGCGACCGCGGCCACGGCTGCATCATCAACATCGCTTCTCGCTCCGGTACTGTCGACGTACCCATGACTTTGGGGTACGTGACGTCAAAAGCGGCTCTGATGCGTGCTACACACACACTGCAATTGGAGATGGAACTTGATGGACTGGATCCAGCAATTCACATGTATGCGCTGCATCCAGGTGGTGTGAGGGGCAACATGGGCGGAGGTAACAGACACCCATTGGCACACGACACCGACAACCATGCTAACGTAATGTAGCTGGCGCGCCAGATGATGTGAAACAGAAGTACGGCGACATTACGGACGAAGGGTTCTTCAAAGATCTTTTCAAGGACGGGCCGTCGCTTTGCGGTCAAACCTGTGCTTGGCTAGCTAGTGGAAAGGGGAAGGAGTTGAGAGGGCTGTTTCTGGGTAAGAAGCACACGATCTGTGTATCGAAACCTTGGCACTGACATCATACAGATTGCCGGCAAGATGTGACGAAGCTGTTGGACATTGGAAGAGAAACACTGCTGAAGGAGAACCGGAATAGGCTGACAGTGAACTTCGTCGATGGATATTGCAACGAGCCATGATGGTTGGAACAGAAAGCCAATGTACATGCTAGGGGGTGAAGAGTCGGCATATTACAAGAGAAAAGACAAATACTCAAGAACAGAACAAATTCCATGTACAATCCGCCACCTTTCCTCCCCTCTACTCAAATCGTCCTCCTGAATCACTCTTCTCTTTTCGCGACATATAGGCGACGAAAACCAAGGCCACTGTGGTATACACCTAGTAAACAGGCATCTTGAACGCATCAAAATTGTATGTCCAGCTCTCGATAGACTCTTTGTCCTCAACACATTCAAAGTCAGAGCTGTTTCCTGCCCAAAGCGGTCTTGCAGGCCACTGGCAAAGCTGTTGCACTTCACCAGCGTTATCGCCAGAAGACACAGTCGCATTGAGGCGACTGGGCTTAACCCCATTCTCCACCCAATCAATGATCGTAGCCATGTTATCCTGCGGGTAAGGGCCAGGCTGGAGCTTATTAGCACCGCAGTGCGCCGCGCCGGGTACGAGGTAGAATTGGTACCAGTCAGCCATAGCTTCCTGGGCTTCGGCGTCAGTCATGTTGGGGTACATGATTGAGCGGACAGACTGCCAGTAATGGACGGAGGACGCGGCGGGGATGGAAGGGTCCGACTCGCCGTGGTAATGGATCATCTTTGCGCCGGAGGACTGGAACGGAGTGAGATCGGGTAGAGTGGTTTGCAGGCTGTCGAGATAGCGGATCATGCCGATGTTCATCCATTCTACGAGGGTGTCGTAGGTGACGTTGTCGAGGTTGGCGAGGTTGTCTAGGTCGAGAAGCTGGATGAACTTGGTAACGTACTCGCCACCAGTGGAAGGAATGCTGAGCTCCCACTTGCCGGTCGCGTTGTTGTATGTTGGATCGGCATCGCTGAGCTCGGAGCCGATCTGCCAGGAGAGGTATGCGCGCTCGCCCTTGGAGTTGTGTAGACCGTCGTAGACGCCCTGGGCTACCGCGATGTCGTCTGCAGTGATGGTGCCGTTCTGTTCAGGCTGAGCGCTGGTTTGCCCGCCCGGCATCTGGCGCTTGTTGAGGTCGCGCTTGCTGAAGCCGAAGCCGAGGGAGGTGCTGGTCTGCGCTGCGCAGTAGTAGCTTTCGCCGATCAAGGAGCTGAGATTGAAGTTGAGTTTGCAAAGATCGGTGCGAGAAATGACACCTAGAGTGACTCATGTTAGTGCATTACCACATGGTTGAAGAAATTGTACTTACCATCAGTACGTCCATCCAGAGGATCACAGGCAGCGATGGTGGCGTTGACTATCTTGGCTAAGGCGCATGGTGGAGGATAGTAGTCGTTGATAACGTTGATGGTAGCAGGGTAGACATGAAGCACCTGCTGCTGTGCAAAGCGGAAAGCAGGCGCACCAGCTACGACGCCGTCGTACTCCTCGCCCCAGCGCTGTACCTGGCTCATAGCCTCACGGCCACCATCAGAGCAGCCCTCGAAATAGGTGTATACCTTGGTGTCGTTCAGACCGTAGAAAGCCTGTGTGAGCGGCTTGCCAATCTTCGTCAACTCCCCGAGCGCGGTGTAGGCAAAGGCGTAGGTAGCATCCCAGTTGATGGTTCCGTTGCCATACAACACTGCTTCATCATAGCTCTGATCGAAAGCGTCGTAGCCTGCCGATGTGGCGCCAGAAGCTGCGTCGTATGGCAAACCTCCGGTGGCAACGCTTTGGAGAGAGAAACCCCCGCCACCAGCAAGGTAGAAGCGGTTCGCGAAGCTTGAGGGATCCGGAAAGGCGAATCTGAGGGGAATCGCGTCTCCCTTTCCAGTATGGGTGTAGCTGACAGTGACGTTGCAATAGGAGTAGGTAGCACCATCAGTTGTCGACGCTCCCATGCCGCTGCTTTCAAGGGTAGCATTGTAGAGCGCACTAGCAGTCACGGTGCCAGGTAGCAATTCGATTCCGAGCAGAGTGCCGTTAGAAGGAAGAGAGGCTTGCACGTTCGATACTGTGCAAAGTTCAGCTAACGAGGCTGCATTGGCGGCCACTGCCATGGCGATAGCCGTTGCGCAGCACGAGTGGCGCATGATGGATATATAACCGAGAAGAACGTAGGAATAAAGCGAGTGTAGAAGATGGAGAAGCTGTATTAGCGGGGTGGTGTTCGAGATATCTGTCGCGGTATGTCCAGCATTATATACTCCTTACCAATCCTGACTCGGGCTTTTGACTCCGCCATCGCAGTCGCAGTAAGGAAACCCAATCTGTGGCCGTAGACTTTTTCCATAGTCACAATGACCCCCGGTAATCTCTTAGTTGACTGTCACTAGATCTGTGGAACCATTCTTGTCCATGCGTGCCCTGTCAGAGGTCTGGCCGGCGATGTCTGTCACCGTGATGACGGCAACTTCCGCCTTGCGCGGCATTGCAGTACGTGTTTAGTGATGCAAAGAGTGAAGAAACATAGTGCGCCGGCTGTATCAATCGTTGCGCCGCGTCACTCGCAGGCTGCTTGCTGGTCGTAGACGTGAGCTGAAGACGCGTTCTCGGTTAGCGTGGATGTGGCCCAAGCTTGGAAGAGCCTTCTTCCAGACAAGCCTCGCTGCGTACGCTTTGGAAGTCTTTTGCTGTGCAAGGCTTGCAGCCAAGTTTTCACGCGGATGAAAGATCAAGCGGCTGTACAGACATGAGGCCACGTATTATCGCGGCGATGTTTCGGGATTGAGCGATGGAATGGGTAGTTCGCCCGAGGTAATGGATCAATCTTTATCATGACATTATCTGATTGTTTGCAAGTACGTTGCTATATGCAGAGTGGGCGTCACTCGGCGCGTATATGTGGAATCTACGCTTCTGATCACACTGTCTCTTTCGTCTCAACATGCTCCGTGCTGAGCCCCTTCTCAAACTTCTCCTCTTCATGTGCCGCAATCCTGGCATCAGCTTCGATGAATTCGGCTGGGCGGTGTAGCTGTATAGCGAGCTTATTCTGATGGATCAAGATACCGGGTTGCGTTTCAAAGAAGCGATCGATATCTTCAAGCGTCCGGTTCGCCGTCTCTGGGTAGAGGAAGTACGTGATCGGGATGAAGGAGAAGCAGATGACTGCCCAGATGATCCAGAACTTGTAGCCTAAGTTCTGGATACCGGGGAGGGTTGCTTGCACAACACCATAGTTGCAGATCCAGTTGGTCGCCATCGCGAGGGAAGCGCCTTTGGTTCTCATCTCAAGCGCGTTGATCTCGGTCGGGTACAGCCAAGGCACACCCAACACGCCCATGCCAAAGCTGGCGAAGAATACGAAGAAGAACGCAACAGCGACGATACCCAGCTTGTACGAATCGCCACCTTTCTCGGTCTGACCCTGCGATGCTGCAATGACGATCCAGCAAATGGAGCATGCTGCAGCTGAGACCATCATGACCTTGCGACGTCCATATCGCTCAATGACGAAGTATGCCAGACAAGCAAAGATCAGGTAGTCGACCGACCCAGCAGCAGCGAGGATGCGCGATAGTAGCTCAGATATTCCCAAGGCGTTGATGAAGATATAAGACATATAGTAACTCGTGACGTTGATTCCCGAGATCTGATTCATGGCCTGCATCCATGCGCCCAGAAGCATGCGTCGCAGTACACCGCTTGGTCCTTTACCGGTAAGAAGCTGCGTCCATGTGTATGTGTTCATTTGCTCGCGGTCGAGAATGTCCTTGATGATGTTGTACTGCGTGATAACCGAGGGTGATTCTGGGGTCGCTCCATGGCCTTCGAGCGCAGCAAGAACTTCCAAAGCTTCGTCGATCTTGCCTTTGCGGATCAGCAACCGAGGGGAGTCTGGTAGGAACGGGCACATGGCGTAGATGCACAGGGTGAAGAAGAGCTGAAACGCGAGCGGGAAACGCCATGCGATATCGCGCGGTGCGAACGAAAAGCCGAGAGTAAGCCAATTCGAGATGCTGAAGCCGGTGATGCAGTTCGCTATTGACGAATTAGCCAGAATGTCACACTGTATGTTGCAAATGCCGTACCCATCTGGATGATAACCAGCTTTCCTCGACTATTCATCTTACTGGTCTCAGCCTGCCAAACTCCAGCCGTTGCTGTGTTCATGCCAGTACCAAGCCCCGCCACGATGCGCCCGACCATCATGCTTGCTACAGTCCAACTACATGTCTGGATGATTGCGCCGATGCCGATGATCGTCGAACCGAGGAGGATCTGCCTTGGGCGTCCGAGAATGTCGCCAGTCCATATGGTACTCATTGCTCCGATAAAGCAGCCGATGTTGTAGATGGACGTCATCACACCTTGCATGTTGGCAGACGGATAGCCAAAGGTGTGGAGGAAGTTCTCTGAGATGATGACATTGCCAAAGACACCTTGATCGTAACCGTAGAAGCTAATGAGTGTCAGACAACCGTGTTGGAAGATGTCTTGATCGTAGCTTACACGAGTACCGTACTGGCAGCGATGGAAATCCATACTGTCAGCCGCTCACCAGAGCCTCCAAGATATTTGCGTGCCATGGTCGCGTACTCCCTGCCCAGCTACGGATGTCACGAAGTTTGTGATCGTGGATGCGGAGTAGGAGATGTCGTGGAAGGAGGTACCCCAAATCGAGAGATGTCAATAGCCGGTCCAATGCACTGGGCCTGTACCAAACTTTGTCATCTGCAACGGGGTCGCAGCGTCGATCAGCTCTTTATACCGGGCATGAGCCCTGGCTCGGGATTTTCTCCGCTTATCATTATCCTCGTTATGCGAAGCTTGTCAAGCCTCACAAGCCTCTGGTCGTCTCCAGATCCACTGAGCTTCCCCAGACTCTGATCACCTACCCCATACCCCATAGGCCGAAGGCCCACTCAGTCCACGCTTGAGCTCTGTGATTGGCGATGGCGGCGTTTTAGCCGAGCAAGGAGACAATGAGTGATCAAAGCGCAAGGGTGGTAAGGCGAATGCAGCGATGTTGAGGTTGCAAGTAGGGACATGATGCATCGCGGAATAC
Organism: Alternaria infectoria; assembly: GCF_024043175.1. Lineage (NCBI taxonomy): Eukaryota > Fungi > Ascomycota > Dothideomycetes > Pleosporales > Pleosporaceae > Alternaria > Alternaria infectoria. Next base: position 170,173 of record NW_026250691.1, read on the forward strand.
TTATTCAGGGAAGGCGGAAAGATGCGTCGGCTGATGAGCACGGAAGGTGAAGCGAGCGCGGGGTAGCGAGGAAGGTGCGCCGAGTGTGGGGAAAATCGATGCCTGATGCTGAGGTTCAACGCCACAACACGAAAGCTGCAAAAACCTTAACATTCTTGTACGAGCCTCTGAAACAAAGCTGGCAATACAGCCGGTATATCATGCCCAGGCTCTTCCCGGTCATTCAACCACGCGAGTGCCGAATGAGGGAGGTAGCCTCGGGAACTCCCCGCAGTACTCCTCTCCTCCAATATATTCCACGGAAGAAATAGACTAAACTTGAAGTCGCGCATCATAGTCCCCTGATCTGCGCATCATATCCAAACATGTCGAGCGCAAGGTCTTCCGCTTCGAGGAGTACTTCCGGCATACGAGAGGTATACGCACGAACTCATTCCTTCCACCGGTAAAAGGTCGCTCGCGGCTTCTTCGTGTTGATGATGAACTCAAAATGCGAAAGTATAAAGAGACGGGATGTTCGTATAGACGGGTAGGAAGCACATCGACCAGGACATACACACCATGATCTTAACCAACTCTGTTCTTCTGACCCTCGCTGGAGCGACCCATGTCGCGTCGCAGTCGTTCCAGCAGACGCCTGTTATGGGTTGGAACTCCTACAACCAGATGTCATGTAGCCCAAACACCCAGAAGATCACCACCACCATTAACTCGCTTGCGAGTCGCGGTTTCGTCGATGCTGGCTACAAGTTCTTCCAGATCGATTGCGGATGGGCTTCAAGAGATGGACAACGGAACGCTACTAGCGGTGCACTGAAGGTGGATCTGAAAGCCTTTCCGGGTGGGTTGAAGCCTTTGAGCGACCTTGCAAGATCAAAGGGCATGAAATGGACAATGTACTCGGATGCCGGTGTGAGAATGTGCGACCCAGAGGCGCCGAGCCCTGTCTTGGGCTCATTAGGTCATGAAGCTGCGGACGCGGATTTCTTCAAGACGCTGAACACTGAATACGTCAAGTGTATGTCCGAAGGAACGTGGTCGCGCACTGTGATCATCAAGCTGACAGCCTTCCAGATGACAACTGCTACGCCGACGGGCCTGCAGCGAGCCAGAACGCTCCCAAGAACGCCAGAACCGATTTCGTCACCCGATTCGGTGTTATGTGGAAGGAGCTACAACGAGTCGGTATCCCAGGAATGTTAATCTGCCAATGGGGTGTTCCTTTCACGACCTCTACAGGTCTCCAGGGACCCGCTCAATGGACGAAGCCCATCTCGACATCCTTCCGACTATCGGACGACATTACATCAGGTTGGGCGTCCATGTTCCGCATCTACAACCAAGCTGTGCATATCGCCAAGTCCGGTCTAGTCGCTCCAGGACACATCGCCGATGCTGATCTGCTCATGGTCGGCAACTCTGGTATGACATTCGACGAGCAAGCTACGCACTTCGCCGCGTGGGCTATGCTGAAGTCCGCGCTCATGGTCTCGACCGACGTAGCGGCTCTGTCGAACGAAATCGTCGCTGTTCTGCAGAACAAAGACCTGATTGCGATCAACCAAGACTCCGCTGTCAAGCCGGTCACTCTCCGTCAGCGTTGGAGCGGGGACCGCGACCTTTGGGCTGGCGACCTCGCCAATGGAGACATGGCCGTCTTGGTCGTAGACCTCAGCAACACTGCGCGTACGCTGAGCCTGCAGCTGTCCGAACTCGACATCGCATCGGCATCTATCAAAGATCTCTGGACGGGTAAGACTGTCAGCGAGGCTTCCCTCTCCAAGCAGGTCAAAGCGCACGGATCTCTCGCCATCCGCCTCTCGAACATTCGCCGCTCGACAGCTGCCAAACCTACTTACAAGTACGTCTCTGCATCGACAGGCTCCCTCTCCTCGGGAGCATCCACCCAGTCCTGCTCCGGCTGCACCTCGTCCAACAAAGTCGGCAACCTGGGCGGCTCGTCAAACGGTCGCGTAACGCTCTCCAACATCCGCACCTCCAAAGCGACACAGACAGTGTACTTTGACTACATCAACGGCCAGGTCGACTACATGGGCGGCAGCAACGAGCGCGTCGCAGCGATTAGCGTGAACGGAGGTGCGGCAAAGACCGTCAGCTTCCCTCTGAGCGGATACAACTGGGACAAAGATGTATATAAGAACTACGGCGTCGAGTTGTCGGGTTTCAGCACCACGGGTACCAATACCATCACCATCTCTGGTGTTGGAAGTGCGTACGCGCCGGATGTTGACAGGATTGGTGTGATCGCGTAGTGTGCGACCGGCCTCAATTCGGCGCGTTTCTGTCTTTCCAGCCACGCTTGATTAGCCGGCTCAGCCACCTTTCTAGCGGTCTGGACATCTCCTTTGCGACGTACTACGGATGTTTATGAAGCACAATGAATGAACATCACTATATTTTCGGTCCGACGCCAAACCTCCGGCTGGGTATCATGTACATACGCACACAATCCGCTCTTCTGTAAGCGTTCTGTCAGCCAAGTTCACCGCATCATCGCATTGAATTTCTCCGTGTCGAAATCTCGTGCGCTAATCGAGTGGTTGTTTGAGCTCTCCCATGTGCCAAATCTTACGATGATTGATGCGATATCTGCGTATTCGGTGTTTCTCGCATCTAGGCTTACCTGGTAAAATGACTGACCGCGTTTCCAGCGCAGCGCAGCATAGCACAGTGCATCTGACGTATGCGCATCTCTTAGCAATTCAGCGCATGAGCAAATATTAAATATCTCGGCCCTACAATACGCAGGTACAATGATGAATACATAAAGATCTTCACATCCTCCGTTTTTTGCTTCATCACTCTAGATCTACAGTCGCACATCACCACTTCAAACTTCATTCTCCAACCTCAACAGATATCCCAAGATGCAACTCCAGTACCTCCTCCCCGCCGCGTTCTTTGCCGCCGCAACCATGGCCGCAAAGTTCAACGGCTTCTCCAATGTTGCCTGCCAGCAGTACGACGGCACCTACATCCCCATGACAGCAACCCAACTCCAAGATATCGTCGTCAAGTCCTGGGCGACTACGCAAGAAATCCCCGAAGCATCGCGCTCCTTCACTGCGCCTGATGACAAGAAGCTCTGCCCTTCTAACTCGGATGATACGTACAAATGGGTGAGTACTATGATCATACAGCTTGGCTTGATAAAATGGTATCTGACTAGTCTTGTTTTTGCGTTCTAGGTCTCGATCCCGCAGTGGTCGCAGGGAAGCAAGTGGCCTGCTGGTAATGGTGGTGCGCTGGCGGTGGTTTACTACAAGGAGACTGATACGTACAATGTGTGCCGTTATCTCTCCGCTGCTCAAGCGGATGGGTACAAGGGTGCTTGCAAGTGGGAATGATGGTAGATCACTCGTGTCATGAGCGACAATCTGGACGAATCAAAGAGTAGCGGAGCGTGTATATACATAAATATATTGAGTGTGGTCGTCGCAACGATTTTTGGTTCATCATGTTTGCATCACGCGTTACGTTAGTCAGCGGCGTTACATTCTCGCTACTCTTTTGCTAGCATCGATTTACCCAGCTGGGTAGGATATTGCTTCGTTAGACTTTCACTCTATGTCTATTGCGTTAGATCTATAAGGTGTCATGCATAAACAAGCGGTACGTCAAGTTTTAAACACCGTGAAGCTATTTGTATTTTGTATTGGATGAAATTTGACACGCATAATAACTACTGATAGTCCACAAAACGCACATTGGTCACCTGGGAAACCCACTTTCGTGGTACCAATAGTGGGAAAGAACGAAGCGGTGTCATCTGATGTCAAGAGTGCCATATTCACGATAAAGCAAGATGTCGATGCTCTTACAGCCTATACATTTGCTTGAAAGCTGCTACGCCTCCTGGCGGTCGTGACACGGATCTGCTGAAAATTTCGGCGTCCCACTCGTCGAGGAATTGCTGCGGTGTCCAGTGCTTCCGGGCTTCTATCATGCTTCTAGCATCCCAAGGAGTACCAGCGTCTCCATCGAAGTGGATGGAGCCAGAACCTTCGGTGATCTGTCGGACTACCGCGTAGAATGAGTCCGGTAGATGATGAGGCAATTGGAATCTATCCTTCAGTGCCGTTTCGCCCAAAGATATACCCCAGTACAGTGGATCGTACAGCTCACTGAGTTGTACATCGTCATGTCCTTGCATATAGTCAGACTTGAGCATGGCCTCTTGAAGGCTAGCTGCATGCTTAAACGTCTCCCATGCGATGAGGCTTTCGTCTTGATGACCCTCGATATGAATGCTGAGAGCCTCGGGGTGCGGGATGCGATCGAAGGTAGAAAGAACCTCGTCCAAGAAGTCTGCAAACGGGCGTAGCAATTCTACCTTCGATATTATACCTTCGTTCGGGTTTTGGTCGTCGAAAGGCGAATGTAGCCAGAATGGGTGTGTAAGGTTTGTCCAACACCCCACGTGCAAGTCAATCCGGAGGTTTTTATTCTCGCAGAGGTAGGGTTCAAGAGATCTTGCGTGTGACTCGGGGTAAGCTACGGCCAATTTGTTCTCCCGGATGATGAAAGGAAGTCGTATGCGCAATCGAGTACTCTGGGGCAACCTTTTGAGGTAATCGACTGCAACAGTTGTAGCAGAGAAGTACCAAGCTAAAGGTACGATAGGCTCGTCCCATGTCACACGGCGATCAGTATCTCGGGGGAGGGGGTCGGCTAGAAAAGACTCGAGAGCAAGATCAGTCTCGGTCGGAATCAGCGCCAGGTCCGGCTTCCACGTGAGAAGGGCGTTCTGGCATCCAGGTGTGAATGAAGGCATCATGCCGCGACTGGTATACGGGCTAACGATGGACTCGGCTATGAAGTGATCGAATTTGGGATGCGAGGATGCGAGCTCTAATGTGTATTGCAAAGCGTCGCAGAAAGTTGCCGACGTCTGCCACCGCCAACTATAGTCGGTTTGATTGACTCCAAACGTGGTGTATAGCTCATTCCCTTCCTTTATTGCACTGTATGCTTTTCGATAGCAGCGGGAAATGCCGGGAAAGCGGGTAGCCACCTGATCCACCATCTCGGGGGTGACGCATTCGCCCTTGGCCACGAAGTGCAGCATGTGCATCTTCATACGCCTCGCGCTTTGTGTCAGTCGCTCAAGTCGTCCAGCTTTGGAGTCAAGATCCTTTACGCTGATGCAGTCTTGATCGGAACGCACAGGGAAGAAAGTTAAGGTGTTGGCTCGCATGGCCGCATCCTTCATCTCCTCAGCTGCTTGCTTGCAGCAGCGTGTCAGCGCAGTCATCTCCTGATGTTTTTCTTGGGTTTCGTACCGAAGCTTGTCCGAGGCATAGTCGTAGAAAACGCCATTTTCATCGTGCGCATAATGTTCGTAAATATTGTCGCGCAATTCCCGGGGGAGGCGGAATAGAGGTGACTGCAGTTGGTCCAACATTGTGAGAAGTATGACAGCGGTAATTCCAGGTAATAGTAGATTGATGGTGGATATGGAAATGATGATGGAAAACTGATGGGAATCGATGGTTTAAGTGCAGTCGGGACATCTATGGATCGACAGGCATCAGCGGATCACGTGACAACCCAACTTTGGTTCAGGGTAACACCAACCTTAGAATCGCCTGGTACTACCAATGTACAGTCGTGAAGTGGCAAGTTCTGAGATTCTCATTCAAGGTGTAGCCGAAACTGCGACATTGTGTAATGCAGCATACCCCTGGGGCCATGTGAGCAGCGATGAACAAAACCAACGTACATCAGTATTCACGACAACTCGTGTGGGGTCGTAAACTGCATAGCATACACGCCTCTTACTTGATCAAACGAAGATGCGATACGCTGGTATCACATATGAATCTGCCAGCGACGAGCAACCACTTACGATGAGTTGGATAGACGACGGCGTGTGAGTGTGTACCTACCTAGGTAGGTATATTCCCACGCAAGTGCCATCGAGGTGCCGTGTGGGATGGGTCCCGAGGTCCTACCAAGAGCCATGGCCTCTCCAGAATGCGCCCCCATCATCGAACATTCTCGCATTCCTTGTGGTTTCGGAAGCACCAGATGAGGAAGCACGGTCTCTTGTCGGTCATGGTTCTTTGTCGATCATTGCCCTTTTCCTACGCGTTGCTCGGTGCTATCGCAAAATGAAGTCTCCTGCGTCAAAGCTTGGCATTGCTGCTGAGACAACGGTGGAAGCACCTGACCTGCCCTGATAATTGTGACGGCATAAATCAGATAGACAGACACAGATCTCTGTTGCTGAATAGACTCGCAGAAGTGAGTTTGAGCATCCGCTGGAGATCACACTTACCCATTCCTCATCTTCTCCTATCTTCGAACCTTTCTCCATGCTTCTCCGCAATGACAAGTCCTACAACGGCATATCCGACCCGCTCCAGAGTCTAACGACTACGGCATCTACCAAGCAGTATTCCGGCAACCCCTCCCCGCTCGCTCGTCTACCACGCGAATTGCGCGACCAGATCTACGAGTATGCCCTGGGTGCCGACATGATGCGCATATTGAGTTTCGGCGAGACGAAGATCATAATGCTTCCAATCTACGCGCCGGGTCGCGTGTACTGTGATCAGGAAGACGGTCTTCCGATGTGGATGCTATCTAGCCAGACGATTCTGTCTGAAGCACTCGAAGTCTTCCACCGAACGCAGTGCTTTGAGCACATCGACCTTGCGCCATACGCCCAATGGAAACTTTCGCCCACCCGGAGGAACCCCCTGGTACTCAACCAAAATATACGTCACGTAAAACTCAACGAGCCACTCGAAGTGGTCGGAAATTCCTTTCCATTACCAAGTTCCTGGCATCCCGGATATAACGATACGTTTCTGAAGTGTCTTGCGTTATGGAATCCGCCGGAACTGGACGTACGCTGTGAGGTATTCTCTAATAATCCGGAAGGACCTCGCATGGATCCAAGCCAGGTACCAAAGTGGCACAGTAAGGTCCCTGTGCGGAACCCCGATGTACGTGATCGGTTCAAACAGCTTCGCGGACGGTGCAGAAGCATGTCAGTGGAAATCAAAGTCCCTCACGGTTTTCAGGAGAACGGAAAGCTTTTGGATAACGCACGAGCTTGGGCTGAGCCTAAGCTCGAGCACAAGAGACAATATTTCGCCGACTTATGTCAGTCGATTGAGGCATGGGCGAGGGAATTGGTTGGCGGAAGCACGCGCTTCTTACTGAAGAACGAGAATGACGGAAGGAGCAATTGGAAGAATGGAACTCCTCCGGGAAAGTACTTTAGGGCCATATGCGAGGCGCAAAGACTCGGCTAAACATGTCGCATAGGAGCACTGAACAACATTGGCAATTGGTACTGGCCTTGCAATAGTCATCAACATCAATACAGTAAATTTGAGCTCCTTCTAATAGTCTCAGTCTTTTCCACTTCATACCATTACAGACATACGCGCGTACGGCCGCATCTCTCCTGTGGTGTCTCTTACCAGATATTCCTAGCTTTGGAAGAATTTAAGCCCTGGCTCCGAATTGAACAACCTACATGCACCGCGTAGTTCTCATCGGTGGTCTCCTTGGAAGGACCGTAGAGCTAAGAATGTATAGGTATAATACGAGCAGCCGAGTCCTGTGACCCCCCTCTACCACCATCAGCGTCCACAGAAAGCGCAATAACACCTCCTCATCCATAACTACCCTCACTTCCCCCTCCGCAACCCCCTCAAAGTCCCCGCAAACCTCCTCCTAGTCGCATACACAAACCCCATAAAAACCACCGCAAACACCACACTCCCCGCCCCCGTCCTCTGATTCATCCCCGCCTGCTTCTTGGCCTCCTCATAATACCCCTTCACCTTCTCCGTGACACCATCATCCTTCTCCAAATCAGGCATAACCATGATCTTGACCACCAACGCCGACCAGCCCGTGAAGTGCTGGGTACGCAGTCCAGCGCCTTTAACAGGGTCGTATTGCTCCCAGATATAGCCTGTTTGTAAATACGAGTTGAACACGGTGTGGACGATGTTGCTGCGGAGTTCCATGTAGATTTCGCGGCAGCGTTGTTGTGAGGGGCCGGGGATTTGGGCGAGGTCGAGGAGGTTGGTGAGGAGGAGGTAGTTGATGTTTATCCAGATGGGCGAGCGCCAGTAGTTGTCGTCTTTGCCGTAGGCGTCGTCTTCGGGGCTTAGACTGCGGACGCCGAAGTCGGTCCAGAGGTGGTTGGGGTCGCGGAGGAGGGTTAGCATGGCGGGGAGATGTGGGTGTGAGGGGTCGGTGAAGCCGGTGAGGAGAGGGAAGATGGAGATGTAGCCTTTGTGGCAGGCGTGGGTGTGTAGGTCGTTGCGTACGACGGCATCGCAGTAGGTGTTTGGTTCTTTGGACCAGTGTATGGTGTCGATGTTGGTTTTGACGCCGCGGATGTGGTTTTGGTATGTGAGCGCGTCGTGGGCGTTTTCGGTGAAGAACGCGATGCGTTCTAGTGTTCGTGCCATTACGCCGACCCAGCACAAGGCGTCCAAATGCAACTCGGTGATGTCGGGAGGTTCCGCTCGAGGGTAATCGTCCATTCCGCTGGCGAAATTCGTGCCTGGTGTCCGGCCACGCCATCGGTAGCCCTCATTTAAGTTGGCTGACGGGATTGAATGGGCCTCCACATCTCCAGATTGCGACTTCCGGAACCAGTCGTAGTGCTTCTTGAGGTACGGATACATCTTCGTCACCAGAGCTTTCCCAGTCTCTGCTTTGGCGAGGTACAAGGAGTCGTGACCATGATATTTTGTCGTGCCTTTCAGCATATCGATGAACTTTGAGATGACCAGAAACATCGTTGGCGGATTCGCAATGTGTGGAAATTGGGTGACGAACTCAGCAGGCGTGGCACCCTCGGCTTCCGCGCCTAGAATCTGCTCTCTTGCTATCCAGCCATCATCATCCATGAGGTTTAAGAGCCAGTCGCGTATCACCTCGAGAGCGAGATCAGCATCCCACTCGATGACAAGAAGGAGATGGAACCCCTCGTCCCACAGGAAGCCTCTAGGAAATGCTGCACGAGATGGCGTATGCGTGAGAAGCTCATACGGGCCTTTTGTCTCCGGTGTTGTATGCTTCTTTGCGTCAACTGACTTCTGCCAAAAGTTTGCAGTAGTCTCGGCGTATATAGCTTTCTTCGACGTGTCGACCTTGGCAGTGCCAGTAAAGTAGCCTAGTCCACCTAGCAGATTGGAGAAAGTATTGCGAGAGAAAGCGCGGTGCATAACGGTGGTGAAGGGGGTTTTCGGGGTGAACACTGCGTCGAAGTTCTTGGCGAAGGATGCGAGGGTTTCCTCTAGACTGGTGGTAAGACCGGCGGCTGGAAGGCATTAGCATATCTGGTTCATGGACGCGCTTCTTCGTATAGAATGGCGGAGGTGAGTACTCACAGGTCATGGCTCGCTTTGCAGTATCACTCGAGTACAGGATGTCGAACTGCTTGAGGTTAGTCTCAGTATAAACATATGATCGTAGTGCTGACCTCGAATTCCCCATGGCACACCATCTGCACTAACTGCAAATTGCCGTTGCCCGGAGCGTTGCGCAGCACGATATCATTTGGTCCTGGCTCGGTGCGGTCTTTCGTTTGGTCTTTCAGCGACTCCAAGAAGGTGGCTTCTTGCACATGCTCATCAGCTGGTTGTTCATGACGACGAAGGAGTTTTATCACAGGTGGCTGGAACGAAAACAGATATGGCATTCATCGTACTTACATTTGCCCTGCCACAGCCTATCTTCCGTAACGTTCAGCGTCTTGATATACGCTATTTCACGCTTCTCATCTGCATTGATGGGTACAGGGATATGAATACCCGCATTACCCAACTTCGGATGCGCAATATTCATATTCACAGCTTGAACCGTCTTCTCATCGGCCTCAAACTGTTGACGCGCCTCGAGCTTGCAGTCGGCACAGGCTTCCATGCCCTCCATGCCAATGTAGAAGACCACGGTAGTCTTGAGATCTTTCGGCGCATCAGGTCTGGGCATGCCCTTGATGCGCAAACCCCAATTCCCCTGGCTCTGGCCTTCGGAGTGCTTTATGAACTCGGTTATGAGGTTTATCTTGTTCCCGACGTCTTCTATCATTTGTCGGCCGCCTTCTCGTGTATCGTATGAGATCCAACCGTATCTGGCCATGCCGTCGCTCTGGTTCACGTCATGTCGGAGTGCTATAGAACTAGTTAGCGCCATACACGTATCCTCATAGTGTCTACTTACTCGTCTCTACATCTTCCAGCTTCCCCCACATGACGCCCGCAATGAGACTTTTGGGCATGCGGGCGCGCAAGCCCAGATACAGATTCGGACGATAAGGGCCCCATAGCAGCGATTCATTGCTAGTCGGCACCTTGTGGTCGGCGGCGGACGCGTGTGGGAGAAGCGTGAAGAGGAGCGCGAGGAGGGCTGGCGGGAGCATAATGACGTCTGGCGGGTGCGACGCGTTTCACGACGCGTTGACCAATTGCTCTCAAGCTCTTCGGGACGACTGCGGTGGCGCGAGGCTTCGGGGCATATCTCTGCTACGTTGACTTAGCTCTTAGCTGACAGCGACAGCAATGCGCCGGCTATATCGGACTTATTTGCCCAGACAGAGCGGCCTTGGTTCCTGCTGCGTTGTGATTGGATGACGCGCTACGCCATGGCCAAAAGAACTCTACTTCCATCTTCAATCAGTCGCACGCGATAAGAATCACAATTCGCTTTACTCATCGTTCGAAAGATCTACAGCTGTATTCGCCTGTGATGGGTCTCGGGTCAGTTACAGCGACTGGTCATCCGCATGTTACTACGAATGCGTTCATTCGGTATCTGTCATGCCACAGAAACTTCAACCTTTCCAGGATGCATCTCGAAGCATACCTAGGTAGTACCTAGGTACACATTACATAGAATAACACCAACTTTTGGCGCCAAAACATGATACAGGGCTGAAAGGATAACAAGGATACTGGCAGTTCCAACCCGCCAACCTCCCGCGCGACGTCAGCGGTCCACTCACGCCGCCGAGCCCCCACAATCTGCAAACGCGGATGAGCGAACTAAAAGCCAGCCATCCCGCCTTGGATGCTGGCGATCCCGATCGACTCCAGGATAGCAAGATATAAAGACTTTTACGCGATCTTTAACACAGGACAGTTTTTTGGGAGCCATTTCAAGAATACACCAATATGGAAGAACAAGTAGAGCGCCTAGTAAACAAGGTCTGGGGTATGTGATACTAGAAGTTAAAGTATAAGACACGTGTTGACGAGACCACAGACCAATATCAAGATGTCCCTGCATCGAAGCGCTTGCTAATCGCCGTATCCGGTATCCCAGGGTCCGGTACGTACAGTACACGCACGAACCTCAACCCATCCAACCCGCTGACCACGACCAGGCAAAACAACACTAGCAGCCATCGTGTCAACCAAACTCAACGAGAAACATGCACAGCAATCCCCTGGTACCGCCAATAGCAACCCACTCTCAGCCTTCATACCAATGGACGGCTTCCACCTCTCGCGCCAACAACTCGACGCAATGCCCGATCCAGACAGCGCCCACGCGAGAAGAGGCGCGGCATTCACCTTCGACGGCGACTCCTTCTACAGCCTGGTAAAGAAGCTACGCGACCCCATATGTCCAGAGAGCTCCACACTCTACGCCCCCAGTTTCGACCACGCGCTCAAAGACCCCGTCGAAAACGACATCGCCATCGCGCCATCCGTCCGCATCGTGATTTTCGAAGGCAACTATTGTTCTTTGAACAAGGCGCCTTGGAACGAAGCTGCGAAGCTCATGGATGAGCTTTGGTTCGTGGATGTGGACTTTGATGTTGCGAGGAAGAGGTTGGTGCATCGCCATGTTAAGGCGGGGATTGCGAGGGACGAGGAGGAGGCGGGGAAGAGGGCGGATGATAATGATCTTGTTAATGGGAGGGAGATTGTGGATTTGAGGCTTGAGGTGCATGAGTTGGTTAGGAGTGTGGAGGATGGGACGTGGGCGCCTGAACAGCAGGGGGTGGGGGATGGGGCGGATGAGGGGAGTAAAGGGGGGATGGCGGGACGGGTATGATGATGTGTTTGCTGACATTTAGCATTGGCAGTGGATTACCTGGCTTTCTTCGCTGTTTTCGGCCCCCAAGTATAGACGCTGGACTACCGCGCATTCATGATCTCTGTGTGGAAACCCTGATAGTCCTCAAGACTGTTCCCTTTTCATAGTAGGACGTGTCTCTCGTATCATCGCATTCGTGCATCTCCGCACCACTACCAACAATGCCCTTTGCCCACGCTTCCACCGTCGCCTTTTCTTCGAAAAGTTGATCCGAACTGTCCAATTCGCAGTGCTCGCATACGTTACTCTGAAGTTCAACAGTCAGGCCTCTGCAACGCCCACGAAGTCCTTCTATCTTGCCATCTAGGCTCTTTCTCCGCTTTTCCCTTCTCTTCTTTTTGTGTGGGTCCGCTTCCGTATGCACATAACTGCACACCTGGCAGAAGAATGCCACTTCACAGACGAATTTAACGTCTTTAAGATCTGGTCGGAGTCGCTGCAGGTATTGCATAAACATGGTGTCGACCTCGTCCGGCGCAAACCACAGATTTTTCGCGGCGCCTGTAGCCCCTTGCCAATTCAACGTGACTTTCCATGTCATTTCGACGTTCTTGATGCTGTTGTTGAAGAGAAGTGTGTTTTTATACTCGCTGCGGTCCACCGGGTTTGGTGGTGCACGATAACATGATTTCGCACTGAAAACTCTGCGGCGAACTTTTGATGTTAGGCTTACTCTTCGTTTTGTTCTTCCATATTGTGTGGTTGGGACATATGTCTGCGTCCTGTAGAAGAGTTCAAGCGCTTCCCCAAGAATCGTTTTGCACGAAAGTAGCCACTCGGGAAGGCCCACGTAGTGGTCATCGAGATAGTTCGAGGGGTACTTTCGGTTTCTGGCATCGATGGCGAGGTTACGGTAATGAAAGGTAGTTTCATCGGAACCGAAGGCGTGCTCCCAGATCATGTCGCGCAATTCGCGGGGCAGGCGAGTGAAGAGTGGTGACTGCTCATTCTGAGTGGTGATGAGTCTTGATCGTTCAAGATCCTCTTTTGTGCTGCGTTGGCGGCGCTTACGGGGGACGTAGGGTCCGTCGTCGGGTGAGTAGCGTTTTGCGTTGCGCAGATGCATGTTGAGAGGTGTTGCTATCTGGCGAGAACCGGACAGGAAGGTGTGAGACGACCTCTGGAGCGTACGCCGCGATGGTGGATTGTTGTAGAGAGAAGAAAATATGGCCTCACGAGTGGGATCGAAGTTTAAGTAGCCGTCGTATTGGTATAGAGCTAACTGGTTGTGGCTAGCGTCATATCCCCGTTGGAGACCGAGGCGTTGATATGGACGATTGTATTGCCTGGAACTGCAGACGACGTCTGTCGACTATTGATAAAGCCTCAGTGTCTCCTTTGTATCTGATCTAGGTATCATACACAGTTATGTGCTCTTCTTCCATGCGTTTTCTTCCACCTTCCGCGCAACGGTCGTCACATGTCGCACCCACACCGAGTCCGGCTGATAAGGCGTCCAGGGCTTCCAAGCATCGACACGACCCAGATCGTCCCAAGATGAAGCCCCACCCATACCGACAAGCCTCATTGCACACTTCTCCGCATCGTCCATAATCGACAATGGCGTGCCACCCTTCTCAGGATCTGACCTAACCACGACAGTAATCTTGACTTTACGAAATCTCTCTTGCCAGTCGTCCTCCCACTGACGGGCGAGGTCGCGAGACATGTAGTTCCTATAGTAGTACTCGGTTTCGACGTGGTACCAAATCAGCTCCAAACGCGCATCCTCCAGAAGTAGGTTGTCCATTAGCTCGAGGAAAAGAGCAGTCAGATCGCAGAAGACACCGTTGTTCTCAGTCCAAAATTTCGGAATGTGATCTCCGGGGACTAGCTTAACAGTTCTTACGCCACCAGGAGTGAAGACAAGCGAGTTCGATAGTCCAGGCAACTCATTCTCGGGGAATGTTGGTCGACCAAAGGGTTGGAAGGCGTAGGTTCGGGCTATCATGTCTAGAAACTCGTAACAAATCTGCTGGCTAGACAGCGACCATAATGGGAGACCGCGCTTGGTTGGTTTCAAGCGCCGGATGCCCAGGTAACCTTCGGTGTCCCGTGTTGCAACAATGATGAGCTTATCCACGCGGAACGTGAGATTCAGACCGTCAAGTGACTCCAAATAAATCTGGTTTCGAATTTCGCGGGGCAGGTTCAAGAGCGCGCTTCCTTCCTGACAAGGGATTTCCGAGACAGTAGGACGAGCCTTTCGGGCTTTGGTCATCAGACGCTTCGAGGAGCGGGTCCCTTTTGCCGGCGACAAAGCGCGTTTCTTGGACGGCGCCTTCTTGGTAGGAACCATATCGTCGTCTGAGCGTACGTGGGCAGTAGGTTCGAGTGGCGAGGAGCGCTTGTAGCAGCCAGGTCGAGCTATGAGTGAGCTATGAGGTCCAGTTGGGCGATGGGCGAGCGTCGATCGTTGACTGCCTATCCTGCGTGGGTCAGAAGATCCAGAGGTACCGGGTTATATATGCGAAAGCATCCGAATTCCAGCGCTAGATATTCTCGTGATCACGGGCACGGTCCTTGTCTGGTAATGAAGGAAGGCGCGACGAATGCTGCCTGGGCTATCCTTTTCGTGACCCGACTAAGAAGTCGAGAACACCGCTCATCTTACCAAATCCCCCGACTTCCTCAAATCAACTCACTGCCAACATGGAAGCCACAATGAACTCAACATGCACAAACCGCGCCAGCATCGAGGACACCTCAAACCTCGACCACCTCGAAACATCCAAGTCCACCGCGTCGGCGGAATCAGCTCCTACCTCATCGCATAACCTCCTTCTCGACCTCCCAGCCGAGCTTCGAGAAAAGATATACGCCTACGTCTTCGGCCCCTCCCCCCGCACATTCACCGCTAGCAACCAGACGAGCGTTCAGGCCTCAGTGCGCGACTTCGATACTCCTTCCCGCTACTATCCCGGATATGCAATCATTGGTCTACCCAAATGGTTGCTAGCCAATAAACAGGTCCACGCCGAAGCGATGGACGTATTTCGTCGATGGCGTACGTTCGTGTTCGATGACCCGATACCTGTGATGGAAGATTTAACTTTGTTGGACGAACCGCGGGCACTACCTGCTTTCAACAGTCTGACCTACGGTGGCAGCGCCAACATTGATAGCATTGTGTTCCAGCCTGGCCGTACTGTGCGGTTTAAACTGCACTGGCCTGTTCGTCCCAAGTACACGCGAGGCGAAATTGCACGTTTTCTCGAGAAAGCGAAAGAGGACGACACCGAGTTTCTCGATTGTGTTTATCATGGACTTGGAGAGAACGCGTGTTTGGACTTATACTGGGATCGTATGTGGTGTCGAAGCCACTATTACGGTGCGGAGTGGCTGGAGGGCGAAGAAGAGATGATGGATTGTTTTGATGAGAGGTGGAGTGGGCGGTTCCGTAAGATTTGCGTCCATGTTAGGTATGGAGGAGCGGAGTGGACCTTCGCGCAAAAGATGATGAAGACTGCTAGGAAATGCTCACGGCGACTCGTGGGTGTCACTGCAGGAGAGGATGTAGGCGTGCGTTGGACTAGGAAGGAGGTGAGACCGGCGGTTAGTCCTATCCACCTCAGCGATTGGGAGTCGACGTTGGTGATCGAGCGGAAGATTTGAGATGCTGGCTTGACTGCGCAAGATGTGTAGTCGGGGGGCTTTGGTGGCTGGCACGAGAACTTACTCCAAAGTATGTATCTTTCGTGAACAATCTCCCTCATCCAGCTGACCTTTCAACCGTAACATACCTCATGATGCGGCCATAACCAAACGGTTTATCGTGACGATTCCTCACCTCTTCCCTCCATCTCACGCTCGACGCATACTCCACCGTCTCTCCGTCTCCATCACATCCCCCGCATCCCCTAGCAACGAGTCTCTTCGCCGCCCGTTCCCCCAATCCCGCCACTATCTCCTTCGCCATCAACTCATTCACCCTACTATCCACTCTGATCTGCACACGTTCCAACCTGCCCATCCAGCGCTCCAATGCCACATTCCTAAGAACGACTTCATCACCCGGCAACACGTTAAAAACGTTGAGGGTCCAGTGCATGCGCAACTCTTTAACAATTACACCACCCTCGTGCAGGATGTTCAACATCTCCTCATCACTAGACCCAAGTTTAACCACCACCGTCCTCTGCCGTTGCCCCTTGCGCGCTCCCGATATAGTCATCTGTCCGCCCAGTGTAGGGTCTACATGCCACCGCGCAAGCTCTAATTCAGTCGTGACTTCGGTATCAGAATCTTGTGCTAGCTCGTCCGGGTGCGCTGCTGTGATATAGCTTAACGCCCTCATGTTGAACACTACTGTCTTGACAGCCGCAAAGACGAGCCTGTTCAACACGTCATCCGCGGCTAGATCCCTGAGATCTGTTCTTCGGACGAGGCCGAGGCCGGGGTGGTATGAGGTGAATGCGTACTCTCTTGACAGTACGTTCATGCCTTCTTTCAAAATTTGTGTGCACGTCATCAACCAGATCGGCAGACCCTTTTTTCGGGGTTGTGATATCGCGTTGTTTTTGTGCACGATTGTCTTGGGGATCGCGAAGAAGGATGTGATGCGAAGGCTGTTTTTGAGTGAGGCTTCGATTGTGAGCGAGTTATATGAGAAGGTGTAGATGAAGTTGCGTAGTTCGGCGGGCAGATTGAAGAAGAGACATGGTGTTGGTGAGGTGCTTGAAGAGGTGTGGGCAGTATGTAGTGCCGTGTTTGTAGTTTTGTTTAGCATGCTCAGGAATTGTCCTCAATGCGGGCCAGGATAGGCGCGATCTGGTAGTAGTTTGGCTGCTGAAGGACGCGGCTGCTGTGGGACAGCGGCTTGTGATTAATCTTGGAAGCAAGGAGGTTTAAGTAGAAACAGTACGTCGGGGCTTTGAAGAAGAAGCTTGTGGGATGCTGAGAAGCTTTCGTTGTAGGTGCGCATGCTGAGATATCTTGATGGGTCAGGCATCAGCGGGTCACGTGGTCCGATATCCACTAGCGCATCCTTCCATGGGACACGCGCAAGCCATCACCATGCAACTAAACAGCCAAAACTGAGTTTTCCAGTAATCATATTGCTACGATAATCTTCTACTCAAACAAGCATACACGCTCGCGGCCGTGAAAGATCCGAGTCTGGCAACCTTGCAAGAGCACCCGGAACACGCTCCGGTCTCTGCAAAACCCACCTATCCCCTATCAAACATACTACACAAAGAAGTGAAGAACGTGCCTGTGCTCCCCGACTTCATATGCAAAGGGAAAAAAATGTTTAGCCATAAGGCGTTTGTGGGTGCCGATGCAAAAAGGTGCTCGGCCGGCCATGTGATGGAAAAGCTCGCTTCATCCGGGAACGCCGCATCCGACTCCGTAAATGACGATGAGAACCGGGTTCAGGCCGTTCGAAAAAGGGTGGGTGCGTATGTATACATTTTGGGCACCCGTCATCCAAGGTTGCGCCAAGTGAGTGCAGCAAAAGGAAGGCAAAGGGGGAGCGCGCAGAAGTGCTAGCGACAAACGGGTGCATGCCGTCTATGCCTTGACTGCGCCGCCCTCCTCGACGTTCTCGTTGTTCTCAAAGTCTGACGCGGAGGTCTCGCGGTTCAGGCTTGTCTCGCGGTGCAGGAAGGTGTGTTCCTTGACGGGGCTGCCTGCCAACTCGCCTTGACCGTTGGCGGTGACGCTGTCTCTGTGGCCGTTGCCATTGCCGTTGCCGTTCTGGCCGGTGGGCGTGGGCGGGGCGATGTGTGGGATCTTTTCGGGGTTGGGGTGCTCGCGGCCGACTTGGGTGACGCCGACGTCACCAGCTTTGCCGGCCTTGGAGAGGGCGTAGTCGCCGCTGTCGAAGTACTTGCGCTCCTGTGGCCGTTGTTAGCAGGGCTCTGAATGTTTCGCAGGCTCTCGTACCTTCAGCTTGTTCTGGAGCAAGTCCTTCTTGTTGGGCAGCTTGCCGTAGAGACGGAAGAGCTTGGCCTCCTGCTCCGACATTTTCTAAATCGCGGTTAGCTAGACATATTCCTAAAGGGTGCGCATGGCTTCTGTGCGGCTATGACGTACGCTGACATCGACCTTGTTCTGCTGGTGCGGGTTCATGGTTGCGGTGGTGGTGATTGTGGTGTTGCGGATCGCAAGTGACGTTCGTCAGAGGGGCAGCTGCTCGCGAAAGGTGCAGAGTGTCTGGCGTGTGGATTCTTTGTTGTAATGTCGACACAGAAAAGGGTCAAGGGTCGCAATTTGTTTAAAAGTTGCTGTCGTTGGCTCGCGCTGACCACTTTGGGCGAGTACCGTTACCCGTTATGTGACAGGGACAGGGTGAATAGATGTGATTGATCCGGCTTCCAGCGCTGACGATTGGGTGCCGACAAAGCTCGGGCGTGTGTCTTTGCTGCTGCCTGACAACACAACAACGTCGACGTGTTATGACTCGCTTGGCTTGTGGTTCTGGTGCTGTTGAAGCGACGATGTTTGGGTGGGAGTGGGAGGAGTGCCCCTCTATCCAGCTCGACTATGCGATAAGCCTGGATCGCCCGAGGTTCCAGCTGCTCGGAATGCTGCACGAGGTCAATCGAGCAACAAGACAAAAAACAAAAGTGGTGATGCTGAGAGTTGCAGAAGGTCGAGTGCACTTAGTAGGAACAGGATGTATAGAACAGTTGCGGTGATGTAATAGACTTGGGCGTTGCTGTCTCTTCAATTGCTTCGCTCGAGGTTGTCACTCAGAGAGGGGCAGATGCAGCACATATGTAGGCGACGAGTGGGCCGACGTGAACAATCCCCAAAACGTGGCTTACTTAACGGATGAATTGACGCAACTCGCACAAAGACACCAAGGCAAAGCAGCCGTTTCCGCGAAAAGTGTAACCGGCCCTTACGCGCGTTGGTCGGATGCACGCTGGACGCTGGATTGCCGTAGACCTTACTAGACGCGGCACCTTTACAACGTCACGCGTGCACACCATTGGCCTCTGAACCCACCATGATCGCCAGGGCCCAGCTCGAAAGAGCTTGCCGTGTCGGTGTTTTGTGCCATTGGAGTTTGGGCGCGGCGACGTCACATGGAACACTGCTTGGACTGAATCACGATGCACTTTTTTTATCTTGCAACTACGACAGGATGCTTCCCCGCTTACCACGATAGACGGTTACTTGAGTGTGATAGGCTGCTTCGATGCGCTAGTCCTAGACTTTATCAAACCCTGAAGGTCAGCCATGCTCCCCACCACCACCTACTTTGATTAGCGAGAGCTACTGCAGGGCTTCAAGGTTCTCACCATCGATCCAGAACACAAGAAGCAAGACACGACATCGAGCCTGAGAACATCTTACAGAGCCCCGCCTGTTGAGTAATTCGCTTAACCACTGCAGTAAACTATCACGCCAAAAAATACACAAGACCGGGAGCGCATCCCACCTCCAATCACAGAGATCCTGAATATGGCTGGCACCGGCAAGACCTTTGTGGTGGAACATCTGGACCCTGAGCTCGAGGAATGGTCATCTCTTGAGTACTCCAGTATCGCGGCGGAGTCACATGCATCCGGCGCGCAGTTCTTGCTGTCTTCAGTGCCGGCTTCGTTGAAGCTACCAGCCAACCTACAGGGCGCTAAGGGACTCAATGTCGAGACAAGAGGTATTGAAGAAATCTATGCCGACAAGAAAGACAAGGTGTGCCTGCTGGATCCTGCCGCAGCCAAAGACTTGAGCCCGGAAGATGGCGAGACTTTCGACATTTTCTTGTTCGGCGGTATACTTGGTAAGCATCCGCTCTCATCCAGAGAAGAAATGTGATGGAAGAGCTGATTCTTGATTAGGAGACGACCCGCCACGAGGTGTGTAATCTGTCACCATTGTTCCAAATGTGCACAGTTGACTGACGTACTTATAGACCGTACTTCGGAGCTGCGCAAGAAAGGATATCAAGGACGTCGCCTGGGACCAGTACAGATGACTACTGACACAGCAGTACGTGTCACGAGGATTTGCGTGCAAGACAAGGGTATGCCAAACAATTCAGACGCTGATGCATGTTGCTGACGAGGCGCAGTACTCGTCGACAAGATCCCGTACATCGACCATCCTGATCTCAAGATCAACAAGAACGAGAGCACGCAAATGCCGTTCCGCTACGTCAAGGACGACAACGGGGAACCTATCATGCCCAAGGTAAGCGTATCCCGTCGCCATGCCTCAGTACGCGATATTGATCGGATGCACAGGGAATGCGTGAGCTGATCGTCAAAGACTCAGCCAAGAGCCTGAACGATCTCTTCTGAACACGGGCTGCTTTGCATCTCAGGCGCGTATCTTCGCGTACCAACAGCACGGAAGATGAGCATGCGCCACTGTGGCACACAGTCATCAACGATGATTGACATGTACCGCTTGCGGGAATTCCAAAAAAGCATTTCGAGGATTAGAAAGGGGTCCGCGGTGTAGTACTAGGCGGGACTCTAGCTCTCTGTCGGGGCATCGACCAGACGGACCGAATCGGATGCTGTGGTGCTCTAGAACGTCTTTCACGTTGGCGTGGAATGACGGCATAACGAGTCGGTGCTAGAGGGAATGTAGTCTACGTAGTCCAAAGAGTTATTGTCAGCCCGGCGAACCTTGGGATGTGAGATTGACAACTGCATGCGAACATCGGCGGCTAGGGACGCGTGTACGTTTTATTTGGGGTTCGCATTCGGAAGATTTGCGGCCTGAGGACGGAGCTGACACATGTGTGAAGCATGAGTGAACGCTCCATCGTGTCAGATGCTGGGGCGCGATGCGCGTTCTCGAGACGCGGAGATGGCAGTAGCCGGAATGGGCGCTGTGGCGTGTGATTGGCCGTGGGACGAAGCTTGGACGGTACCCCAAAGATGTACCTCAACAGGCATCTCGATATAATATTGACATCAGTTAAGTTTCTTCGCTCGTTCTCGACTGTTGAATGAACAAGACCATTCGTTGAAATTGCCATTCCCCTTGTGGATCGCTCGCGTGTCTTGCGTCTCACGATCTACATTGACAGACCCCTGTTCTGGATCCCAACTCGGACTCGTCAGCCGCCGCCGCAGTAGCCACCTAAGCTGTACTCTGGAGTCCGATCTTCTCGCACCTCAGCGCCTATACCCTACACTGTGCCAGGCTGCGCATTCACCTATCACTACTCTGTCTGCACTCGCTGTGCCCTATTTCCCTTCACTTCCCATGATATAGCGACTGCGCACCGCAACCTCCGCGGCCTCAACTCCCAAACGCGGCCTCACCATGGCCTCCTCACATTTTCCGCTGCGATGGCGGACAGCGCTCCTGGGTGGCCTCCTGGCGACGGTATCATGGCTACCGAGCATAATGGCGCAGGAGAAGACGCAGGCCGACTACTTCATACAAGACCTGCCCGGTGCGCCGAAGCCGTTGCTTAAGATGCACGCAGGGTAAGCAGACTGGGAGAGGCATGCGCGCACATATGACAGTACTAACTTCATCAAACAGACACATCGAAGTCGATGCAGAGAACAACGGCAACCTCTTCTTCTGGCACTACGAGAACCGCCACATCGCAGACAAACAGCGCACTGTACTATGGCTGAACGGCGGGCCAGGCTGCTCCTCGATGGACGGCGCCATGATGGAAGTCGGCCCATACAGAGTGCGCGAAGGCGGCAATCTCGAATACAACAACGGTTCATGGGACGAGTTCGCAAACCTGCTCTTCGTGGACCAGCCCGTCGGCACTGGCTTCAGCTATGTCAACACAAACAGCTACCTCACGGAACTGGACCAAATGGCCGACCACATGATTATCTTCTTGGAGAAGTGGTTTGCGCTATTTCCCGAATACGAGCATGACGATGTGAGTGGCTTGACTAAGTGGACCCGCGGGATACTGACATATGGTAGTTCTACATTGCCGGTGAATCTTACGCAGGACAACACATTCCCTACATCGCTCGCGCTATTCTCAAACGAAACAAAGAAAACCTCTCCAAAACACCATGGGCGCTCAAGGGTCTCATGATCGGAAACGGATGGATATCACCAGTCGATCAGTATCTCGCCTACATACCCTTTGCCTACCAGAATGGACTCATGCGGGCCGACACCGATTCGGCGAGACGCGTCGAAGAGCAACAGAGGATATGTGTCAAAAAGCTCGAAGAAGGCGGCATGAACACCGTCGACACGAGCGAGTGTGAGCAAATCATGGTCAGGATTCTGGAAGAGACCAAGAACAAGAAAGCCGACACGATGAACCAGTGTCTCAACATGTACGACATCCGTCTCCGTGACGACTCGTCTTGTGGAATGAACTGGCCCCCGGATCTTGCGCAGGTCACTCCCTACCTCCGCCGCCCAGATGTCATTCAGGCTCTCCACATCAACCCCGACAAGAAGACCGGCTGGCAGGAGTGCAACGGGGCTGTTTCTGGCCATTTCCGTGCCAGGAAGAGCGAGCCTGCTGTCAAGTTTCTACCCGAACTCATCGAGCAGGTTCCAACTCTCCTTTTCTCTGGTGACAAGGACTTCATTTGCAACCACGTTGGCACAGAGGCCATGATTGGCAACATGAAGTGGAACGGCGGAAAGGGGTTCGAAGCATCCCCTGGTGTACAGAACGCCAAGCAGGACTGGATGTTCGAAGGCGAAGCCGCTGGAACATGGCAGGAGGCGCGTAACCTCACATATGTTGTCTTCTACAACTCCAGCCACATGGTTCCTTTCGATTACCCCAGACGCACTCGGGACATGCTCGATCGCTTCATGGGCGTGAACATTGAGGCTATCGGTGGTGCTCCTGCCGACAGCCTCATCGATGGCGAGAAGGGTCCGTTGACCAGCGTTGGCGACCACCCCAACTCGACGCAAGCCGAAGAAGACAAAACCAAGGAGCTCAAGGCCGCAGAGTGGAAGGCCTACGCTCGCTCCGGCCAGGTCGCGCTCGTCGTTGTCGTCATCGTCGCCTGCCTCTGCGGCTTCTTGTGGTGGCGCAGCAGGCGCACAACCAGCGAATACAAGGGCACCGACAATGACGAAGGACGCGAGTCTCTTCTCACCGGTATGGGCCTCGACAACTTCCGGAGGAAAGAACGCAGGCAGGATCTTGAGGCCGCGGACTTTGATGAGAGGGAGCTCGATGATCTCGATGATGTGCCAAAGAAGCCGGGCAATGGCTATGCGAGCGTGGGCACGGAGAAGGGGCGAGAGTCGCACAATGACTCTACGTTCTCTTTGGGCGTTGATAGTGACGATGAGGAAGCTAGCTCGAGCGATCGGGGCAGGAGAAAGGAAGCTTCGTGATAGATTGGGATGTTTGTAACGGCGCTTCACAAATATACTAGGACAGGATTATAGCATTGCAGGCGTATTAGGTGCCGAAATTACATGACTTTGCCTTGCCAGCATATACTTGGTATATGATGGTTGGATCATGGTGACGCGCATACCCAATTACTGGCCCTTCTCACGTGGACTTCCATATACTCAGTATATGGAGGCCTCCATTTACTTGGGTATGTGGAGACTTCAGGCGGCTGAAGCCTGGTTGAGGTTTGCAGTGCTGCACTCGGGTGTGGGTCTGGTCGATGCTGCCTTGAGAGCACGTGAGTGCGGGACTAGCGCGACCGCGTTCCTGCCGTCCCAAGGCGCGTCATCTTCAGTCACGACGCCTCGACTTCAGCAAAGCGGCGACCCATGCGCACCACATCGTAACAACAACAATGCCTGCGTACGTACAGAATTTATACGCGTTCCTCACGCACCGTTTCCCGACATCAACAAAGTCCGCTAACAACGACACAGGCCAGGCGACCAATACAACGGCGGCAACGTCAAGAACCCCTTCGAAGAACGCGTCGTAAACGGCTTCACAGCAAAGGAAATTGCGACATTACAGAGTCGGCTGAATAAACAACTCGGTCCGGAATACATATCGCAACGGCCGGGTAATGGCGGTGGTAAGGTGGCGTACCTGGAGGGGAACAAGGCGATAGCGCTTGCGAACGAAGTCTTTGGGTTCAATGGCTGGTCAAGCTCGCTGGGGCAGGTGCAGATTGATTACGTATGTTTTGGTCTATCTGAGAGGCAAATGCATACTGACAAAGAGAGGTCGACGAGCATCAAAACGGCAAGGTCAGCTTGGGTCTCTCAATAGTAGTGAGGATCACGCTGAAGGATGGCACATATCACGAGGTAATGAGGTTGCTCTTTGCATCTCACCCTTGCTAATACCGCGTTAGGACATTGGCTACGGCTCAATAGAGAACGGCAAAGGCAAAGCAGCATCATTCGAAAAGGCCAAGAAAGAGGCGGCAACAGATGGCTTGAAGCGCTCGTTACGCACGTTCGGCAATGTCCTCGGCAATTGCTTATACGACAAGGAGTACCTCAAGAAGGTCCAGGTTATGAAGGTCAAACCCATCAAATTCCAGGAGGACAACCTCTACCGACATAACGATTTCAAACCGCCACCCCAACCTGAGGAGCAAGCTGTGGTCAAGCAGGAGCCGCACAAGACACCGGTTCGACCCAACCAGGTCCTTCGCACGCGTACAGATCACCTGAACAACGAGTCGTTCGGGGCTGATTTTGACGACGATGCGGACGAGAACTTGTTCGATGGAGTTGATGTCTCAGAGGGCCATGGCGACGAGTTCTCCTTGTCAGAGACATTGTCCGCTCCGGAGACGGCAGCGCCGCGCGCTATCCAGCCAGCGAAACCAAATGGTATATCGTCTGGTCGCACCTCACCTGTTCGCAACACAGGACCCCCTCGCCAGCCCAACGGCAGACCTCCACAAGCCGGACGTGGCCAACCTGGTGTGCAACAACCGCAACAAAACCAGGCACCCGGTAGACCTGCCCCTCACATGCAGAACGGAAGACAGCCACAAACTCCCGCTCAACAGCAGCCTCGACCGGTGCAGAATGGCGGTCGCATGGCCCCACCAGCAATAGACAACGGTGCTGCCTCGAGACCCGTAGCACAGCAGCCCCAGAACCAACAAGCCGCTCCTAACAACCAACCTCTCCGACCAACCCCACCCCAAGCACAACAACCACCAAACCAAGCACGACCAGTACCACAAGCCCAAGATACGACCACACCTGCTCAAAACGCACCTCCGCCCAACCACCGACCCCCCGTAGGCTTCGTAACCTCCCGCGCCGCCGAGCTCCTTCAAGCCTCAGACTCCGCCTCCCTAACCAACCTCCCATCCTTCAACCCCAACGCCGACTCTCCCATACCGAAAGAAAAACGCACCCCAGGTGTCGACCACGGGGCCAGCAAACCTATCAAACGCGACGCCGTCGGCGCACCGCCCGCTCCTCAACCACCACCCCATCGACCAGGCGTCACATCAAACGGCTCCTTCAACCGCCCCAACGTTGTAAACCCACACATGCAAGCTGATCGCCGCATTGGCATGCCCGGCGGGCCAAACTACGCCATGAGTCCTAGTGCAAATCGTGGCCAGTACAAGCCGCCTACATTCAACGGTGCGGGGCCTGGTAATGGCAACCCTGCTGGTGGTGCTGGTGGCCCTGGGGGTGTCAAGCGGGAAAGAGCCGCGTTGCAGGATGTTAGCAATGTGGGTGTTAATGGGAATGGGGGCGTGGGGAGTGAAGGGCCGGATGCTAAGAAACAGAGGGTTGATGCGCCGGCTGGTGTTGAGAATGGCGGTGTTGCTAGTACGTGAGGTACCAGTGGCTATCAAGTGGCTTCTATCATACTGCTGCGTTAGTGGGCAGGGCGTTATTCTGGTGGCAAAGGAAGGGTGTCTTGGCGTTATGAAAAGGGTGGTGAGACGGTACTGTTTTAGCGGGGATATGTCTTTCGGGGTTATCATTTCTTTCGAAGTGGGTAGTGTAAATGAGCGTTTCTGTCGCGAAAAGAGTAGAGGAATCTGATACATTGATACCAACCATTGTCAGAACATCGTAGTTTAAAGTTGCTGCTTCTCGGGCTTCGTTGGGAATGCACCGATATAGATGTGATTTGACTCTGCGTAGAATGATCGCATATTAGAGACGAGTTTGAGAGTCATTGACTTCATTAAGCTCGATGGTACTATCACACACTTCTCCATGCTCAGCTGCCAGCTATCCTGAACGGTCTTTGTCGACGCCCCTTGCATAGAACACGCTTTATCTGCATTTCGTCGTCCCTCAGACTCGGGTGGCAAAGCACTCATATCCCCTCTCTTCAACGCCTGTCGGTATCGAGCCTTTTCCGCTCAACCAGCAGCTTCACGGTAAAAGCTAATCGAGTTATTCCCGCCCGCCAACGCGAACATCTCACTCTTGCCCGGCGCTTTCGGTAACCATTTTGCGCTCCACAGCGGTTTATCGCCATGAGAATGCGTGGCTACACAGGACCGCGTTTCTATGCGCCAGACTTTTGCTTTGGAGTCGTGGGATCTACTCATGTAGTTGTGTTAGCGAGATGTCTTCCAAACGTTTGAATCCGGGATGATAGAATTGTGTTTGGTTGTTGGGATGGGGATGGGATGGGTATGGGGATGACTTACCCACTCAGCAGATACTCGCCTGTATCACTCCAGTCCAGACTCAACACCCACCCGCCATGCCCAGTGAAGTTTGCGACTTGCTCCCCAGATGTGACGTCGTAGAGGGCGATGATACGTGCGTCACCGCCTGCTGCTAGTAGTTTCGACGCGGGAGAGAAGGATACGGCGCGAACTGGGTGGACGAGGCCGGAGAGGGAGTGTGCGAGGCGCCCGGTTTCGTTGTTGAAGACGTAGATGGAGCCATTTTCGTGGCCGGACGCTGTGTACGTGCCATTGCGGGACTGTGAGTGGGTAGGTTAGTAGGGTTTGACGGTGTGGGATGGGAGGAAGGGTGGAAGACGTACCAAGTCTACAGATAGACCGAAGCTACCTTTTGTTTCGTACTCGCGTATCCGGGGCATACCGTCATCTTTGTTGAGGCTCCAGACGTTGATCTTGCCGTTGATGCTGGTGCTGGCTAGGTACTGGCCATCTGCACTCAGCGCAATGGCCCATATCTCACCGGGCTTGTTCTGGTCTGCAGTACTTGTCAGCTCCTTCCTCCTTCAACAACACCACTTCCTGCGATCCCAAAGAAAGCACGGAGGCGTACCCACCAACAATCTCCCCGTCCTCACTCCACAAGCCATCCTCATCTTGACTCCATATCTTGACTTTGCCTTCGAAGCCTGCGCTCGCGGCCCGTCGTGCCTTCTCTTCCCGTGCGGTTACTAGGTGGTGTATGCCTAGTGGATGCGCCTTGTCGAGTGTTTGTATTACGGGGAATTCGGCTTGTGTGGTGTCGTAGACGTTGATGCTGCTTGAGCCCGAGGCGGAGATGAGTTGGGTGCTGGTTGGCGCTACGGCGAAGATGTCGCTTGCTTTGGGATGCGCCGAGTCGACTGTGTGGAGGGTGAGGTATTGTTTCGACTGGGGGCTGTTAGAATGGTGTTGGGGGTAATACAGAAGGTGCGTACCATATTGACGTATCTGCAGCTCCGACGACCTGTATTCTGGGCGCGGTTATCGTGGCATGCGCGGAGTTTGGAGCTGAGAGCTAAATTCCAGCTCGATGTCGTCAGTACGGGCAACACGAGAACGCGACCATCCCACTTGAGCCCCACCAAACACCAACGAGGACCCCTAGCTTGACCGCCAATCACACCCCGCCGCGCCCGACAGCTCCCCATCCACGACTAGGCATGCCATTGACTCTCTCGCGATTCTCCAGAGCACTGTTGAAAGAGTCACAAAGCGGCAGCCTAAAGCTACCCTCCCATCTACGCCTGACTCACCCTCCGTTGCCATTCCTTCACACGAAACCCACGTTCACAACACTCCCCCCCCGCACCTTCACCACCCACCCCTCCAACATGGCGCCCACCGATCCCGTCCCCGCCTCCAAAGACGCCCTGTCCGCCAACCAACCCATCGTCATCTCCGGGCCCTCTGGCGCAGGCAAATCCACCATCCTAAAGCGCCTCTTCGACGAGTTCCCCGGCAAATTCGGCTTCAGCATATCGCACACTACGCGCGGGCCCCGGGGAGAGGAGCAAGATGGCAAGGAATACTACTTCGTAACCAAAGAAGAGTTTTTGGATTTGGTAGAGAAGAAGGGGTTCGTGGAGCATGCGCAGTTTGGTGGAAATCACTATGGTACGAGTGTCAAGGCTGTGAACGACATTGCCGAGAAGGGACAGATTTGTATTTTGGATATTGAGATGGAGGTAAGTCTTTGCCCACTGTTTAGTACAAAGCGCATCTTTGCTGACAGTGTTGATTGCAGGGCGTTAAGCAAGTCGCGAATCACCCTACGTTCCCTCGCCCGAGGTTCTTGTTCTTGCAGCCGCCGTCTATGGAGATTCTGGAGAAGCGGTTGAGGAGTCGCGCGACAGATAAAGAGGAGGCTATCTTGAAGAGACTCAATCAGGCGAAGGTCGAGATGGAGTTTGCGCATAGTGGACAGGCGCCGCATGACAAGATTGTGATTAACGACGATCTGGACAAGGCGTACAAGGAGGTCAAGGAGTTTGTTGTTGGTAGCGAGGCATGAAGACCAGCGAGAGAATGAGAATTTCAGATGATACCACAGGAACGAGTCAAGAATGCGAAGAGATGCAAAAGGTGTTATGATACGATTCTTTTTTTCAAATTATGACTATCTAAGCCATAAGGTTCATCAGATACCGTCGTAGAAAATTCAGCAAAGGCCGTGATACCACTTTGGGATTACACAGCCTCAGAGCTTGACTCTATTTCCATTTGTCTCATCATATGAACCGTGTATGGCTGGATGAATCTGGCTTGTTCGACCAAGCGCGTAGTAGCCCATCAACTCCAACCGTTGTCAGAGAGTGTCTACCCTCAGATCCGAAAAGTGTGTGGGTGAATGAACGTTCCTCGCCTCAAGAATAAGCCCCATTGAGTTACCATCCGTGACACCTTGTTTGACCAAAGCGCAGGAAGGCAATCGCATAACCATAAACTGGACGAGAAGACCCTCCATACCTGGCGCTTCCCGGTGTCTCCCTCCTCCTCCCAGTATTGTAGCGAACCTCAGCACGTGAGCAAGGTAGCCAACGGACTCATATCATCATCCAGATGTCAGCCCCTCCACCCACGGCCTCGGAAAGCCAACCAAAAGGGAGTGCGAACGGGTAAAGAGACGCGGAAAGAGTCGTAGTCGGTAGTGGAAGCCGCGGCTTCTATGGCGGTTCGTTGCTGAAAGTGCGATCGCGAAAGATCGTTGTCCGGGGACTTTCTCCCAAAGCGCGAGACGAGACACCCGTGCGGGCGCTCTGTGCGTAAGCTTCGTTGCGATTCTTCGAGCGAGGAACGTTGGAGGAAGAGAGAGGTGGGTGACGGAAACTTTTTAAGATGGGGCGGAGGCCGGGGGCCGAGCTAGGCGCGCTAGGCAGAAGCGGACTGGCGCCTGCAAGGGTGCCTGGAGAGCTTTGGTGCATCGCCTGTTTCTTTGCTGAGCGCGTCGTCGGTGAAGAACATAAAGTCATCCGGTCTGCTGCGCGCGTAGCAATCCTATTCACTGCTGCCGGTCTCGAAACATCCCCACGTGACTGGAAAGTTCCATACGAGCGCGTACGAATTACTTTCTCGTCTAAGCTTGGGATCAACACCGCAACCTCGCGCAAAGCTTCGCAACAACCAACACCCGCACTTCGAACGCGCCCAGATACAGGGACGCAATCATAAGAGATGGCTCTTTTCGGTCAGGCCGCACCGGCCGCATCTGCCAGCTCCACCACCGGCGACACCAGCAAAGACGTCGAAGTCCCGGCCGGCCAACTGCCCAGCGACAGCATATCTGACCTCCAATTCTCGCCAACGAACGACTTCCTCGCCGTGGGCAGCTGGGACAAGAAGGTCTACATCTATGAGGTCAACGGCAATGGCGCGCAAGGAAAGTGGATATTCGAATGCCAGGGTCATGTTCTGGGTCTCGGATGGTCAAAGGTACGTTTAGCAACATGTTTGGCAGTCATGTCCGAATACTAACATAGGCAGGATGGCACTCGTATAGCAGCCGGCGACTCAACAGGCATGCTCAACATTGTCGACTTCCGCACTGCCCCCGCCAGCGGCACCGTCCCTGCGCAACAAGCCAAGGCCCACGAGAACGGCATCAAGTGCGTCCGCTGGTTCCAGACCGGCGGCAAGGACTACGTCGCGACTGGTTCCTGGGACAAGACCGTCAAGTTCTGGGACCTCCAGGGTGCCGAGCCCGTCGGTACTCTGACGTGCCAGGAGCGCGTCTACAGCATGGACATCAAGGATCAATTGCTCGTCATCGCAACCGCCGAGCGCCACATCCACATGGTCAACCTCTCGAACCCCACAACCATCTACAAGACCATCACCAGTCCCCTTAAGTGGCAGACAAGGGCCGTGAGCTGCTTTACAGATGCGACTGGCTTCGCCGTGGGCTCCATCGAAGGACGATGCGCCATTCAATATGTCGAAGACAAGGACACCAGGTAAGCATTCCCACGTCTACATATTTCACCACACCATCTAACTCATACCCAGCCTCAACTTCTCCTTCAAGTGCCACCGCCAGCAAGACCCCGCCAACCGCGACATCGCAAAGGTCCACTCCGTAAACGCCATCTCCTTCCACCCCCAACACGGCACCTTCTCCACCGCCGGTTCCGACGGCACCTTCCACTTCTGGGACAAGGACGCCAAGCACCGTCTCAAGGGCTACCCCGAAGTCGGCGGCAGCATCGTCGCGACGGGCTTCAGCAAGGACGGAAACATTTTCGCCTACGCCGTCAGCTACGACTGGAGCAAGGGCTACGGTGGCAACACGCAAAACTACCCCATCAAGATCAAACTTCACCCCATTTTGGGAGACGAGTGCAAGCCCAGGCCTGGAAGTAAGAAGAGGTAATCCCTGAGTAACTCGGGGATTTCCTTTTTTCTTTCCTGTTTGATTTGTTGGCACTTTTGCTGACAAGCCGTGTCTGAAGAAGCGGAGATGAGAGCGGAGACGACAGCGGAGACGAGAGAGAAGGCGAAAGCGGCAGGCATCGAAGCTTTGTTGGCTGCGAGTCTGCCGCCCGGAAAGCGACCGAGTCGTGCATTTCGAGGTCTATAAGAACGGTGCGTGCGTACTTGGTTTTGTACAGATCGACATTGCTCGGCCGCACGCTACGTACTCTCTGTGCTCGATCAAACGATATCACGGTGTTTGATGTTTTTTCTTGGTTTCCTGCATTAGCGTTCAAGGGACTGGCGTATAGAGAGATATAGTATCATGGGCTGTGGAGGCTCCAGAGTAGGATAGGCAGGAAAATGTAATCTTGTTACTGTAAGGCCTTTTCGTTGACTGTAATTGCAGGGTGCGTGGGCATGTTGTGCTAGTGCCGTCTTCTAGAGTGCAGTTGTATTGACTATGTGGGTAAAACATCAAGGCTCCGAGCAGAAACAAAAGTTACTGATACTCAATGCGCATGATTGATCACATCAGCTGCTTGACAGCAAACCCGGTCCCCCATGTATATATAAACTCTTCAATTTTCCCTCCATCCTGCCTCCAAGCAGTCAACTACCCACTCACCCACTCACCCACTCACCCACTCACCCACTCACCCACTCACCCCTCCCCCTTCTCTCCCATCTTCTCACATTGCCACCGCCATGCTAACAAACCACCCAGTCACCCGGCCAAGCATCTCACAGCTCCACCTTTCGCCCCGCCCCGCCCCCCTCGCTCGTCTACACCATTCCCTTGTTTCCATGTTTTCGCGCTTCCCTGCGCGTCGGGACGCAGACACACTCTATATCTCCCGGATGTCCAAAGTACCAGTACCAGCGATTTTCCTTACAACCATCCACCTGCCCCCTTGCGTGGGGCCCTCTAGATTGGGGGACAGACAAGCATACCACCCGCACAAGGAGACTTGCAACCTAGCCTTCAGAGAGGGGAATTTGTTGCTTGTCAGATATGTGTGGATCGGCCTACCAATCTATTGTGTTTTGTTTTGCCACTGGTTTTGCGCGACTTTGTTTGGGGGGAAGGGGGCCGATGGCACGGGGTAGGAGGTAGGAGGTAAGTGGACTTTCTCGTTCGTGATGGGGAATGGGTGAGTGAGTGGGTACGTCGGAGGTTTCGGGGAACCTATGAATAAAAGGGTTGGAGATGGGGCGTGAGAAAAGGCTGGAACGAGGTATGTTGTTCTGCTTTGGGATTTGAGAACTTTGACCGTGAACAGGAATGCGCCGTCGTCATTTTAGAGTGGAAGAAACGAGATGGGGAGCTGTGGGAGGGAGTGTCAAAAAAGAGGCTGTGGAGACAACTTTCTGAGCTGGTGATGGTAGGGCGCATGATGAGAATGAGAATAGACTGGGAACATGAGATATCTTAATCCAGCTTCGTTGCTTCAATAAAAGGGCAGAATGCACAATGCGGCATGATCAGATTGTAGTTACGCCCTTCATATTCCAAATGTAGATGTCGTGACTTCATCGCAACCACGGTACGCAACTTCCACGCCCAACATCAGCAATGCACACCTGCCATATAAGGTTCGTCTACACGACGCTCTCATTACCTCAAATCATCTACAACTTCCCCTCCACATCCCACTCCGCTTCCCAGATTCCAACGCACAACACCTCCCAAAATGCACCTCCGCAAAATCCCCTACTCCCTCGTCTTAACCGACACCGCCGCCATAGCCGCCAACACCGACTCCTCTAACCCATCATCCCGCTCCCAACGCTTCAGCACCGCCCACCACCACCTCTCAGAAATAATCCCCGTCGTCCCCTCAAACCCACATTTCACGCACGAAACACCACCCTGGACACCCTACGGCTACACACTCTGGCACCCCTTAATCGCCTCCTCCCAAAACCTGTCCGAATACCACGAAATACTCCTCCCTAGTTTCCTCTACGAAGACCTACTACGCTGCCACAGCGCGTGGGTATCGACATCCCGCATCCCCACCTCCCTCCTCAACGACGTCGTCGAAACACTGCTCTGCACTAAATCAGGCAAGAAACTCGCTGGTCTCTTAGATGGAAAGCGGCAATGGTTCATCCGCCTTGATCAGATGTCGCCCAAAGACTCGCTCATGGGAGGCAAGCTTCCTAGCTCGACCTGCGAAGACGTCATCACAAAGATCTGTTCTAGTATGCGCGCGTACGGCTGTCTGACACGCGAGTTTGAAGACGCGAGGAAGGACGGGAGGGAGATGGAGATTAAACTCGTGTTGAATCCGTGGGATGAGGGTATGGATGCCGGAAAGGAGTTTCGTGTGTTCGTTCCGCCGCCGGCTGCGAAGACCGGACGAGAGGTAACCACGGCGGAGTTTGAGATTAGTGCGATCAGTCAATATAGGTGGCCGATGGGGTTTGAAGCGCCGTGGGGGTTCAACTTGGAGCGAACTGTTGAGCTGGTTGATGTGGGGGCGAAGAA
Organism: Alternaria infectoria; assembly: GCF_024043175.1. Lineage (NCBI taxonomy): Eukaryota > Fungi > Ascomycota > Dothideomycetes > Pleosporales > Pleosporaceae > Alternaria > Alternaria infectoria. Next base: position 203,692 of record NW_026250691.1, read on the forward strand.
GGTGTTGGAGGATATTGTGACGTACGCAGAGAAAGAGTTGAGTGAGGAGATCACGGGATTGCTGCTGAGGTATGGGTTTAGTTATGATGTTGCGCTACAGCAAGATGGGAGTGTGCAGTTGGTGGAGATCAATCCTTTTGGCGCGCTGTCCGGGTGTGGAGCTTGTTTGTTCAATTGGGTTTTGGATGGAAAGGTGCTGTATGGGTTGGAGGAGCCGGAGTTCACTGTGACGGTGGAGGAAGAAGGATAGGTGGCTGTTTGTGTGTCTTTGTGCATTTTGCACTATGTACTGGATCTTTGCGATCTGCGGATGCTGGCGGTTGACCTAACGTCCAAAGAGACTTCTAGTCTGTCGGCATCTTCTCGGAAACGGCTGTCGCTTTTGAGCTATAGTGCTATGGTCAAATCTTAGGCCCGTCATCAGAAGGCCCATCAATCTGCCCGTGCATTTTCCTCATTACCCGCTCTTGCGTTTCTCCGCGCCTCATCGCTCCTGAGAAGCTCTCCAAGCGTCTTGAAGTTAACCGGCTTCGTCATGAAGTGATCAATCCCCGAACTCCATGCCTCCAACTTGGCACTCGAAGATGCTAAGCCAGTAAGTGCGACGATGGAACATCGTGGCAGATTGTTACTCCGCTCGTATTCACGAATCGCACGTGTAGCGCTCATACCGTCCATGACCGGCATAGACATATCCATCAATATAACGTCATATTTGCGCGCACCTTCCTGGTACTTATGCAGTGCTTCTTGTCCGTTCGACGCTTGTTCGAATGGAAGGCCGTGTTTCTTCATGAACGCGACGAGCAGTCGTCGGTTCAGCATGTTGTCGTCGACGATGAGGGTGTGCGATATCACAGGATCCTCTTCCTGAGGCGACGTAACCGAATGCTGCACACTTGTGGATCCAGCGGTAGAAGGAGCGACTGCTTCAGGTGACGTCAAGCTGAGAGACTCCATGGAATTCTGCATCGACTTGGTTGGTGTAGAGGGGTGTGATTGTTGTCGAGGCTGTGGCAGTGGACTAGAGACTCCGGCAGGTTGTAGGTTTTCGGCGGGATGTTCAAAACGATCCAGGCATCGGTTGAGAACCCATGCGAGCTTGTAAGGTCCACACGGTTGCGTGATGATCTCAACTACCGACTCACGATTGGTAACGCGGACATCGGAGCGCAAAGTCGCTGCTTCGAGTGCATCCATCCCCACAAAGATGGTCACTGGGGCGCGCTGGCCGTTGGGCCTCCGTTTCCGGATCGTGGCGAGGTAGTCAAAGGACAACTCCGGGCAGATGACCATGTCGGCGTCATGACCTTCCCACTCGTGCGTCTTCACCACTTCCATCTTAAGATGTGTCTCCAAGGTATAAACCAGTGCGTTGGTGAAGCGTAACAGACCTTCGTCCGTTTTGGAGACCGTGGTGTCTTCGGTTGGTTTTTCTATCTTCTTGCGAAGGATGCATATTCTCCGACCTTCTAACCTTGGTAGATAAGACAGAAACTGCGCTCGTTCAGTCGTCATCGCACCGGGTATTTCTGGTTTGTTAAGGGCAAGTTTGACAATGAGTTTAGTGCCGGTTTTTGGGTCACTGCTAACTTCAACCTTGCCGCCGTTCGTGTCGATTATCTGACGCACGATACTCATGCCCAGGCCTGTACCCGGGGCGTGAGGATTCTCCTGGGAGAATGGCTGGAAGAGGCGGTTCGCGAGAAAACTAGAACTCATGCCCGAGCCAGTGTCCGTAATGGTGAGTGTGATCGCTGCAGGCGCATCGGCATTTTCAGCTAGCTTGTTGGATCTCAAGGAAACATGAATGTACCCCGTTTCAGTATACTTGACAGCGTTACCAAACAAGTTCATCACGATTCTTCTCCACGATCCAATCGGAAATGAAAAGACCCAATCATCATCGTAAGCCAAATCGAAAACGACAAAACGTGCTCTGCGCGGAGGGAACGAGATTGCGTGTTCATCTGTAGGCGATATAGGTGCTTCCATGAGCTTGGAGGTGGCTGGAATGTATGATGACCCAGAGAACACTGCTTCTACGACCTCTTCGGTTGCGATTCCAAGATCAAATGCGGAAACCTTTCTTCGCCGGCTCTTCACTGGCTTGGAAGATAGCCGTATTGTATTCTCGTTTTTCAGTTTCTTCGAGGAAACTATCTTCATTTCTTCGCTGATTTTGGCGTAGTCCATGACGTGGTTGATGGTATCAAGGAGCGTCGTACCGCAAGCGTGCAAAGAGTTCATCATACTCGTCTGGAATGAGTCCAACGGCGTGTCTTTGATGAACTCTAGTGTACCAAGTATTCCGTGCAAGGGCGAACGTAACTCATGTGAAATGGACGAGATGAATGTCGATTTGGCCTGTGATAATCTCTCAGCTCTTGCAAAATCGTTAGCTTAAGCGCTTACTTACCTGATCCAAGGCCGCGGCATCTAGTCGTGAGAGCTCTCTCATGATCGAGTGACTGAAAATCTTGAAATATGCCATGTCCACAGATGCGGACAGTAGCCTGTATGGATCATTACTCCAGCACAGACAGCCGGCAAACCATCTAGCCCTTTCAAAGTCCCAAAAGGGAATAAAAGCGATACTGCGTGCTTTGGGAAACATCGCCTGGATAGCAGCCGATCCCCGCTGCGGTCGGTCGTTGGTCTTGCGTTTCGATGGCGGGGCAGGCGTCAGATGTTCAGCAACCTTAGGGCTCGAAATCGATTCCTCGCTCGAGGATAAGGAACAGCCTTCAGCGTTGAAGGTAAAGATCTTGCCATGTGGATATTCGTGAAATAAGCGGGAAAGGTCAGGCTCCAGCAAAGTCCCGTATTCCGACTCCTTGTCGCTCGGCGTTGCTACTCCAAGTAGCTGACACATTTTGGAACTTGACGAAGAAGTGCCGCGGGCATAACCTTCGGTACTGTTGGAGCTTGCCTCATCGCTTGAAGATCTAGATCGATACGACTCGGAGGGGGCATCAGTATCGCTTCTTGAGGCGCTGTTGCCGCGCCGCTGCCCCGCGCTTGCCGCAACGCTCGCATCTAGGATCAGCACTCCGTCAAGATCGCTTGAGCTCATCAACACATTTGCAGCACGCGAGAACATCGACTTCGAGTCAGTGGGTAGAATAGAGTCCTCTAGATTTATTGCATCGAGTCAGTGCGTATCTCATGTGAAGCTTGGAGAGATAGTCCTTACGAAGTGTACCGATCGACCGATGTCTATTGGATCTGGCACGACTCGTCTTGGCCATTGCTGATGGGGATTGAACAGAAGTAGTCTGCTTCGTTTCGACTTTATCTCGCGTATCCTTCGCTCCGTCCATATCCGTTTTGGACGCCGCGGAAGAGTAATCTGACGGTGTCTGAACGACTGCTGTCAAATCGTGCCGAACGTCTCCGTCGAAAGGAGACAGAACAGATGCGCCTTCTGCGAAGGAGACAAGCCCCCGAGTGAACCTTTCTCCTCGCCTGTACTGATCTCTGATCGTATATGTGTTCAGATAGCTCATGACCGTAGAACCAAGGTCCCTTAACAAAGAAAGTTCTTCTTCGGAAAGACCGTCTCGAACCTTGTTGTCGAAGATGCATAGCGATCCGACTATTGCGCCGTTGGGAGACATCAACGCGACGCTGGCGTAGAAGCGCATATCAGAATTCCCTTGGACATCGTCTCGAAAGCATGTCCCCTTATTCTTCGTGAGGTCGTTGATGATAAAGACTGGGTTCTCATTTCGGTTCAGTTCCAGGACCTTTTCACATATGCCCCAGCTCCGCGGGATGCTTACGTTCCCAAGCCAACAGCTGTTTGGAGCGTCCCCTGGTGCTTCTGGCCGCAACGGTAAGTCACAAGTCGCCTCCGCAAGTATGTGTTGTCGTTCATCGTCGAGGAGCGATATCATGGACCGCTGGGCCCCCATCCGGATAGCTGTAAGTTGACACAAGGCTGTCAGAGTCGAATCTGGGGATAAGCGGGGTACATGGTTTTCCAGATTGTCGACATGAGGAATATTGCGAAACGCCGCGCCGTAGAGGAGCAGCACATCGCGCTCTCTTCTCATCCCATAGCGGTCCGTTTTGGTCTCATCGCGGCTGTCCAAATGTTGACCCATGATGCGTAGTACGAGCGACTAAATCACGAAAGGTCGGAGGCGTCCACTAGCTTTCTCAGGCTCCATGCTTCGCCGTTGCAACAGTAGAGAGAAACAGTAAATACTTGCATTCAACAAACATCAGACATCGTGAGGTATGAAGTGAAAGTTTGCATATCGCCACGCGAGACGAGCCGACTCAACACAGGCGGCCATAGGACTTGCGGGTCGGCAGGGAGCTAGCGTAGCTTTTCGCACCTGAGTGCGCTAATGCACTCTGGTACCTTCTCACTGGCCACCTGCGTGTTCCGCATTCCCATTGCATCTAGATTTGCCCTAGGGCATCTAGAAGTGTGTATGGACAATCTGCAATCTCGGTCCCTCAAAGTGCACTCCAATGACAGGCGAGATCGGCCTCTAACGAGGGCTAATCTCACTCGGCTGCAGATGTGGCGAATCTGGCGAATCTACAGCGTGCTAGCTGTGGCTATTTGTAACGTAAGCGGCTGGCATATGCAGATACGCACTTGTGCGCGATGTAAGACTTTCAGACAACGATTTGCGGATGGAAGGCTGATGATGGAAGAGTGCTGGGCGGAGGGCAGGACAACGGCAACGTCAAATGACGAAGCTATTTCGGCGTCTCGATGTTAGCGCCTTGGCAAAGTCATCCGCGAGGTCGCGGGCTGCAACTTGCGTTCGCTACCCAGCAGAACTTGCGACTGCAGCACCTGAGAGACCAACGACATTGTGACATAAGTACTTCAGTATCAACGAAGTCATTGGGCTTGCGTTTTGTCGGCTCACAAAGAATGTGCTACTGAGGTAACTACCTAGGTAGGGATAGGAAACACCGAGATTACCCAAAAAAGAAAGACTATTGAACGGGAAACATTGATCAGTCTACCTGCAAAGCATCATCATTTCTCAAGCATTGATCTCGCGCATACTCCTCATCATCATGACCGTGTATGTCGGTCACGTACTTCTCAAACTCGTTGACAACCCGGACTGCCTGGTCTACATGCGCGTAGCGCAGAGATTCCTTTTTGTATCGCGCGAGCTGGCGAGCTGTATTGATCGTGTTCCTGATCTGGCGGCCATTGAGTTTGTGCCGGGCGAGGATGTCGAGCTTTTTGCTTATCTCCTCGGTGTTGATGTTCTCACCAGCCTCCGACAATGACTTGACAAAGTTCCTCCAGACTTCCCAACGGCCGTCTCTGTTCAGCGGCGGGTAGTGGAGCGCAAGCTGTATGCGTGACTTGAACGCTTCATCGAAGGTACCGATGCGGTTTGTCGTCAAGATCAAGATACCATCGTAGTACTCTAGGACGCGCAGGAACACGGAGACCAGCGCGTTGCGTTGAAGATCCATCTTTGTTCTCTCTTCGAGGAAGACATCTGCTTCGTCGAGTAGAACCACACAGTTCCAATTGTTTCCGATGAACAGGGCAGATTCGAGGTATTTCTCCACGCTTTCGGCATCTGTCCCGATATCGCCGCAAGTCACCCTATACAAGGGACGATGAACAAGCTCTGCGATGCTTTCTGCTGTGAGAGTCTTGCCAGTACCTGGACCACCATGGAGCAGCATGATGAGCCCTTCACCCTTTCCGTCCATAAAATCGGTCTTGATATCGCTGCTTTTCTCAATGTGAACTGTAACCAATGCTTTTACCAGGTCCTTCTTGCCTTCCTCAAGGACTAGTCGATTATCGAAGACACCGCTGTTCCATTTGATATCTTGAATGTGTTCCACAAGTAGTGTGTCTGTGTTGATGATCAGCATTCGTATGACTGAGAGATCCGGTGAACGTACTCCACTTCTTGTTGTGAAAGCCGTATCCCTTCATAGTTGCCGGCAGCATTAGTGCAAAGGCACCACCTGGGGGTTCCTCTTTCTTCAACTCTTCACTGCTGAGTTCGCTTTGGGATGTCCGGTCATCATCGCGGCCATGCATCAGCTTGTAAGCTTCCGCATCGACCATATACCGCAAATTAGCCTGGCTGTGTAAGCAGAGCTCTTTTCCACTAATATTGAGATCTTACAAGCTGCGACTCAAGGCCCAACGGAGGCGATTGGTAATTCACGTATCTTCGTCGTCGGCAACTCCAAAAAGTATTACCGCGTACGCGCAAGCTAGATTCAACCCCGTCTCCTGCGTAGCGTATAGGATACACTGAAAGGTCCTTGATCTTTACCTGATCTAAGCTAGATGACCATTCGATGTGCATCGTAGTGTGTTTTTGGAAGAAGTTGCCATCGTACTCCCAAGACCAGCATTCCATTTCGATTGTGTTTGGACTGAGTAGAAGGCACGATTTTACACTGAAGGCACGGTACTGGCTTTCAAACATCGTGACCACTGTATCATCTGGTCGGAAAAGCATCAGCCAATGTTTCCGGCTTACCAATCCCGCATCAGACAGCTGTTCCAGCTCCCCGTAATCCAAAGCCAAACGCTCGGTTATGTAATCAGACAACACCTTAAGATCCTTTTGTTGTTGTGGCTCCAGTGCTTGTGCCCGAGGTCCAACAAAGACATGTTTTAATTGGTCCAATTTCGGATACGGGTGATCAAGATCCTCGTCGAAATACCACTCGTCCATTATTTCCGCGTTCTGGTCTTGCAACGTGTGCAGAGCTTCCTCAAGGTTTTCCGATAACTTTAGCCGCTCAGAAGTCGCAATCGCTCTCGGTCCATCATGTTGAAGCACTCGAAAGTATGGCTTCATGTCGATACCTATATCCTCAGGCACCGAAGGCACAGGAATACGTATGAATGCGTCTTTGATGTTGTCATGGTAAGCTTCGCAATCGTAGTCGATAAATATCGCAAAACTGAACCCGAGGCATTCGCCCAAGTAGTTGTCCACATCTCGCAGGCGGTCTTTGCCATGTAGGGCTCTGGCTTGATGGTCGGATGCGATCATAGCTGGAGTGTCGCGATAGTAGGATCTTGAGGGGTGGCTCTCATGATATTTTCGTGTACCGGAGCAGGTCACACAATGTATGGTAACTTGTTGCGCGACAGATTCGTCTGTTGATAGACGTGCTCGCTTGGAGATATCAACCTCAGGCGGTTGCTGGGTGGAATGGTGCGTACTGGCTGTTAGAGCCTCGTCGGGGCTTTGTAAGCGCTTTCTTTTGGCATGGGCCTCCATGTGGTATAACTCAGTATTAGACATACGATGGGAGAGTCTGGGTTGCTCGTTGATGGCGAGAGGATGAGTGCAGCTGAGTTAATGTATACATCGTTCCTCACCGGTCAAAGGGGGCTTGGACGAAAGCTAAACTTGTTTAGGTACAGCGCCACCAAGCCACATGGTGCATGCTGCATGCAAGCTCCTGAAAACCCTGTTCCACATTCAAGGCCTCCTATACTACCTAGGTATATCTGCCACACCGGTTTATCGCTGCCAGAAATCACAGTCCTGTAGACACTTCTGTAGATATCGTACAGCGCTCGTCTATTCTGTAGATCTTGCAGATCGCTGTACGTTGTGTACCATTGATAATCTTGATCGACACGTAATGGCGATTTCATACTCGCTCTTCTTCAAATTACGCTTTAACTATACTGCGCAACCTGTGCATCTCTTCCAAGAGCTTACGTGGGTCTCGGTTCTCGGGAGTAGTGTCTTGAAGCTTGGAGAGAAAACGAGGAGGGCGCTGCATTGGCACTGCGTCCGTTCGTCTGTGCAGATGTCCAACAGGATTATACCTATGATCATGAGAATAGCCTGGCGGGCCAGTTGCTCTCAAAGCAGGATTGGATAGTTGTTCCCGTAAATAATCCGCCCTTTGTGATAGTTCACGGCTAGTGTGCCGGTCACTCGCGCGATTTCGTAACTGGTTTTTTCCGGCTTTCTGCTGAGTAAACAGCGACCGAGGGGGATGGTCAGAGTTGTCTATTGAGACGCCAGAGTCCACATCCTGGACTGTAGAAGTGTCGCGCATTGCTATCCTGTGTTGACGAGCTAGACTTTTGGCATAGACTTCAATGTTCCGCTGCCCAAGATCGTTGTCTGACGGAATATACTCATCGGATCGGTTGCTGGTCTCCTCAATGTTTTCGAATCCATCCTCGCGCTGTTCCCGAGCTGTAATTTGCGCTCCACGGCTGGTGACAGGCTCGACTTTGGCGGGTCGGTTGAGAGGCTGCCCCAAAGCCATAAACTGCGCTTTACGACGCTTGCAAGCGTCTGTTGTGCGGTCTTCTGAGATCGTGTACTTTAGGTCTCCGCGAAAAGATCTGTACCCTGAGCAAAGCGTCCGGTCATTGGCGATTGCTGGAGACCGACTATCAGACTCGTCAATACGTTGTGTCCGGGCGCTTCCTGAGGATACATCGGCAGGTGTCGTTTGCTGGGTGCTTAGCTTGCGCATGGTTTCCTTCTGCGCACGGGGAAAACCGTTAACCTCAGGTGCTTTGGGTCCATCAATGTCCTGGCTGCGATCCGCAATCATGCTGGTGGGGCGAGAGTCACGTTCCAAGCTGCCAGCACGTGGCCTCCGCCAGGCTGGCTCTGTGTCACGGTACATGCTCGCGGGGTCGGTGTAGGAGTAGCCATCGCCTGGACTCATCATACCTGGCTGAGGCCCGCCACGCCAATAGTTTCCTTGCATCCGGCCATCGCGCACAGCTTCCATCTGCACAGGCGTCATTTGTTGACCGTTAAAGTTGGATGGGTGCGGGAATGAGCTCGTGGGGCCGTCCATCCCAGGGTGGACGTGCTGCATTCCCTTAGACTGTACTGGTATGTTGGGACTTCCATCCACAGAGGTCTGGCGGGTGTCTCGTTGCATCGAGTGGGGAGGAAGACCAACGAACGGCCCTTTCTGCCCATCTCTCATTGCTTGCAGCTGTTTTGCTTGCTCCGGGTTCAAGTTTTCCAGGGGTTCCTGAGATACTAATCCGCCCTGCTGATGGGCAAGCATAGCTTGTTCTTGCTGCCGATGCATGAATGCTTGCTGGGCGGTCAATTGCTGCTGCATCATCGCAGGAGTCATTATTTGGGATGATGGGGACGCGGTTCCCTCGGCTGTTTCAGGTCGGTTTGGCTGGACCGGCGGCTCGTGCGGTCGTTGCCAGACATCGTTGAGATAGTCTTTACGATGCTTGCGTTGTTGCTCGAGCTGCTTGTTGACTTCAGCTGTTTGCGCAGCTGCGTTAAGGATCTCGCCGGACGGGGTTGGCCGCGCAAACGTGGGACGGTCATTCTCGTGCCTTTCGGTTACTGGGCTTGGAGATTGAACATGCGCTCTCCTTCTCTTGAGATCCGCTCGGGGCGTTTCTCCCAAGCCTGCCGGTATACCTGTCCAACGAGGTGGGGTAGGGGTGCCGTCGTCCCTCCGAAGGCTGTACGTTGATCCTGCCTGCTTGATCCCTGCCTGCTCACCAAACTTTGGTCGCGCAGTATCAACGTCGTACGTATACCCATACGAAGCTTTTTCCGCCTTGATGGGCCCATGCTTCGCTCTTGTTCGTCTGGATGGCGTCGGATGCACGAGGCCACCCGGTGTGGTCTGGTACGGTCGAGCTGGGTGGTTGATAGGTGGTGGTGTGTAAGTGTTGGGTGGCGGCGCAAAAGTGCCGGGTGGTGGTATGTAAGTGTTGGGTAGTGGTGTGTAAGTGATGGGTAGTGGTGGTCGTGTGTAAGTGATAGGTGGTGGTGGTGCGTGTGCGTATGGATAGCTTGAGGTAATCATCGTGCGACTGCCTGTCTATGGATATGTACTCAAAGTGTCGGCAGGCTGAGCATCAGTAATCCAACGAGGTTTTGGTGCTCGTCGGGATATTTGCCACGTAATATTGGTGGTCGCGTGGCTGCTTGCGGTGACATAGAATTCGTTGAGCTAACCTGAATCCAAATCTAAAAGATGGACTCGCGGATTTTTGCGGTGCAGCGTGTTCCTCGGTTTTGAAGCAGGCTTTCGTTACGGAAGGGTGAGTCTCTGTGCAAGACGAGCGGGAAATAGCGGTGTGGGCGCAAACACCAGTCCTATGCGACGGTTTCGTCGACAACGTAGTTGGGCGACTCTATGAGGTAGAATAAAGGTGGCGAGTGAAGGAGATGGCGACTTGCTATCTGATCGAAAGATGGTATTTGCGAAAGGGATTGGAAGATGCGCCTTTGTGCAGGAGAACAGGCTGGTGTGCGAGGACTGCGCGTGTCGACGTGTACGCAGCGTGCAGCCTTTCCTCGGCACAGCCTCAGCCTTCATGCACAGCCCGCTTTCCAACAAGTTGCCTTGATGGAAGGTCAGCGACCGCCCGCATTGCTAGATTCGCAACTATTCGGCAGCTTTGCATGCTAGATCGGAAAACTATCGCATAGTCAACATGTCTGTTATAGTGGTGCGCGACCCACATGCGTCCTGGTACACAGCAGCGCCAGGCCAGGAGTAGGCATACTCAACCAATCACAAGATGCGCAGAGAAGGCTAAAAATTGTAGGAACCGAAACATCGCGGCGGAAGCGTATCGGGCTGCCATCGAACACCTCAAGAATGAGCTGGACATCTCTCTCGACGATTCAGTCCCTCATAAGTTCCAAGCGTCCATAAAGGATGTCTTCAGCGTGGTGGAGAATGCCAAGAAGGATTACGAAGACAAGGGCAAGCAGGACAAGCATGCAGAGATGAGGCAATCGCTCGAGAGGCTGTCCGGGCGCATCATGTACTATGGCAAAGTCATGGACACCCTGGCGCAGCATCACCCGGAGTATGTGGCTCTGGTGTGGGGTGCCATGAAGTTCGTTCTGACGGTATGTCACCCCAAGTTCAAGCCCGCGCTTTCGAACGTGGGGTACTGACGCGCTGTTTGCAAGGGCGTGATCAATCGAGCCATCCTCTTCGAAAAGCTATCGCAGGCTCTCATCGCTATTGGCGACGTGCTGCCACGCATGGATCTGAGTGCAGAGCTGTACCAGACTCAGTACATGGAAGCTGCACTTTCACGGCTGTTCACATACATCATTCTTTTCCTCCGGCTTTGCGTGCGTTGGTACAAGAAGAGCCCTCTGGGTCGGATATGTTCTGCCATCAAGACACCGTTCGAGCTTGGTTACCAAGACCTGGTGAACCATATCCAGGAGTGTTCGAAAGCGGTGGATGACCTTGCCAGCGCTGGCGCTCGAGCCGAAATCCGCGACGTCCATACCCTAGCCATGCTGCAACATGCGCAGATTCGAGAGCTTGATGCAAAGCTGGCGGGCGTGATGGAAGGGCAGAAGAAGTTTGCAGCCCACATTACCCAACTTCTACAGGTTGCAACTTCGCACAAAAGCATTACGGAGCGGATAGGTGTCGACGTCTGTAGCATAAGCAAGACAGTGTATCGTCTCGAGTTCAGCAGAGTGATGCAGTTCTTCGAACCCAAGGTATTGCCCGAGACGGCCCTGCTCAAAGTGCGATCACTCGTGCATCGGGACACGACGCCAAGCTTGCCTAGCGCTAACGAACAGAGAGTGCGCAAAACCATCCTGAATTGGGCTTTTGGGAAGAGGTCGTCGCTTCTCGTCGTTCAAGTCGGCATTCGTGCGCAAAAGCAAGCGAAAGAGCTGGCAACGAATGTGATCCAGAGCATGAAGCTCGGAAGTCAACACGTGTTCTGGAACCTACCTTCGGGCCGCACGTCTTCAGACGCGCAAACCATCGAGGAGCTGTTCAGAGGGATCATCTTCCAGGTACTTCAACACTCGGGTGATCTGTTCAACAGCTGTGCCGAGCAGTTGAACCTCTCAAAGATCCACGCTACTCATACGGAGCGCGAATGGGTCGATCTTGTCTGCCTCCTCTTTTCCAAATTACCGACAGCCTTCGTAATAATCGAGACCGAAGCGCTTCAGAAGACCTACCGACACGATCCTGACTGGAGCAAACGACTTTGCCAGTATCTTGAAATGATCGCTGACCGAAGCTCAGAAGCAGGTTGTGAGCTGAAAATCTTGCTCGTCCTGTATGGAAACTCTCATCGAGGCGGTGCGGCTGCTTCAAACTCGAAGAACGTCCGTGTCGCGACTTTGCAGCCGCCAAATCCAGTGCCTCCACATCTGCGGCACGTAGCGCGTCGATCCGGTTTAGTAGCCAAGGAATGGAAAATGCAAAGGCCAAAAGGACGAATATAGCGGGATATCATAGCCACTCAGTCCAAATAAAGAAATTGCAGTGTAGTTGACGGCATGGAGGGAGGGACAGACCCTTCAGGGCTGTCTGCAATCGAGGGGTGCACGTGACTTATCGATACGCACCTACCATCGCGCGAGCGCGACTGCCCATCATTTCGCGCCCGCATCATCACCTTCCCTCCCAACTTCATCCACCCAAAACCCATCACATCTCCATATCCACCCCGCACTACCACGCGATCTATCTTCATACCATCACCACTGAACTACGTCACCACACAATGATGCTCACGACATCCTTCTTCTCACACCAAATGCCGCACTACTCCGCATACACGCCACCGCGCTCATCACCACTATCCGAGCGCTCCTCAAATGCAGCCCCACGAACATTCGACTTCACCATGTCCTCACCTCTTAAGGAGAAGTCGGCGATGCCACAACGCGCGTTCAAGGCCAATCCGGTGATGCAGACGCGCGACGCCACGACGAAGCGCAGGAGGGACATGTTCTTCAAGCGCGTGCAAAACAACCGGGACGACAAGAAGTGGGAGTCGCGAGGCGAACAGGTACGCGATTCAATCGTACACAGACGCGATCAACGATGCTAATTGATGACGCAGATCCAACAACTCGACTTCGTATCTGAGCGGAAGCGCTGGGAAGCCGAAAAAGCGCGTCAAGCACCCCAAGAGAATGACGACATCGATGAAGAGACCATGGACGACGCGCCGTTACCTGTACTCCCAACTTACGCGCCTCAAACTGATCCCGAGATGAGCGAAGCCGACTACGTCGCCGCACAAGAAGAGTACGAGTTACAACAATTGATCGCGTCAATGGAGCAAGAATCGGATGCGCGGTCACAGCACTATGGTAGTGATGACGACGACTATGATTCGATATTCATGGAGTGCGCGACGGCGGGGCACGATCAGTATCAGCATCAACAGCAACGCGCGCAAGACGCGTTCGGAGGGGACGCGATGGACATGGACATGATGGATTGCTGAAGAACGATTCGAAAATCGGAGACTCTCGAGATTAGCAAGGGATCGCCCCAAAGAAGGCGAATTGGTGGTGACATCATAGCAGCTCTGCACATGTTGTAAGACGGGAAATTTGGCATCTCAGTATAACAGATTGCTTGGGGGGAAGGCATCATATGTACATTGGGTATCTGGGAAGAATGAAGCAGACAGGTTATCGCACAAGGAGATCACTGAGTCGGGCAGCCCTGATCCATATCCTGGAGCGCCTCCTGCGCAGCGTTCATATCACCCACAAGATCGGGCGGTGGAGAGCCAGCGGCTTGCATCTACATTAATATTAGCATTTGCCTTATCACACATGAGAAAGCAATCACATACCTTCTGCATCCTCTCAACAATATACTCCCTATCCTGCGCGTTGTCGTCACTGTACCCTTTCCTTTCGAACCTGCCCACAATCTCCCTAACCAGCGTCTGCTGCTCCTCATACCTCTTCAAATCATCCTTCTCGCACTTCTCCTTATTCTTGTCCATCCACGCTGGGAACTTGTCGTCTAGCTCCTTCATCGGCTCGTATAGGATATCCTTGTTGGTGAGCTGCTCCATCATGCCCATGAGCACTTTGCTGAAGTCCTCGTCGCCGCCCTCGCCCGCACCACCGAAGCCGCCTGATTCCATAGACGCGAGCATCTGCGCGAGGATATCGTCTTGGGAAGAAGACGCGGCGGCGGAGGTTGCGGTATCGGAGGAGGATTGCATGCGCTCCATAGTCTTCTTGATAGTCTCTTGGAAAGTCTTCTCTGCCTTTGCAGCAGTCGCCTTCTCAGACGAACCAGACGCCGCTTTCTCCTTCGCCTCGCCCGCCCCCTCACCCGCATGCGCATGCCCATGTTCATGCCCAAGCGCAGGATCTTCCAACGGATTCGCGCCCCCCATCTCCGCACTCATCTCCTTCATAATCTCGTCGAACTGTTTCTGGAAGTCGCCCTGACCAAGCAACTGCTCCATCTCCTTCTGCAGCTGTGCCTGGAACGCATCTTGGTCTTCCATCATGAGTTCCGCGGGGGAGATGTCAGAGGCTGGCCTGCCGGGTCCGGAAGACGACGGCGCATCGCTGGACTTGGGGTAGGCCGCTTCTATTGACGAGGCGGTGGGGGCTTTGGCGTCGAGCTTCGTGTTTGCGAATTCGTCGAGGACATCGTCGAGGTCGGAGAGGTCGTCTTCTTCGGGGTCGGAGGCTACCTCGGCGGGGGGAGGGGCAGTCGTTGTGGTTGTGGGTTTGGCGGGTTGCTGCTCTTCCTTCTTTGCGGCTGTGTCCGCCATCTTAGTGTGATCTCACTGCGAGATACAGGTAAAGCTTCTATAGGGTTCAAGAAACAGAAATAGGAACAGGCAAAGAAGATCGCAGCTACCTAGGCCAGACACATGCCATGTCAGCCTCGGCACGCGCATAGGCATTGGATCACATAAGCGGGGCAGGCACACCAGCGCCAAGACCTAGCGCGGGGCAGATCGCGCATCGCACCTTCCACCTTCGCGCGACGGGATCTAGCCCCGAATCCCAACGCTGCGGCGCCCGATAATTGTTGTCAGGTCACGTGCAACCGTAACTCGACTTCACCTGGTCCTCCTACCGTCTGCAATCCTCACCTTTACCGCAATCGTAGCACGTTAACAAGCGCGACGCCACACGCTCAAGCTCGCGATAAATAAGACGCCGTCTTTGCAGTTTTCTCTCTATCTTTACCGCACGCTCTGTCGGTATCTCAGCACGGAAATTCAGAGGACAAGCTAGAGGCGCAACGGCCAGCCTTGTACCTACACCGACACCATGTCTCTTTGCGTCAACAGGCTCTCGGAAGAGAGGTGCGCACTCTCGCTCTCCAGCGCCCATGATCTCCGCTAACGCAGCAGCCAGAAAGTCATGGCGACGAGACCACCCCTTCGGCTTCTTCGCAAAGCCCATGCGCGGCTCCAACGGCATGATGGACCTGAAGCGATGGGAATGCGGCATACCAGGAAAAGAAAAGACGATATGGGAAGGCGGTCTATTCAAGCTCGAAGTCGCATTCCCAGATGAGTACCCAACAAAGCCGCCGAAGTGTACGTCCCACACATCTCTCAGCCCATGCCCATTCCTCCTCCGCCAAACCCCAACCCCAACCTATCTGCCTAACAGCCAGCTAACCCGCTCACACAGGCAAATTCGTCCCACCCCTCTTCCACCCCAACGTCTACCCCTCCGGCACCGTCTGCCTCAGCATCCTCAACGAAGAAGAAGGCTGGAAGCCCGCCATCAACATCAAAGAGATCCTGCTAGGCATCCAATCCCTGCTCGACGAGCCGAACCCAGAGAGCCCAGCGCAAGCCGACGCGTTCAACCTGTTCAAAAAGGACAAGGCGGCGTATGAGCGCAAGGTCAAGCAGATTGTCAAGGAGAACCCGGCGCCGTAGTACGTTGTCAGAGCGCCAGGGGAAGAGCTACATATTGTCGGGGATGAGAGGGGGGGAGAGGTGGTGTACCGTGGGGTGAGGATGCCTTTTGGTTATATGTGACTGGCGGTGAGTGAGGGCCGTTATGGGGTTTGGGTATGGGATGGTATGGTCAGGCCTTGATGAGCTGTTATGCAGTGGTCAAGCTGTCTTCCACTCGGCTGCGGCGGATACTGCTCAGACGAGGTCGACATGCTCTTGCATTTTCTTTCTTTCTTTGCCTTTGACTACTTGGTTGAGGCGCGCTTAGTATGGAAACGTCCTTTTGATGAAACACGGATCCTGGCGTTTGGATGAGGTTCCCAAGCATTGTATGGGTCCTTATATGGTGGGAGAAAAGCCGCATGTGGCTATGATACCTGACTTTCTTCTCAGTCTCCTGGCATATTGCTCATGGAGTAATATACACGATTAATTCATCATTGTCGTATTCCATATTTGATATTCATGTGATCGGCTACACGAAGCCATGATAGCTGTGCGTATACTCAGTTATGATGCATGATCCCGCCGAAGCAACAAAACACACGAGATGAAGGACTGCACGCAACGAAGCAAAGAAACATATATTAAACCCATCCGGTCCCTCAGAAAACCCGGTTGATAAGAAGTCCAGCAGCCCTTTCGCCGCATCCTCACGACATTTGTCCAACAATCATCCTAATAGTACAAGCCTCGGATCTTACAGATAGTCACCGCGACTCCCCAATCCAAGTTTGTGTCCTTTGTTACCTTTGTTCACCTTTGCCTCGAGAACCCCAATATAGCAATACAGAAACGGCGACCTAGGTCTGGTGGTATAGCGCGTGCCGGTGTCGTCGTGTCACAGCCTTAGTATGGGCGGTATGCCGATCCGCCTCTTCCGCCACGGTATCCACCACGGTAGCCGCCTCCTCGTGGAGCGCCGCCGCCGCCGTAGCCGCCACCGTAGCCACCACGGCCGCCGTATGGTGAGCCGCGTCCGCCGTATCCGCCTCGGGGACCGCCTCGGCCGCCGCGTCCGCCTCGTGTCATACCGGGGAGGTTCGTTCGCTTTGGTACGACCTGGAAATATGTCAGCTTGCGTTCGCGCATTACGTGGAATGTGTTGTGTATCCCATACCTTTAGATTCCGGCTGCGAAACTGGCTGTTGTCAAGGACCAAGGCCTCATTGACCAGATGCGGTTCTGTGAACTCCACATACGCATACCTGCATACGCTCATTAGCGTTCCGATCTTTCTGCCAAACTCTTGCCAGGTAGCGAAAGATACTTTCGCCCAACTGTAACCCCAACAACATGTACGCGACTGTACGCGCGCATACTGGTTGATGTATGAAAGTAAATGATAAAAACTTGGAAATGCGCAAATCGTTCAAGGAAAACCTCCTCTTAGTACTGACCCTTTGGGATGACCTGTGAACTTGTCGAGCAATATGGTCACACGGTTAATGCTTCCGATGCTCTGGAAGTGTGCCTGGATCTCTTCGGGGGAAGCGCCGTAGTCGACGTTGCCGACAAAGACACTGCGCGCGTCGACGTCTTCTTTGCTCTCGCGCATCTCGTGGCGTTCTAGGTCTGTCTCGCTCTGCATCTGGCGTAGCTTCTGGGCTTCTTCCTCCATCTCTTGTACGCGTCGCCTCATTGCTGAGATCTCTTCCTACATTGCACTGTCAGCATGCTCTTCTGTTTCGGAACTTGTATGTGCGACAGCAGCCCGCTATCCGTGACAAGTCTAACGCGCGCGTTGTGGTGGATGGTATCGTACCTCTTCGTTGGGGTCTTCGGCGGTATCGAGGCGCTCATCCTCCTCGCGCTTCTGTTCGATAACCTCGGCGTCGGACATGATGATTTGGGTGTAGTTGAAAGTCTAGGAGCCACGTCAGTAAATGCTTTCATTTAACGGGCCGTCCATGACTTACCGGGCTAACGTGAATGTTCCGGGGGCGTGAATGGTAATTAGATTGCGACCGTTGGGCGGTTGAATTTCCGTTTTGTTGCGATAAGATCAATCACAGATTGCGACGACGTGTAAATGACTGGTGGAGGGTGTGTAGGCTGAAAGGCAGCTGGCAGAGGTGAAGGTAATGTTGCTCATACGAAATGACGAATGGCGCTGGGGAAGCTCGTAGCGCGACGCTAACAAGGCAGCGGAGCCTCACTTATGTAAGCACGGGCCAGCTGCGAAGCTGCGTCAGACTCCCGACAAACACCTTTGTTCCAATCAGTTATGTCATTGTCAACGCCTTTCACCACAAAGGTTTTGGAACTTGGATTTCATTGTTCTTAAAGAAACCACGTATTCTCCCATAGTCTACCTGGTCTTTTGTTTCGCCAAAGGGGCCACTCAAAGTCGTATACTCAGGTAGCTCTCGAGCTGCCCTTTCTCATGTCCTAGAGTTGTGATTAAGTACAAGCCCGTCTTGGTGTCATACTTCCTCTTCAGTCAGATCCCAGCCTTTGGAGTCCGACACTCCGCCCCAATCCTTGGAATTTGGTACATCGTCCCAGCCTTTGGACTGTACCACTTCTCCCCAACCTTTGTACTGTGTTGCTTCTCCCCAGCCTTTAGACTGTGACACTTCTTCCACAACCTTGTAGTTCAGCGATACCACCATGCTGTAGTCTTCGCGCGCAAGAACTCGGTCCTCATCGGGCAGCTCTGTCAGCTGGTGCAGCTTTCGGAGGACACGAGCCAGATACTGCTTTGGCAGGTCATCGATTGTTGCGAAATCCTCGACGCCCATCGTGCCCACGCCATCGTTGATGCAGAAGGCGTCGACAATGAGCTGGAGTAAAGGATCGTTGTTTGGCAAGACTTCGAAGCACCGTTGAACAGCTGACACACTGAGATAGCTGTCCGAGAGATCAAGGAATATCCAGTCCAAGATTGCCGTCTTTAGCGATCCGACTGACAGTTCTGTTGCTACCAGATAGGCACTGAGCATGCATGACGTCTCATCTTCATCCGTGTTGACCGACGGGCGCAGCCTCGTCTCGTATATCCAATCAACGAAGACGTTGAACCCCTCAACTGACACGGTGTCCAGGTGCCAGTTACTGCGTTCTTTGACGAATGCGCGACGAAAGTATCCAGAATAGTACGTCAAGAGCTGCTTGTGTAGGGTGTAATACTTCTCTTCGGGTCCGACTATGACGATGACAGTCTTTGATGCTGCAGCGGCGCTATGTAGAATGAGTAACATACTTTGTATTTGCAAAGTTCGCAGCCAGTGACTTACCTTGCGCGAGGTGCTTCGGTCTTCTCCATGGTAATGGTCTTGATGTGACGTCTATTGTTCTGATGTTGATGTAATTCAGCGCACACAAGTTGGATGAGACAATGAGGACGTGGTGTGGGGGGAAGAGGTTTGAAGCAGATCTATAGGACTTCCTACTACTTATATCAAGATCGCCAGCGGATTGTGACAGGTGAGAGACATCCTGCTCTCACTTGGGATCCTTCCTGTCAAGGCTTCTTCTTACTGTTCAACTTCACCTACACGGTCATCGATCGCAAAGCACAGTCGAGGAGCTCAGCCAGACTTATCATTTGGAGACCACCGAGTAAGTGAGAATTGAAGGGTGAGACAGTACATGCTGGCCCTTTGAAGCAACGAGCGTTATGACGTGATAGAGCTCGGACGTGCAGAACCACAGTCGGTAGAAGCACGCCCGCCAGAACTCTGTCCATGGGCCCTCCAAAATAAAACATGAGCCATTCTTCTATCCATCAGTCCTTACACGCTCGTTGTAATCTTCCTGCATAAAAGTTTGTACTGCAGTTGGCTTCTCGCCTAGTTCCTGCATTCGTAACATTAAACGAACGAGAAACTCATGTGGCAGGTTCGACAGTTCAGCCTTTTCTCCTTCTTCCAACTTATAGATTGCCTTTTGCGCGGACCATATATCGAGACAGAGTCGGAGTAATGGATCTTCCTTGGGCAAGTTATTGCAAAGTCTGATAATCATACCGCAAGATGGTCTGATTCGCTTACGTCCAGTGTACCGATGGTAATAATGATCCATAAGCGCAGACTTCAAACCGGGCATGATTAGTCGATCTGCTAAGATGTAGCTGCGACTTAGAACGTTGGAAGGTGATTGCGGCTCTGTGTTTACGGTGCCGCGGTAGATCCAATCGACGAAGGTGTCGAATGCGTCGGTTTCGATATCGGTAATGGGTATAACGCCGTCGTCGGTTTCTTTGAATGCGCCGGAAAGTGCTCCACGGAAGTAAGCAGAGTGGTGCTTGAGGAGTTCGGTGTGGAGGATGTACTCTTTGCCCTCCGTACCGATCTTGACGATGACAGTGGGCGAGATCACCGCGGTGCTGTGCAGAAGTTAGTGATGTGTCGTTCTATACCAAGAAGGACATACCTGGGCAGAAGCACCGCGTTTGAAGATGTAATCTCTTCGGTCGCCATGTTTTTGTAGTGTCCGGCGACGGTTTGCGTCGTTCGGAAAAGACCTCGGGACAAGAAGAGGAGGAGTTTGTTCGATATATCGCTTAGGCGGAGCTCGGCGCGTCTCGCTCCGTTACGACGCGCAAGTGAAAGTGAAGGTGAAGACAGGCCGTATTCGTCTTGCCGTTTTAGGCTTTTAGACTCAACCTTGAACTTCTCTGACGACTTCACAGCTCAAAGGCAATACCAGCCCGCGAGAGTCCCTAGGGCTATTCATAGCGACATTGTTCATGATACCGATCCCAACCTTGGAAGGGTTAATTAGTCTCTACCCACACCGAGGTAAGCGCCGACCGCGCATCTCGTGTCGATATAGGTACGATCACTTCTTACTGCATATTCATTGATCAAAAGTACACGGTAAAGTACTAATTACGGCTGTAAACACACGGGATGAAAACAGGATAGCAGCATACTCGTAAGAGTGAAAGCTTAGGACTCTGAATAATAATAAAAAATAAAAAAATATGTACGATCACAACTACCACGAGGGCGTTCGGAGTCAATTATAGGATGCAGAAGCTTGTCTTGACTCTCCAGGTAGGTTCATTAAAATAACTTCGGGCGCGGGTGAACAACGCGCAGTCCTAACAGCCACATTCTGATGGAGTACCGACAGTGCGCCATAACATATCCTTCGAGAGAGAGAATCATGCACGTTTTTTGAGATGCTCGCGGTATACACTCAAGCCGATACGGTGCGCGGCCTAACGACGGGTGAGAATAACTCGGGGATTCGAACGGTGTACTTGTGAAAGTATCGATTGCTATATTGACTACACTAGCTTGGTTGACTACAGCTCAAGTTCTGGGGCTGATAGTGGTGCCACAGCCTGCGGTATACATAGTACCATAACTTAACAAACACACAGATTAGAAGATGATGTAGGCTCCTGCCCTAATATATTTTTCGAAGAATGCGACATAGGCTGTAGCTACCACTGGTATCGATAACAGGTCGCTTGTAAATGTAGTGAGTAAGCCCAGATGTTTTGATCGTTGTTGTGATCGAGCGTCTACTCCGTCTCAACCTCATCGCGATCCACGAAGTCACTTCGCTTGAGCCCCTTATTGAATTTGATTGAAACATCAAGTATATCTTCGGCCACCGTCAAAGCAAGCGTACATATATGGGAAGTGCGAGTGTCCCGTGTATACCAAGTCGGTGACCTCATCCCCACCAACTGCTCGCGCAAGCTGGCGATGCTTAAGCCGTCGAATGGGGCCGTCGGTCGTGGAGAGATGATACCGATGGGCTTCAGTTGCTTCATAAGCGCACCAAGCAGCATAGAGCTACACTCAAAGGGCTGACGAGCCCCATGTGCAGGAGTACATGAGTCTGCATCGCAATACTTGTCAATCCACTTGTGACAAACTTCTATCATCTCCGCAATCGCCTCTGTACGTCGAGATTCTAAGGCTTCTACTCGAGTTAGTCGATAGGCTGCAAAGAACTACGACGCACAACATACGAAGAACAGCTGGTGGAATGCTCAATTCCATATGTTGGATCTTCGGCCGGTTGTTTTTCCGCAGCGCTACGTTGGTGGTACTGTCAAATACCGTGTCCAACTTGAAGACCCAGGAGACGAGCATCCACATCATGAGCTCGCGACCATATGTGTATGGTACTCGGTGCTTCCTCTGAGCGTTCGTGACCCATACATTAGCGATCAGATCGAACGCTTCCCAGCATTGGTAGTAGTCCACTAGCATGGCGACTTTGGCGAGCAACTCCAGACTCAGCTCTTTGGGCACTTGGCGGAAGCGGAGATGAAGCATGTTCAAAAGTATAGCAAATGCTTCTGAGTCCCAGTCTGCGGTTTCCATGTAGTAAAACCCATCGTCTGCTTTGTTGTTTTCGCTCCAAGACATAATCTCGCTTTTGAACTTTGGCGAAGCTGTGATTAGGTGTTGAGACGAGACCTGATACACAAAGCAAGGGCGTTCTGGATCGTCCCCTAAATCGTCTTGAATTTCTGCTCCCTGCCTCGATCTTTCTGCCATCCTTCTCTTCTTCTGTGGCGGGCCTTCTGCCTTCAAATCCTGGTCTGCATCCTCATCTTCCTTGCCCTCTTCTTTGATGACAGACTTATTGGCTGCATCGCCATCTTCGGCTTCACGTTCCCAAACAGCGAAGGGCGCACCCGGGTTGCGTAGGGTGAGCAATACATCCCCAGATTCGGCTATGACGACTCGTTCGTTCGCGTTCGCGGGTGGCGTCATGACATTGGCGACGCGTCACGATGTGGAAAGAAGACGTCAGGAGTGGTGATCCCCGCTTCCAATCCGCTCGCGCTAAGACGCGTCTCTCACGTGTTTCGTCAAAACAGCTAATCTTCAGCGCCACCTCATACAAAGCAAAAGACTGAACAGGTCTGCAGACTACATCAAGAGAAAAACCTGCAAGCTAGGTAACTTAAAGCTGATGTAGGCTCTTGGGTGTTCTGTGTTTGCCTAGGCTGACGTGCCTCTGTGGACGCGTCGGCCATAACAGCAAGCACTACTATACTAACACACTCGCCTCACCTCGATGTCGTTTTGATAACTCATTAACTGATTGGCGCGAGAACGCGACAGGACGCCTCATGATGCAGTACGCATGCCACTACTACCCGACACCCCCGCGCGCATCCCTCTCCACGGGAACACGCCAGCTGGCCTAGAGACTAGAGCTACCTGAGGTGTGCACGCCACAACGCGCCATGCGGCAAATAAGCTTCGCCATTTCACATTTGCCGGGAGTGCGGGTGATGCACATCAAGATCAGCAAAAAGCAAGTTCAGGGCTGCACGTGGTAAAAGCAACGAAAGCTAAAACCATCGTCTCTTCAAACCACTACACACCCATTTAACCACTAGCTTCTCAACGGCGCAATGCACTAACGTTTGACTGGTCCTGGATATGAATATCGCACCGGAAAGTGCTCGCCTAAGGCAGCCTGCTCTAACGTCGACGTTTGGGTTTCGGGGTAATGTGTGGTGGTGATATTGGGAAGTGGTTGAGTTCTTCATGTGAAGATCAGCGTAGGTCCAGGGGAATGTTCAGCCAATATCTTTGAGGATAATGGAGCTGTAGAGATCTTCGAAGTACACGCTCATGTTGTGGAGAGTTTTCGAACGTGTGGGCAGACCTTCCGGGAAATGAGACGAGAAACAGATGATTCAAGATCCAGAGATTTTTGGACTTGAAGGCTGCGACACTGAAGACTACAAATAGCGAAGGGCCAATACCCGTAGACGATGGCGAGGTCAACAACATAAAAAGAAGTATAGTTCGGCAAATCTTGCACACCATCACCATCCACCTATGCACCCTCTCACTATTCCCGACACCACTCTCTCCAACACCCAAAAAATCTCGCCACACCTTCTCCCCACCCACCTCTCCATCTCAGCTGAAGCTCTGCGCGTCACACCAGATCGCCCATCCATCAATCAACATCTCATTATCGATAAACCTCCGATCGGACCGACTTCACCTCCCCGAAGCACAATTCCCAGCTTACCGCCATACTTTCCCACCTTCCACCCTTCCCCTCCCGTCTCACGCAACGCACCATCCAGTCTATCCTTATCCATGGCCATCTTTTCGGACCTTCAGCCTCACATGCAACACGCATCACATCCCCGACAATCCAGCCCCCAGCCCCCGTAATCCCATCATCCACATGACCACGTTCTACTCATGCACAACTGCGCGCAATCAACGTGCACTCCACTAAAGGCCCGGAGAATTTTTTGACTGCACTGTGCCTGGCATGCTATCACAGCAGCGCCCCCACGGAGATGGATTGCCCAGATTAGTTACACCGGCATGTAGCGTGCGACACAGATGATCTAGACGCGCGACTAGTGTCGCTATGCCCGGTGGTACTTTGTGACATTGACGTTTGCGCTTCGCGATTCAATGACAGTAGTGTTACCTTTCGTTCGGCAGTAACAGCTGCGTGGGGTGGACAGGGTGGTAATACTGTGCGTACATATGAGGCCGAACAGATGTCTTCGGTGGTTTTGTGTTTCAAGGCTGTGGGGTGAGGTGGTAGTCGCAGGGAGGTTCCTTGGGGCAAGTGCATAGGTGTGCGGGAGGTGAGGTGAAGTGGATGGCGGGCCGAAGGGGAGTTGGGATGACGTAGGGTTGTGATGCGTGGGTGTTGGGTTGAGTAGAGGGAGGTTTTGCTGAGAAGATAGTGTCAGTTCCATTGCTATTACGATCAGTATGCGTTTTGCGACTACGTGATTGTTTGCATGTGTTTTTATTGGGTTTGAGATGTATATGCATGACCATCTAGAGCTGCCATTTCGACTGAGCTGTCGACTGAACGTTCGTACTCAACCCATTGTTTCTTTGTTCCTCACTCAGAGGATCAAAGCCCACCGTGAATTGTGGTCTCCTCGGATGTGACTCTTCATCGTCATTCGTCAACTCTTGTGTGCTCGTCCCGCTGCTCTTTATGCTGCATGGCCTGTCATCCCCCTTCATGTGCTCCAGCTCATAGGTAAGACCATAGTCGTCGACGCGCTCCTCCACAACCTGGACTTCGTAGCTGACGAAGATGGCGCTGAGCGACTTCTCGATGATGGGCCAGAAAATCGGCATGGAGGCGCAGATGATGGCGAGGTCGATTTCGAGGCAGGTGAGGATGATCAGAGTTGGCGACCACCAGGTGTAGTCGACGTAGGGATAGGTTGCGCCTTTGGTTTCGACGATGCCGTGGAGTCGCCAGACTGATGTTCCGACAACGCTGTGATCGTGTTAGTATGGAATGCTTGGGCCGGGTGGCATGAGCGACTTACACAGCTCCAAAAGTGAACACGCCAGCCATTGCGAACACGTTCTTGGATCGCAGGTTTGGTGTTCTGAACAACACCATTGGCGCAATGAAGATGGAGATATCGAACAACATGTTGGTGGCCGCTTGCGCCTTGTACGTAGCGATGAAGCTATCAAGGTCTCCGAGTCCGAAGCCGTAGCAATTCGCAGATACTGTGCGGTCCCAGTACCCTCGCACTGGAAAGCAAGGAAACCATGCGGTGATCGAAAAGGCGATACCCCAAAGAGTCACAGCGACGAGGAGGCCAATGCAAATCCATCGCATGAGTCCAGCCTTGAAAATGCGGAGGTACTGGAGCAAGAGAGCAATCTTGATGACGCCGCAGTTGGTGACGTATATGGCCATTTCGAAGTAGTACAACTGGCTTGGTTAGCAAGTGGCATCACACAGTTGAGGAATAAGCATACCCTCAGATATTCTACTAGACGGTTGTAGCCAATGTACAACATGTGCTCACCTAGTCCTTGCTTGACAGCTACTCATATTAGTTGAGATCATATCGTAAGCATGGAGGACCACCTACAAAAACACATTACGACGGTGGCTGCCGTGTTCAACGACTAGATTGAGTTAGCTGCATGTCAAACGCGTAAAATCTGTCAACGGTGAACGTACCTGAGCAAGGAACACAAACGCATCATCCCAGCCCAATTCCTTGACGACTCTGATGCGGACATACAGACGAAAGAAAACCGCAAACCATGCTATGATCTATCTGTGAGGTTAGCGGATGATACATCGAGATATATCACGACATCGTACCAAGAAAGTGAGCGTAGTGCCGAACATCGTCGCCCTGCGATTCGACAAGGGCAGCTCCTCATCTGGATCCGGTGCATGCAGCACCATATCGGTGTACATTTGCTCCCATGTCGACATCGTGAAGAACGTCGTACCTGAGTAAAGTGGAACGCCAGCGCCGGCGCTGCTTTGAAAGATGCAGAAACTATAAGGTTGGCGAACGACCCACGCCGCAGGGCGGGTACGCAAGCCCTAATGACTGACAGGATACTGTCTGCCGCCTTCTCCCACGAGGCTACGGTTGACGATTCAGGGCCGTTGCCAAGCTGGGTTCATGCCGTCCACGCAAGACTAACGCAGGTGGAGACGTGTTGGAGGCTCAACGCTAGCTGATAAGCGAACTGCGATTTGCGGATGCTTGCATTTGACAGGTCCTCGCCCAAACTTTACGCAGGGGTACCGCTGGGAGAAACGCTTTCTGGACGCCGGATTTCTGGCCTGAGGGATCGCGCCACGGGCTGCGCGTGCGGCGCGCGAGAGAAGGTTCCACGGCGGTGAGCGCTGGTGTTGCTTTTAAACTGTCCATGTGTGCGGTACCCGGCTTCCATACACCACCCCGTTACCTCTTGCTGTAATTGTTCTTCCAAAAGGACAGAAGTCGAGGTCCTTCTTTGCTTCGACGCCTCCATCCCACGTCCCGTGGCAGTGTGGACTTTTCGGGGCTGTTACGCCTCATCGCCCCTGACTCCAGTATATGTACAAGGGTACCAGGAGTGACATGTCAATATCTGCCGTCTGCCGAGCACGACGAACGCAGGTTCGAGGTTCAGGTACTCGCAAGTAGACAGCCGCAATCATTCGAGGTTTTGAAGCAAACGCAAAGATTGGCTGGAATGCGCATTCCCCTGCGGAACCTTGGATCCTTCGCAAAGAGCACTGGCCATTGATATCATCACCAGTTTAATCCTGCACACAGGGACAGCCGCCACAGATCTTCAAACACGGCCAGGGTGAAATTTCCGGGCCAATCGTTAGCCTCCGACGCCAGATGACTCGCTGATTCATCTCGTCGTTCTTCTTTGGGTGTCGCGCTAATCGCAATCGATCGGCGCAGGATTGTGTCTCATCTCTTGTGCTGGGATCCCGACTAATCGGCAAGGTCAACAACAATGCTATGTATATGTATCGGTGCAGGATCCTCGGATTCGCGACATGACACACTTGCCATCGTGTTCCTTCGATGGATCCTCCGACGCGGCGTCCCTGTTGTTCTGGTGCAACCGTGACGAGATTGGCGGCAAACAACGCCGAATCTCGTGTGTCTATGCGTCACGACGATACGCGAAGAGATCCTGCGTCCCGAGGTCGCTTGAAGGAGGAAGAATGGCGAGATGACTTTCACATGCATACCAGATGTATGGCTGCCATGCAAATATTGAGGCTGAAGAGATGGAAGGGACCAAAATTGGCATTGGCATCGGAGACGCGGGATGTGGAGGCACCGACTTCGTGCCGATTTTCCATCTTTCTTCATCACGTGCCACCACATCGCGTTTCTTCACACATTTCGGAGAACCGGAAAGGTAGGCCTTGGTGCTCGCCCAACTGATGGCGTTGCTCGGTAATATCAAAAGCAGCTATATGGAAGTGTCGGGCTGGTCTGGTCCCTGAGACATGAGGTGCGGCCGGCAAGCATCGGCTCTCAATCGTTCCCATCATTGTTGTCGATGCAATACCAGCATATACCCAGGACGCGCCCGCCCACTTGACCCTTCACCACTGCTGCATGTATTCAGATACGCTGGTTCCAACCCTCAGCGGCCCGACGACTGTGCGGAAACCCCACTGAAGTACTATATCTCGCGAGCCGAGCAATCGTTCAGGTACATCGCGTTTCTATGCTCTCGCGCAATAATGCAGGGGTTGTCAATAATTCTCGAGGAGTCTTTTGTGCATATCCACGATTTTAGTGACCTCAGCCCGAACGTGTTCAACTCCCGGCGTCGAAGAACATCTATCGAGGAGACGGAGTACCTGCTGGCCTTCCTTTATAGAGCGCGTCTGCCACCCCCTAGCATCCCGGATGGTTCCATATATGGAACTTCTTCGTTCTTGTGTCGGAATTCCGACTCTTCGAGCTCCAATGTCTTCCATCCATTTGAACCAACAAACGCATGTTTTGAGATGTCGATGCAGAGCTGTAGTTATCTTCGTAGCATCATGAACTGGTAGTTCCGCAGCCAGCCACGTTTTACTTCCCATATAGAACTCGGAAAAATCGACCACGATCTTCAGGGTTTGTTTGGTCAGACTGGGAAGCTCCTCAGGCGCAACATCGGCGAGTTCGCCTCTTACCGCAAGGTCGTCTTGGTATGATATCAGCATACTCTCGAGGCTGCTCAGAACTACCCTAATCGTTGGGTCGACCCGCGTTAGGATATCCGATGGGTACGTCCGCATGCTGGACTTGACGTGTCGCAGGGCAAAACATGCATCCGAGATTCGGATGATATCTACACGTGAGATAGTGTAAGACGCGCCATTGAAGAAAGCCAGGATACTGAACGATCTAGGTATCTGCAGAGCGATATAAGTACACTCCAAACATTCCTGTTCTCTTGGTGTTGGGTGAGGGTAATGGAGTTGTAGTTCAGAGGTGAGAATGTCGCTCTGTCTGACAAACAAGAGGTGCGCAACTCTACATGATCAGTCCAAGTGGGCGAAATTGGGTCCATGGGCTGACCTACCGAAGGCGCAAGTGGTAATTCCAATACGAAAACAAACTGAACGACTGGACCACGGAAGCTCGGTCCCGTACGAAGATATGCAGGCTTCGATGTTGGGCAGGCTCTCTAAGCAGTACTTGTACATCGCGGTCGTACCGAAGTCTGCGTAAGACATTTGACTGCAACTCTGTAGCGCCAAATCGCCCATGGAAACTGCGATGAGCGTTCAATCCGGTGGCGATGCTCGTAGTAGGAAAGTTGATAATTCTAGGCGCAGGTCTCGAGATGGAGAAACGAACAATCGTGGAGAGAGGCATGGTTGCGAAGAAGCCTCGGCGCGAAGACCGACTGAAGCCGGCGACCTGGCAGTGCTAATGGGCGGGGCTTGGGCATCGTCGAGAGGGACGTTGCTGAATGTTGTTCAGGTATGCGGTTGAGCGGCACAGTCGTGTGCACGTGAGACCGAATGAGGCTAGTACGCGAGGCGAAGGAAGTAGAGTGAGCAGGCGCACATAATTTCTGTCGAGTTCGCGGTTTCTTCTTCTCTCCAGACCCTCCCATTGAAAGCAATACCTAGGTACCAAGAGCACTACAAACGACGATGACAGCGAATACTCAACAAGACCCATTCGGTCAACTCCCCGAGGAGCTCAGGCTGCAGATCATCAAACTCTCTCCGAACCCTTTTTCCCTACGGAACCTGGCCCACGCGTCGCCCGCTATGGGCAGAGTGCTCGACAGATATCCGCTCGAAATTTTGGAAGAGGTCCTGGAGGCTACCGTTCCCTTGCGGACGCGTCGCCTGATGGACGCGGTTCTCAAAGCACGGTTTTCAGACTTCTTCGCATCCATGCCCGAGGCCCAAACTATTGCTGAAGCTGACTGGGTTTTCGCCACCGAAAACATACATTCGTCTGGACGAGACGAAGCTGCCGCGGCAGTACGTTCCTTGCTCACCAGCGCCGCGAACGTGCATGCCTGGTCCCATGCCTGCCTTGAGCATTTGATACGAAAATCTATGCAGCTAAGGCCCTCTACACTCATCAAATTGGGCCGGGGGCCTGGCCGTACACACCAAGAGGAATTCGAAAACGCCGAGAGTCAAAAGGACTATATTCCACAGGAGACCGGACCGCCCTCGTGGGTGGAGGAGCAGCGCATGATGAAAACATTCTGGCGACTGCAGTTCTTGCTGGAACTCCAGGGCGCCGGTCATAAGGGCCGCCTGGATGCCATCTGGTCGAGTCAGGAAATTGACGCGTTGTCCCAGAGCAGCGCGGATGACTTTTACGATATAATGGGGTACGAACAGGAGATGATCTTTACCGCCTGCGATTTTCTCGGTGCAGTCACCTCTGGGTTAATTACTTCTGTGGAAGCTGATCACCACAACGCTTATAGTTTGCCAACAATACGTTGGGTTGAAGGGGCTGTGTCGAGGTGTTACTGTGCCGAGCCGCTCTATTTCGAGATGAACAAGGACGTCTTCAATCAGGGTGCAGACAAATTCAACTGTACTACATGGGCGTACCGCTTTTGGTGCGCCATGACATCAAAGGATGATTGGCTTTATGGAATGTTTCTCAGGCTTTGGTACCCCTTTCAGACCTGGCGTAAATATGGGTTTGCTATTTGGGATGACAAGCGCATGGTTGATCTAGGCATGCGGAACCCCAGGAAAAGTCATTGGGGTCTTAACTCTATTTCTTACTCTTTTCGATGGTGGAGCATGTTGACGGAGGAAGAGAAGCGTCAACCGATCCTTCAATATAGGCACAGATATCAGAGTGTGTAGGTGCACCTTGACATAACCACGAAGAGAACGTGTCTTTGACTTAGACCAGAGATCCTTTCTCTTCTCTGCGGCCATAGACAACTCACTACAGCGACAAAGACTCAGGCCAACAAAACATGCCAGCCTTCAACTCTTCCGTAGATCAAAGGACAACTTCAATAGACAGCCCAAACCATGACCGAGCCTCAGTCTGAGTCAAAGCCGCATTTTCTTCATCATGCAATCTTACACACAACCACGAGACGAAGCAGCATGACGTTCGATGCAGCCTCACAGTTCAACTACCAACCAACACCAATGCGAGCGCAACTTCACAAACCCCGACTCTTATCTACGCCCCCGCGACGAAGCAACACAACTACCTGAACAGCCTCACACCAACCACCAAGCACTATCCAACACCGACGCTAGCAGAACGACTACTCCAAATAGCAGCAATCGAAATCGCAAACCCACCACCATCACCAAAACAACGAGGGTTATTCGGCTAGGTCAAAAAGTTATCTAGCTAGGTGTAACTCTACCTTTTTAAAGCTATTTTGCGCAACAACAAAGCAAGGTTTTTAAAATTCCTAAAGACCCAAATTATAGAAGAGAACCTTCTCTACAAATCTGCCTTTTTTATAATTCTTAATACCTTGCGTTCTTGTTGCCCAGCTAGATAACCTTTTTGACCCAGCCGAATGACCCTCGTCCAACGAAACCAACACCAAAAAACCCCCATCCCTCATCCTCCATCCCCCATGCCCCCCAAAATCGCATTTCCACATTCCCATGCCCACCAATACCTTCCCCCGAAATTATCCCCAATCCACGCCATCCCACGCAGTGTACTTAAATTAACCAATCTACCCGTGCCAAGCCCCAAGTCCACCGAAGTAGATCTAAATAGCCTGAAGTAGGTAACCCGATATACACTCCAAAGAACCGGAGATGACGGGCCCCGACCACACAGGCAGATCCTTGTGCATTTTCTTCATAATATATCCCTGTCACATTTCCTTTAATCTAAGATTGCGCGAACGTAGTAAGAGAAAAGCATGGTAAGATAGGCAGGATAATGCTAGGTTACCTTTGGGCTGGGTAGATTGTTTGGATGATTGAGGTGTTGGAGTAAGAAGTAGGGTACGGGATGGTATGGTACAATAATGATGATACACTAGCCACCCCATCCCCGTCTATCCTGCCGTAACTCCAGCGATGGATACGGAGACATATTCCAAATGCACATACACGTGCCTCGCAGTTGGATAGCAGCGGATGTATTTACAGGCCAAAAAAAGAACAGTGATACAGAACGCGTCTTACATTAACGACACAACTGTTGATACAGAACAAATAAGTCTCAAGACGGCCTCCTCCCGTCAAAGAACCCCGGTCTAGCCACCTCATCCAACCCCCCCTCCAACCGACTCGGCACAAGTCTCCTCAGCACCGCCAACGCAGCCTCCAGTTCCCGTTCATCGGGGTGCCACAACGCGCGAATCTCTTCCCACGCCTTGAGTATGCGTTCGGGGGTTGCGCATCGACCGAATGCACGGAGCGCCGCAATGACAGCCAGACTAGACAGCCAAGTCCGCTCCATATGATCGCTGTTGAGCGCTTTGAGATACTGGGTCCAGATCTTCTCGAGGCGGGAGAGCGTCCAGGAGGAGTATCTAACGCCGCCGAAGGAGTTGAAACCGTGGAAAATGACGATGAAGATTGTGCCGTCGAGAGAAACGGAGTTGTATTTCATTTCTTGCAAAAGCTCGTTGACGCGGTCGATGTTGCCGGCTACAGCTGCATGATGTCGTATCAATATCCCATAAGTGCGTGAATCGGGGCCTATGGGCGCGAGGTCTTGGAGTTGTTTTAGCTCTTCGTCTCCGCCTTCTTTCTTTAGGCGTCGCGCTTCGTCGCGGAATTTCATGCCTAGCACGCGGCGGTCGCGCCAGGTGCGGTTGAAGAAGACGTGGCCGCGGGCTGTGGCGCTGCGCTGGGCATGGAGGCGCTTCATTCGCTCGAAGACGTGTTCAGCGGCTGAGGGCTCGCCGGCGCGCATTAGAGATGCTATGACGGCGTTCATGACGACGGTGTCTACGATGTCGCCGGCGGAGACGAGGTCGAGATATGCTTTCCGGACCGCATCGCCGTTTTGGAGAACGCCGTAGTAGTAGAGGAGTGCGACGCGGTAGTGGCGGTGCATGGGCAGCTTTCGGGCTTGCATCTCTTTCATGAAGGTCTCGGCGAGTGTGTATTTGCCCGCCTTGACAGCAATGTTGAAGAGCACGTTGAATGTGACATATCCACCTTTTAGACCGGCCCGGTGCTCCATGTCCTGCCAAATGCGAAGGGTGTTTTGTAGGTCGTCGTCGGATACTGTCCCCATGGCGCGTCCAGTCAAATGTATGGCCGATGTCCACTCTGAGCGAACTATGTGTATATGCGCCGTCTTCATATCGTCAAGTACCGAGAGGAACCGTTGCGCTGCGATGGGTGTGGCGCGTTCGACAATGGCGAGATGGTGCAGTAGCGCTCGAATAGTCATGGTAGTAAGGTACACGACTCCTGGGGACTGCAGCTTCTTGTACGTATCAAAGACCTCATCGTGCGGCGACTCATCATCCTTCAGCAGATCCTCTAACTTCTTGATATGCAGCGCATCTGCTGGCTCACGTAGAGGCCAGGGCTCGTGGTCATCGCCAACATTCCAAACCAGCTTCCCTTCGTCAGGAACATCTGCTTCAGGCCGGGTATCGATTTCCATGCCATAGTAGTCCACCAAGGCCTGCAGCTCCTTCTCGGCGAAGTTTTTGACTTTCTTGAGCGGCCCTTTGCGCTCGGGGAAAATATCCAACTTCTTCTCCGACTTCGACCACGTGCTCTTCCTCCGTGATGTCTGATGTTTTGGTGTCGGCGATGCTACGTCGCGCGGGGTATGTATGTGTTTCGCATGCTTTGGGCACGACCCGGCCCGCACCAATGCCTGGATGAAGAAAGTGTCCATGCGAGCAGACGGCCTATCGGATAACGGGGCATTGTCTACCGCCTTCTTGCTGAACCTCCTCTTTGGTGTATTCTTCTCGGAATTCGGGTACAGGAAGGTGAGGAAGGGGCGAGCATGGGCGGTATTGGAGACTGCAGAGGTCCGGTCGAGGGTGCGGAAGAGGGACATGAGAGGTCGAGCATTGTGTCAGAGGGAGCCAGTTCAGACGGTGTCCATTTGGGGGGTTTCGGGTGCAATTGAATACGGGGAGCTCAGCGAAGAGCTGCCTGGGTGGGAGGATAATTGTGGCGGGTGCCGAGTGTCGCGGTCATACTCTCCAAAGATTTCGGCGTCGCGAAGTCTTGGCGGAGTTGCGGACTTTGCGGGCAAGAACCCCAATATCCACCACACGACCAATTGCGCCGCCCGACCTGCTGCTACACCCTCCGTCTCCCCTCGGAATCCCCGCCGATGCGATAACACATCTGATTATATAAAACAACACACCGCCCGCCATGGGCCGCTACGACTTCCGCCCGATGCGGGTGCGCCAGACCGCGAAAGCCCTCTTCGACTCGAAACGCGAACCCAACCTCCCGCAATGGTACGACGTCGTCGGAAACATACCGCCCGGCGAGACACTCGCCCGCCCAGTCCTGCGCATACCCAAGATGCGGAAGGCGCGGAAAGCCAGCAAACTATTCCAACCTCTACCCATCGCATACCCAGAAGACAAGCTGCGTTCAGAATTCTTCGGCGACCACCCATGGGAACTGGCACGGCCAAGGCTAGTCGTAGAAGACAGCGGGAACGACTCCAAGAAATACGACTGGAGCAAGATTGTCCAGCCAGGAAAGCAATTAGACGGTGAAAGGTACCCAAACCCCCATCCACCACACTACACCACACCCATACTAACACCCCCCCAGCGTCGTCCAACGCCAAATGTGGCTAATGAAGCACGCCTCCCTCTCCAAGTCCTCCGCCTACGACCTCGCCCGCCGCGAATTCTACCAACACCGCCACCTCTCCGAAATCCGCCAACGCATCGCCAAAGAAGAAGCCCTGCACGTCGGCGCCTACTTCGGCAAAGGGCCCCTTGAAATCGGGA
Source organism: Alternaria infectoria (assembly GCF_024043175.1). NCBI lineage: Eukaryota > Fungi > Ascomycota > Dothideomycetes > Pleosporales > Pleosporaceae > Alternaria > Alternaria infectoria. Next base: position 238,018 of record NW_026250691.1, read on the forward strand.
TGGAGCTCGAAGACCGCACGTGGGAGAACTGGAAGGCGTGGGCTGCCCAGCAGATCGAGGACGAGCAGAGTATGCGCGCCCAGATGTTTAGTGGGCAGCAGGATGAGGGGTTGGGGGATGCCGCGGAGATGAGTACCGCGGAGTATGATGAGGCGGTGCAGGAGATTCAGCCGTCTGCGCCGAATAATCCGCAGGGGATGAGGCCTATGGGGGGTGTGGCGGCGCATGCGTAGGGATGTGGGTGGGCGAGATGTTGTATATTTTGTGTAGATTACGATTACGATAGGGACAATTCAATGGATATGAGACAAGCCTTGTCTGGACAATGGGAATACGTGGGCATGAGGAAGGCATTGATGGCATTGCGATGACGCTGATCATCACCAGTATCGATGACCGCGGCAGCATACAGGCTCCTAGAGTCAACAATGTCGATTCTCGCAAGGCATGACGGAATTTTGCATCTGCTTCATCTCATCACTTCTTCCATAGTATATTTTGGCAAACCCCAGGCGGAGGAGTCATTTAATTTTGGCAATTTTGTTTTTGGACGAACCCCAGAAAACAGCATGAGCTGTTGGACGAATGATTTTGAACATACGGTACTAATCTCTAGATTTGAAGTACAAAGAATCACCGTAGAGAAGAAGTTTTATATCTCAACGGCGAAAGCGAGCCACCAGACATGTCTCTGAGCACTCATGAATTCCAGCTGCTAGCCCGGATCTCATATCACGAATTGATTTGAATTTCGAAGAGCCGCGACCGCCATAGACGAGGTCCAATTGGATTTTGGTCACTCCGAAGAGACGACATGGGGCCAAAGGGTGTCGAGTTTTGGAGAATATACTCTGTCGAGTGGAACACAGGAAGGAAGAACTTCCAAGAGTGGGAAGAGTGTTTTATACCCCAAAGCCCGGGGCGGGAACAGACATAAAAGCCTGCTAAACCGTGTTTGATATCATACACCAGACTGGGTGTCTCTCGCGCAGCCATTACTTTCCTGTCACTCTTTTTGAATCGGTTGTTCAAAGAAAGTCTACATTAAAGGCGAGACCGGAACGAAACATCGAATATTGGAGATCTCTTTTTTAGTGGTCCTGCCAGAAAGAATGGCGTTTGATACGGTGGAATCGCTTCGGTTGGCTCAAACATATGTTCGATCTTGTATCCTTTTTGGAGGAAGAGGCGAACGACACCATCAGCAACTTCGCCTGGTGTTTTTGGCTTTGGAAATGAAGTGTGTCATGAAGGAGTAAGAGCCGGAATGCCGTGGTATTTATACCCATTGTTACCAGGCCCAGAGGAGCGGCACATGTTTGATTTTGACGTCGGCTTTCAAAGACATGAACAGCTTCCTTAAGCATTTTGACTCCTCGGTGCTCCACAACGACACATAGTCCTTGGTAGTCGATGTTTTGGTACATCCTGGACCTACACTGTCCGAACATGAGTGACCTCTCTGTGTCTTTCTCGACATCAGATCTTCTTCAGTCGGAATCTCCGCGGTCGTCTCTTCCACATCCGGGAATCTCCTCAACCTCTTTGGTAGCTCGCAGCCATTGCAAATGTCGTTGAACAGTTTTCGAAAGCCCGGAGAAGAAGGACATCGCGAGTCGGTTCATATCTTTTGGAAATCTCGCCCAGGCGATGGAGTGATAGAGAGGAGAAGTGAAGAGGAGCTCCTGTTATTTATATGCCAGCAACCCCAGCATGAAACTTGCTCTTCTGTTTTTGTAATCCATGTAGCGAGGCACTCAGTGTTCTGACGCAAAATGCTAGAACCAGGACGCTCATGTTGCATTTCGCATCTGGTTTTGTTTCGAAGCAACCGGCAAACTCCATGAGAGAACGGGACTGGAATTTTGGGTCAAAGAGTCGAGTAGAACGATGTAAAAGTTCTCCAGCACAGGCAAACATGCCGTTTCGGTTGATGTATTTGAAGTCGACGCCAGGCAGCACATCGATGTCTCCATCGCCATTTTCGAGAAACGCGAGTTTTTGAAGGTGGTAGGTAGAAGACAAGGAGTGAAGCCGCAAGACAGGACTTTTATAGCTCGCAGGTGAAGCTGTGGATTACGCTGATGCAAAAGCCGCCGCTCTGCTGTCTATCGACCTTCCTTTTTCACAGAAGCATCGGTTGCGATCGCGTTGGCTTTTGGACATTGGCGTCGACCTCACTCCGCACAGGCTCTCATATTGTCCATGATGCCGATTTTCGAACTTTGATCTCCTAGGTTGTTCTGAGGTATCCGCGAAGGGCAGCTTCCATGAAGATGAGATCATCGGTTTTCAGAAGGGGAGAAGACACTCAGACATACCGCATAAGCATGTGCGTTTTGGAGCAAGTGACGACAGGATAATCAGTAAAGAGAGAGCAGAACAATCGTAAGCGATGTATTTATATACGCCAGGGAAAGACGCATGTTATCGCTTCGCATGAATTTGAAAAATTGAAAAGAGTGGAGTCGCCTCTGGGGCACCGACATGAACCCAGACCCTCAGCGTTTATGATCAAAGAAGGGCCTAGCAGAGATCATGTATTGTTGGGAATGTCTTCTAGGACAGCAACCCTTCGCGGACACATGATTATGCTCTCCGAAGGTTTTCTGAAGGCATGCCTTGTGACTATCGTGTTTTTGAGACCGTCCAAACCAGAAAGACATAAGTTTCGATAGTCCGTGTTTTGGGTTATAAGATTGGAAGGTGAAGGTATGAGAAGAGAGGGTGCTGGTGAGAAGAGGTCTTTATACGCGACAAAATCTCCGTAGGAAATAGCTGAAGATCGTAAGACAGAGATCACATATCTTTTTCCTGAGCGACTTTTGGAGTTGCGTTCCCAAGAACACAGAAAGGCATTTTTCCTAAGTTTTTGAAGCTGTGACACATGCAGAGTATCTGTACTTGTTTTGGAATAATTGGAACCGGAAAACCATGTGGGAGAAGCTTTGCTGTTTTGGAAAAGAGTACGGAAAGATGTGGATAGAAGGAAGGAAGAAGGTCCAGGAGAAAGAGGCCTTTATATGCGTGCCTAGACGCTAGCACCACATTCCCGGGTCGCAGGCTGCATCGAAGCGTGATTTGGATTCGTCGGCTTGACATCGCTTACCTCCATGTCCTTTTGAGCGAGCGGGCGCGGTCTCAGTGTTTGCAAAATGGCTCTTCAGCTGCTTCATGGTTCCCATTCTCTCATCGATGCAACATGGTGTCTCGGTGTCGTGCTAATGCTTCGGTGCTGACAACGCCATAGTGCGTCGTAGCTAAGCTTTCGATGAGTGTTGGATTGAATATTATGCGTCGGCCAATGGTATCTGATAATGATTAGCGCAGGATGTACTCCGGTCCCGCGGTTGGCCTGAAAGAGTGCCTGACGTCAGACCGAAACAGACAGCCGCACACTCAAAGGAACCACTGACCGCACTTCTGATCCAACACCATCCCTTCACTCCCAGCAACAACCCTCCACAACACCACTCACGCCTCCCAAAAGATGCCACGCACCCCCACCCCACCAACCCCCAAGTCACCCACAACGTTCCTCAACCTCCCCCGCGAACTCCGCGACAAAATCTACACTTCCGCCCTCACCCTCCCCACCCCCATCTCCATCGGATCCATTTTGCCCTCCCCGGGCTACTGGCACACCCCCACTGCCCGTCCCCCAAAACCACCAACCCCCTCCCTCCTCCGCACGACCAGACAAATCTCGTCCGAAGCCGGCTTGACCCTCTACGGCACCAACACCTTCAATTTCCCACACCCAGGCCAACTCCCCTTGTTCGAACAACAAATCGGAGCGAGGAATTGTGCGCGGGTGAAGAATGTGGAGATATGGATTAGGTATCCGGGGCCGGATGAGGTGGTGTTTGATACCGGGGAACTGGGGCTGGGGGAGTATGATAGTGTGCCTGAGCATTGGATGAAGGTTTTGGGGGAGAGTGGGTTGACGGGGGTGAGGAGGTTGGCTGTTGAGGCGGTGATGATTGGGTGTGAGCCTGATAAGGTGGTTTCGGTGCTGCCTATGCCGGATGAGTTGAGGGATTGCTTTGTTGAGTTTCTGGGGAGAGGGGGTGGTGAGGGAGGAGGTGGGGTGCCGCGGCTGGAGTTGAAGGGGATACGGGAGGAGGAGAGGGGGAAGTTTCCGGTGGGGTGGGATGTTGTGGTTAGTCAGTGGGATTAGAGATGGAAGGAGAGAAGAAGCGGGGCATGGGGACTAAACAATAACATTACTATTAGCACGACTACTTTATATATTGCTCTTGCTATTACGATGCCGCTCAGATCTTGCCAAGACCAGCGCCCTTCTTCACGATCTTCTCCACTTCCTTGAGCTTAGTAAGCTTGTACTTGTAAGGAGCCTTGGTGAAGTTGCCAACTTGAGTGATATTGACAGTCGCCTTTCCAAAGTCGTTCTTTGCACCAAGGTTCGCGAAACCGTCGATTTCAAAGTCGCCATCGGGGCTGGTGTTGGGACTGTCCTCCGGGATGACCAATCCGTATGTGCTGAGAGCCTCGCGTGTCTTGCCCTTAAAGACGTTGCCTTCAACAAGAACCTGGTTGTCGCTGCGTGAGTGGATGGCTTGGTACAGGAAGTCGACGTAGAGATTGTTGTAGATGTGCTGGTGGCCGAAACGACCGGCAGGGCCACGGGTGCCCTCATTACGCCAGTAGTTGTGGTGGTAGGTGACGTGGAGGTGACCTTGGTCCACATCCCTGAGAGCGTCGCTGTTGCCAACGAGAGAGCTCTTCCAGTGGTCGTGGAAGTAGTTCCATGAGACTGTGATCCAATCTGCGGCGCGGATGATGTCTACTTGGCCGTCGTACGCATCAGGGCCTAGAGCAGGAAAGTTGCCAGTGGTGAACTCGTTATGGTCGATCCATACGCGGGTGCTGTTGCGAATCGTCATGCAGTCGTCGTCTATCGCTGTGAACCCGAAGTTGCGAATGATGACATTGGTCTTGTTGAAGATGTTGAGACCCGAGCCAGTGATTTGAGCTCCCTTGCCCATTCCAATGAGAGACTTGTTCGACCCTACTTGAACTCTTGATGTGAGGTTGAAGTTGCCCTTGGCGTAAATGACTGTTGGCTCGCTGCCGTTCACAGCTTTGATGAACTCGGCGACCGTCCGAACAGTAACGCTCTTGCCATTTTTGCCAGCACCACCAGTGGTTGGTCCAATTGGGTTGTCCTTGGCGAAACCGACGAGGTTAAAGTCAGCCCCTGCAGGAGCTGCAGTCGCACATAGCGTGAGGGAAAGGAGTGATAGAATTGAGAGCTTCATCTTGAGGTAGAAGATGCAGATGAGTTTGCGTGATCTGATGCCGATCAACCAGCGATATCACTTACATTTTATATCCTGCCTTTTCGAGCGTCGGCAATCAAAGAGCCAGTAGATGGCCATGTAGTCGGCCTCCAGGCTTTGAGGCGCCCATCATCGCAATTCTTCCGGCAAAATGGCTGATGGCGCATCGTCGTACAGGCTCGAAAAACTCCCACTCGCGCAAGTGCATGCTGCGTCTATCACCGTGATGCTGTACTTCGTCTTGGCCTATCTTGGCGGACGTGCATTCCGCCCCAGGAACGGCAGCAGGTATTGCGCAACGTTAGACTGGTGGCTGCAGGTTGTGGTGTTGAGTGGTGGAAAGAGGCATCCCCAGATTTTCCCGTGGCTGGAAGGCTCGATCGCCTCTTCGGACGGCGGGGAAAATACGGGGGAATCGGCTTGGCGCGCAATTCCACCAGTACGGACCGCGGTTCCCTGCTTGCTTATTTCATTGCATCTTAACGTTCTGTTGCCGAAGCGTATTTCGAAACTGGTTTCTAGAAGCGAGATGAGCCATCGAAGCTGTCAAAACTCTCTCAGCATTGCAATGTCTGCGTGCGCTTGACTCGCTTGTTGCAGCCACCAAGATTGTTACCTTGCCGCCCAGGCAGACATCGCATGTGAATCGGGGAAGACAACATACGGGCAAGTCAAATTGGCTGTTTCGCCATTCGATAGAAAGAGATCATCTGTCGAATGAGCGGTGCATTTCAACCGCCTTGGCTTCCTTATCGTGTACTAACGCTGTGGCAAGACCGAGGTTGTTCCAGGGGTCTCGAACAACGACTGTGCGACACCGCTGTTTTGCGATGCCACAGGCTGCAAGCTTATAGAAAGTGAAGCTGGCGAGGTAATCGTTCATCCTTCACACGCGAAGTCTACACTGTCAGCACTTTGACAGCCTGGGATCCGGTATTCCTCCATGATGGTGCGACGATGCTTCTCGAAACTTGGTGCTTGATACAAGAGCGATAATGCGACAAAGCAGATTGTCGCGTTGACGGATGGAATACAAGATTCTTTGTTGAAAGGGTTTCCATTCAAGCACAAAGGCCAAGCATTGAGACCACCCTGCACAATATGAGGACCAGGAAGGCCTCCGCAATGTCTCGGTACGGCTTCCGCATTCTGAGCGCAGTCCGATCTTCTCTTTAGGACGGCCAAGTGACGTATTTGTGGTAGAAGACGAGATATACCCTTCTAACTTTCACTCGACACATGACCGACCAACAGCGCATGGAAGAGATCAATCGCGCATACGAGATATTGGTCAACCCAAACTTGCGGACGCAGTATGATGATCGTTATCAATCCATACTAACGCAGGATGCTCAGCGTTTCAACCCAAGTAGACAAAGGTGGAGGCGGACGAAGAAGACTCCATGGACGGGATGGCCTGAAGGTCTCCTCTTTCCGCGATGGAGGCCTTCGCCGCCGGGAGCTTGGCCTTTGGATTGCGCAACGAAGCAAAGAAAGAAACCGGAGTTGCATCATTCTCATGAAGATCTGTCACCGCCGTCGATTATGAAGTCACAGTGTGGTGTGCCGAACGAGGAACGATCGTCTCAAGATGTTCCACGGGATCGCGAGCCAGGAGGAAGTACTGCTCACGGCCTGCCTCAATCAGGGAAGGAGCGTCCAGGAGGGGATGACGACGCTTCCAAACCTAGAAAAACGCACTGCATGATGCGCGGCTTGCGCTACCCGGTGCCCCATCCGAGGAGGAAGAAAGCGGAGAAAGATAACCCGAGGCAACCACGACAACGCAACCAAGCGACTAGAACCACACACACGTTCAAGCGACCGTGGCCTTGGGTGAGACAGCCAGCACCAAAACGAAGGTTGTTGAGGGAAGTGTTGGAAGACGAGTATGGACGCACGATAGAACGGTTCCGAGACGACTTCTTCCGCTGTGAAAATCTCAGTATCTGACGGAGTAGATCGTCAAGCGACAACAGATGGCGTCTCCACCCAAAGAGCAGGCAGCCCCAATGACTGTAGGAGCCGAGCGGGAGGAAAGAAGAGAAGATCGTGATGAGAGCATCAAGTGCCGATTGAAGGAATACCAACGGAAGAGAATAGACCATACGACCAGTTGGAATGAGAATATAGATGACCAATTGATGATGATCGCGTTTGAGTTCATTCGTGCAATGGCGAACGACCCTCTCATGATATGGTATATCCGCGGAAAGATCGTCGTCCAGAACGGCGATGACTGGTTCTCAAAACCAGTGCTCTACGTCGAATTGAATCTACTTGCCGCGTGTCTGGCCTGGTTGATGGCACGTGGGGCCAGATCATGTGAATCTAACATGTAGTGGTCGAGGCGCCGAATGGTGCAACTTGTGGAAAGCCGATCGTGCGAGATCCGCGGACTATATGCTGGTAGATGAAGCGACCGGTAGGAATCAAACTTCGCATCAAGATGTTGTGAGAGGCGAGGTATTCGGTAGGAAGCAAAGCCTCTCGATCTCGGCGAGGCCGCGACGCATTTTCATCAGAGACGAGGGTGTCCAGTAGAGGATTCTAATTCTGCATTGCGGGATTGAACAACCCGGCCGCAGCACCCAACTGCATCTCCCCTGCATGTCTTGCAGTGACCCACTCCTGGAACCGCTGTCTTGGGTGAGTCCGAATTGAACACGACCGATGGCGTGGATAAAATCGCATGTGAGAACGCGACGAAAGGCCGTACATCTTGTAAAAGGCTCAACGTTTGAGACGCTGGAACAAGGCATCGCTTGCGATGTAGGCTTATCCACCTGTTGTTGGGTTGGTGGTACGATTGCCGCTCAGGTCCAGCGACCGAAACGCTCATAGCACCAATAAATTCGATCGCTGCAGTGCCATCCGACGTGCAACGATGGGATTGGGTAAGAATCATGCGGCAGTCGAACATCAATGTCAGTGGGGGTTCCAATGAAACCACGGGTCGGTCATTGCAGCAACCCTAGACGGGGTTGCCTCCGATGACCTGCACCTCAAAGTGTCAGAATTTTGCTCCCTGATAGCCAGTTGGGTGTTAGTGAGCAAGCTAATTCGCCAGTGTGCTGGTAAGTAGTTTGGTATCGGGACCAACCGACAGTCCAGAAGACGGGTCTCGCATTACAGGCTAGCGGAGACAGTTGCTTGATGCATGCAACCCCATCTGACGGGCCTGGTACTAGTCGGTCGAGGCATGGGGTACGGGACCAGGTTCAGTTCGAGCCATTCCTCGGAGAAGATGAGACAAGACTGATCAGGTAGGTCGGCGGCATACGCGTTGGATGTCATCGTGAGTGTTGATCAAGCGTCTAAAGGCAAGCCACAAGATCATAAGGATGCACCCAAGCTTTCCAAGAGAGTCTTGAGTGCGAAGAAGCTCCAATCCTTCAAAGGTCAATCGGGGCGATGTTGGGAGAAGGCGTTCTGGCCGTGCCCCTTTTAGCGTCTTGGCGCAGCACGTGGGGTACATGATTGGACCGAACGTCCTCTCCTCGCGTTCCCTTCACCACACCAGATGCGCGGCAAGGATAACCCTCAAGACGCGTCAAGCCTTGTGGCGGCCTGGGCTCGCAAAGGCGCATTTTTACGAGTGAGTCTGCTGCTTACAGCGGAAAGGCCGAAGGAAAGATTGCAAATCTGCGGGCGTGCCAGAACGGAATGATCTTACTGGTCCGTGAGTACCGTAGGTTTGGCATACAAGCATGATGCTCAGCACTCGGCGTAAGCTTGAGTGCAGATATATAGCTTGTCCCTGCACCCTCTACCACTGGTCTCCAGCTCCCACAGCCGTCTTTTCCGGACTCAAGCCTCGTCTAATCTCTTGACAAGTCTCGGCAAAGCTTCACAATGGCTCACAAGACAGCTGGCGGCAACGCCGCGTTCCACAACTTCAACAATGACTTCGCGGTATGGTAACACGGTCGACGTCTTAAGTAGCAGCCTTGCTGACTGTTTTTAGCATATTGAAGACCCCAATGAGCGACGCCGGCTTGCGCTCGCTGAGATCGACAAAGCGCCCTTTGGCTGGTACCATGTGCGCGCCATCTTGGTCGCAGGTACGGGTTTCTTTACGGATTCGTACGACATCTTCTGCGTGTCTCTCTTGACGATCATGTTGGGTATCGTTTACAAGCACGACAATAAGGGTGTTCTTCTCACCCAACAAGACACAGCCATCAAGCTTGCAACATCAGCTGGTACTGTTCTTGGGCAAGTCGGATTCGGTACACTGGCCGATATTGTTGGACGAAAGAAGATGTATGGTCTTGAGTTGATCCTCATCATCGTCGCCACACTCGCTCAGTCTCTCACTGGCCCCGGTCCCGGCACTTCGGTTGTCGGTTTGATCATCTTCTGGCGTGTGTTGATGGGAATTGGTGAGTTTATTGTCGAGTTATAAATTGTCGCCTTGCTAATAGCTATCAGGTATCGGTGGTGACTACCCACTGTCGTCCATCATCACTTCTGAGTTTGCCACGACCAAATGGCGTGGTGCTATGATGGGTGCCGTCTTCGCCATGCAAGGTTTTGGTCAGCTCGGTGGTGCTCTGGTCATGCTTTGCCTCGTTGCCGGTTTCAAGGACACGCTCTCAGGCGCTAAGGGCTACGCAGACTGTGATGGTCAGTGCTCTATCGCGGTTGACAAGATGTGGCGTGCCCTTATCGGAATTGGCATCGTCCCAGCCTGCATCGCGCTCTACTACCGTCTTACTATTCCCGAGACTCCTCGCTACACGTTCGATGTCGCCCGTGACGTCGAGAAGGCGAACGCAGACACCAACCAGTACCTCTCTGGTAAGCATGGCAACGGCGACCCTGATGCGATCGCCCAAGTTGCCCAGACCCAGGCCACTGCTCAACTTGAAGTTCCCAAGGCTTCTTTCGGCGACTTCTTTAGGTTCTACGGCAAGCTCCGCAACGGCAAGATTCTTTTCGGCACCGCCATGTCATGGCTCCTCCTCGATGTCGCATTCTACGGACTTGGCCTGAATTCCTCGACTGTTCTCCAAGCTATCGGTTACGCGAACGGTGACAATCTATATCTTAATCTGCACAACCTTGCTGCCGGTAACGCTATCTTGGTGTGCGCTGGAGCTATTCCCGGATACTGGCTTGCGGTAGCGACTATCGATACTGTTGGACGCAAAACACTTCAACTCGCTGGTTTTACCATCCTCACCATCCTCTTCATTGTCTGGGTATGTATATGGTCCAATTTCATGCATCGAATACACACACTAACTGCCACTTAGGGATTCGCCTACAGTCACCTCAGCCACCACGCCATGTTGGCCATCTACGTCCTCATCCAGCTCTTCTTCAACTGGGGTCCCAACACGACCACCTTCATCGTGCCTGGAGAGTGCTTCCCAACTCGCTACCGTTCCACATCCCACGGAATCTCTGCTGGCTCAGGAAAGATCGGCTCCATCATCGCTCAGGGAGCTATCTCTCCTCTTCGAACTCGGGGCGCTACAGCGACGAACAAGAACCCATGGTTGAACCACGTCATGCAAATCTTCTCGGCTTTCATGTTCTGTGGTATCTTCACTACCCTGTTAATCCCGGAGACCAAGCGCAGGACGCTCGAGGACCTTGCGCAAGACTGGGATATGGGTGATGAGTCCATTACTGGTACGGAGTACGCGCGCAAGGCGGAGAACCGCAGCAGCGACGAGGCTGGTACCACTGAGCTCAAGGCTTAGTTTGCGCTGTCGTTTCGCGCGTCAGTCTTTCTTTTATCTCCAGGCTCACGCCTTCATACCCGTATTCATGTAGCATCGATACCTAGACTGTAATGCATTCACTCACATTTCATCAATCTATTTGTGGAAAGAACTATCTTACACTGACCCTTTGAGAACGTTACAGTAATGCTGACATATTGGCCACTAGCATAGAGCTACAGAGTTCCACGCATCTCATCCGAGCGACATTCAGATGGTTCAGCGAGAGCGAGAAGAAGTGTTCTGACGTTGAGAATTGCTTGGGCTGAGCTATTTGCGGTTTAGCCTAGGCCAGTTGCAGCATACCCCGGCTTGGTGCCATGTAAACGCAGGAACAAAAAGAGATCTCCGCTGGTACAACACGTCGTACTGACTGTACTGGCCTGACGTCTGTATGACCTCTACAGCACTGTGCATGACGTTTATGGAGGATCCTACGACGCCACGATCGTAGTGATAGCTGAAGATGTTGCTCGGGTAGCACACGCCGGACTAGCTGAACATCACCGTTGCCGGACGTCCGAGACGTCTAGAGTAAGTGACCAAATCTACTTACGAGCATAAGTCAGCTGAGAGTATGTCTGATATAAAGTCGGGTCGTCTGCTCCTCTATGGCTATGGAACTGCAAGCTCAGAACATCGAGCAATCATCAAGAGCAGAAAACCGGTCACCAAATCCTCGTTTGTCTCATCTCCAATTCACGCCTCAGTTCTCTCACCACCAATCCATACACAATTTAGACACGTCATGTCTCGCTTCCCGGCCGCCAAAGCAGCTCTGCTCTTCGCTCTTATCAGTGTGACCACCGCGAGTTTGACCGGAGTGATACTGAATCCACTCATCAGCGGGACGGAAGGGGCGTTGAAGTGGCAGCCAGTCCTTGACTGGGACAAGGACGTATGTTATCAAACTTCGGCCATAGACTCCAACGGCAACACCAATCCTGGTCTGGATGCAAAGTTTTCCGTAGGAGAGTGTCGCGATTCGTCGCGCCAGTGGAACTGCAACACGTATGCACGTGAACGATGCAACCACGGATGGTGCGTCTACATGTACGCTTACTACAGCGAGATGGACAGGGCTGTGGCTGACACTACCGGACACCGTCACGATTGGGAGCATGCCATGGTTTGGACACGTGGCGGGGCTGCATGGTCCGTTATGTGGTCAGCTCACGGAAACTGTACGACATAAATCACGTCCCATACGTCTAAGATTAAGACTGACTTCTCAATTCAGATGACAACGCCGACCCACGGGATGTTCGCTGGGAGGGTTACCACCCAAAGTTGGTCGCGCACCGCGGCGGGGCGAACACAGCATCACTACGTCTCGCTAAGGCGGCGGATGATAACATTGAGAACGACTTGGGGATCTGGCAGGCATGTCATCTTCAACAGATTGGCGTCATGGACAACGGTCTCGCTCAAGGACTCTTGAACACGAACTGGGGGAATGCCCACATGGACCTGCCTGACGGTCGCTTCCAGGAACAGTTGGAGAAATACATGCCGAAGCAGGCCAGGCAGGACGGCTTTACTGCGCGCGACTAGTACACGCTGGAAGAAGTTCAGTCAAAAGCAGTCGGGTTGTGAAGGTTCGCGATACTTGTGACCCTGAGCATCACATCATGGTTGGCAAAACGAATGACAAAAGTCTCCTCCGGACTCGCCATCACCACGAAGCCTTCACGATGAAGATATCTTACCGGCCAACAGTACCCCCATTCTTCCACAACACTGTCCTTCCGACGCACATCTTTACAGTTTCGCCACTCACCGTCTTTACCAAGTCTCCCATGGCGTAGCAGACTTGTACATGCTAGTCAGAATTTCAGACCTTATATCATGCATTATTCTGTTTCATTTCTCCACATAAACAACATCTCGCTAATGCGATACATTAGGTAGCTCGTGCTGGTTCACTACCCTCACTGAATCTGCCTGCATCTCCGTCCTCGCATGATCCGCCGGCATCTCCTGATATCCCAAATGTCCGTGGTCGCTTTCTCCATACTGTTGAGCATCTTGGCCTGGCATGGAGCTTTCCTTAGTGGCTGGCGTGTGCCCATAACGCCGTCGCCTTCTCTTCCCAAGAAGAAAACCAATTGCTAGTAGTATGAGCACAGCCGCTGTTGTGCCAATTCCCAATCCGGCCTTCGCACCCGTGGACAGGCCGCCAGACGATGAGGACAGGGTCTCGGTAGGCGAGCTGTCATCTGTAGCAGATGTGTATGGTGGGTTCTGCGTTGGCCCAGTGATTGTTTGGCTCGATGTTGTGAGAGAAGCGTGCGCAAGTACCGCCGAGTCTGTTGATTGCCACATGATAGGCACACCGTCACCAAACACCCACCAATCGGAGGCTTGTGTGCTTATGCTCAAATTGCTTGAGCTAAATGGACCATCGTAGATGCGCACTGTGAGAACTTGGTTTGCTGTTACTATGGATGAGCATTGGTGGCCATCTAGAAACAACGAGTATCCACTAAGAGGAAATCAGCGCTGAAGAGTTTGTAGTTTGATGACGCCAACGATGAGTACTTACAGAGGACAGCATAAAGCCGCTGTAGTGGCAGACCCGAGGAAATATGCCGATGGTGTTGGGTGTATGGGAATGGCGCTCGTGAATGTAGTCGCAGCAGTCCAACCGGCAGGGCATATCGCCGGGCTATCTACGCAGCATTAGTCGGTATATCCGATTCGGTTACGACTCGCGCACAGTAATATGCATCCCATCCAGAAGATGGTGCTGGTGCTTCAGATGGATTGGACGCTCTAGGATAACACTCCTGGTCAAAGTCGAGTCTGTAGTGTCCAACGAATAAAGCACCGGTGGCGGACGTAATAGTTTCAGTACATGAGGGTGGAGGCGTGAAAACGGTAGTAATTGAACCGCGATTAAATTCTTTAATAACGTTCTGGTCGGTTATAAACGTTGCTGTTGGTGTTGCAGTCATGGTTGTGTTTTGTACAGAAAGTACTGGAAGCCTCGAAGTAGACTGAACAGGCTCATAAGCGGCAGACATTAATGCGAAACCAAGCTATTTACATGGCTACACAGCTATCAGTTCATTAGGGGCGAAAGCGATCTTAGACCAATCGTAAGCGGAAGAAGGACGCCGAAGCGTCGGTGGCTTTAATAGTACTACGCCCCGCATGCGAGGATGCGTTGTGGCGCTTCCACTCATCTCTAGAGAACCTCCTGTTCTCAAGGTGCAACTTCTGTACTTGATACTATCCCGTTGATGCCTTAGCGGTTTTATGATAATGTCACCGCATTATTGGTTTGTTCCTTCTACTAATCTGATATCGCGTTCCACGATCAAAGTCGCACCACCCAGTGGCGTGTATCTGCAGTCATCATCGAAGGCCTGAAACGCCACCATCTGTATTATGTGCCTACACAGCCCCGCACAGCCTTACACGACAACACATGCATAATTACCTAAACCGCCCCAATCAGCTATATGTTTTCTTGTCGCGACTGGATCGTAGGCTCAACGATGCCTTTGACTAGACCTTTTCTAGTGCAACTACAACAAGCAGAGCTGTGCTAGGGGCGTAGAGACCAGAAAGGGTCCACGGTAAAGAATTCAGCTATGTATCACCACTATCAAGCTGCTGAGCGCGTTTTCATGCGTAGAAACGTCCCCTAATAGGCTTTTTAACACCATCCAATGCCGTACCGAAACTCAGATGCTCCACCGGCCGACGGGTTTCCGGACCACCTCGCCGGTCTACCTGAGCATCATACCAATTTTGAGGCATCTTCACCACGCCCCATGAGAGGAGACTCCTGGAAACGGCTAGCAAATTACTGTGTCCTTCTTCTTCGGCCATGGACACGAGCTCATAACCTTCTCCTTTCCCATTGGTTTGATCAGTAAGCGGGGCTTTGGATAACGGCGATATATGGCAAGCAGCCGCTATGGCCCGCGAGTCTGATCCAATGGGTGGCATGTGCCCGGGCAGTCGCAATAAGCCCAGAAGCCAGGGGATCTGGATGGCGGCGGTGGCCAGGGCCAGCAGTCCGGCTAAGTATGTTGGAGATAGACTCCAAGAGACATAGAAGTCGTCTGGTAGAGATTGGTAGTCTTTCCAGCTGTCCCAACCGTTGGTCGTATCGGCTAATGTGTAGTATCAGTGTCTGCGTGTTGCATATATTCGTTGCGTCTTTGTCTTGGTACATACTATCGGTGTAAAGAGCTACAGATGAGCTCTCTGAAAGGAGGAAGTGCAGAATCGCACTGAGGATGATCAGGAGGATGCTGTATTTATACGGGAGCTGGAGTCTATAGGTCCCAACCTGCTGACCTCTTTTTGAAGCTTTCGTTAGCAAGCTATTCTTCATGTTCTTCGTCAATGTAGATGGCATTGCATCCCCATGAGTGTGTCAGGAAAGACCGGGAAAATACCTGGGCTGAGAGACCCGAAGAGGTCGGAATGACGTGGAGAACAGAGCCCATTCCTGGCTGAGTTGCAGGCGAGTCAATATGGCGTTGTACGCGAAGTACCAGACTGAGAGCAAGAGCTGTGGAATGTTGGCTAGAAGCACTGTCGTGATGAAGGGAACGGAGGAATTGGGTGGTCGGATCGTAGGATTAGTGGTAGTATAGTCCCTACAGTACGGATCAGATAATGCGCGTGATGGCTCGGAGTGGGAACTCACGTCGAGTTATTCTTCCTTATCGTCAACATTTGACATTCTTTGATCAGAACTCCAGCTGCAGCCACGATGAAGGCAATAAAAAAGGCGTATGTACATGCCCATGTTCTTCGTGAAATGGAGGATGCCCGTCTTAGATACGTATACCGCCACAGTATCGAGCCACCATCACTAGCCCCGTGCGTCGACTGTTTCACCAGCATGTCCAGTCTGCCAGCGGTAAATGGGTCCGGATTCGAGATGAACGAAGACAATGCGTCTCCAGGCGTGACCAGGGGCTCCTGAAAACCTAGAACCAAGACAGTTATCACGCAGATGACCACTTTGACCAAACAAGCTAGTGTAACGGCCAAGAGAAGAGGGTTCGATATGCCCACTTCACAGGCTGAACCGGATTTTGACTGCAGTATGGCACTGTTGAAGAGAAGATGCAGAGGCAGCGACGTGATCAATAAGGCGAACCACGCCACCCTTTTGAAAGGAGATAAACGCATTGCGTTCCGCCATGATAGCACTCCGATGTCGACTGACCTTCCCCGCGCGTGCGACACATCCACTTCTGCACGAGTTGGCGAGCTGAGTACCTGCGAGAAGAAACTGGACGACGCCAGGACCGCACTCGATATACCGTTGACGAGTAGGTGGAGGATCGTGTTGATAACATCCGATGTCGAGTAACCCGATCTCGATACACTGCACTGCGATCTGTGGAACAGGAAGGTGTTGCGCACCACGGCCGCTCGGTTTGTCTCAGGCCCACCGTAATTCGGTTTGTTTATTCGTGAGAGGTCTGTTTTGAGCATCGAAGCCACGGTGAAGCCGCAAAGTAATAGCGTCAGAAGGGTCATCGCGCCGATGTTCAGGATGGCTAATCTCCTCCATCCGGTTAGCGTGGGGAGGAGCTTCGGGAAGCAACGGTTTAGCCTGCCCATGATTGTACAAACATTAATGGGAGTGCGAAAACCGGGAGGACGAAGATAGGAAGCTGGGGACTGTTAGATCGTTATGTTTGAAAGACCTAAATAGCCACTGCCTTAGCTCCGCCATCTTGTGAGATGGTGGAGGCTATGTAGAATAAGTGTGGGGGCCAAATCAACGCGCAAGGCTGAAACTGACGCGGGGCGACTGCCCATCATCTACAGATCGCCGTATCCTGAAAAGGCTCACCCACGATTATGGAGGGAGAGCCATCTAACGAGTGAAGTGGCTGTTCATTATCGTCGCGAGAACCAATTAATGATACCCGGCGTCAAGTCATTTCTAATACTTCGTGATTACGCGCTCTGTGTAGCTGCGCGTAGGGAAGTCCATCTTCTGCAAGGGACTTGGGGCGACCACAACGGCGGGTGTAGAAAGGTATCCTGTTGCCCACCTGCACCGATCGCAAAAAGAGTTCCGACATCCTCTTGCTTCCACGTTGACGCGGTGATGCCTAAGGGAGTCGCCATCGTTCTTACGACGAACACGGTGCGATACGCGCATGGAGATTGGCACTGTTCAAGAAGACTGGAGCGGTAGTCTGACGTACCTAGGTACTTGTGCGCGCGACGGCCGTGGTCGCGTAACGCCCTGCTGCTTGACCACACGCCGGAAGGGGGGCATCAACAACAGTATTGGTGTGATGACACGAAATCCCCGTCCTTACAATCGCATCGGCCGGTAGCTCGGCGCGCCGAGCCCCACGATCATTTCACCCACCCAATCGCGAGCAGGCTGTCCTGCACCTCATACTTATCCATATGTATATATACCGTTGCTTGCAACACCAACTCGATGAAATTAAAATACGTCCTTACAATCGTTGGTGTGGTGCAAAGCTTCGGGTATTAAGATTCTCCACTCAGCCTCGCCTAGCGTATAGCCGTCCAATCATCATACAGAGAACCCGACCGCGCCAATCACGGCGCAGATGGCCCGAGCACGAACTCCGCCTTGCGCATTGGCCGCCCCTGGAGTCCCGTACGGCTGCACTTCGCACTGAGACCCAAGCGCACATTTAGTCGGCTGTTTCTCCTATCATCATGGCACAACACGGAAGTAACCCAGGACAACATAGCTAAGGTGACTCCGGTGGTAAGCTAGTTTCACGAGCATAGAGTGCGTCAAGCAAGATAACGTGTTCAGCTGTCCGGCATTTCTCTGTCGTCTGTACGAGATTGATAGCGGAGACACCCGCGGACCCGAGTAGCAGGGACAGCGTCTATGATTCGCAAAAGATGCGCGACAAAACGGTCCCTGTCTACGCACAGGCATACTAGCTTACCCGCACCTGCCTTAGCACAGCCCCTTCACTCTGGGCTAATGCTTGTATCACTAGGCATGTGCAAACTAGCTCTACGGCAGTTTGACTATCAACACTCCATACCCCTCAGGCCTGACTTCAACACCTTTCGTATACCTCAACAAAGCGAGTGTCTTCCATCCGAGCCTTCGCTGAATGCCTTCTTGAATCTTTCTTCACTCGTTCCTGATCGCAACCATGGATTTGCTGTTCCGCCAAATTTGGGCGCTCATGCGCAAAACTCTCTTGCTTGTCTGCTTGAGAAGACCAATCACCACTTTCATCCGTGCACTCGCTATTCCGCTTGTTGTCATTCTTATTATCGCTTTCAGCAAGACGTGGTTTGCTTCCGGGGGGCATTGGGGTGTGTCTTCGGCTCGCCAGGTTAGGACATCCAAAGCTTTGAGGCACCAATAAGAAATCGAACCAATACTAACACTCGAATAGCTACCCTCCCTTGAGGAAGGACTACGAGCAAGTCCTGACCACGATATTGTAGGCTTCGTCGACAACGGTATGAAAGGAGGAGAGGTCTCAGCTGTCATTGATACACTCTCACGACGGATCAGCGCTGCTGGGAAAACGCCAGAGCTATACGATGATACCAGAAGCCTTGCTGTAGTTTGCCGAACCGACAACGAAGGCAACTCACCATGCTACAGCGCCATTGTATTCTTCTCCAGTCCAACCGAGGGAACCAACGAGTCGTCAGCCGGATACTGGAACTACACAATCCAAGGGTTGACCACGCCGTATGGTCCCATCGACATTACGAGCACCAGCAACGCCATCGAGGTAGCCACATCCCCTTTGCAGCGCGCTCTCGAGCTCGAGATTATCGCACGGTCCCAACCAGACAATACATCGCAGATTCCTCCCGAGCTAGATATCATCGCATTCACTCGTCAGGATCAGGGAGCACTAGAAGCCGATCGAACCGCATCGTACCTAAACCTTGTGACATGGGCCTTTCCACCCATCTTCACTCTTACACTCATTGGTGTGGTCGATCATCTAACTTCGTTTGTTGCTCGCGAGCGCGAAATTGGTACGTGGCAGCATTTATTCCCAGAACACGGACTGACGTTAGCCAGGAATGTCTAGTTTGATTGACACCATGATAATGGGAGGGTCCAAGTTCCGGGGCATAGCCGTTCGACAAATTGCGGCTTACGCATCGTTTGCGCTGGTCTACTTTCCCGGCTGGCTGGCAGTGGCCATCGTCATCTCCGCCGCCATCTTGCCCGTCACTTCTAATTATCTACCCGTGGGGTTCGTTCTACTTTACGGGCTCGCAGTGACTGGATTCTCTCTCTTCGGGGCCTCTTTCTTCAAGAAAGCCCAGTTGAGTGGCCCCATCATGGTGGTCGTCACACTAGTCGCCGCCATCCTTCCAGCAGTGCTTTTCAACCAGACGAGTACTGTTTGCGCCATACTGAGCGTCTTGTTCCCTTCAGCAAACTTGACGTACTTTATTACTGGCATGGCAACATTCGAAGCAGCCGGCAAACCGGTCAGCATGATGCATCGGGCCGATGAGGCGAGCGAGTCCGAACATTGGCGTTTTCCGCTGTACATCCACTGGCTCATATTGGTCTTACACGTATTCGTGTTTCCGATCCTAGGTTTACTAGTAGAGCATCTCCTCTTCTCAACAGCATCTCCACACAGACGTTTCGATCGGCCAGCAAGCGCAGGCGATCCGACCGTCAGGGTCTCTGACTTCTGCAAAACATACAAGCCTGGCTTCTTTGCTCGAGTGTTTCGACGCCGTAAGAATGTTGATGCGGTCAAAGGTGTCGATTTCAACGCATATCCCGGACAAATCTTTTGCTTGCTTGGACCTAATGGAAGTGGCAAGTCAACAACGTTGAACTGCATCACGGGTGAACAGAGGGTTACGTCTGGAAACATCATCATCGACCCAACAGGCGGACTCGGGTACGCTCCACAGAACAATGTCATCTGGCCTGAATTGACGGTCCAAGAGCACATCCGC
Organism: Alternaria infectoria; assembly: GCF_024043175.1. NCBI lineage: Eukaryota > Fungi > Ascomycota > Dothideomycetes > Pleosporales > Pleosporaceae > Alternaria > Alternaria infectoria. Next base: position 258,002 of record NW_026250691.1, read on the forward strand.
ATCTTCAGCGATCTGAAATGCCTATCAGCAGCGAACCACGAGGTCGTCAATGATCTCGCTAAAGGTGTCGATCTTCTCAAGAAGCTTTCAGCTAGAGCTAAGACACTCTCTGGTGGCCAGAAGCGGAAGCTCCAGATGGCGATGATGTTCGCGGGTGGAAGTGCAGTCTGCTGTGTGGATGAAGTCTCCACAGGCCTAGATCCAATTTCCCGGCGAAGAATCTGGGAGATCTTACTCACTGAGCGGCGAAATCGCACCATCATCATGACGACTCACTTCCTCGACGAGGTCGATTACCTTGCTGATGATATTGCCATCATGTATCAAGGTACTCTTCGTGCTGCAGGCACTTCGGCGTCCTTGAAACATGGCTTTGGTGATGGCTATACTGTCAAACTGCCTTACAAGACAGACGTCGATATCAGCATCTCGGGGCAACTCCGAACGGAACAATCGCGGCACATGACGACGTACCATGTCGCGACAGCCGCTCATGCTGCAGAGGTTGCGGCCGAGCTCGACAATCACAACCTCGGTGGCTACCAGCTTTCCGGACCGACCATGGAGGAACTATTCATCAAAATCACCGGTGATTCAATCCAACCTTTGGAGGAGAAGACCGAACAAGACGATTCTGTGAAAGCGAAGACTGAAAACATCATTGTTGATGCAACCGAATTGGACTATAAACTGTCCGAAGGGCAGCCCGTTTCTCTTCTCAAGCAGTGGTGGATTCTGGTGCTCAAGAGAGTCAAGGTTCTCAAACGTCGATGGCTACCTTACTTTGTCGCCGTTGCTTTCGCTCTTGTTGGTGCAGGTGTTGCGCCTCTACTGATCAAGAAGTTCGATGCTCCGCTGGGATGCCCAGTGCAAGCAGACCTTGTTAACGATAACGCATATCGGAACGACATTGGTGTTTTCTATACAGAGAGTAATGCCTATTATTCTGGCACGGACGAACTTCGAAAGTCGTACGTTGCTGGGCCTTCCGATCGACTCAACTCAACAAGGATTAGTTTGATGGCAGACGTCTACTCTACCAACCACACTTTGAGTTACTCTGACACCTATCAATCCGGGTACACGAATTCTTCACAGCTTGAGAGCCAGCTATTGATCGTCGATACGTACGAAGAATTCGCGCGAGCAGTTCAGAACGACTGGAAAGAACTAGTTGCCCATCCCAGATACATCTCTGATGGTGGTTTTCCCACCACAGAACTCAGAGGCGGAATCTGGATGGGTGATAGCTCAACCAACCCCACTATCATGGGCGACATCAGCGGAGGCGCCGCCATGCAACAGATGCTAAACTTCTACAACGTCATGGCTGGTGGCGTTGGCATCTCGAGTTCTTACAACGAATTCGCCAGTACTGTCATTCCGAGCCTCATGGCTTCCGATGCTACGATGTTCATCATTTATTATGGACTGATCATGGCCTGGTACGTTTTAACCAGTCGCGCAAGTCGCGCAAGTCGCACAAGTCGCACAACAAAGCTGACATGCACAATAGCTATCCAGTGTTTTTCGTCTTATACCCGACGGATGAGCGCCTGTCAAACGTCCGCTCGATGCAATACTCCAACGGGATCCGTCCAGTGCCACTTTGGCTTTCCCATCTGGCTTTCGACGGTACCTTCGTCGTCATAATCAGTGCCGTTGCTACAGGTCTTCTTTCCATGTCGACGCCCGTCTGGCATGGACTCGGCCTGGTCTTCGTCATCTTCCTTCTGTATGGCATTGCGTGCGCGCTACTCAGCTATGTCTTCTCCATGTTTACAAAGAAGCCAGTTACGGCTTGGTTCTTGATGGCCTTGATGCAGGTCATTGTCTATTTTGCCTACTTCGCTGGCGTGATGGAGATCCAGGCCACCACACCATACGCAAACCTGGAATCCACGATGAACGCCCTGTACTTTGGTCTCGCCATCATATCGCCAGTAGTGAGCTTGGAAAGGACGCTATTTATCGGTCTTCAGCAGCTTGGGTTGAAGTGCAACGGCCACAGCGACGGCTCCCTCTATCTGTACGGCGGGCCCGTCTTGTTCTTGGTTGTGCAAATTGCTCTCTTGTTTGCGCTTCTCATTTGGTGGGATAGTGGCTTCGCTCTGCCTTCATTGCGCCGCGAAAGTCTGGTCGGCGATACAGAGGCGACAGACATGTACACGGCTGATCTTCTTACCGAACGTAGACGATTGGCATCACCTGACATTGACCTCCGGGTTGAGTCTGTGACTAGGTCTTTTGGCAAGAACCTCGCAGTCGACGATGTCACGTTTGGTGTCAAGACATCGGAGATTTTTGCTTTACTTGGACCCAACGGTGCTGGCAAATCGACCATCATCTCGATGATTCGTGGCGACATCAAACCCTCAACACCAGGATCTATAATCGACATCGCCGGCAACCCAATCCTGACTAGTCCCCTTGCAGCACGCTCCAGTCTTGGTGTGTGCCCACAGTTTGACTCTGCCGACGTCCTCACTGTCCGCGAGACGCTGCGCTTCTTTGCCAAAATAAGAGGAGTCAGGGACGTGGAACATAACGTGTCGACCGTGATTGCAGCCTGCGGTCTCAGTGACTGGACTGATCAATTGGCACAGAAGCTTTCTGGCGGTACGAAGCGCAAACTTTCTCTGGCTGTCGCACTAGTCGGAAACCCCCGTGTCCTGGTCCTCGACGAACCTTCTTCAGCGCTCGACGCAAATGCAAAGCGCGTCATGTGGCGCTGCCTGCAAACCATTGCAAAGCGACGCGCCGTTGTACTCACGACGCACTCGATGGAAGAGGCCGACGCTCTAGCCGACCGCATTGGCATTGTCTCGTCGCGCATGCTCGCTCTTGGCGACCGCGAAGACCTGAAGCAGCGTGCGGGCAGCGAATATCACATTCATCTCGTGTCGCGCTCAGCACCTTGCACCACAACGCAGGAACTGCAGAAGATGAAGGAATGGATTGCTGTGACCTTTCCCTTGGCGAACGTTAGTCGCGAGACGCAGGGCGGTCAGGTCAGGTTTGAGATTCCGGCTGACGGTAATGAGTTTGCGGGCTTGATTAGGACATTGGAGGGCGCGAAGGACGAGCTGAATGTGGAGTTTTACAGCGTGGGCAAGGCAACTCTGGACGAGGTGTTTGAGAAGATTGTCAAGCGGTACGGGGATGTAGCAGAGACTTAGTTGTATAGCTAGAACAATGACAGGAGCAGATCGGCATTAAACTTCCTATATGCGCAGTGTCCACGACCACCGCGACACTTTCAACCACCTCGTCAGCACCAAAAACCCTGTAGCTAACAACATCCCTCCACCGCCCACAAACCAAACGCCCCAAAACTCCCTCCGGACATCCTCAACCGCTCTACCTGAAATACCAGCAGGTGCATCTCTCTTCGCTGCCCCCGCAACCGGACTCCCAACCAACCCCCCAAACGCCGCAATCGAATAGGCCATTCCCATCCGCGCCCCCAGCTCCCCCACGTCGCTCGTCAACGCCGCAATAATGGGCGCAGGAAGACTGACCATCCCACCGGAAATGAAACCATAAACGACCGAAATAGCGATAAGACTAGACTTTTCTACGGCGAGTGGGAAGATGAAGATGACCAAGGATGAGAGAAGACAGCAGGGCAGCATGATGTTCACGCCACCGAAGCGGTCGGCGAGGTAGTTAGGCGCTAGACGACCAAGAAGGGAGGAAGCGTTCATGATACTGAGGAGGGAGAAGGCAGACTCGGTATCGAGAGAGAGCTTGAGCGCATAGTCTTGGATGTAGAAGAAGGGGATATATGCGGTGGCCATCATGAGTGTGAATGCTGGGTGTAGTTAGCTCTTTCCGCTCTCGAAAGAATTTTGCAAGCATGAGTGGAAACATGAGGGAAAAGAAGGTGACTAACCAAGGACAAATGCCGTGTAGCTTCTCTCCTTGAGCATTCGAATGTTTAATATTGACCCTTTCCTTGGCGCTCGAGGTCTCAGCCGCATAACCGCGAAGCATACAGCCATGCATCCGAGGATCAGGAATGCGAGGGCACGCACAGCCCAAGGAAAGCCTATTGTGACAAAGAGGCGGCGCATCATTAGTGGATAGAGTATACCAGCTGAGCCGGGATTTACCAAGTTAGAATATGTCGTTGAAGCAGGATTAGCGACAGCGGCTTACCAAGACTACTTCCTGTCGCCGCAATACCCGTTGCAATCATCTTTTTCCTTTTCCAGTACAGCGGAATAACCGCAACACTCGTCAAGCCAAGCAAGCCACTACCTAGACCTACACAGACGCCTTGCGCCAGGAAGATCTGCCAATACTTTGAGCACTGTGCTGTCGCAAAGAGGCCTCCTACTTCGAAAAGCGTCCCGAGTGCGATAAGAAGTCGAAGGTGTCCGCGATCGAGCATGATCCCAGCGGGTATTCCAACCACCATGGTGAGAAAGAGCTGAATAGATCCTATCCAGGATATCGCTGAAGCGCTGTATGTTGGGAGTAGGAAGTTGACGTAATATGTTTGGAATACTCCGTAGGAGTTTGTTAAGCCCCTGGCGGTGTTTGAGGTCAGTTGTTGTAGAAAGGAGGGTTAGGATATGGTCGAGACTTACCAGGTGTTCCAGAAGAGAATCCAGCTTCCAAACACCTGAAGCCAGGCTACTACACCGCCATCCATACGGATTTCATGATTACACTCTTGCTGGGGATGGACGTTTTCGTTGTTCGCCGACGTGTTGCGTAGTCCAGTACCCAGATCTTGGGTATGTGTATCAGGGTGCCTTTCGGCATCCTGACGTATTTCGTTGTCCTTATTGGTGGTCGACATATGAGGGCAGCGAAAGTCTGCAGAACCACAGCTCCGCTTGAGAATCTATTGAAGCGCACGTAGAGAAGAAGCTTGATATGAAGCCGCGTCAAAAGCGTGTCGTACCCTTTGACGACTCATACCGTCGGGCAAAGGTTGACTACTTGTGCTAGAAACCAGAGTACAAATGGAAGGCGAGTGGGTGTCACGGCCACGCCGTATGGCTTGGAATTGACGCCACCGCGCCAACTGAACAGCGTAGTATGTTTAGAGTTAATGGTTGAATTAAATGCCGCATTCATAGACCGCATCTTGCACTTTTTTGCGAAGCTTAGAAGATGTCATGCAGAATCAAGTGGGGGGTCAGGGTTGAATGAGGACCAGGCATATCTGCTGTCATCCTGCAGTTTGAATGAGACGATGTAACAGGTAACTTTCCGTGCGTTCCAATGTTCCACTCCACGCGGCGCCTTAGTATACCTACTCCTTCCCACGGAGTTGATTCTCGTTGAGCCTCAAAGGCCTTTGTGTAACGTTTCAGTGGGAGAGACAGCCAAGGTAGTGAGGAAGAATGATAGTTAGAGCGGAAAAAGCAGCAGCTCGAGTAGCCCGCGTTGAAGCCAAAGCCAACAAAAGAGCGCCTCATATCACCCAGAATAGAAAGCGCAAAGCTCCATTAGGACCTCCGTCACGTGCTAAGCACTAAAATTGTGGTGGTCGCTTTCTGGCCCAACTTTTGCAGTAGTAGGTTTGGTGTTGCTGGGTGGTTACACGACTCCGGCCATTACGCGCACAGGCACGGTACGATTCGCTGGCCTGATGTCACGCAGCGGGAGAGATCGTTTCTGGAAAATGACGCATAGATGGCAAACGCCCGAACAAATTTCCTAAAATGGAGTCAGGGCCGCTCTTTTGCTAGGCATCAACTTACATGGCCATCCGGATGTAGCAAATGCTGTGCGCGATGTTGAACGTAAGCCTTCTTGACACAGGTCGTACGGTCATAGGCATCAACGAGAGTGGTCTTATTGCTGATGATATCCAGACTGACACTGCCACTGGAAGTCTACCATGTGGAGGTTTCCTGACTATGGTTCGTGAATTTTGAACCCCGCGTATGTGAGAGGAGTGACAAGTCAGAATTGCGTGCTGAGGTCAAAGCAACACAACTTAACGAGTATATAATGTATCTAAAATGGAGCGTAATTGAGAGATCCACTTGTCGTCTTCATTATTCCGTCTTTAGTACCTCTTTCCAGCCGATATGAGATCGATTGCGACTTGGTCTCGTCCTATAGGACACAACCAGTTCTTACTGCGGGGTGTCAAACCCAGAGTGCTTTTGCATGCTCGTTCATTTGCGTCGGGTGCGTGAACGTCTCCCTATTTTCTCTGGGATTTCATTGAACTTGGTGCTAAACCATGAGTAGCAGCTGTAGCGGTGGCCGAGCCCGAGACGGCTACAACGGAAGCGCCCCAGCGTTTCCCGTATGAAGCCTTCTTCAAATTCAATGTTGATCAGAAGCATCGAGATGGCTCATATCGCCAATTTCGCAACATCAACCGTCTGGCCCAAGAGTTTCCCTTTGCACACTCCGACGTTGAAGAGCAACGTGTGGACGTTTGGTGCACTAACGACTATGTAAGTAACCAGCCCAACAACATAAGAGTACCCATTGACGAGAGCAATGGACAGCTTGGGATGGGTGGTCATCCCAGTGTTTTACGTGCAACGCGCGCCGTGCTTGACAAATACGGCGCTTGTTCCGGCGGTTCACGAAACATCTCCGGGCACAACCAATGGGCTGAAGCTTTAGAGACGTCGCTCGCAAAGCTGCATCGAAAAGAAGCAGCCCTATCCTTCACATCCGGATACGTTGCGAATGAGTCCGCACTGGCAGTATTGGGTGCACATCTCCCCGGCTGTGTCTTTCTTTCCGATGAATCAAATCACTCATCCTTGATCGAAGGCATCAAGATGTCTAGGGCTGCCAAGCTAGTCTGGCGACACAATGATGTTAGAGATCTAGAGAGGAAGCTTGCGTCCATACCTTTGGAAACGCCGAAGGTTGTCGTGTTCGAGTCCGTATATTCCATGTGTGGTAAGCAAATGGGTCGCGCTGGAGCCATCGTCCACATCCTCAAAATTCTAATACCGATCAGGTACCGTTGCTCCCATACGTGAGATTGTTGATTTGTCCGAGAAATACGGAGCAATCACTTTCCTGGACGAAGTCCATGCGGTCGGCCTCTACGGGCCCCATGGGGCGGGCGTGGCCGAACATCTCGATTACGATATCCACCAAGGCGTAAATGGACATGGACAGAGCATGCTTATGGATCGAATTACCCTGGTCAGTGGAGCGCTTGGTAAAGCATTTGGCACCATGGGTGGTTACGTCGCCGGGTCCGCATCTCTCGTCGACATGATTCGCTCGCAAGCCCGGAGCTTCATATTCACAACAGCACAACCACCAGCCGTTATGGCAGGGGCGAGAGCTGCGGTCGAACATCTCTACTCGCATGACGACTCACGCAAGCAGCTCCAGCGCAACGCTCGTAGTGTCAAGACGGCGCTACGCGAGCACGATCTCCCGGTCTTGCCGAATCAATCCCATATAGTACCTCTGTTGATTGGAGACTCGGTAGTCTGTAAGAAGGTTGCAGATATTCTGTTTGACGAGTACAACATATACGTACAGCCGATCAACGCCCCAAGCGTACCCAGAGGACAGGAAAGGTTGAGAATAGCACCAACGCCGGCCCATACGTCCAAGCAGCAGGATCACCTAGTGAGTGCATTGGTGGAGATCTGGGACAGATTGAAGCTGCCGAGCCTGAAAGACTGGCAGCAAGAAGGAGTATCACCGCTCTCGGAGGTGTTGAGGGAGGATGAAATGGATCAGATATGGACACCAACTCAGCTTGGTTTAGAAACATGGAAAAAGGGTAGCCCGGAGCGCTCGCAGCTGTGTGCGGTTGAAGGGGAAGACACGAGGCTTGGGTGGCACTGATTATGGCGAGGAGGTCAGTGTTCTTTTGAGCAGTAGCTATCCTAATAGCGTAAATGACATCAGCACTCCCGCCTAGTCTGGTGGAATTTCAGTCAGCACAGGGAAGCTGGTTGATTTCGCATTCTATCGTTAATGCGCAAACCGATTGAAGTGTTCTGTCCCCTGCCAATTTGGCGCGCGCGACCCCGATGTTCGTTCCGTACCACCGTCTGCCAACCCCGCATCGTGGGAGCCGCAACAATAGGTTTATATTGGCATTAAACGCTCGTTCCTACACATACGACCATAGGATCATGAAAATTAGGCTTCCCGTCCGCTCAGCCATATACAAGCATGATACCGGCGGATTAGTAGTTAGGTGGGTGACCACTAGCGAATCCCCGCTGTTGTATGTTCTATTCTTTTTTGCTGGACGCCTCGAATGGCGACTTCTATTTTTGACTTCTTTTTGCCGAGGCCGGGGACATGTGGCAATCCTTCGCCCTGCCCAGCAGTGCGCGGGCATTGCTCTTATTTTTGCCGGCCCACCTATACTGTTCACTCACGTGTAACCTAAAAAAACATCAGTTCGGCTGTCTCTACCCCGAGGTTTAGTTCCGGAGAGGTAAACACCTTCCCGGAAACTTGTAGATCTACGCCACCTCCGCAGTGCCTTTACCCGTACTCATCACTTACAAGACTCGCCAAGCACGAACCAACCTCGTTCAGGACAATCCACATGACGTTCTTTATACACCTGCTTGCGTGCAGGCTAGCACACGGATGTACTACCGAAAGCGACATGGCGAGCCGGATATTGAATTGGCCACAGCCCGTTGCGGTCAAGACGTAGGCAGGTACTTGGGCGAAACGTACTGTACAAGTACAAAATGTTCGCCCTTTGGAGTGTTAAGCAAGGTCAACCCTGCTATCTGGGTGCGGCATCTTTCACTCTTTGCTCCATCTCATGATGTTGAAGGCTTTCATTGGGCTTGCTGCCCTTATCGGTTATGCCACGGCCCAAAGCGACTCTGTCAAAGTCAAGTGGCTCGAAGATACACCAGAATACCTCGCCGGTGTGACATTCGGCCTACCGTGGCCTCGTGGGCAGCACGTTGCGAACAAAACAACCTTCGCCATCTCCGGAGATGCGGAACTGCAGTCGTGGGTGACGGCCTATTGGCCGGACGGCTCTTTGAAGTGGACCGGGCATGCTCTAGGAGCTAGCGAAGCGCCGGCCAGCGAATACACGATCACGGCTTCTGGTGCAGGCAATGCTTCTGCTTCGTTATACAAGCGTCAAGCCAATGGCATCCAAGTCACCGACTCTGACAACACCATCGTGGTCAATACCGGCAAAGTCTCAGCAACCTTTCCCAAGTCGGGAAACATTCTGGTTTCCACCATTAAAGCTGGCGGAAAGACGGTCGGAAGCAACGGCCACCTGGTCCTACGCTCTCAAACCGGTACTCCTGATGACGACGAAGATGGCAAACCGACTGGCATTGACTACTTAAGCTTCACCAGCAAGATCTCGAACGTCACTGTATCGGAGGAGAACAGCGTTCGATCATTAGTCACAGTCAACGGCATCCATACTATCGATGGATATGGCGTTCATGACGACTGGATACCCTTCACCGTTCGGTTTTACCTTTACGCCAACTCCGAAGCAATTCGGGTCATTCACACCATCATCTATGATGGAGATATGCATAAAGACTTCATGTCGGGTATCGGCATCCGCTTCGATGTTCCCCTAGCTGAAGAGGAGTTCTACGATCGTCATGTCCGGATCGCGGGTGTCGATGGCGGAATGCTGCATGAAGCCGTCAAGGGCATTACCGGTCTACGTCGAGACCCCGGTGTCGACATTCGATCCGGTCAGTTCAACGGCACGGTCTTGCCACCGAACTCTACATGGGATCAGAGGGTGACCACTCGTCTACAGTGGATCCCAACGTGGAGCGACTATCGCCTAACACAACTTTCCCCGGACGGTTTCAATCTCAAGAAGCGCACGAAGGCTGGCCAAAGCTGGGTCAAGATCCCTGGAGGCACACGCTCAGGTGGCCTAGCATATCTCGGCGGCGCTACGGTTGGCGGCCTTGCCGTGGGCCTTCGAGATTTCTGGAAGAAGTATCCTACCAGTTTAGATATCTCTAATGCTGCAACTGATACTGGGTCAATCACCATGTGGCTGTACAGCCCTCAAGCAGGGCCCATGGATATCCGCCCATACCACGACGGACTTGGACAAGACACCTACAAACAGCAACTAGACGCTCTGGATATCACATACGAAGACTGGGAAGGAGGATACGACACTCCCTACGGCCTTGGCCGCACAAACGAGCTTTACATCTACGCGTTTGACAAGACTCCATCCGCCGAACACCTTGCAACGCTCACCAACTTCACCAACAACCCACCCGTTCTCATTCCTGAGCCAGAGTACATGCGCGACACCAAAGCGATTGGGTCTTACTGGGACGTGCCTGGTGCTGTGGACTCTGCGCAAGCACAAACTATCGAGAACAACATGGACTTCCTAATCAAGTACTACGAAGACCAAATCGAACAGCGCCGTTGGTACGGATTCTGGGATCATGGAGACATCATGCACACCTACGATAACGATCGTCACCAGTGGAGATATGACGTCGGTGGCTATGCTTGGGATAATTCGGAGCTGTCGCCTGATCTCTTCTTCTGGGACTTTTTTCTCCGCACCGGTCGTGCGGATGCTTACAAAATTGCTCACGATCAAGTGCGCCACGGAGGCGAGGTCGACTCGTATCATCTGGGCAACTTTACTGGGCTCGGGACGAGACATGGCGTCCAACACTGGAGTGACAGTGCCAAACAGGCTAGAATCTCAACCCCAGTCTATCGTAAGACATTTTACTACATCTCCGGCGGCGACGAGCGGACTGGCGACTTGGTAAGTGAGGTCATGGATGCTGATAAAGCCTTCCTTCGCGTAGATGCGAGACGCAAGGTGCGAGAACCGGGCATTGTCTACAACCCTGATCCCGAAGCGCTATTCCTCAACTTTGGCACCGACTGGGCTGGTATTGCTCAAGCGTATCTTATCGAATGGGAGCGTCGCGGACCTCGCTGGGAAGAATCTCGCGAAAAGCTCATCGAGTCCATCATGACATATCCGAAGCTCAAGAACGGATTCGCCACTGGCGAAGCTTTCTACAACAGTCTCACTGGTGCATGGGCACCACCACCCACAGACCCGAATAACACCGGCAACGTCACGGTTTCGCATCTGTCTGGTGTCTTCGGCGTCCTTGAGACTATTGATCAGCTTATGGACCACTTCGGTGTGGAGCAGAAGAACCTCACTCAACCTTTCTTCGATGCATTCTTGGACTATTGTTACTATTACGGCGCCGGGAAGGCTGAACAGAAGGCTCGTTATGGCAAGGACTTTGGCACTTTAAGTCTGATGCAAGGCCACTCGCGCTTCACCGCATATGTCGCCAATCATCGCAACAACGCGACCCTCGTTCCAAGAGTTTGGTCAGAATTCCTGGGCGATGGTAGCAAAGACGGGCTTGCACCAGGTGCTCCATGGGCAAGGGTGAGAGTTAATGGAAGTGACGCACTTACTGCTGTCGATGAAGCCACATGGGTCAGTACGAATGCCGCAGCGCTGTACGGCGTTGCTGGAATTGAGAATCTGGCTCTCGTAGGCGCGCCCGACGTGAGCACTATTGGAGGTGGTAACGCGACAAAGGGAGCTGTGTAGTCCTATCGATTCGTATTAGCCAAACTTCTTCCCTGCTAACTACCCCACATTCCTATCTCTATGCATGTTATCTTTGTTGGCTCGCTACCCGCTGAGTGCACGAGCATTGGTTACGCTTTATACGATGCATTCCACTATAACGGCCCGGCACATCCGCGTGGCACAGTCCGGATAAAGGTCGCGTCGTGGAGAAAACCTTAATCTGTGAGTAGCGAGCGGCATGGCCCCTGTGACAGATCAAGGCAATGGGGTAAGTTGGCTTCGGTACGTCCCTGAAGTATGGGTTGATGCATTGCAGGCTGTTTCCATAGACATCGAAAAAGATACGAGGGGGACACAAATGCAAGGCAGTCGTCGCCCTGACATGTTCCGCGGCCCCCAACCTTCAACCGCTACTTCTCATGATGGCTGTCCTCACGAAACCAAGCGCGCTTCCTAGGCTCTCCGTCTTCTTTGGGCAACTCTCTGTAGCGAACCTCGTTTTTCCAGTCGTCGCATTTGTTTGTTCGCACTAATTTGTTTTCGGATACCCGGGTGTACTAACGTTGGCAGATTGTTGTACGATGGGTAGCTAGAGGCATCTACCGAGTCTACTTCCATCCGCTTAGCCATTTCCCTGGGCCAAAGTTCTCTGCCTTTACGCGCCTACCGTACCTCACTGCCATAGCGAAGGGTGAACTACCACGACACGTTGCCCGACTCCACGAGCAATATGGAGAAGTAGTGCGCCTCTCGCCTGATGAACTCAGCTTCACCAATCCAAAAGCCTGGCGCGACATCTACGGCTATGGGTCAAAGGAAGGCCCAGGCTCGGCGCCGCCCAAAAATTGGAATCGCCGGGGAAGTTCTCCTAATGGAGCCAAGTCACTTGTCGCAGAACAAGACAATGCCGAGCATGCACGAATCCGCAGAATCTTCTCTCCCGCGTTCTCTGACCGAGCGCTCGTACAACAGTCACCATTATTTATCAAGTACGCTGATCAACTTATCCGCAACTTGAGAGAAGGTGTCCAGGCGAACTCGGTCGATCTCGTCCGAATGTGTACGTTAGGTCTATGTACGAACGCATATTAAACAAACACTGAATTCGTGCAACTATCTCTAGACAACTTCACCACTTTCGACGTCATGGCCGACCTAACATTTGGCGAATCTCTACACCTGCTGGATAACGCAGAGTACAACACCTGGATTCAAGTTATCTTCAAAGGCATCAAGCGCGGTACGCTTATAAGCATCTTCTTCTACTACCCGCTCGCCAAGTTTATGCTGTTTACATTGTTAGGTAGAAAGATTGCGACATTTTAGAGGGAGCAGTATTACGCAACTATTTAGCGCGCAGCTAGGCCCTAGAAGAAGTACTACTTTTAAAGATAATAATAAGTTAGTAATAAGTAGCTTATAATTTTACTACTTTTTTTATTATAATAGTAAACTCTAAAAAAGTTAAAAGTTATAAAAAAATACTAAGTAGTAGTAATTTACTATTAAAAATAAGCTAAGTATTTATATAAAAGATAGTAATTATATTAGTAGCTATAGTTATAAATATATTATATTTTTAAAAAGTAATACTTACTATAGTTATATTTTATATTTTTTTTTTAACTTATATTTATATATAGTAATTTAATAGTATTACTATAAGCTTTACTACGTATACTAAGTTATAAAGAAGAATAGTGTAAGTAATAAAGTTAGTACTAGTATATCTTATAAAAAAGTAGTATTACTATTTTATTATAAGTAAGAAATTAATATTATACTTAATAAAGAGCTTATATATCTTACTAATAAGCTTTTAGAAAGTAAGACTAAGAAAGAAAATAATAAAAGGCTTTATACTAGTTATATATATAATAAAGATAATAAAAATAATAAAAATAAAGATAATAAAAATTTTAATAAGCTTAGTATATAGCTTTATACTAGTAAAGTAGCGCTATAAAGTACTTATAATAGCTTTTAGTATAGCTAAAATAAAGTAGTTTATAGTAGCCTTTATAATAGCTTCTAAAATAATAACTTTAAAAAAACTTATAAAAGTAGATAGTAATATATTTAAAAGAAAAGTAATTAATATAGTAATAATAATAAAGCTTAATTAAGCTTTAGTAAGTAAAATAATATAACTAGTAATAAAATTAACTTTAAGTAAACTTACTAATACTAAAAGAACTTATAAAAGAGTAGTAATATAGTTAAAAGCTTATTTAGTTAGTATAGCTTTAGTATTAGATTTAAGCTACTATTTATATTTTTAATAAGTTTTTAGATCTCTAATTTACTATAAGCTATAAAATAAAAATAAGAATAAGAATTTTATAAGCTAAGATTTTAGTATTTTATTACTTTATAATTTATAGCTTAGTTAGTTATAAGCTATTAAGAATATATAATTATATTATAATTCTTTTTACTATAGTATAAGTAGATATTAGTATTTATAAAATAGTTATTTTACTACTTTAAATTTTAAAAGCTTTAACTATACTAAAAGTAGTAGTACTAAGAACTTAAGTCTTAGCTTACCTAAAGCCTATACCTTTATAGAATTTTAACTTTTTTAAAAATACGTCTTTTTATATACTAGTAATAAACTTTACTCTTTTTAGACTAGCTTATACTATAGAATTATTAGTTTACTAATAAAAATATATAGTAATTCTATTTTATAGTTACTATTTACTTTATTTTATAGTACTATAATAATATAAAGTAAAATAAGCTACTTATAACTTTTATAATATTAATAATCTTAATAAAAAGATACTCTTATAAATAAGAGAAATTGTAAGTATAATACACTGTTAGAGGGAGCATCACAACTACACTGTCGAAAGGGTCACTAAGCGACTTGAAAAGGGACGAGTATCCGAGGGTGTCGATCTGTGGGACCTGGTTCTCCAACAAGAAGACAAGGGTAAAGCTGGCCTGACTCGCCCTGTCATGGATATGAACGGCGAGTTATTCATGTTAGCTGGAACGGAAACGACGGCGACGTTGCTCAGTGGGCTGACCTACTTACTTCTGGTGCACTCCGAGTCGATGGCGAAGCTTGTAGAGGAGATTCGGACGACATTTAACTCATCAGACGACATGAGTATGGAAGTCACCGCTGGCTTACCCTACCTCAATGCATGCATGAAGGAAGCGTTCAGGCACTATCCTCCTGTACCGATCGGTTTGCCACATCTCACTCCTGCTGAAGGTTCGACTATCTGTGGATACTACATTCCTCCAAACGTACGTTGACACTCACTCACACCTTCTTAAATATGACTCTATCACTGACTTCTTGAAGACGAATGTCGCAGCCTCTCATTTGGCAATGTACAGCTCCTCCGACAACTTCAGACTTCCCGAACGTTTCATCCCCGAGCGCTGGCTCGGCGACCCACGGTTCGCCTCCGATGAACGCTCAGCTCTCCAGCCGTTCCACGTAGGACCAAGGGACTGCCTAGGCAAGAAGTAAGTAACGCTACCTCTTAGTCTCTGGAACATCGCAGAGACGCTAATTTGTTGCTGCTAGCATGGCCCTCCACGAGATGCGCCTCATTATGAGCAAAGTACTCTTCAACTTCAATCTCGAATTGCTCCCCGAATGTCGGGATTGGATCGCGGATCAGAAGATATACTCGTTATGGGAAAAGACACCGTTGATGGTTAAGATTAAAGATGCAGTAGTTGTCGCGACGTAACTGCACTATCGACATAGACATACGTTGAGAGATGGCCTGGAGGCTTTGATGAATAGAAGCAAGACAAGACTATTTCTTTCACTCCAGGCGTTGACTAAACTCTACATTTGCTGTACGCTAGTACTTTTACAGCGTTTGTCTCACCTCCGCACTGACGCCGCCCCCGTTTGCAATTTTTCCTACATCCCACTTTCACATTTGACCTCCCTGCCAGCGCGCAAGCGCTTACAAGACACACTGCCATCTACACGGCTCCTGGCATTCGCAGCCACGGCGATGATGGCCGCCCGACATTCCTCCTTGACGATCAAAATGCTCAGCAAGGTCCCAGACGTGGACATGTACGAAGATGTCATCCAATTAACGACACCACTCCAACTCCAACCACCTGTATCCATCTACATCAAAAGCGACTCACCATATCGGGTCACTCTCATAAAGGGCAACAGTGTTGACGTCGACGCTGGCCAGTCCATCACCAAGATCACGTCCTTCAGGCCGCTCATCATCGCGTCGTCAGCGCCGCTCAAGTCCGCATTCGAAGAGGGATGGAACAAATTGCCGGTTGAGTTGAAGATCCTGACACTCGAGTTCAATTCGAAAGCCGAGAATCGCGTCGGCGCAGGCAACAAGTGTGGCTACCCCCCAATAGTCTCTTGTCAGCTGCTTCCCCACCTGACAATGACACGCGAGATCGCCGCGATGGCGCGAGAAATCTTCTGGACCAAGAACGAGTTCTATCTAGAGCCATCAAATCAGTCTGTCGTTATCGGAAACAGAAGGTTAGATAAGCGCCTCTACTTCGCCTATCCCCCACGAGCATTCCACCATCTCATTCGGCGGCTCGTTGTGCGGATATCTCCGATGAGGCATGAGTGGCGCAAGCTCGCTAAGCTTGCGAACGGTGACTGTGGTTTCGCTGCGCTTCGTAACGTCGTTGTCGAGCTTGACATGCGGGGCATGTTGTACAATGCGAGAGCATGGACCAACTTTATCGCCCAGATCGTCGGCGATGGAGTCAGTTTTCACTGCGCTGGCGATATGAAGTTCCTTGCTCCTCAGCACGCTAAGAATGTGTCATCAGAGGTTTCGTTCGAGGATGTGAAGGAGATGTTCACTGGCAAAATCAGGTTCGCGGTCGAGGAGACCAAGTCGCATGGCTGAAGAGACTGTCGTTGCATCTGATAGGAGCCACAACGGTTGACGGTATCGTAGGAGCAGGGCATGGTTACGAGTTGAGGGAGAGACTGGTAGATTGTAGAAAGAGGCAACGAAGAAGCCAAAGAGTTCATGATGGAAGGATATGAGAGTAATGATGTTAATGCAACTTCTTTGACGTAACCCAGCAGGGTGGTCGATTACTTTCTTGTAGATTATATGCTTGGGTCAATATAGTCACGTAGATGGTGTTGAGATCCTCATCATACCTTGAGCACCCGTCCGCTCATCTTTACCACTCATCTGGCTGACCACACATCATCCCTCTTCGACTATGTGGCCTCTTCACCCATAGGTCTCGTGCTGGTGGCATAGCCGTCCTATGTGTACTTATTTAGTCTTCATGGAGCCCTTGCCAGCCTTCGCGTCCTTGACCTTCTGCTTCTCCTTCTCCGTCTGCGGCAAGTCCATGCTCTTGGTGCCGAACTTCGGAAGGAACTTCCCGACCCGCTCCTGGTAGACCTTGTATTCAGGGTACTTGCCCGCGCTGAGCAGCTCAGTTAACCAAGTGCTAGCCTGGAACAAGATGAGGTATCCGAATGCACCGGCGAACGCCCAGTTGACGTAGGTCTCGGTCTCCAAGCAGCACCATTGGTACAAGCATACCCAGAAGGATTGTTCGGCTGCGAAGTTGGGGTGGCGCGACCAGCTGAAAAGACCAGTTGTGTTGAAGCCACGGTCTAACTGTTCACGGGTGTATTTCTGGTCGGATGGCACCTTGGCAGTCTTCTGGTATGCGTTCCTCGCTTTGTAAAAGTTCCATTGCGCTTGGTCGGCAAAGAACTCGAACACGACGATAGCGAGCATGGAGCGGCCGAATAGGGTATCGTAGGTTGTGATGTCGTTGCCCTTGATGCGGTTGACGAGGAGGAGGATATACGTGGGCGTGGTGATGAGCCAAAGAAGAATCTACCATGATCAGTATCTCATACACTGATAGTAAATAGTAGGAGTATACTTACATTCTGCCCTAGCGAGATGAATGTGACATTGAAAATGAACATGCCGGGTCCGCCGACGTAGTCCTTGACAATTTCCCATCGGTAGTCTTCGCTGCCGACCTGATATCCGCCCTTCCGCCAATAGTTGAAAGTCAAACGAGCACCCCAGATGATTGAGACAGCCATGATATGGTCCAGCTTCATGGTGGGCAGGCCGTTGAGATGAGCCCATAGTGCGTAATGCACGTTGTAGAGGGCAGGCAATATACTCCAGATCCTGTCAACCTGCGAGTAGTTCCGGTTGATCTCGGAGACGGCAAGCACGATCGGCGTGACGAACATCGTGGCAAATGCCAGCGATGACATGAGTGGGTTGGTGTTGACATAGAGGTCTTTCAATGCCTGCACATCGGTGATATGCGCTGCAACCTTGTACGGGAGGTCGTAGAATTGCGGCAGGAATGGCTCGACGGTCTTGAAGTAGTCGACGCAGTCGGGCAGCGTCTTGACGAGTGGCAGCGCCATGTCGGTGTACGTACGTGGGTCAGGCATGGTTATGATGAGGGTTGGTGAAGATGGGGATGTTGCGATGCGCCCCTCGCAAACTGGCGTTAGCGTTTGTTGTGTGAAGCGGACAATGACCTCATGAAGACCTGTTTTCCCTGGCGGCCCCGGCTTAGCGAGCTGCGATAGCGTCCGTGCGGCTGATAAACGCGCTAGCACGCGCCAAGGCTGATCTGACGCGTCTTCACATGACCGTGAGGATCTTTCCCCACCATCATCTCCAGACCCACGTTGAGCCTCTTTCGCGGTTTCAACGGCACTCCAGAGGTATGACTCGGGTACTGTGCGTGGCGGAAAAGCCTTCGATCGCAAAAGCAGTCGCAAATCATCTGGGCGGCCAAGCCCGAGCAGTAAGTTCAGCATGTCGCATTGACCTTCAACATATACCTTGAAAGTTCACACTTGTGTTTGATTGATATTCCGATAGCCGGAGAGGATGCCAGATGCGTTCAGCTCATGTCTTAGTATCCGGTGCAAGGATAGGGGCGCCTTCATGGCCTGACGTGCAGATCGGACGCATGCTGACTTCAGATAGGAAAGTGTCCGCGGTATCCAGTGGGTCAAGAATTACAAGTTTGATTTTCGCTTCCAAAACTGGGGACAATGCTCTGTAACGTTCACATGCGTTGCCGGACATATCGTTGCGCAGGACTTCAACGATCGATTCAAGAAATGGCACTCATGTCAACCCGCAGCACTGTTCGAGGCACCCATAGTGTCGAGCATAGCAGAAGTGGGTGATTTGGTTCATTCTGACGAAGCTGGCTAATCCACATACAGGACAAAAAGGTTGTAGCGAGCAATATCGAAGCGCAAGCCAAGTGGGCGAACATCTTGTTCATCTGGACTGATTGTGATCGCGAAGGCGAGCATATCGGCACTGAGATTCGTGATATTGCGCTGAAGGCGAACCCAAACATGCAGGTTTGGAGAGCGCGTTTTAGCAACATCGAGAGAGCGTCTGTGACACTGCAAGATCTTCATGAGCATCAACTAACGTGACCCAGGCACGTTATACAAGCCTCACAGAACCCGATCCGCCTAGACGAGAAGCAGGCTCAAGCTGTTTCGGCTCGTATTGAGCTAGATCTGCGGCTCGGTGCAGCCTTCACACGCATGCAGACACTGGCGCTACAAAATATGATTCCTCAGCAGGGCGAAGAGCGATTCAAGTTGATCAGCTACGGCTCTTGTCAATTTCCAACGTTAGGATTCGTTGTCGATCGCTATCTGCGAGTGCGAAATTTTGTTCCTGAGCCATTTTGGTACATCAAGCTCGCACACAAGAAAGACGACATTGAAGTCAAGTTTAATTGGCGACGAGGTCATCTTTTCGATCGTATGGCGGTCGTCCTCATCTTCGAGAGATGTCTGCTCTCAAAGACAGCGAAGGTGATCAAGATGGCTAAGAAACCCACAAAGAAGTGGAAACCATTACCTCTGACGACAGTCGAACTACAAAAGAATGGAAGTAGATTTCTTCGCATGACCTCGCAAGACGTCATGAAAGTGGCCGAAGACTTGTATACGAAAGGATGGATCAGTTACCCGCGTACTGAGACTGACCAATTTGATCGTGGTATGGACCTGCGAGCGCTTGTCGGAAGGCAAACACAAGACGGTCGCTGGGGTCCGTTCGCACAGAACCTCATGAACGGTGGCTTTCATCAACCTCGCGAGGGCCGCAACAACGACAAAGCACATCCGCCCATCCATCCCGTTAACTACGTCGCTTCCAATCAACTCAACGACAGAGAGCGCACCGTCTATGAATTTGTTGTCCGCCGCTTTCTCGCCTGTTGTTCTGAAGACGCTGTCGGCGAAGCCACAGACATCGAGATCGAGTATGGAGGCGAGATATTTCATGCACATGGCCTTACCGTGATTGCCAGGAACTATCTCGAGGTCTATCCATACGACAAGTGGGAGAGCAGTCAAGTGCTCCCCCAGTACACGGTAGGTGAGACTTTCGAGCCTACAGAAGCGAATATGCTGGACGGACAAACGTCGGCACCTAGCTACCTCACCGAGCCCGAACTCATCGCCCTCATGGATGCAAACGGTATTGGCACGGATGCAACCATGGCCGAGCATATCGCTAAGATCAAGGAGCGCGAATACGTCATTGCAAGACTCAAAGCGGGCGGCGCAGCAGCAGCCGCAGATGGCGCAGGTGCAGGTAGAGGCCGCGGCAGAGGCAGAGGAGGGGCACGAGGAGGACGTGGTGGGCGAGGCGGCGCAGCCGTAGGCCAGAACAACGGAGGAGGAACGGGCGGAATACAAGAGTTCATCCCAACGACGCTGGGTATCGCGCTTATCGAAGGATACGACAACGTGGGGTTTGAGACAAGCCTCAGCAAACCATTCCTCCGGAAAGAAGTAAGTGGGATGTTGGGCTTTGATGACCCGGCATGCTCGCTAACACATTGGGTAGATGGAGGTCCAGATGAAGGCCATCTGCGAAGGCCGCACTACGCGCAACGAAGTGGTGCATCAGAACCTCGAGCAGTACCGGGCCGTTTTCACTCGCACGGTGCAGCAGATCAACGTCCTCAAATCGGTACGTCGATTTTGACTCGAACTTTTGTGTGTGTAGTCGCATCGCTAACGGAATCCCCACCCACTAGGCTATCACGAAGTATGTTGTCAACGCAAATCATGGTTGAGGCATTATCACGTTGTCTGGTCGTAACGCTCACGTCCCTCGGTTGACGGCAAAAAGCTCCGATGGGTTGCGCAAGCTCTCTGTAGAGTTTGGCGATCTTCTGCGACGGGATGTCTTGCAGTGAGGCCTGTCGGGCAAACACGTGTGTCAGACGGTGGTTGCTGGCCGCGACAGCAGGCCCCCTCACCATGTGCCTGAGCCTCTCATTAGTAGGCGCATGGCGAAATCGGACCTTTGGATGGTGGGATGGACCCCGCAGCGCGATAATGATAGCTCCAATCGCCGGTGTGGGAGCGAGGCATGGAGAGACGGATGGCCAACGTAAGAAGCCGATACACACAGCATGGCGATATGGGGCATCGGCTGCGAACGGAAGCCACGATCGAGATGGCTGAATGCAGCAGCTGCGAACATCGCGACATCGTTCTCGCAGCATTTGGCAGCATTTCAGACAAACTACACGGCTTCACCGCATCGCAAAGACACGATACACTTTGTACTACTCTAGCGTTGCCCTGCTTCTTCTAAGCTTCGAGTCCCTGCTGCTGCGAGGGGCGAGGTTTCATGACGCTTGTGCGAGGTGTGTGGCTGTCAAGGACTCAGTCAGCTGCTTCCGAGCCAATCACATGGCTGACAGGGGCACGAGTCGTAGCTTCCCGTCAGATGCGCGTGCCTTCCTTGGAACCAGCTGCCTTCGGAACCAAGGAGCCCTTATCATAGCGACCCTGCCTTGCTCGTACGTAGACTCATAACATAGCCCACACCCGAATATTGAACCTCTTCTGATAGCTCGTTTGTACGCTGTTTGCCCGTCTCTGCCTCTATTACCGTTCGCCTCTGCTGCCCCGACACGCTACCTGCATCCTCCCGTTACCGACTCGCTGATCCATCGCCGATCGCTAAACCTCTCGGAACGGTGAAGGCACAAGCTACGTTGCTGCAGCTTGCTATAACAACCCAACGCCAACGCATATCCGCCCCATAACTGCATTTCGCTTGTCGCACAAAGCAGTTCGACCTTTGTCTTCAATTTTACACCCAAACTCCTGCTGCAGCCCGAACACCGTACCGTCGATACCCGACAGTGCAAGCCGAAGCTCCTGGTGCGTTTGCCGCAAGACGAGTTGCATCGCCCTGCAAACTCACCTTCTGAACCCTACCATATCAGAGATTCTGGTTGCTGACTCTTCCGCTCTCCAGACCTCCTTTCCATCCAGCGCGACTACCGACCAACTCGCGCTTTGACTCACCCGTCAGCCCCTGCCTCCCAACAGTAAACATGGCTGCTTCCGCCCAGAAGCCGATGTCCAACATCGCTATGGCCTTTGGACGCCAGGACAGCGGCCATGCTGCTTCGACCGGCACCCTCCCTACGCCCCCGAGCTCCATCTCTCCGACGCTCCCTGCGCACAAGCGACGCCCCATGCCCGTCGTCGGGCGCCTGCACACACCAGAAGAGGAGTCTATGGAGATAGATCTTCAGGATGCGGTGGAACATGCGGCCGCGCAGGACCAGCCTTCTGCGCTCTCCAAGGAGGCGCTGGCGGGTCTGGATGCGACGCGCCAGATTACGGCGCTGATGCTGGCCAAGCACCACCTGCCAGACATCATCGAAGGCCACGGCGCAATGCCCATCCGCGAGATGATGGCGCATCTGACACATGCGGTGCCTGGCTTCTCTGGGCTGCCCCCTGCGAAGGCACGTAGGCTAGTCGTTGCGGCGCTGGAACATCGCGCCGGCGGCGGTCTGCACGGAGAGGTCAAGTTCGAGAAGGTTGGCTGGGGGCGTTGGAGTGTAGCTGGCTCCGGCTCCCAGGCGGCAGGAATGCCCATCGGTGGTAAGCGCTCTGGAAACGGGCGCGCAACGCCGGCGAGTGTCGATAGCATCGGGGGCAGCCTCCAAATACCCAAGTTGCGACAAGAGCGCGACGTCTACTCGGGCAGCTGGAATGCTGGCTCGTGGTCGCCCCACCGCCAGGGCGAGGACGAAGAAATGGCTGACCAGATGTCGCTGGACGACTCTGAGGGCAGCACCGAATCCGACTCGGCTTCCGACATGGATTTGGAGGAAGAACTTAACGACGACACGGATCAAGAAGACTGGGCGACGATGGGGCCTGAAGCTCTTCGCGAGACCCGCCGCGGTCCGCGCCGAGAACACCGCGATTACAACTATCTAAGCCGAACTCAGACGAGCAACCCGCGCTACCGGAGCATATCCGCCCAGGCCCACTCTCTGCCACAGCCTCAGCCTCACAACGCACGCACTGCGACGCCCACGTACAAACCTTTCCTTACTGTTCCACATGCATCCCACGGTAATCACGTCGTGAACGCGGGCTCTCCTTTGACTTCTTCCGTTTTTAATGCACCAGCTGGTGTAGCCGGCTCTGGCGCTGAGCGCGACGCCATCGAGGCACTCATTGCTATGGGCTCCATGTAGACCCTTTCCCTCTACAGCATCGCGCTGTATAGAGCTGGCGAACGTTGCGAAAACGCACAAAGCCGTACGAGACACGACTGTTACACGTCACATACCCCCCACATTCAACATTAGATTATGGCTGCGCATTTATTCACACGCAACAAGGGCTGGAAATGGTTTTGGGTCTGATTGGATTACGTTGGCATGCCCCCCAGGTTCTCGATCTGCATGGTTCTGGTATGCAATTGGGACGATCCGTCAAGTGCTGATGTGGATCATATTTTGGACTTTTTGTTTACTTTCACCGCTTTATTTTTACCAAGAGATGATTGGGCTATGCCGACATCTACCATTTTGCTCAACTCACACCATACTCTTCCGCGGTATCTGCAGTATCTTTACCCATGGGTCTGGCGCTTGTCTGGCGTTATGGCGTATGGTTGATGATAGATGATACGATGGACGTGGATGACACACAGCTTGTATATAGTCTTTTGTAAAGACAGACACCCTACTCCGCTCATTATCTGGCTGAGATGCTAGTGAGCTACCATGATGCCGATTATGCGCTTCGGCGGTAATGGTTGACTGCAATACAATTCACGCTCGACATTTCATCTCTCTCAAGGATTTGAAGGTTGGGTGTGTTCTACGAGATCTAGTATCTTCTTCGCTTTCGCCACACAACTGTCGCCCCCACACTTGATGCAACTGCATTGCTCCGCCCGGATTCCATACCTTCCATATGTATGCCTCTTAGATCTGCTCAAACCTCGTCCTTGGAATCGTCTTCAAACGCCACCTTACTCCTCACGAGTGCCTCCACCTTCTGAATGCCGTCGGTAATCGAGGGAATATTGCCGCTCTGCCACAGCCTACCGGTGAATGTAACTTCGCCTTTGCATCTGAATTCGATAGACTCGTCACAGCTGGCATGTACCCACTTAAGAAGCTGCGCGATGGTATCATCGTTTAGAGGACTCCATCTGGCTCCACGGCAATTGACCACGACGCTGACGTATCGTAAGTTCGAAAGTCCAGCGTTCCCCTTGGACATCCAAGACAAATTTTCCCAGTCGGTAAAGGAACCCATGTTAACGTCTACGATAATCTTCCGGACCAACTCGTTGGCGATTGGAAATGTAGGGCGGCCTGACGGTCTTGGAGGGTCGCGCCGCATGCGGAAGGTGTTATCGCAGTAGAATATCTCCTCTGCGAGGCTGGCAATCTCGGGGGACATGCGGATATGATGGTCGAGAGCTGGCAGAACATTCTTTTCGTACAGGTCGACCGTTTCAGGAAAAGACAAGTTGTAGCTCAGTATTTGGACTTTTAGTTCTGTGGGGAGCTTACCCCAGCCGATGGCGAAAGCAACGTCAAGCGGTAGCGAAGGTACGAGCCAGGTAGGGTGGTGAGGTCTGAAGTACACAGCATGGCTGCAGGCTAATTGTATGACGCTCCTGGTGAAAGTATCGACTACCTTCAACGCCGAGGGTGCGGTGATCCAAAGCCATGATCCCGCAGGCATCTCAAGCGGTGTACGAATCAAGAGAGGCGAATCTTGAGACAGACCGAGTATAGTCGTACATGAGGCAGATGGAGGTGAGCAATCTGGCGGCGCTGTAGTTCCGAAAGCGTGTGCGCGCGACGGCCTTGGACGGGTGTGAGAATAAAGCGCATCCATAGGCTGTGTTTGCGAGTGGGGAAGGGAAGCTAACGGGATAGTTATAGTTTGGCGGAGCATGTTTTGTGTTGCTTGGGCTGTGAGAGATTGAGGTACCTAGGTACTTCAGCCGGCTGACAGCGAAGAAGTAGTAGATCAAAAGCTTGGGGTCTTAGGAGTGATCAGGCAGCAGCGTAGAGAGTGAAATGTAACTCGGGCTTTAATTGCACAGCTTGGTACAGCGCCCACACAAGTCTGAACCCCGAAGCCTACAGAATCGCGAAAGATTTCTGCCAAGCCACCATCAGGGAAGTTGTTGACCCCATCGTGTAGGTGAAAGCCTTTTTTTGAACAAGAATAGAGACTAGCATTGAAGCCTTCGCTCGTTGCAACTTTGAGGCGCGAGGCCTCGAACGGATGTAATTCCAGCGCATAGAATCCACAAGCTGTATGTCAAGAGCTGTCTAAACTACAATTGAATTCGAACAACGTACACTTGCGCTGTGAATTGTGGTACATCCATTGTGCGTGATCAACTTCACAGCGAGTAGATACTAGATAAGTCCGAGTTCTATACCAAGAGGGAGTTTTAGCACTAACCTCAGCCTTTGTCCCTCAGGCTTATTACGCCTTTCAGAGACATTCTCAAAGCAGTCATATCTCCGCAGTATTCCTTGAGAACGAGGTAGACATATCGCAAGAGCCATGTCCGCTACAACCCCTGAGACAACTTCGATGAGCGCACAGGGGAGGGCGTCAGGGCAAGATGAGGAGTTTGAAGAAGCGATAGAGATCCATTGGCCCATGGTTATACCCAGACAAGCTACTTTCGCAGTGTACTCGTCCCAGCCGTTGAAGATATCAGCACCCTGCTCAATGCAAATACACGCGTACACACCGATCCGAATTCGATGCGACAACAAACTTACGATTTCTCCGGCTGGTCCTGCAACACCAGGATTCGCAAGGGGCTGGAGCAAGTTACCGACTGAACTGAAACTCGAGATACTTCGTTATAACCTCCTGTATCCCTCTCCACTATGGCCAGCAAACATCAACACCGTAATACGAAGGGAGCTGTTTCCGTACCTCAGAATGACGCCGGACATCGCTGAGATGGCCAAAGCTGTATTCTATCAAGAGAACAAGTTCACCATGCAGTTCACCAACTCTCTAGTATTTCCAAACTCGATATTGGCTAAGCCTCCCATGAGTATACGGCCTCAGCTACGTCATATCACTTTCCAGACTCGTCTATGCGAATTTGACTGGCAATTACTTCTAACATTTTCCGGAGAAGATCGTGCTGGCTTCACGGGACTAGTTCATCTCAAAGTGAGATATTTGTCAGGTGAGGATGCAGCAATCCTCGAAATTGCTAAGAATACCTGTGTGATACGGGGGCCCATGTCTTTCGACGAGTGCTATTTAGCGCGCCGAGGAGAACCCGTGCATCTGCCGTTTGACGGCGTAGTCACGTTTGATCGATCGGGCTTTGTGGGGCGAAGAAATCCTGAGGAGGATGAAGCGCAATGGGAATTGACGCGTCGCGTCGAAGGGTTTGTGACCAGGGATATTACCTTCACTAAATAACAAGCGTGAAATGTAGTGTAGACTACTGAAATTGGATTGATTCATGATAAGCGTGCACGACACCTGTATTGAGTTAGATGACTGCGGTTCCGGCGATGCCTGACGGGGACCTCGGAAAGGTGACGATGTGTGACGTCATCACCCGATTATCTAATCGCCAGCCCCCTTCACACCCCCGCTACTGCTGGCGAAGGACTAGCTGAACCCAAATTCACTCCAAGCTCTAGATATTAAAAAAAAACTTGAGACCACGTTGCACATAGTTGGTCAAGCGATCAAACAGCATCGCGAGAAACAGCACCCAAAATGGTGCTTGGTACCTAAGCACATCAGACATAGGTAGGTAATGATTGGCGTTGGCTAGGAGCTAATACCAATGGTAGGATAGCGATTTGGGTAAAACAAATACAGTAACGAAATACATCTTGCAGCAAACGAAGTGCAGACCGCAATGGTAATGCAATTGGTAAAAGAGCAAGCCAAGATTCGTGCACTTCGCGCTCTCCAACCATACTACGTACTAACCATACTAAGTGACAACTCTACTATTTCCGGAGCATGCGCTGCAACGTCTCTTGGATAATTTTCGCGCAAGAACCACCACAAATACCCGATCCGTCGCCACCCGAGCATTCCATACCTCGGACCTCAACCACAATCTTTTTCGCATCGACGTTGCAGGATGTACCCCGGAGCCCCTTTTTAGCATCTTTGCGGCGCTGTTTGAGTGTAAGTCCACACCAACGCCCTGATGAATAACGACCCCTAGCCATGAAGCAAGTCTCGTCTTTACCATCATTTTCAAGAGTGACGATGATCTTGAGCAACTGGGGGTGGAAGTACTGCTGCCAGTGCACGGGATCCGAGGCAGGGGTACCCTCGGGGATACTGGAGTCATCAGCCGTGGGTTTACCCAAAGTAAACGGGATCGGGGATGGCTTCCATCTATTGGGGACTAGGAACAGCCAGTCGCCATCTAGCTTGAAGATATCTTGAAGGTACCGAGGGTCGCCGTTGTAGAGCTCCGGCTGAAATCGCAGATCTACAGTCAAATTACGCACCAGTGAGGCGACTGGCGGACTTGGATGTTTGAAGCTGTACATCGCTCTACGAGGATTGAAGAGTAGCGTGTTCGTTTTCGATAGCCCGATGACAAATTCGTTCTCCTTCCAGTAGACATCCATAGCTAGGTCGTATAGCCGTTTGTTGATGCTAGCAAGTCGAATGAGACGAGCCATGTACACGGTGTGTATCATAGCGGTGATGGGTTTGTCAAATACAAGACAATATCCAAGAATTTGCATCAATAGCTCGTTAGATAGGTCCAGGAGTCTCGACTGGACAATTGTGGTTTGCGACACCTCGGTTGCCATTTCGTGAAATCCGATTCGTTAAGATTGCTGGTGGGCCGCTCTTCGGCTCACAAGGTGGAATAACTACGTTTGAGGGAAAGAGATTTATATATAGTAGAGGGATGGGGACGCCCTTTGTGCACTGTGTATATTCACCCAAAGCCTAGACGGACGTCCAATGTGAAAGCTCGTTCAGCATCCGCAGGGTTGACTTCGTTTCACTCGTACGCAATGAACAACTGCGTAGAATACATGGGTAGACCCCAAGTCAATCTGACGCCTTTCAGCAACGTGTCTGCTTGCCTTGACTTCACCGTACCGGGCTCAACTGTGGCCATTCAGATAAATATGTGCTGAATTTGCTCCCTCAGTCTTCCCCAGTCTCTCCGAACAACTACTCTTATCCACCACCAAGCAGAACACCACAGCATGAACGCCGACAAAGAAACCAACGCAGTGTCTTTCAAGGATAGTAAGTCTTCCTATTTCATCACCCTCCATCTCGCACGCTAACGAGTTTAGCGAGCATGTGCGATGAGGCCTCATCTGCTCCTGCATCTTGGAATAGTTTACCAGAGGAGCTGAAACTGGCGACCCTTGGCCACCGACTCCACATTAATGGCACTCTCACGGCCATAACTCATCCCATCCGTGCAAAAATGGCTAGCTATGAGGCTTTGCTCCTCACCAGTAAAGAGATGAATAGACTAGCCAAGATTTCGTGGGGAGAAAACCAATTCCTTCTCTGTTGGCCGAGCGCTGGCCTACAATACCCACGACCGCCCACGTCTCTCACAGAACAGGTTCGGAACTTGACCATCGAGATCTTCGTGGATGGCCGATTAGGTTGGAAAAGGATGATTGAAGACGCCAAATTCCCGTACTCATGGGATGTCTTCCTCGACACCGAAAAGAGCTCCAGACTGCGTCAACCAACACTGAAGAAGCTTAGAGGGAGCGAGAATCCGGCCGTCGTCTGGCAGTCAGAGTTTCCTGCCCTGAAGGAGCTCACAGTCGAGATTATACTCGCTGGGAATCTAGATGACTACCACAACCACAGGAACAAGATCGGTAGGATTCACTGGTGCATGGACAAGGAAAAAATCGAAGAGCACTTCGAAGGCTGTCGTACATATCTCAGCACCTGCGAGCTTACAGTCAAGGTCCGTGGTCTCAGATGCGGAGACTATTCAACCGATGGAGATGCCGGTCCCAACACCAAAGCCTGTCCCAACGGGTGCGCTGAGAAGATTGCGACATGCTTTGCGGATCTCGTCGAAATCAAGGATTAGATTGACCGTATGGACGAGAAGGACGATGAGGAGGTTGTTTGGGGACGGTGGTCTGAAGCGGTAGTCTTGGAAAGAGTGTGTCGACTTCGTAAGCTCGGAGCTCGTGAGGGGAATTTCACAGTTGGTTCAATGTTTCCACAGCCAACTCGGATCATGGGAAGAAGTTCATGGTTGACAGAACAGTGCGTTGATGCCACTGCTGTACATTAAGTCCAATGCACTAGGTAGCGCCTGTCTTACACGATACGTGCTAGCCCTCACTGTCGAACACCACTTTGCTTCTTCCCTGTGTACCTTCATCAACCGCACTTCCAACCTTTCTGACCACTTCTTTGTCGAAAAAGGCAACACCTAGCTCTTGACTTGTGAACCAGCTCGCCCGGTCCAGGTTTCCAGAGCCTAAGACTAAAACTTCCTCGTCAACGATGGTCATCTTGAGATGCGACTGTTGAGGCTCTCCGGACTCGTTGCCTCTCTTCTTAGGCCCACCGATCGGCTCGAAGTATGATACATGCAGGCGACCGGGCTTGGGAGTCGCCATAGCTGCTTCCTCATCGTTTGAATTGCCACCGTCGTGGGTCAGCTGTTGATAGCGTTTGATGAGCTTCTTGATGCAGCGTGATGTTGTGGTTCCTGCTGTGACCAACTGCTCGAGTATCATGAGACGTTCCGAGGTCAGAATGCGTACGTCGATGCCGCGTGCAAGCGCTCTGAGTATAGCGGACAGGACAGGTGGCGCAGTGACATTTGGCGTCTGAATACGGATGCTTCTCTCAGCCTTCGCGAAGAGTGTGAGTATGAAAACGTTTAGAGGCGTTGGCGGAGCTCGAAGGGTGTCTTGAGCTCCAACGAAACTAAAGCGCGGATTACGACGGTGTGGGCTGGGAAGGAAGACGGTATGTATACTGCGAGCCGACAGTAGTGCAGACGATTTCAGCGCACCGTGAAGCTTTACCGCAGCGCTGTCGGGAACGTCGAGACTAGTCGGAACATCCTCTCGCCGCTCCCAGAAAGTACGATAGAATTTGAGGAACTGTTCGACAACAGGTCCAGTAAGGGTGACGGCACCCTCGAACCATTCTTCCCAGCTGATGTTGCAACTTGGTAACACTGCCGTCTT
This sequence comes from Alternaria infectoria, assembly GCF_024043175.1. Classification (NCBI taxonomy): domain Eukaryota; kingdom Fungi; phylum Ascomycota; class Dothideomycetes; order Pleosporales; family Pleosporaceae; genus Alternaria; species Alternaria infectoria. Next base: position 288,081 of record NW_026250691.1, read on the forward strand.
CCGATCGACGATGATGAATTTGGGATGCATGACACTGAATGGTAATATGAATATAGACTTGATCTCGAGGTCCAGTCCATTGAGCTCAGACGGGTCAGGCAAGCCCAGCTTCTTCACCCATGCTGAAGGCTGATACGTCTGTCCTGAAGTGGCCTGCTTGTGAAATAGCTTCTGAAAGACCGAGCTGGAGGAAAAGCAAAGTCGAACTCTGATCTTGTCCGTCCCTCTCCTGACAGCCTTGTCGGAGAGTCTTCTCAGAACCTCGTTCAGTGTTTCAAGAGTTGTCGATCTAGCCCAGAAGCAAGTGACCAGGATAAGCTCGCGGCTAGTAGACTCGAGGAGAGGCACTAATGAGTCGTAGATTGCAGATCCAGTTCCAGTCATGAAAGTGTCGAGATTAGAGGTGGTGATCAGGGACCGCGGATAGCGGGCATAGTAGCTTGGGTCATCGGTCGCATTGGCCGGCGCCGCAGCATCCAGCGCTGATATGAAGGGCTCGTTGAAGCTGGACACGACAGGGGATGGTGTTGTCGGTGCCATAGTCCTTGTATCCGAGACTCCCGTTCAGAGCAGCGATGTAGCAGTGATGGAGAGGGAGTGATAGCGAGATTCGACTGTTGATGGATGACGTCGGGTCGGACCTGTCGCGACTGCCATGAGGTAGACGCGTCAAGACTAGGCCTCATCCGGAAAGCTCGGCAGGGATCATCGGGGAAGCTTCAATCCCCGCCAAAATTTCGGAAGCTCTTCGCAGTAGACAACATCACCAACACCCCCGCGATATCACACGAACGCAGCCTCGACTAGCTTAAAGCGATTGGCGGTAATCGGATCGATCGATCATATACTTCACACTCTCGAAACAGAAAGCGCCGTCCACACAGGCGCATCTTCACCATGCCAATCTCCATCCTCCCACCCAGCGCACCTCTCCCACCACGGCGCGATGCGAAAGACGAATACGACGACTCTGATGTGGAAATGGAAGACGATGACTTCGCGACTTCCGGCTCAAAATCGATAGTAACGCCCGGCGAACACATAACCTCAGACCCTCAATGGATGCGCGGCCACGGCACTTACATCCCAAGCCTCCCTCCATCCTCCACCACGATAATATCGACCGTCGCCGGTACCCTGCACAAGACCAACAAACTGCTTTCCGTACAACCGCTGCGCGCTCGATACCAACCCGAGATTGGCGACTTGGTCGTAGGACGCATAATGACAGTGGGAACGAAGAAGTGGAATGTGGACATCGCAGCGCCAATGCACGCAAACCTGCCTTTGTCAAGTATAAACTTGCCCGGTGGAGTGTTGCGACGCAGAACGACAGTAGACGAACTGAACATCCGGACATTCTTTCAAGAAGGCGATTTACTCGTCGCTGAAGTGCAGAGTCTGCACCAAGACGGCACAGCATCCCTCCACACGCGATCGCTCAAATACGGAAAACTGCGGAATGGCTTGTTTACCAGTCTAAGTGGCGCAGGCGGTGGCATACTGAGTCGCAAGGGTGGTGTAGTGAGGAGTAGGCGGCAGGTGTTCACGCTGAACACCGCGGCAGGCGAGATCGACATTGTACTCGGCGTCAACGGATACATCTTCATCAGCAAACACATCGCGACGAATGCGGACCCGAAAGAGGTGGGTATCAACAGGCTAGACGAAAGTGTGACCGAGACGCTGTACTCCAGCCAGAACGACGAGATCGAGCCAGCTGTTATGCGGGAGATTACCAGGGTCAGCACATTGATCAGGGGATTAGTAGCATGTGGCGCGAAGGTGGATGAGGACATGATCGTCAAGGTATATGACGGCGCGGTTGAGCTTGAGGCAGAAGAGCAAAGTCTAGGTGGTGTGGAGAGGGGCATTGGCGCCAAAGGTGTCGTAGAAGCCGTGCTTGGACGTATGGAGGTGGAGGCCGCCGGCTGAGGATAGACGAAGTTCGAGGCATTCACAAATACTCAGAAGTAAAAGACATGAGCGTATCATGCCGCTCAAGCATCAGATCTATGCGTCCTGATGGGTTGTACCCGCCGAGTCGTCAACGAGCAGCTGCAGCAATCATTACGCTGTAACATGTAGTCACTTGCCAGAAGTGTTCTAGCAACAGCACTCACGGAGCGCACACAGATCGCGCACGCCGAACAGAATTGTAAAGATAGTCAATCATACATTACTCATTGTGCAGTGAACACATAATACCCCATCTAAAATCGTATATGTAAAACATTGGCCCTGTATAAAGCGAGCGTAGAAAAAAAAGTCTCGACATGAACAAAACTCCGAAAGTCGGTAGGCACACTGCCAATCACCCTTCCATGACCAGCAGGCCCTCCCTCTCCAACCTCCTCAGACTGTCGATATCACCACCGGCCTCTATAACAGCCTTCATAGCCGCTCGACTAAGCTTCCTGCGCTTATCGGCGGCTTCCTTCTCTCGTCGTGCCTTTGTCTTGCTAGAACCGCTGGGTGCAACACCAGTGAGGATTTTGCGGCTGTCATCTGGCGTGAAGTTGACGAAGCCAACACCGCCACTATTTACGCTCGTCTGCCGTGAGGACTGCTGGGAAGAATGGTTAGACTTGCGTCTTGATGATTGGCTAGAGCGATGATGGCTCGATGACTTGGAACGATGGAAGCGGGGTTCGACGCGTGGTGAGGGAGAGCGCGAGACTGGTTGACTGGTGGACGACACTTGAGGTTGCGCGTAATGGTGTGATGGTCTGTTGTACATGGCACCATAGCTAGCCATATCGAACGAGGCTGAGGCTCTGGGGGCCGGATAGCTATCGTTCATAGCGCCGAAATCGAATGCGGCTGAGTCGTAAGAGATTCCTAGTCCTTCTAGTCTCACATTCTGGCTTGTAGATCGCAGATTGCTTTGACCAAAGCTGGTAGAGTATGGCGGCTGAACGGTGGGGTCATTCTCATTCCACCAACCTGCTGTCTCAAGGCTGTTGCTAGTGTCGCACGAGGCTGAGAAACTAAGGTCCAAAGCTGGCGAGGTGTCAGAGCCCCATGTTGTCACGGGTAAGTGGAGAGAGGAAGGCGGGGTCTGCAAGGCTGAGAGAGCCGCACTTGACGTGCTAGAAGAGCAATAGGCGAGTCCCATGTTAGCGTTGAAGCCGCCGTCGGAGTTGCTGGAATTTCCCATTGCTGGCGATGCAGATGGAGTCAATTGGTAGTTCGTATAGTTCGATCTGTCGTTGGGCAGGCTCGAATAGTCATTAGTGTAAGCCTGGTGGTAATTATGGGCAACACCGCCATTGTTGCGCTCTTGCTGATCCAGATTGGAAGAAAGCGGGGGCGAAGCGATACCATGTGACGAGGCTCTCGCGGAAGATTCTGTCGGGCTGTCCGTCTTGCGAGTCCACGCATTCGCGATGGTCGATTGGAAATGAGATGATTGCATCATCTTGGCCGACACTGAAGGATGTGGTCTCTTCGTAGACTTGGTAATGCCGCGATACTTCGGTCGACCGTGAGAGGAAAGAGTCTTTTTGACAGATCGTCCAGAAGGGTGGGGTCGAGATGTTGTAGGAGGCTGAGAGGTGGACCTCGAGTGATTTCTCTCCAGCTCAAAGAGATCTTCGAAGCTTAACAACTCGGAGTCGCTACGAGAATCAATGCCGGAAGATGATGTAACATAGAAAGAGGAGGCAGGATCATCAGATCGAAACGCGGTTGCGTTTTGTGCGTACTTTTCGAGAGCCTTGTGCCAAGCAGCCTGTGTTTCCCGATCGAGTATAGGCTCAGGACCAAAGCATTCGCTTCCATTTGACAAAGACGATTCGAAATGATGCGTCGTGTTATCTGAAGTGGATTGCTTAGGCGTGCGGTCATTGAAATGATTGAGTAAATCTGTCTCGACATATTGTTCGAATAAGCGGTCCAGGTCGACTGCTTCGACCTCTTTGTCGCCGGTCGACCGTATTGGCATAGTGTCGGTGGAGTGTTGATGTTATAGCGATGAAAGGAAGTAGGTTTGCAGCGTATTTGGTTATGTTGGCCGACAATGGATAGGCGAGCGAGTGACGTTGAAGGATGTAGCAGAACTGGTGGCGAGTAAAGGCGATAAGTAACACGGTACTTGTACCTGACTGATGGAGACGCTGTGGTGGTTACAGGCCTGCACGAACTACTTCTGTAACGTGCCAATGATGCACCGTAACAAACATGCTAGACAAACCTAGACTAGAGAGACTTAATTTTGCATCCAAATATGGCAAAATACCTTACCAGCCATTTCCTACTCGGTGTACATTCCAGCTATACTTAGCGTAGTAGGTCGAATTGGGTTGACCCGGGGTTGGCATGGGGGGACCAAGCCCCAACCCTTTGGTTTCAGGTAGCTTTGAGGCGTTCGCACCGCCCGTGCCTCACAACCTCTCGAGCCCGCGACTAGGGTAATTGAACATGTCGTAATGATGGTAGGTGCGTGCCCATGCAGCCACATACCAGCCGTTGGGTATTCTCCCTAGGTACGTTGCCCATGCCGCAGGTACCCGTAATACGACAATCGGGTTGTAGATGACGTTCTTTGTTGTAGTGTCTTTGTGTATACCGAAGCTCGACCTGCATATGAGTGAGAGGTAGCGACCTGAGGGTTGTTTCAAAGGTAGAAGTCGGAGGGGCGCCTGAGCAACTACATTAGGGCCACAGCTTAGATTGTTGAGCAGACCACGTGGACTACGAAATTTTCAATGCGACAAGACAGTCTCGCCAGTTCAGTTACCAAAAGCCTGGTATCCGGCAAAGACAGATGCCGCAGACAGTTTCGATTCGTCGATTTCGAATTAGGTCTGCAGATTCTGAGAAGTGGATCGATGGCCAAAAACAGATGCAGGAACGGGGATTTCCGATCGGCCAGGATGTACCTATTGCAGGGACCAGAGCTGTGGATCAAAGGCAGGTAAGCGTAACAACGTGAGATCTGCAGCACGGTCAATCTGATGTGCACTCCGGGGCGTGCACGTTGGGGGAGCCGCAAGGACTCAGTATGGGTGGACCTTCCAACTTGACGAGGTTTAGAACAATTTGAAACTGTATCGCAGGATCGAGATGGTAGTGTTTCGATGTGCGACAAGACCGCCAGGTCTCGCTTTTGTTCTCACCAAATTGTGACGGCATTGTCTTCAGTCTCATGTGTGTGGTTTGATTCTGGGTATGTGGCCAATGCAGAGGCTCGTCATCCTATTTCGAAATAGATTGCGCTTTTTGAGTGACTGGCCGGCGTCGGTTGCCACAAATCTGATGGTGGAGGTGATGCCAGAAAGTACGCGTACACGATGGCAGCATGGTGTTGAGGCTTGCCCAGGCGCGCACGGGCGGTTAGCGCGTTGTACGAACAGCTGTGGGTCAGCCCCGGACATGGGCAGCTCGCGAGTCTCTGGAGTGACGACTGTACCAGCACAGCACCGACGAGATCGACGCTCCTATTGTCGTGTTTGCTGTTGCAATTCTCTTGCCTGATTTCGCACCCTACACCAGTGTCATGGATCCCGACGCGCCCATGGCCAATGAGCCGGAGCCAGGAGTCTTCCGTTGGATCATGGGCTTCCTTCTGGTCGGCGCATGCTGGGGGCTTACAACACCCTTCATGCGCAAAGCTGCCATGTAAGCCTCAAGCTCCGTCATGTACCATATTCTGCATTTTCTGGTCCTTTCCAGAACGCGTCCAGAGCTAATTTGTATTCGCCAGGAACTACACGCCGCCCCAACGCCCCGCCCTCACCGATCCAAACAACTCCTGGCTGAAGAAGAAAGTCTTGGGCGTACTCTACGCCGTGATTGGCGTCTTGAGCAGGCCAGCGTATGCGATACCGCTATTGCTGAACGTCACCGGCAGTGTGTGGTTCTTCATATTGATAGGCAAGGCGGAATTGAGTCTCACGGTGCCAATTACGAACTCTCTTGCGTTCTTATTCACCGTGTTGGGAGAGTGGTGGGCAGAGAAGAAGGTCATCAGTCGAGGTACGTTGTCTAATCGTGTATGTACGAGGGATATGGGCTAACACCAAACAGACACCTGGATAGGCATGGCCTTTGTACTCGGCGGGATCGGATTATGCGTCCAGAGCAAATCTTGATCAATCTACCTATAATTCTACATGGTCGTTACCAGTCCCTCGCGAGCCTGTTGTTCGTATTCGTCCCGTTCGCTGCTGTTACCTCCTTGGACAATCTCGAAAACCCTTGTTCTGGTGGCTGCAACCAGTTCCTCTCGTCGTACTTCTCCTCGCCCTCAATGACGTGGAACGTGTAGATGTTGCGGCTCTTGCTGCTCGTATTCTTTTCCGACTTGTGGAGTATGTTACCATGGATGAGCACTAGAGTCCCAGCCTTGACCTCACCCATGTCGTATCTTTCCTCCTTCTCGACCATCTCGTACTCCTTCTCGCCGTTCGTTTCCTGCTTCAAGCTTTTTGGAAATCTGGCGCCCTCGTTGTCGATGAAGCCCGTGCCGTTGCCTGTTCTTACAAACCTCTTCTCAATGGCAGCACGCTTATGACTCCCAGCAGCGAAGCTCAGACATCCGTTCTCCTGTGTCGCATCCTCGAGCGCATACCACCATCCAACCGCGCTTGGCGGATCCGTGTACAAAAAGGTGCTATCTTGGTGTGGTGGCACTGCGCCGCCTATCTCTGGCTGTTTGCAGATGACCATGGATTGCAGGACACGAGGGTCGCGGAAGCCGAGGGAGGAAGCGATGGCGGCATTGCGGGCCGACAGGGACATGCTGCGGAAGGAGGGTGAAAGCTCGTGGAGGTAGTGCCCGATCTTGTTGATGGCGCGGTGTTTGGGTTTTGTCAGCGAGCCAGACTTGTCGAAGGCGTCTGCTCAGATGTCAGTGTATTGTTTTGAGTTTCCGAACGCGCTACGTACCCTCTTCAAAGAAGAACCGCACCTTATCGCCGGATTCTAAGAAGTAGCTGTCTCCAACGTGATCGGCGCCGTCGTCACCACCAGTTGAGAACTTGGTCATGGGATGGTCGTCGAGTGAGAAGTCGTTGAGCATCTTATTCGTGTCTTCCACCAACTGCTTGACCGTTTCTTGCGACAGAGCATCCGGTATCAGTAGGTAGCCGTTCTCATTGAAGAAAGCGAGCTGCTCGGGCGTGAGCCCTTCGGCGGTTTGCGCAGTCATGGCCGGATGAAGAATTGGGAATACGTATACACTGTGGTATGAAGGATTTTGCAACGACAGCTATGTACAAGTGACTGTTCCCCAGCTATCGCGTGCAGGCCGTGGGTAAGCGTCGGAGTTGGCCGTAGCCTGGCGCGATGCCATGTGCTGCCCCGCTATCGACCCGCGTCGTCGGGCTTAATTCCGCTCAGAACCAAGCCAGCCAGCCTCATCCCAAACGCGTCGCCATGTGAGCAGCCCTCGACCCATCCATCGCCCCCATCCGCGGCCCCATCAACGATACCCACCACTAGCCTTCAAAGATCCGAGCATCTGGTCACAGGTCCTCCAACCCGCAGTGCCACGAAACGATAGCTCGTCCTGCTGGCTCATCCCCAGCAATAAAGAGGCACGACCGGGCCCTGGCTTCAATTGAATACTACGCGACTTATACCCACGCTAACGACAACTGTGGTCACATCGCAATCCCGAAAGACAGGAGACGAGCACACGGAGATGCAGGGAGATGAAATGTCGGGTCGTGTAACTCCAGAATAGCTCACCCAGGCAGCAACGACGCCATGACCTCGACCCACGAAGGCTGTCACCCTTGCGTTTGCGGCTCTTACGACTCTGCACGTGCACACTTCCCACACCGAGGAGACGACTGATGGCTGAAACAACACGTGGAGGCTCAGCGGGCTCGCGTCCCTCCGCCCGTAACTGGCCCTTCACCTAGCCATGCATGACATAGGGCTGATGTGTAGCGGGAAACGCCATCAGGTCCGGAGACAAACAACCTCATCGTATCCTGACTGCCATGTACCTGGCTGCATGAAACAACAGGGTCTCGGGTATATGGAAGCCATGGCTCCGAGGGTTGACCGTCTCTACTCATGTTACCCAACATGACTTGAGGGATGCGATGAACAGGGGCCTGCTGGAATACGCTACGTTCTCCTCCAAGTGCCATGCGGAATCATGTCTCTTGCGTAAATCGGGTGTCCAGACTTCCAAGGTTTGCTTCCTCAGTCACATTTACACGACAGCCTGGACGTCTACATTCAAGATTGGTCAAGGCTATCGCGGCTAACGGCAAAATGGGAAATACCGCTCAAATCGACTTGCGAATAAAGGTAGCTCCTTCAGTTACGTTGATTGGCTAGCGCACCTGACCAACCCTTGTTGTTGCTATAAACGCAACAAAGAACCTTGACTCGCGCGAGTAGCACGCCAGACTCTCCTACAGTTACCTCGAAACCATGAAAGGAATAATCGTGCTGCCTGCTAGGAGCTATGTTTCGTCTCCAAAAGGACTAGCACCTGCCAACTGAGGATACATTGGCCAGTCTTTGTCAGATCAATGACGTCCATGTCTCCGACCTACAGGACAACGATCGAAATACGCACTCCATATATTGCATACTGTACGTCAGACGGCACGGCAGCTTTCGTGCACCATATGTATAGCGTCATGGCAGGGCTGGTTATCACACGAGGTCTTTTGAGAGCTCAGGCACAAGGAAAGGGTTTCGTTGCTCCATCTATATGATCATACCATCCGAAACCCACGCCTCCAGAAAGTTGCCCGACAAGAACATCGCCTGTCATCAAGTTCCCATCCGTTTCCTTACACTGTATCTCAACACCCCGGATGATGCAGTACTAAACATTGCGAGGGACGAATGTCATGAAGACTTTTGCGAATGGCTTGATGAGCAGAAGCATCGAGCACCTCTCGAAAAGGGTCAATGAGCATACATGATGATGATTCACGGCGTTCTGGGCTGGTGAGCTGTTGCCTTATTCCCTTCATGGACGCATGCTCTGACATGCACTGTCCAGTCTTGGCACTATACTGCATAGCATCACCCTCGTCGTTTCGAGCATTCAGCAACTTAACGCTTTGCCAAAGAGAGCGAATGAACTCGAGATGTTTCTGCAACATCGCTGAGAGGCGCTTCAGAGGTTGCGGTTTGAGTTCTACTGCTGACGGAGTGTGGATACCTCGGAGGCTCTTCGGCCATTTGTCAGCCTATGCGACGAGACAGTCAAATGGCGTTAAGAGCCAAGTCAGGCGTACCGGAGCCTAGTCATATTATACGAGCAGCCGGCTACCCAACCTACGAATAGATTAGGGCAACCTGCTGTTGGCATATACGAGACGACTGAACGGTCGGTCGGCACGAGGTACGCTAATCAAGAAGTCTACGTGGCTAAACAGTGCGTCAGCCTAAGTAAGTCGGCATGCAAAGTATACGCTCTGTGACATGTCTGTGTAACAGTATTGCTGCTACGTACTTGAAAATGCAGGATTTCGATCACCGAGGAGCCTATCATTGCCCCTGGTGGCGTTAGCGAGTGCGCCAAGTCGTGCAAATCTACTTCGTATCACCACAATCGATCACGGCGCGTGCCGTTACTGCATAGCCATGGGAACGGCTACCCGTAGCCACCGGCTTGCCGTTCTGTTACACGGTCGATCATGCGAGGGCAGCTTACACCTCACTCCGATCTTGCAGTTTAATCTGGCTCAGACGGGGTTCAAGAACATATCACTTATTGCGATGGGCAGTCGTCGTCACTTAAGAAGAGACGAAAGAACTCAGTCATCGTATTACAATGTACGCGCCCGGATGTTCGCGAGGTTCGAGACATACGCCCGGGCGCGGGTCAGACACCCAGGTGCCGTCTACACCAGTCTAGCCCCATATGGCAGACTACGCCTAGGTCTTCCTCTTTCGACTCTCGAGCGTGGGTTCCTCAGTCTGCAGTATCAAATCACTACTGTTTGCGGGAAGTCATTTCTTTCATGGCGCCGGTAGCCTGGTAATGCGGAGCGGCCTGGGAAAGGGCGCCCCCACATCCACAGTACAATCTCTAGAGTTCGAGCGCACTCACTACTGGTTGGGAATCCATGATGTATTGCACCTTCCAGTTGAACTCTAGGGGTGAGCGAGCGCGTTTGCATAACGCCTGCCTGACGCGGACTTGAGGTCAGGCAGGCACTTCCAGCACGCAATTGCCTCAGCAGACGCTGTGTTAACTTGCTCAGGCAGCCGCTCGCTCACCTGTACAGTGAAGTTGCCGCCCCGCATTCCCCAACACCTCACTATAACTCACTGCAGTGCCTGACCTTCTACCCGGTACCTTAAAGTCGCACTTGCCAACACCAGCGACTCACACTTGATCCCTACTTTCTCAACACCTGAACCGACGACACTTCACGATATGAACACCTCCGCCAATAGTGAGCAGCCTTCCATGGCGCCTTCGAGCCAACCCCCTGGCGTGGAGCCCATTGCCATTGTAGGCTTTGGCTTCAAGTTTCCGCAGGATATCACCGACGCCCAGAGCTTGTGGAAGCTACTCATGGAGCGCCGATCAACTATGACCGAGATTCCCAAGAATCGCTGGAATATCGATGGTTTCTACAAGGAGCATGGCCACCGACCTGGTACTGTCAAGAATAGAGGCGGTCACTTCCTCGCAGACGACCCTGCTCGCTTTGATGCTCCGTTCTTCTCCATTCAACCCGCGGAAGCGGAGTGCATGGACCCCCAGCAGCGCCTGTTGCTTGAGACAAGTTATCATGCTCTCGAGAACGGTACGTCATATCTTCAAAACTGACCTTACCCGCACTGACGTCTGCACGCAGCCGGTATCCCCATGCAGGCAGCCATAGGCACTAGGACATCTGTTCACGTTGGTTGTTTACTTCAAGAGTACAGCCAGATCTCTCAGCGAGATGCTCAGATGCCGGGAGACTACCGCATCGTAAGTAATTACCGAACGAACTGCATGTCTCAAACACTGACCTGGTATACCCATCTTTAGGTAGGATCCAGCGGTCTGGCCATGCTTGCCAATCGTCTGAGCTGGTTTTATGACTTCAGTGGGCCCAGTATGACTGTCGATACAGCTTGCTCGGGTGGCCTCGTTGCGCTCCACTTGGCGTGTCAAGAATTGTTGGCTGGTAGCGTCGATATGGTAAGTTGACTTTTCGTCTCATCTGCCACATCAAATCCTGGAGTCTACATCGACGTTAGGCCACTCACTTTGCATGTTATCATGTCGACTCAGGCTGCAGGCCTGTTCAGCCTTCTTTTTTAGGTTGAAATTATAACTAACACGATTATAGTCACTCGTGGGCGGTAACAACTTGTGCCTACTCCCAGACTCAACCGCTCTCTTGAGCAGCTTGAACATGATGTCAAAAGATAGTGTTTGCTACTCGTTCGATGAGCGCGCATCGGGCTACGCCCGAGGTGAAGGCTTCGGCGTACTCATTCTCAAGCGCCTGGACAAGGCCATTGCAGATGGAGACACCATTCGCGGCGTCATACGATCAACTGGATGTGGCCAGGATGGTAACACCCCGAGCATAACGTCGCCTAGCCAATCCGCTCAAGAGCGCCTCATTCGCGAGACGTATGCGCGCGCAGGTCTTGATCTCGGTGACACTCGCTATTTCGAGGCGCATGGTACCGGTACACCCGTGGGAGATCCTTGTGAAGCTGCAGCTATCAACAACGTCTTCTCCTCTCGAACGCCTGAAGATCCCATCTTCGTCGGTGCGCTCAAAGGCAATATGGGACATCCCGAGGGCGCCAGCGGTATCGCCGGCGTCATCAAGTCGCTTCTTGTACTTGAGAAGGGCATCATTCCACCCAACGTTTATCCCGAGCGTATCAATCCTGCTGTCGCAGCGGCTGGCCCTAACCTCAAGTTCCCACGCGTACCAGTAGCCTGGCCTACAAGTGGCGTCCGACGCGCGAGCGTAAACTCTTTCGGCTACGGAGGTACCAACGCTCACGTCGTTATAGACGATGCGCTGAGCTTTCTTAGCAGCCGCGGACTGAATGGCCGACACTGCACCGAACTCATCGAGGACAGCCAATCTGCGTGTCAATCGGATCTCTCCGGCCCCATGGAGAAAGCGGGAGATGACGACGATCGTAGCACGGGTACTAATGTATCATCGGAGCCTCTGACTGATCTCACCCCATTCACCACCACGGACGACCCCAGCATGCTTCTTGGGGAGGTTGGTGGAAATGTCCCGAAACTGTTGATACTATCTGCGTTCGATGAGCGTGCGGCTCAGCGATCGGTCTCCGCCCTTGGGACATGGATGAGCAACCACGCAAACGAAGACCGTACTCAACTTCTCAGTGATCTTGCATACACGTTGGCTGAGAAGCGAACACCATTCCCGTGGAAGACAGCCTGCGTCGCGTCACCAGATTTGCGGTCGCAACTCGCCTTTCCTGCTCCTACACGAGTCAAACAACAAATAAAACTGTGTTTCGTCTTCACTGGTCAAGGTGCGCAGTGGCATGGAATGGGTCGCGAGCTCTTGGCGTACGAACCCTTTCGAAGCGCTATGCTTGAAGCCGATCGATATTTCAAGTCACTCGGTAGTTCCTGGTCCCTCATCGACGAACTATACCACAAGTCGAAAGAAGAATCCGTCGTCCATCAGCCGGAGCTCAGTCAGCCTATTTGCACCGCGCTACAGGTGGCTATTCTCGACCTGCTGACCTCGTGGAATGTTCACGCTTCCATCTCGGTAGGTCACTCTTCGGGCGAGATCGCCGCCGCCTATGCTAGCCGTGCGATCTCACGAGAGTCTGCTTGGATGGTAGCTTATTTCCGAGGCTTGGCCGTTGCAATCACCCAGACTCTCAAACCATCTCATGGCGCCATGATCGCAGTTCAGGCTCCTCTCGATGCTTGGAAACATGTGATGGACAAGACGAATGTCGACAATCCCGATGATCCAATCGCTATTGCCTGCTACAACAGCACGACCAGCTTCACACTTTCCGGCTCACATGCTATCGTTCATCAGCTGGCTGCAGCTCTCAAAGAAGCGCAGATCGAAGTACATGTTCTCAAGGTCAACGTTGCGTATCACTCGCCACATCACATGAATTCAGTCGCCGACATCTATGGGAAGCTACTCCGGAGCATTGAGGTTGGAGAGCCGCTAGAGAGCCAGCCATCGTTTGTCTCGAGCGTCACTGGGCAAGATCTCCAATGTCTAGATGATCTGCGGTCCTCCAGCTATTGGCAGCGGAATCTCACTGGGTCAGTACAATTCTCCGCTGCGCTACAGGGTGTATGCGCACGGCAAGATGCTTCAAGCTATCTCTTCCTCGAGATCGGTCCGCATTCCGTTCTGCGCTCACCGCTAGGCGATATCCTCAAACAATATGGAAGGGACATTACAACCGATTACAGCTCTGTCTTGCGTCGGGACCGGGCCGCCAACATCACCGCTATGGAATGTGCAGGAAAGCTACACACCATGGGTAGCACTGTCGACATAGCTGCGGTGAATATGGACAGCGGTCACAGCCCCAACTTCCTGCCGTCACTTCCACGTTATCAATTCGAAGATAAGAAGAAGTACTGGCTTGAAGGCAGGACGAGCATTCAATATCGTCAGACACAGTTCGTTCACCACGAGCTTCTGGGCTCGCGCACCCCTGACTGGAACGAACTTGAAGCACGCTGGACGAACCGCATTCTCCTTGATCAGTCGCCATATCTCAAAGATCATCAAATAAATGGTCTTTGCCTCATGCCTGCGGCAGGCATGCTTGCCATGGTCATTGAAGCTATGCGCCAGTACTATGGACAGCGAGCTGAGACCGCATCGGGCTACAAGCTCGAAGAAGTCAAATTCACCAAGGCTATGACACTTTCGGCTGACCCTCGTGGTACAGAGATACAGCTCACACTCCGACCCGCGATGCTGGAATCACGTGACATGCAGCCGGGTCGCATGTGGCATCAGTTCTCCCTCTTTGTCTACGAGGACGGCGGATGGCACCTGTGCTGTGCTGGATCTGCTTCGATCGAATACGACGACCAACAGGAGAACCTAGGAGGAAACAGTGAATATGCCAAAGCGCTGGGTGAGAAGAAGCTCTCCTTCCTTTCAGCCTTGAAAGAATGCCGCGTCGATATCAACAGCGCTGACATCTACGGTGCATTCGATGAGGCCGGCCTCGCCTATGGCCCTACTTTCCGGGGCATGCGCAATGTCAAGTGGGATCGAAACAATCAGGCGGCTGGTACGATTGGACTTCGAGACTGGCAGACGCACGCAAAGTTTGACTACAGTGATGCGCATCTCATTCATCCCGCTGCGCTGGACACCATACTTCAGATGACATTTCCAGCGTATTCTATCTACGCCAAGGACTCTTCAGCCACCACTGTACCGACTGGTTTCAGCAAGGCATGGTTTTCTGCAAACTTGCTGCGCGAATCTTCCGATGCGCAAGATGTTAGGGTACATGCGAAGGTCTCAGGACGTGGATTTCGCAACAAGCTCTTCTCCGTCGCTGCAGCATTTGCCGATACGCAAGAACTCTGCTTCTACGGCGATCTAGAGACTACGACTATTGGTCGCAGCGACCCATCCATAGAGAAGAAGGACGTGCCGCGCAGCCTATACCGCATCGACTGGAAGCCAGCTAGCTTCGATCACCCAACAACTTCGTCTACTTCATTAGCCTCTTCTAAATCCTGCATTCACATCATCTACGATGAAGCGGATTCATCACAGGTTGACTTGATGCAGAATCTTCGCCGAACAATGTCAGCGCAAGACGAGCTTGGTGTTGCCTTGGTAGCATGGAGCTCTGTACCAGAACATGACCTTGAGAAGGCTACCTGCGTGTTTCTTCCTGGTTTGGACGGCAATTTACTTCGACACATGCAAGAGGACGAACTCGAGAAGATCAAGACCTTGGTGCCGAAAGTCAATGCCCTGCTGTGGGTCACGTTCCAGCATCGGGCTCTTGACCAGAGCCCTACCGAAGGCCTGGTTTCAGGACTTGTGCGCACGCTAGCGACGGAATCTGAAGACTATCGGCTCTTAAGCATCAGCCTCAACTCGGATAACGGACTTGACGTAGCCGCTGCCAATATTACGACGATTACCAAGACACTGTTAGATCCACAACCCGACCCGGAGGACGAGTACTGCGAAATTGACGGCCAGCTCTGCATTCCACGTGTGGTCGACGACCCGGAACTCACTGCCCAAGCACTGCCTACCGAAGATACTTTAGTTACTGTCACCAAACCTTGGAGCGAGCTTGACAGCCCAAAGTTGACCATCGGCGCGGCAGGCATCCTAAGTACACTGCATTACGAGCAGGCTTCCGACAACACTGGAGAGCTTGAGCCGGACGATGTTGTCGTTGAAATCAAGGCTGTTGGACTCAATATGCGGGACGTCTCGGTAGCACTTGGCCAGGTCCATGATGAGACCTTCGGAAGCGAGATCGCTGGAGTCGTGGTACGCACTGGTTCATCACACGATGGGGGCTTCCAGATTGGTGATCGCGTTTTCGGTGTCGCACGAGATGGCATTGCGCAAATTGCCCGCTGCAAGCTCTCACAACTGCACAAGATGCCGGACAGTATCAGCTTCTGCGATGCTGCTGTTTATCCAGTGGCATTCTGTACGGCCTACTACGGCTTGAAGCAGTGTGTCGGTATACAGGGTGGCGAGTCCATCTTGGTCCACAAGGCTGCTAGCACGCTCGGCCGAGCGATCATCCAAATCGCCGTTCTCCACGGATATACGAAAGTCTTTGCGACTGTATGCACACCTGAAGAAGCGGCTTTCCTGGAGAAGAACTTCAACGTTCCGACGTCGAACGTGTTCCTCACTGGCAATCTCGACTTCCAGCATGGTATCCTCCGTTTGACAGGAGGACGAGGTGTTGATGTTGTGATGGGCTCTGAAGAAATCTTGCAAGACTCTTGGCCATGTATCGCTTCGTTCGGACGCTTTGTTGGCATTGGAGAAAAGGACGTCTTCAACTCGACTGCGAATGGCTCAAACGAGATTGCGGTACCTTCTACAACGAAGAACATTACTTTCATCAGCGTCAACTTCCAGGACCTAGCACAGAGCCATTTATTTGCTGGCATCTTCAAAGATGTGCTATCACTGATGGAAGGTGGTAAGATCACCATGTCTCTATCTCCGACCGTGTTTAGGCAGGGTAGTATTCACCAGGCTTTCCAGTCGCTCAAAGATGGAGAGACGCTTGGAAAAGTAGTCATCGAGATGGCTGGCGACGAGATTGTGGAGGTGGAACTTTCGCCAGATTCTGACAAGCCATTGTTCTCTTCGGACGCCAGCTATCTTGTCGCTGGCGCATTTGGCGGTATCGGCCAGAGCATTGCTACGTGGATGGTACACAATGGAGCCAAGCATCTAATCTTGCCGTCACGATCAGCAGTCGAGGGTACTGGATCTGAGCGCGATTACTTCATGCAAGGACTGATGGCACAGGGCGCCGCAGTGTATGCTCCAGTATGCGACGTCGCCGACTATGACCAGCTTAAGGAGACTCTTTCATCCTTCCAAGCTCTTCCGCAAATCAAAGGGTGTGTCCAAGCAGCAATGGTAATGCGCGACTCTTCCTTCGCAAAGATGTCGAGCGAGAAGTGGCATGAGTCACTCGCGCCCAAGGTAGACGGCTCCTGGAACCTACACCAGCTTCTACCTGCCGATCTCGACTTCTTCGTCATGTTGTCATCTTCCACCGGTATCATGGGCTCGTTCGGTCAATCAAATTACACTGTTGGCAACACATACCAGGACCAACTAGCGGCCCATCGTATGCGTCACGGCCAACGTGCTCACACCCTCGCCCTGAGCATGGTCACCGGTGTTGGCTACGTCGCTCAGAACGAGCAAGTACAAGCTTTGCTCCGCGTGCGGGGTATGCTGGAGGAGGTGCCCATGAGTGACATCTACAAGCTGCTACGCTTCTGTTGTGACCCCGAACGCGTCGATGCAAGCACCGTCGGGTCCCAGATCATCACACCCTTGACCCTGCCGGCTGATCTCCGTGCCATGGGTATCGTGGCACCTCTCGGTAGTACGCGGCCGCTATACCACTATCTCGACACGCTCCCTTCGCGCTTCTCTTCCGACACCGCGACCGCCGAAGCCAAGAATCGCCCTTCGTACAAGCTCTCGGAGGCCACGAACCTCGCTCAAGCCACCGATATCGTTGTCGACGCGATCCAGAATCAGCTTTCCAGTCTCTTGGTTGTCAGCAAGGACGACATCGATCCTCAGAAGGCGATCTATCGGTACGGCGTGGACTCGTTGGTCGCGGTGGAGATGCGGAACTGGTTTTCAAAGGCTATCGGGGCGGACGTTGGGACTGTGGATATCATGAGTGATATCAGTATCTGGTTGTTGGCCGTCAAGGTCGCGGGCAAGAGTAAGTTCGTCAAGGAGGAAGTGAAGGAGTAGACTGCCACAGCGGAGATGGGAGTGCGGCTTGACGCAGACCGGGGTCTGGTCTCGCGCTGGTCAGTGAAGTGAATTGCGTGATTACATACATACATATATTTCAATGTGTTGTCTTGTCAGCTTCTAGGTGTCATTGCGAGGTCCACCAAAACATGATGACGCAGGCGTTCGTTATGTACGAACCTCGGAAGTGACGCGACGCGACGCGACGTGACGCGTGCGGGCTTGCTGCTGACTCATCCGCACTAGAGCTCGGCAATCCGGTGATATTCGTTGGAGCACCCAACATCACCCAAGCAATCGCTCCTCTGCCCTCCTATGGCCATGATATCGGAGGCCAAGAAACAGCGAATACCCCGAAAAGAGCATCTTCCAAAATCGCTTACCACCCCGGCAACTCCTCGGCAGCAATCACCTACATCAGTCACGTATCAGCATCGTCATCACAGCAGTCGTTTCAGGGCTATCAGTAAGAGCTAGAAGTATGGGAGTACATGAAATCCAGGCCATTAGATCGTCATCTCCCCCCTGTCGCCATCTCACTTCTTTACCATCAACCCTTTAATATCCGTTTCCAGTTCCTCTTTACAAGTGCAGCTGCTTTCATCATGATACACATCTTCAGGTCTCGCGACCGGGCATCCATCCGCCTCGATCTCAAAGGTAATATCTTCAGACGTAAGACTCAGCACGTTCTCCGTCAGAATCCTCTCCCACCATACCAGCATCTCCCCCGTAATCCGTGCATCCACCCAGTTTCGGGATCCATCGAATGTGGTACGCCAATACCCACGCGCATCAAGAACAACGCGCAAAGTCTTCAGCTTGGGGATGTTCTGCTGCCAACTCCTTGGTATCTGTCTTGCCGGCTGCCAGAGGAGACCTAAGCCTCCGTAATCATTACGAGAAACTGACTGAAACCGGAATTCCAAGTGGCGGATTTCGCTCCCGACACGTAGCGATGGTCGATGTCCGTAATGCAGCGTATAGTCCGTGACCTGGAAGACGTTGTTATTGTAATATGCGGCTTTTGCTATGGTCGCGAAATCTGTACGGAGTAGGGGAAGGAGGCGTAACTTCATTAGGGCCCAGTGTTTTGTGTAGGTGATTGGAGTTGGGAAGGTTAGGTGCTGCTCCAGAACCATGATTCTTAGCTCTGCTGGAAGCTTATGCCAGTATTGGATGAAGATTGAGTCTTCTGAGTCGGCCTCCACTGGTGAGTTTGCGGAACCTGTGGTTGTAGTGACTTGATCGGGCATTATGGTTGTGGAGTAGAATCGGTGAGGTAAGCTTGGTGAGTTGGGAAAGGAACGGTTGATATGCCGATGGATGACATGGTCTATACGGCTACATGGAGGGTGTTTTTACATAGTCGCTGGCCAAGCTGGTAGTAGTGAACCGCATTGTAGGTGGAGGTGAAAGCAACCTCACATCACTTGTTACATGGGATTTGCACGCGCGCCACACGATCCTTGCCGCGATATGACTCTCCTCCAGACCACTCGAAGGTGTTTGCGAATAGCAAATGCTCTTGAGATTAACAAACGAATATCCATTCACCCAGGTTCACGATGACTTTCTCGCCTTGAAACCACTCACCACACTCACATGCATGGCAACCGCTATCGCACCCCAAGAGACAGCGTCTTTCCATTCATGGCCAGACTTACCTACTGAACTCCAACTAGAAGTCCTCGGTTACGCCCTTACCTTTTCCGAGCCTATCGCTAAGGACACCAGTTACCAAGCGGTGAGCTTGTTGATACCCATCTTACGCTGTGGCAACACGGAGCTGGCCGTGCTCGCCCGTGAAAGCTGTAAGTGAAATGGGGGATCTGGTCAACTAGGCTCTGCACATCTAAATCAACAACTGACAGAGACAGACTACAAAAGCAACAAATTCGTCACCAGAGTTCCTTTTTTCTCGCCGTTCTTTCCTAAATTCCCGCCATTTGATGCGTGTAAGTAGATCCGGAGATTTAAAGTCACTTTCAATCTCTATACATCACGACCCAATGACCAAAACCTCGATATGGATACAGCTTGGAGAGTTCTCGTTGCGTCCACTCAGATGATACCAGGCCAAGATGTCACGCATGGAAGCGCTGTTCTACGAGCAATTCGACGGTCTACCAACTGGCAGACGCGTTTCCCCCATCTGAAAACATTCCATCTCAACGTCAAGATTCGCACCGATCCCACAGACCTTGTGAGGTACTACTTGTCACGTGGAAAACCATCGCCGCCTACTTTCCGCTGCATTCTCGACTTCAAAGACGTTGTACGTGACGCTTTGCGGCATTGTGAGCATCGAATGCAGGCTAAAGAGGTCGTAGTACGAGTGTATTGCGAGGGCTGCAGAAACATCGGACTGTCTCAAACTCAGCCGGCTCGGGTCACAGAGCATCAGATATCGCCACCGCTATGCACGTGTGAGCATGAGTTGGAAGAAGGTCTGGCTAAGGTATTTGGAAAAGACTAGGGATTTGCAAAGCGCGATGGATTATGTAGGAAATGGCCAAAGCGTGTGGTTTGGACGTCCGCTATGTTGCGGGCAGAGCTGTGTACCGGGGGACGCATTCAGGTGGTACATTTATACCCGTGCCACAGCATGACGCATAGGGATCAACTACACAAATAAGTTAGCAATGTATCGTCTCGCATGATTCGAGAGGAGAGAAGGATTGCATACCGGATTCCCTGGTGCTAGTCGACGACATCAATGCACGCTTGTACGAAGCCGACTTGCCAACAACATCTCCATCCCATTTACCGGTCGAACCCAGCCCCTCGATGACACTTTCGAAGTACCTCAGCTGCGGACATAACTCCAGCACCTCCTGAACCCGCTGATTCTGCCATGGCATGACTGTACCAGATCTAGATTCGATCTGAAGAGAGCGGAGTTGAGGTCCAATGGCATCACAAACCCTCGTGACTGCTTTGTCAAAGCTACCAATATACACGTTCGACGTGCTTCCAGCAACCAGCTTCAGATCTGACAACAATGGCACAGTTTCCAGGAAAATTTGGAGAGTAGCGTGGTCGATAGAGGACGGGTTCAAACTCAGCGTGTGTAGCTTGGGTACTAGACCAGCAATTTCTCGTAGCAGGTGTTCAGAATTAGCGGATGCCACATCCAAGATGCGCATCTCACTCCAGTCCATGGTGTAGGCCCAATCGCTGCAGTGCTTAGGACTAAGCTCGTAGGCAGGCGCAAGGTCATCAGCTCTGGAGATGACCAGCTCTTCGAGCGTAGGGAACGTATCCGTTTCCTGGAATCGGAAATGAGATCCGCCAACGGCCATTGCCGTGTAGCTATTGCGTTGACTTCTCGCAGCCATGGTAAAGTGTTGCTGTTTGCTGAGACGCAACCGCAGGACCTTGAGGTTGCGACCCCGCATGAGTAGTGTCTTAAGCTTGGAGAGATCGCTGTTTTCGTCTTGCTGACGTGTTGCTCCCCTATGGAAGCACCGGACTGTAATGTCGAGTGTGTGAAGCTGAGGCGATGAAAGGAGAGCTTCATCTAGAGCAAGATCCTTGCGGTTGTGGTTCGTGACTTTCAGCTGAGCTGAAGGATGATTGCGGTGCAGCGCCTCGAGAACACGCAAGGGGATAGCGTAGTTGGCGTTCCAACTAAATGATGCAAGGTTTTGTGTGCATTCTATAATCTGTAGAATCGTCGCGGGGGAGATGTAGCTACGATTGGGATAAGATGGGATGACCAAGTGACGCACTGTTTTCGCCAATCTACCACCGTTCCGTTTTAGACTGCTCACGATGCTTGTGGGGGAACCGGGTCCGCTGTTCTTGGGTCTGCTCGAGGTGATAGTACGAAAAGGCCATCCCAGGCCATTGGTGATGCGTGCAGTCATAGTTGAGCCTCGCTCTTTGCAAGCACCCACGGTGATAGTGCGGAAGATAATTGCCTCGCATTGATTGCGACATGTATGCGAAACAAGGCTGAGCGAGATCTGGTCTGACAGTGAGAGCTAGACAAATGTTAACGGAAGTCAAAGTGTTTTGCACTGGTGAGGTGCACTTGATCAAGAAGAAGGCGATATATGTCTGTCGGTAAGTCGGGTAGTTTCATCTTTCTTTTGTTGATTACTGGCGAGTCGGAACGAAGAAAGGAGAGTACGATACGCGATACTTGATAGCGACGTGCAGAGAAGATGCGCAAATAATCCAAAGTATCAATGAACGAGCTTACGTGCATGCCTTTCGTCTTTATGATGATAATGTCGCGAGGCTGTGATCGCATCGCATATTGTGGCGCCGTGGCTGGGGTCGCAGGCAGACACGGAGGGGCAAGCTGCGCCACGCTGTGTGCCTGAGTCCCGGGCATGTATCAGACGACCACATGCGCCTTGTCGCAGCAGCGCAACCGAGTAATCGAGATGGCTAGTTGGTTCACGTAATAACAGGATTATTATGCATGATGCGAGCGGGACAGTATTCGATGGTTACCTTTAGTACGGCGAGTGATTGTGCTATTGCAATAGTGTTTCCTGCTCTTCCTTTGAAATACCGAAGAGATATAGTACATCCAGCATGCTTTTGGAGTTGAGACGAGCAGGAGCTTGCATCTGCACCTTTGGCTTCGCGTGGAAGGCGACGCCCAGACCGGCGACGCCCATCATAGGAAGATCGTTGGCACCGTCGCCGACGCATATTACCTGATCGAGGAGTATATTCTCCTTCTCGGCAATTTCTAGAACGTGCTGACGTTTCTTCTGAGCGTGCACGATCTCACCGGTCAGTTCGCCTGTGAGTGTGGCTCCGTCTTCAGAAACGACCAGGTGGTTAGCAAAGGCATAATCAAGGCCAAGTTGCTGCCCCATCCATCCTGTTAAAGGAGTGAAGCCTCCGCTAAGTACTGCTGTCTTGAATCCTAATCGCTTCAGGGC
Source organism: Alternaria infectoria (assembly GCF_024043175.1). NCBI lineage: Eukaryota > Fungi > Ascomycota > Dothideomycetes > Pleosporales > Pleosporaceae > Alternaria > Alternaria infectoria. The sequence goes on from NW_026250691.1 coordinate 310,426, forward strand.
GGTGATGAGATCCTTGACACCCTCGTTCAATGTTATCCTTGGCTTCAACGTCTCGAAAACACTGCTTGGCACGCCCTTGAGCAGCTTGCATCGTGCGCGCAGACTAGCCTCGAAGTCGAGCTCACCGTTCATGGCAGCAGCGGTGATGGCGGATACCTCCTTCTCCACGCCTATCAGCGAAGCGATCTCGTCAATGACCTCTTGCTGTATGAGGGTGCTGTCCATGTCGAACACAGCAAGCCTCTTGTAGCGCCGGTGTATGGTGTCTGACTGGAAGACGCACTCGACGTTCCACTCGCGCTCGAAGCGCGACACGGCTTCATGCCTGCGCAACGTCTCAAGCGCGACGGGCGAGGCGCTTGGCAAGGGGAACGTGACTTCGACTACCCTACAAAGCTTGCTTGCCTCCAGCCTCTTGCTCGTTATGGTGTTCTGCTCCAAGCCAGTTATGATGCTGGTGAGGGTGACGAAGAACTCGGTGAGGCAGCTTTGGCTGACGTAGCTTCCGTAGAGATTGTCGCGGGCGTTGGGCCCTGGTGTCGGCGGTTCGAGGGGGTAGTCTGCAAGATTCTCGGTGGGCACGGCGCCGTCCTTCAGCGACTCGAGGGAAGCGGAGGGAATTGGGTCGCCGGGACTTCGGGGCGACAGATCGGCGTGCTGGAAGAAGTTGGGCGTGTCGGCCTTGTAGAAGAGCGTCGCGACGATGTGCGTGGCCGACACGTCGAGGGCGGGAGGTTTGGCCGCCATGATGGGATGAATCGGGAATAGCTTGGTCGCGATACCTTCGGACCTTTAGTACCCAGGTGGTCCAGAGGAGCGGACGTGGATGAGGAGCTGCTGCTGTATGACTTGTTTGCAAGGCGGGGACGCATGCGACTGGAAATTTCGGCAGGGGTTCAGGCACAGCAGCGCTAGCCTGACAACCCCACCAGCTCGTGTGTGGACACTCGAGACGTCGCCCATGTCATCTTACCACGACCATGTCTGACGGCTGATCGACCTCGCATTCGCGTGTGCACTTCTCGGTCGTACTTCTCCCCTTAGTTGCAGACTAGGGATAATGCAACAGGCTCAACACTGGGGCAGCCTATCATGGCCGCGGGCTCCCACTCGACTAGGTGGATGGGCGACCTTACGCTCGCGAGCCGAGGCTGCTCTCCTTAGTGCGCCAGGTGAGAGCTCCCCGGGGCCTGCACCTCCACGGGCGTACATGCGGGTACCTCACGATATAAGAGCCATACCCAGCCTCACCCTCATAGTACCCCATAGTACTTGTTCAAACACCTTCACTCAGCGACAACCACTGCAATGGACGACTACAAACCACAGAAACCGAACGTCCTTCAGTCGCCGCCTATCGACATCACCGTCCCCTACGATGCAGCCTGGGTCAAGGGCAAGGTCGTACTCATCACGGGAGGAGCGAGTGGCTTTGGTGCGGGTTTCGTGCGGAAATGGGTAGCTGATGGCGCTACAGTCGTCGTGGGAGATATCAGTGTTCAGAAGGGAGACGCGCTCTGTCGTGATATCAACAAAGACAGCAAGAACGGCGGCAAAGCCCACTTCGTGCACTGCGACGTGACGGACTGGCAGTCGCAGGTCGACCTCTTCAAGAAGGCAGTCGAGCTGAGCCCGCACGGGGGTATCGACACGGTCGTCGCAAATGCAGGCATAGCAGGTCGCGACGTCCTCCAAGAACCTGCAAACCTCGATGCGGCTGCACCACCCCCACCCGTCTTCAAGATCATGGACGTGAACCTCACTGGTGTGCTATACACCACTCACCTGGCCTGCTTCTGGCTGCCCAAGAATCCCGGCTCCAGAGACTGCAGCTTGAACTCGAAGCCCTCCACCACCTCCCCACGCGATCGCCATATCCTTCTGCTTGGCTCCATCGCCTCTCTCGGCCCCATTGCCATACAACCCCAATATTGTGCCGCAAAGCACGCGGTGCTTGGTCTTTTCAGGAGCTTGAGGGTGACAAGCGGCCTTCAAGGCATCCGCGTGAACCTGCTTTGTCCATACTTCATCGATACACCCATTGTGCCCGCCAGTGCGCGCTTCATACTTGCGGGAGGCGGCGTAGGCAAGGTGGAAGATGTCGTTGACGCAGGTACGCGCTTCGTAGCCGATTCTCGCATACTTGGTCGGGCGCTGGTTATAGGACCCAAGATGCATGTGCGTCAAAAGGACAATGGCGAGTGGGATCTGGTTACGCCCGGCGCACCTGGCAGTATCGAAACGGCGATTTTCGAGCCCTATGCCGACGATTGGGAGGACCAAGATCAGTGGAACCGCACCTTCATCAAGATCTTGAACATGGTCCAGGCTGGACGTGGCTGGGCGGGGTGGGCGCAGGACGTTGTCAAAGCATCCTTGTACAGTCTGGGGTTCGGGCGATGATTCGCATCATCGCGAAGCTTGGCAGGGCTCTTCCCTCGAGCACGGTGCGAACTGCGATTGAGCTAGAAGCTCGGGATCTTCCAATAAAGCTTCCACATAGATAATCGACTTTTTCTTGCCCGTGCTGCCATGACCACATTCTTCTGCGCGAAATGCACCTCGATGCGCTGGCCTACTGCGGTGGTTCTTACCTAGGTACAAGCATCATCTGACCCTACAACAACGTGGTCACCATCATGCACTAGAAGCGGCAACGACCTAGCTAAATTTGCTCGGACTCTTCCAAAAGCATCTGCGGATCGACAGCCGGCTGCTGCTAGAGGCCGACCATAGCGCATTCGGAGAGTATGCAGAGCAGCCCGGATAGGTCGGGACGCTACACGCTTAGGGCTGCATCATAGGGTCACGATCGCTGTGCTGTATTGGCTTGATGCATCGAACTTGAAAACATGCCGAATCATCCATACCATCTCAGCAGTGGCGCCACGTCTACACATGCTATGTTCCTTGTTAGCATCTCGTGTCCAGTGGTGTACGAGCGGCACGCACATTGGCGGGGGAGATTGCCATGTTTCAAGGCATGGGATTGTGATCCCTGTCGCGCAACCTCGGCAAAAAAAGAGTCGCCCAAGAACGCCCAGGCACAATTTCAAGACCATCGAATTAACCCGACCAAGTTAACTCCCGCGTTGGCGCCTTCCGTTAGATCCACATTGCAAATGTTTGGACGTGATGTCATGCCGCCTGTTCCTGCTGGTGCTGCTGTCCACCGAGTGGCCTTGATCGGCCGCTACGACCATCCCACGCCATCGCACGTGTGTTTATTCACCTTTTTGCGCGCCCGTTGTCCGGATCCAGGCGACTATACGAAAAGCTTTGTTGGCGCATGCAGGTGAAGCCGGGTGTCGCGCGTTCCTTCAGGCTTAGACTTCGCTCTTTCTGCGCTGTCACCATCATCGCGCCGTCACTACCGGCAACGCGGAACCGTCACTGACCCAGATCTTCCGACCCACCAAGACGCCAAACCTCTTCGCACAGCTCACTATGGCGAACCCTACGCCTAGTCCCAAGCGCGAGGGTCTCGTCTCGCCCATTGGTATGGTCATCGAAGAGCCGACCTTTCCGAATATCCCTGGCCAAGAGCCCACCACGCCCACGTCCGTCCAGAACACTTCGACCGCACACATGGCTCAACCAGCAGGCGTATCGTCGCCAGACCACCCCATCGATGCCCCACGAGACACCGCGGAGTCTACCCCCGATGATCAGGACTACTTCGCGTCGACGACGCGTCCCACACAGCAGAGATGGGCAACGGAACGGCCGAAGCCCTCTGTGCGACACTCTCTGCTAGGAAGGATGCAGAAGCCCCGCCAGGCAAGACCAGCCGCACCCGAGAGAGCAGCAACAATCACCTTCGACCCCGAATCCGAATCCTCAGACTCCTCCGACGATGAGAGAGAACTCCCTCGCAAGAGCCTCGGCCATGCAGACGACCTCACCAAGCAAGCAACGCGCCAGCCTCGCGGACGTCGATCGGGGCCCTTTTCTCGTCTCAAGATCGCCAATGAGCATTTCAACACAAAGGGCAGGGTATCCAAGGCGGACGGACGTCTGAAGCTTAGTATACTGGAAGAGAACCTTGGCAGTGGATACATCGCAAAGGCTCTGGGCACAGCTTTCAAGAAGAATGGCAATGACGACGAGCAAGGCCCTACGAGTTACGACGATGCCGGGGCTACCAAAATTAGCCCTGAGGATGACGAGATGGAACATGATCCTTCACGAAGAATCAAGCTCAACATTGTTATCATCATCATTGGTTCGCGAGGAGATATTCAGCCCTTCATCCGGATAGGCAAGATTCTGAAAGAAGACTACGGACATCGCGTTCGCATGGCCACACACCCGGCTTTCAAGGACTTCGTGGAAAAGGACTCCGGCTTGGAGTTTTTCTCTGTTGGCGGCAACCCGGCAGAGCTGATGGCGTTCATGGTCAAGAATCCTGGGCTAATACCGAACATCGACACTATCAAGGAGGGTGAGATAGGCAGGCGGAGGAGCCAGATGTACGAAATGTTCCAGGGCATGTGGCGTGCTTGCATCAACGCAACCGACGACGAGACTGATAAGACGAACGTGAAAATGAGTAAGTTGCTCGGATACATTCGTGCTACACATGACTAACATCACGTAGTGGGTGACAAGGCACCTTTCGTTGCAGACGCCATCATTTCAAACCCGCCAAGTTTCGCACCCACTCATATTGCTGAGAAGCTTGGTATCCCGCTACACATGATGTTCACGTAGGTAATCGGCATGTAGACTTGCGACTCAGTACTAACACTCGACAGCTTCCCTTATACGCCTACGAGCCAGTTTCCTCACCCACTTGCGAACATCAAGGCCAGCAACGTCGAGGCCACCTACAGCAATTTCATGTCGTATCCACTCGTCGAGATGATGATGTGGCAAGGCCTCGGGGACCTCATAAATCGCTTCCGTACCCAAGTCTTGCATCTCGAGGAAGTAAGCAGAATATGGGCACCAGGTCAACTCTATCGGCTCAAGGTACCTTATACCTACATGTGGTCGCCCGGTCTCATCCCAAAGCCAAAGGATTGGGGCCCAGAGATCGACATTTCCGGTTTCGTCTTTCTGGATCTTGCTTCCTCATTTACGCCACCGGATGAGTTGAAGAAGTTCCTGGACGATGGGCCTCCCCCAATCTACATTGGGTTTGGCTCCATCGTTGTAGATGACCCAGACGAATTCACTAGTCTGATCTTCGAAGCGGTCAAGTCCGTGGGCTGCCGTGCCCTTGTTTCGAAAGGTTGGGGTGGCTTTGGCTCCAACGCAGATTGCCCGGACAATGTTTTCATGCTTGAGAACACACCGCACGATTGGTTGTTTCCCAAGTGCAGTGCGGTTATCCATCATGGAGGCGCTGGTACAACCGCTATTGGCCTCAAGTGCGCTATACCGACAATGATTGTACCCTTCTTTGGCGATCAGCCATTCTGGGGTGCGATGGTTAGTAAGGCAAAGGCCGGAGCACACGATTGTATACCGTACAAGAAACTCAACGCAGAGAGACTAGCGGAGGGTATCAAGCAATGTCTGACTGAAGAAGCCAAAGAGAACGTGAAGAAAATCGCAGACAGCATTGCGAAGGAAGGCGACGGAGCGCTCAACGCCGTGCGCTCCTTCCACAGGTCATTACCACTTACCGGCGCGGGCAGCATGCGTTGCGACTTCCTCGACAACCGTGCGGCAGTATGGAAGATCAAGAATACCGAGGTCAAGCTGTCCGCACTCGCTGCCGAGATCCTGGTAGAGAAGAAGAAGCTCAAGTGGAGCGAGTTGCGACTCATACGACACTACGAGTGGAACGACTTTGGTGGCCCAGGCGAGCCAATCACTGGTGTCTGGGGCAGCCTGATGTCGTCATTCTCTGATGCGGCTGCCGGTGTAGGAGGCATGCCTGTCGAGATGGGGAAGAGCATAAGGAAACGGGAGCAAATTAAAGAAAAGAAGCGCAAGCACCATGAACGCCACGAGCACAAGAAGGCTACACTAGCCAAAGCAAACGCCGACAGCGTAAATGGGGCTGAAAAGATGACGCACAACAAGAATGAACAAGACGGATCCAGGCCACAAGCAAATCGCAACGAATCTTCCATTTCGAAGATCACGGAACCGGACGAAGAGCTGGCTGAGGAGCTCGGCCGCGAAGCTGCTTTTGGGTTCAGAAAGACCGGTCACGCTATCGCTCGATTCCCCATGGACTTGACACTCGCCATTACTCAAGGTTTTCACAACGCTCCACGTCTCTATGGAGATGAAACTGTACGCAGACCACCCCGAGTCACTGGTTTCCACTCAGGCACGCGCGCCGGCCGCGATGAGTTTCTTTACGGCGTAAAGGATGGCGTTTCGGGCCTTGTCACCCAGCCCTACAATGGCGCGAAACAGAACGGTGTTATAGGTGCAGTCCGAGGCGTAGGCTTCGGTATTGGCGGCTTCGTGCTCAAGGACATCGCAGCTCTTCTTGGCCCTCTGGCATATACGATGAAGGGGCTTGACGCGGAATACATGAAGCGGTACCAACCTACGAACTATCTTCGCCGTGCACGCATTGCTGAAGGGCAGAAAGAGCTGACGATGTTGGAGTCGAAAGCTCACATTACGGCAATCAAGGAAGCTCAAAATGGAGCCAAGCGACCTTCCGAGAAGAAGGAATCCGTAGAAGAGAACGTGGTCATTCGATGGAAGGCTCTACAAAAAACGATCACCGACGAGAAGAAACAACACAAGAACGGAATTGTGGGCTCTCTCACCGGTCGAGGGGACCATAAGGAAGGCCAACGCGTCGGACGCAAGTCCACCGAGGTCGCCAAGAAGGATGTCAGGCGATCGCAGTCCAAAGGAAGGCCAAACACCTATGCGCCCAACGACAAGCCCGGCAAAGTTCTTCCAGAAGATCACTCCAAGGTGATGGACCCTGGAAAAGCTCGAAGAAGCGTTGATGGTAACGCAAGAGGTGGAGGAATGCACCGGATGAGCACTGCGCCAACCACCACTTTGGAGCATGGCGAACACCTCGAAAGAGAAGAGCTGCAGCTTCCTCCAAGATACCAGGCGACTGGTGATGCTGCATTGAAGAAACACGACACAAATTCGCTTGGCGCAGCACATCTAGGTGATGATGCAAAGAACAAGTCTGATCCTGAGCTTGCTAGCCCAATCACTGAGGCTAACAACATGGGAACTACAGATCCGAAGGGTGGATTGGATGTTGCGGATCGTCCTTCCGCAGATGGCTCCGATGAGACGAGGGTCGATAGCGATCTCACCGATTGGGCTGCTGTAAGGCAGAAGACTGATGTGCCACTGGGTGATGAGCCGCCTAGGGTGGTTGGTGTGTAGAGACCTGGCGGCTTCGCATCATCTCACACATAGCGTGGCGTTGTTGATCGATGTTGTCTTTCAGTACTGCTCCATCACCCATATTTTTCCTTTCCATTCCATTAGATAATTTTACATTAAAGGTTCTAATAACTAAGATACCCACACTTGTACACTAGAAGCCTGATCACATGAAACTCACAGCGCTTTCTCTTCTACTCTTTCAAAAGCCGCATATTCAGGTAGCTTGAAGCCATCGTCCCTACTCTCCGTATCTCCCAGCCACGGACCCACCCACTCCCACATCAAAACCATCGACACTAGCCTCACAAAGCTGTGCAAGACCGTCCTCTTCCAAGCCGAGCCCGGATGCATGAACTCCGGTACGAAACGCGACATGACCTGACTCTGCACCGCGAACGGTCGAAACTTGTCCTCGTAGCTGGTAAGCGCAGCAGTAAGACCGTCAAACGTCGCAGAACAAGAGGGGTCGTCCACACAGCTCAGCTCACCCGCCAAAACATACGCACCCAGCACCGCAAGCGACGTGCCCATGCCCGTACACGGACTAGGACAAAACGCCGCGTCACCCAGACAAATCACACGACTGCGACTCCACCGCTTCATCTTGACCTGATTGATAGCGTGGAAGTAGAAGTCTGGCGCCTCGGGCATGGCATCAACAAGTCTCTTGCTAGCCCACCCTGCATCTGCAAATTCCTCGCGAACAAGCTTTTCCTGAGCCTTCCTCCCAGCTCTACTTGCCTGCTCCCAAGCGATTTTCTGAGCAGGAGTTGACGGCATGAAAGTGAACATCGCGCGCGTTGTACCGTGCGGATCTGGACGCGTGGCAACGGTACGTGAACCTTTTGCGACGAAGATGTCCCACCAGGGTGCGTCGGAAGGGAGGCGTGGTATGGTGAAGTATGCGGCGTACATGCCTTTGTGCTCGATGGATACGTCCTGGGCTGGGAAGATCAGACTGCGTGTTTTGGACCATTGGCCGTCTGCTGCGATGAGTAGGGAGTAGGTGCGTGCTGTGCCGTCGCTGAGGAGGACTTTGACGCATGAGGAGTCGTTTTGGAGGATTTGGACAACGGTTGTATTGAAAAGGTATGTCACGTTGGATTGAGATGTTGTTGCTTGGTGGAGTAGTTTTGCGAGGTCGCCGCGCAGGATCTCGTATTCTGATGTTGGGCTTGCTGAGCCGCCTTCTTTGATGGGGAAGGGCGCGAAGGGGTTTCCTTGCGAGTCGATGAATCGGGTGCCGAGTTCCTTGGTGTTGAATTGCTGCACTTGTGGCATTAGGCCCATCTTTTTGATGCAGGTTACGGCGCTGCCTTGGATGTCGACATTCTGGCCGTGGGGCTGGAGGGAGGCGGATTTCTCTAGGATAGTGATGGTGTGCTTGGGATTGATGGAGAGCCAGTAGGCTAGGGCTGGGCCAGCGATACCTGAGCCGACGATCAATATGTTCATGGTAGAGAATGGGTTTGTTTAATTAAGCTGAAATTTGGAGGCAGTTCGAACAAGCTAGGTATCTGATATCTTGCCATGGTCGCAAGATCGATCATCATTATATATAAGATAAGAACGACGCAATCGTTATGGTTGAACGCGCGGGATCGGGCACATTGAAGCATTTGCTGAGGTTTCGGGGTTGGGGTGCTTCGGGTCTCGAGCATTCGGGCAACGGCTCGGGGATAATGAGCTGCGCATTATTCCCGATACGGTTTCACGCATCTGCCATCATCCCGCATCGCCACCTCCCAAATTCCTGTCATCTTCTTTCGCATCTTGTGCTTACTCCAATGGCATGTAACGAGACAATAGCAACACCTGCCGTTACTTTTATTCAGCGCAGCTGACTTCCCCAATGGCAACCACAAGCCTACCCACAAGCGGCCACAAAAGACCCACTTTCTCCTGCATCCGATGCGCTGAACGGAAGGTCAAGTGTGATAGACAGAGGCCATGTGCTGGTTGCGTCAAGAGCAGCGTCGAATGCGTTTTCAACCCTGTTCAACCACCGAAACAGAGAAACAAACGCGTTAAAGTCAAGGCACTGACTGATCGGTTGAAACAGTATGAGGCTCTCCTTCAGGAAAAGGGCATCGACCCCGCGAACCTTCCGAATCAGACGGATAGTAGGTCGCAGCCGCAAACTTTGATGCACGGCGCGCCCGATCAACAAGAGCAGCATGTCGTTCAATTGCAGACGCCTTCGTCTCTTGAGTCTGACTCGTCTCCGTATGGCGTCCAGAACCCGAGTGTTCGTGGGCAGGCACCCTTTCGGTTTGTGGAGAACAGTCTTTGGAATAGGGTAGTCGAAGAGGTGAGTGGGGGGCCTATGCCATGCGCTGTTACGGGAATCTTATCATCGCGCCGATGCTAACAAGTGTTTAGTCTCTCGACCCTGACAACGATTTAGAAGACTCAAGCGATATCAGCGAGGAGGAGTCCACGACGGGTAACTCCGGTTTCGCTGTTATCAGATCCTCCCATCGCAGCTGCAAGCCTCGTCATCCATCGCTCGAGCGCCTTATTCAGCTTTGGGAGATCTTTGTCAGTAACGTGGATCCGTTGACTAAGGTGGTACATGTGCCTAGTCTGCGGCCTATGATTGAAAAAGCTTCCAAAAACCTCGGGCTCATACCACGACCACTAGAAGCTCTCATGTTCGCTATATACGGCTCCGCTGTCATGTCGTTGAGTCAAGAGGAGTGTGAGAAACGTTTCGCCAAGTCGCGCGACCATCTACTTTCTCAGTACATCTCAGGGACAGAAGCAGCGTTGTCTAGAGCAAGAGTTATGGAGACTTCCAATCTTTTTGTTCTTCAGGCCTTGGTGATACATCTGATTACCATCCGCGAGATCTATGCGCCACGCGCGACCTGGACGCTTACCGGCGTCGCTGTTCGTATCGCTCAAAGCATGGGTCTTGAGCGCGATGGTAAATATCTAGGCATATCTCCCTTCGAGACCGAGATACGCCGCCGTATCTGGTTCCAGTTGAAAGCCCATGACTCTCGAGCAGCGGAGTTGTGTGGTCTCGCGAAGTACCGAGATCCTGATATCGGCCCTGAGCGAGCTGAATGGCCTACCAACGTCAACGACGATCAGCTGCATCCTGGCATGTCTGAACTGCCCCCAGACTCCAATGGACTTACAGATGTCATCTTCATTGTCACGAGATGTGAGATGGGAAAGTTCGCCGCGCCACGCATTGCAGCCCTGCGGCAAGAGGGCATGGACCCCAGCCAGATGAATCTTGACCATTCAGCAAAGAGCAAGACCGCCCGTGAAAGCTTAATCCAAGAGCTTGAGGATACTATCGAAACGAAACATCTTCGGTACTGCGACCCATCTCAGCCTTTACATCTTGTTGCAATGGTTGTGGCTCGGTATGGTCTCAATGTAGCCCGCTTTCTGATACATCATCCACGGAACTGGGGTACCTTGGAGAAAACACCGCTCGAGGAGCGCAAGAAGATCTGGGAAGTTTGTCTCAAGCTTCTCGAGCAACAGATCATGCTGCAGACCAACCCGGTCATCAAGCGCTTTGCGTGGAGTGCGTCCTACTTTCGGCAATGGCATGCTTTGATACATTTACTGGACACTCTTCGCGCTCATCCCAACCTGATCGACACTGATCGAGCTTGGCGACTCATCGGCGAAACGTACGACAATAACCCGGAGATGCTCGAGGACATGAGAAGGCCCATCCATGCAGCTGTTGGCAACCTATGCTTGAAGGCCTATGACGATCATGAGGCACTGATGCGCTCGAAAGATGGCCGTTCTTGTTCGCCACCTGAATTCATAGCACGTCTACGACACCAACGCGATAGCGCAAGGTTGCGACGCCAGAAACGCACTGCAAATAGTGGCCATGCGGCTGCATCTACTGATCAAACCGGGGCTGACATATACCGAATTGACGGCGAGGCAATAGCCGATAACTCGAATGTGTTGATGGACTCAACTCAGGCTTCTTTTCAGGCATCTTTCGGACCTACGCAAGACACTTCATTTGACAGCACTATTCCCTTCACCTTCTCAAACGGTGCGGACGGCACAATCTTCGACAGCATGGATTTGGACGGCGCGCATGAGTTTATGACTACCGACTACATCATGGACGATACATCGCTGGAGTTTATAGACTGGGGCAAGTTGGACAATTGGCTCGCTCACGCTTCCTGACGGGGGAATACTGTCGTTCCGCCCTGTTCCATGATTGCGCTCATGAAGAGCCCACACACACATAATAGCCTAGCCATAGACTAGCGCAGCTGTTTCCTACAGCAGGATTCCATTTATAACTACAGACGCATACTTAGCTGCTGGAACATGTCGATTGGTAAGATGGTGTGGACTTACAAGTCGGCGAGGGTGATTCTGTATTGATCGGCTATCTTCTGGCAAATGTCGCCTGAGCTCACAAGGTGCCATCTGTTACCTGTGTCAAGCGATTTGTCAGCCTTTATTCTCACTCATTTCCCACGGTGTTGCGCAATACTAACATTTTGTTGATGCACCTGGTTGAACAGGAGTCGGGGTCGCTGGGCCGCTGGGCGGCTTCGTCGTAGTAGTCGAAGCGTGCCATTCACTAGCGGGAAACTCCCATGTGATTACTGGTGGCAGCAATGTGAAGCGAGAGGATGTCGACGATGATTGTATCGTTTTTGTTGGCGTTGGTTGGGAAGTAACCGGTAGATCGCCCTGCCACTCCACGCAGTATTCAGTATTAGCTACGAGCGAGCTGCATGGTGCTCCAGGGTTGAAGCTGATGAATTCAGCTTCAGTGATGCTCCATTCTTCCGCTAGGGATCTGCAGGTGTCACCTTGCTTGGCAGGCCAGGTGAACGAGCAATCCCTTGGACGAAGCACGCGTGCGTTGATGCAGGACGAACCAAGATAAGCAAGGAGAATGCAAAGGGTATACTGAAGGGCAAGCATTATCAGGGTCTTAATGCTTCGCGTGTAATATGAACTTGGACTAAATATCTTGAGGGAAACAGCTCTCGGATTTGAAACGATTTAAACTGTGCTTGATGATGAACGCGTTGTGCTAACCGGCTGCTTTGCACAGAATTACAATAAGAGCTTTGGACTACGGACCGACACCCCGATGTTGCATAGGATCTCAATGATAGTAGTCTAAATTTGGAAGTGGTGCAGGTCGTCATGGATCGTAATGCTAGTATCGTGGCCTGCATCTTTGTGAGTGTTGTCATGTACAGCCGAATCAACCTGACTACGCCACAATGTCCTACGGCAATCGGCTATGCAGTTTTCTGCGGCTTTATATTGCCTCCTTTCTCGGGCCGCACCGAGACCTGCAGATCTTGGAGTGTGACAGTAGGCGCATATGCGCTTTCAATTAAAGGTGCGGCGTCTTGCCTCCCGAGGTCGTCTACGGCCTGTATCTTGCTAAAATGAAGGAATGCGGCTCGGCCTCTCCAGGTCCGGAGCACATGCGCACACAAAACAAAGCTTCCCGATGATATATCCATATTATCCAGTTTTATTTACAGCACAGAATTGACGGCGGCTGCAGCTATCCCCGCGCCTGCAACTACTATCACTTTGACACTCTCCACTCGGCCAATGACACTGTTCGGCAACGCAGTCTTAGCCGTGACCTGAGCTTGGGTCGGAACAATAGTCGAGGAGGTAGAAGTCGTTTCTAGAGAGCCAGCTTTTGATTGCGTGGTGATCGAAGGTTTGTTGATTTCATGCTCCTTGGCGTAGCATGCGGCAAACGCAATGGTGTCATTCAGCCAGACTTCGCCCCAAAGAACCTCGCGCATTTCTCTGATCCAAGTATTGGGGCAGCGTTGAGCGACTTCCACGGCTCGCGAGCTATGTGCAGCCCACCAGGAAGATGCAACGCTGCCGTGGGAGGAATAGGCTGGAAGGACTTCTCGAGGCGCAGCGGTAGTGAAACCGCACCAACTAGTCCATTCTGGAAAGGGACACGTTGGTACAACCGTAGCCGAAGGCGAGATGGTAAGTGTGCAGTCCTCGATTAGCTTGTCTCCGTAGATGAGGAGCTCATCCAGAAGGGCTCCAGTGGGCTTCGGTACATCGAAATATTGCGGTATGTTTTCCGTCGCGCAGTACCAAGGATCTCGGGTAATAGTTTGCTCTGCGATAGGCATGAGTGTCAGCTGGGCTGCAGACGCTGTAACAGCAGCTTTGAATAGAGGGGCGCCTGTGGAAAGAGCCATTGTAAGCAAGATGTCGCTGAGGGTTGATATGCCAAAGTGAGGTTATCTATGAAGTAATGTGACAGCGCAGAAATCTGTGGCATATGTCTCCATTATATCATCAATGACCAAGAGCCATATTGATCGATAAGGGGCTTTACGCCATGACCAACTGCATCCCTTGCACACATTTCGACTCGGCTAAAAGGAAGCCTCGTGTTGTTCTAGTGTGATAGGTCGGTCCCTGCTCTCGACGGCTTTGGGAAACGTTGGTAGTCTGGATTGATTCGTCCTGGCTTGAAGCTTGCTATCTACTACAGAGCTCGACGTCCCAGTTAAGGGATACGAAAACTTCACACAACTCTCTTGATAGCAGTGACTCACTTCCTACTGAGCAAAGTGGGGATAGTGCTCCTGCAGGGCTGCTTGTACTGCGGCGAGACATTCAGTCTTTCGAAAGCGCGTCATATCCGGCCAACCATGCTCACGATAGACCTTTTGAAGCATGGTTACAAGTCCGTTATCCTCGGGCCCCAGAGTCGCATAAATATCGATGACTGACTTTGGGCCAATGGGGATGAAGGAGAGTTGTCGAAATTGATCTTTGAGCATGCCGAAGAAGTCAGTGATAGCCCAGCATTCCGATTCGGCCCGCCATTGAGCCTCGTTTTCTGGCGCGTAGTCGTACGGGTCGTCTTCAATTGGTTCGCGTGACGAATTGTGCCTGATCTCGTAGGGGCATTCAACCCAGTAGACAACGCCCAACTCCGTGTCGAGCAGAAAGTCTGCATTGTCTCGTCCGCCAGTAGTTAAACCGATGACGTGGGCCGGTACTTCATCAGTAAAGCTGGCGCCTTCTGAGCAAAGCTTAAGTGTTTCACCCTTAACACCACCTTGAAGCACGCGTCCCAGATCCCTCTGCCAGTCGGAAAAGGCACACCATGGGGCGGCTTGGGGATTTTCGAAGCTGCTGCCAGACCCACGGATGTATGGAAGATGTTGGAGAAGAGAAATTACTTCGTCCGTCTTGTTGAGACCTCGCATGGAGTCGGGAGTGACGGAGGGCCAGCCTCCTTTGGGTGGTTCGATAATGACGCTTTCATCCATGTACATCCGGGTAAGAAACTGGTAGTAATCGCGGACTGCAGCGATGCACGCCTCGCGTGAGTAGATGATGTCTTCGAGTGCAGGCATATTCTCGTAATTGTGGAAGGAGAATACTGCTGAGAACTTGTGTTGACGAGATGTGTGGTTCATATAATCGCTTGTTTACCCGGCTCGGCGTACATGACCTTGAGGTATTCATTTACCGATCTGCCGGGGCGAAACACCTGACGACCGTACATTGATGCAATCAAGCGGTTCGCGGCTGTGCCACATTGCTACTGGGATAGAACGAGTAGGCAAGATCTGCATAGCGGTTGTTTCCAAGAGTGTATGTGGTGCTTCACCGGGTGCGGAAGTCGAGTTCTTTCTGCACCGTCCTTACAGCAGTGTATCGTGAAGTCATTTTCAGAATAGCACCACTCTCGCGATGGCAAGATACCTCTTCATTCTCCTTTTCTGGGGCAGCGCATGGGTACAATCCGCTATGCACCCCAACGGTACTTGGGTTAGCGAACCCCTTACTGAAGACGACGCCTCGCCGATTGACAACCCGAATACCTACTACCCCGACCAGTACGACTGCCCGCTAGCATGTGCAGACTACGCAAATACGCACAGCTGGATTACGTACTTTTCAATGGAGCGCATCCAGCGGTGTAAGGAGGCAATGCTGCTCGAATTCTCAATTTCAACGGCACTTGACGATCCTCAGACGACACCGCTGATCCGCAGCTGCACGTTGGGCGGCGGAGACGATGAATCCATGATCGCAGAAGTCCCTGTCGAAAATCCAAAGAAGGCAGGAGATCTTTATCGAGCGAGCCTCCAGTCTGCACCGGCATGCGTTCTGGATGGCATAGAAACTTCGCACGACATGCAGATGACAACTCGCGGCGACGGGCAGGAACGGTCTGGCGATATTGTGGGGCTGCTCATGGGCATGGGGATGTATTTTGCTGCGCGCGATAATTGTGACGAGAGGTTCCTGTTCGCGCGTCACAAGGATTTGGCTGTCGGCGTTCATGTAGGAGACGACCTGGCAAAGCTAACGGCGGAGTCCGCCCTTAGCTTGCTGGCAGATCACGTGCGATCCAACGGAGCTCGGACGCCGGACCAGATCGTCGTCGAGCTCTGCGGTGGCGGACGCCAGGCACGAAACGCGTTCGGCCTCATTATCGACAGCACGGGTGATCTTATTCAGGTCCAGAAAGCAGTATTAGGGTGGAGCAATGGAAACTGCACACTACCGGACGGGCAGAGCGTCGTCGGTCATCTCCCAGATGTGCGAGTAGTGGATCTTCATGGCGTCAACAATACGATCAATGCCAACAGTACCAGCAATGTCGCCAACAACAACGCTACCCATGTTCGCAAACGCGCCGTGCCGCAAGCGGGATCCGATGGCGTCTGCGCAACACACCTTATCCAGAATGGAGATACTTGCGATCGATTGTCCGGACAGTATGGCGTGACTATCGGCAACCTTGAGAAGTGGAACAGAGGAAAGACTTGGGCATGGACTGAGTGCAAGGATATGCTGATCGGCTACAGCATGTGCGTCAGTGACGGCTTGCCCCCCATGCCACCGCCACAGCAAGGTACCCAGTGTGGGCCCCTGGTTCCTGGCACGCAACGACCGACGAATAAAGCATCACTAGCTGATCTGAATCCGTGCCCTTTGAAGGCATGCTGTAGCAATTGGGGCTTTTGCGGTGTATTTCCAGCCCATTGCGACATCCATGCGCCCAAGGATGGTGCGCCAGGCAGCAAAGACAAGAATTTCCAGAACACCTGCGTCTCGAATTGCGGCAATCAACTGATGGACAATTCTCCAGCCCCGAACGAATTTATGCGAATCGGCTACTATGAAGCATATAATCACAAACGTCCTTGTCTGCGGCTCAACGCTCGAGATGCAAACGTCGGCGAATCCTACACGCACATCCACTGGGCGTTTGCCGACATCAACCCCGACAACTGGAAGCCCGCTATTCGAGACGGCTCTGACCACTGGAAAGACTTCAAGGAACTGAGAAATGTCAAGCGCATTGTTTCATTTGGCGGCTGGGCGGCTTCGACAGAACCGGCAACGTACAACATTATTCGCGGAGCTATCATAGACCACCGGGATGAGTTCGCTAGGAATCTCGCCCAATTCGCCAAAGTGGAAGGCATTGATGGCATAGACATCGATTGGGAATACCCGGGTGTAAGTTTTGCTATCATTGCCTGCTTCTAGCATACATTAATTACCAGCTCATAGGCTCCTGATATACTAGTCGATGGCCGACCTATTGGCCGACCAAGCGATGGCCTGAACTATCTCAAGTTCCTTACGGTCTTGAAGAAAGAATTGGAACCTGGCGTCTCTGTATCCATCGCCGCACCGGCCTCGTACTGGTATCTTAAAGCTTTTCCTATCGACAGGATTGCGGTAGTCGTTGACTACATTGTTTACATGACGTATGATCTGCATGGGCAATGGGATGCTGGTAATCCCAATGCATATGACTCATGTCCTTCCGGTCGATGTATCCGGAGCCATGGTGGGTGCTATAACGACTCAGACGAGATCGAACGGTCATGCTGATTCAAATGACAGTCAACTACACGGAGACGCGAAATTCTCTAGCTATGAGTATGTTCGATCCGTGAAGGAATGCCGCGCTGTATGCACTTTGATTAACGACGAAAGCAGTCTCAAAAGCAGGCGTCCCACATAACAAGATTTTTGTGGGAGAAGCAAGTTACGGCAGATCTTTTCATATGGCCCAGGATGGCTGTTGGGGCCCGAAATGTGAATTTACAGGATCGAGAGACAGCTCCGACGCTACTCCGGGCCGATGCACTAGAACTCCAGGCTACCTCGCTTACGCCGAGATCACTGAGCTTATCACCAGCCCTGGTGAGAACTCGTCTCGAACCTTTTTCGATAAGCAGTCGCGTACTGATGTCATGGTGTACACTGGTGAGTCACGCTGTTGGTGAGCCTTCTTGGTCTTGCGCTACAGCCATCGTCGGAGCTTGCACTTGGCCTTTGCTAATATGAATTCGCTTTTCAGGTGACTACATCAGTTATATGACTCCTGAAACCAAGGACGCCCGACGTGCCGAATGGAAATCATTCAACTTTGCTGGGACTGTTGACTGGGCCGTTGATCTCCAGGAGTTCACTGCGCAGGAAATGAGCATTCTACCTCCACGACCCGAGAGTGGTCAAGGCTGTACCTCCGGGGAAGGTATCACTTTAGAGTCAGGGGACCTTTGCGACTTCACCTGTCTCTATGGATTTTGTCCTGAGCGTGTATGCATATGCTACACAACTGGAAAGCTTCTAGATCTGCCAACCGAGAAGACTGGACTCAACATCGTAGCTTGGGACGAGTTCAATGTGGAACTAAACCGACTTTGCATGTTTGCTTGCAAATACAACTATTGCCCCGAGGAGATATGTACCACTCCTATCGATGGGCCCGATGAAAGTGGACCACACGGATTTGGGGAGGATTTTGGCAACGGCGAAGATCCCAACTATTACAACAAAACCGCAGCGAAACTCGCCAATGATCAGACATGCATCATATACAGGGACCCAGCATACAACGAAGTGAGCAAGACTCAGTGCAAACCCATTTGTCAGGACGCACTAGATGAGGCGGCAGAGGAGGGGAGAACATCTAATTACGGGTGTATCGGATTCTACCCTATGGAAACCAGTATTCCTTGGGAGAGAGGACCGGGAGCGGGTAGTCAGTTGATTGCGCCTGGGAAATGTTTGTGCGACAACTTCCTCCTCAACGAACTGGCAGACACTGTTCTGGAAGCAATGCCCTTGATCGCTCAGGTATGCTATCCAATACCCGTTAATCGCGGTTAGGAAACGTTTTGCCATCTGACGATTATCTAGATTAGTTGCTATGTGCTCATGTCAAGTATCAAACTCGTAATCGACGTCGGAGTTCAATTCATACCCGTAGTGGGCAAGATTCTCGATATTGGTCTGGGTAAGTCGGCTCATTTGCTTAGCGTCTTACTGCGTCTCACACCTCACACCAATACTAACTCAATCTCACAGATATGGCTACAACAGCCGCACAGATGGCTGCGTATCTGTATCCCGAAGAAGAAGACCCCGAGGGCGCATTCTCATGGTGGCTGAGTCCATGCGGGGGTACGGACCTGGTGCCGCAAGATATCAAGAAAGCTTTCGAAATCTTGAGCACCGTAGCCAACGGTGTATCGAGCTTCAAGCCGCCAAAGCGCATGAAACGTCACAGTCGCAAAAAGGGTGACGACGGTAACCCAATCGATAGCTCAAGGTCCCGTCGACCAGGTGGAGGTGGCAGCGGTAATGGCGTTACTAAGCCAGCAAAGAAATGCAGAGTACCCGCAGGGAAATCAACACTTCGTCTCGGCGAGGCCTCCAACACACTTCGCAAGCAGTCCTGCGTCAACGGTTCAACAAGAAAAGAGAACATGGTCATTACCTCGCTCGCTTTTGCGCCAAATGCGGTGCCAGTGCAATTCAAAGCGACTTGTTCGCAAGAGAATTCACAAGCTTGTTACCATTACAGCTCAGTCATTCGAAATCATCCGTCATGGTCGACTCTGACCTGCGATGAGGAAAACGCTACTATCAAGCACCGGCTCGACGCGAAAGCCACCGATGTCTGGACCTACCAGCATAATGGTCGGGGATGGGTAAAGCCGGACGATTGCGATCGAGATGAGTACCCACCCGCCTATCTATTGCACAGAAACCATCCCGCCTTTTTGAAAGCCGGCGTCGATGCTCAAGGCCAGATGGTACGCGTTTTGCCAGCCGATGAGAACAGACGCGCTGGCAGGATGTGGAAGGGTGCATGCTTCAAGCCTCCGCTTGAAGATCTGACGAACTCCGAATTCGCGGCAAAAGCCAACGCTGCCCCCAACAAGGTATACGCGATGAAGAAGGGGTATCAGTACACTGAAGTACACGTGACCGTCACTCAGCGCCCTGAGTTTACGATTGCTGCATGGGGCCATGCTGCTGCCCCACCCAACGAAGGTTTGGACCAGAACAGCTGTTGGCCTTCAAACATTGCAGCTGCTGATCCTGGCTTTGTACTGTTGACTTATGATCCTTGGTACTCGAACATGGCTCCTCCTTACAATTACAAGAAACCGTACGTTCAGGGTGCCAACGGATCTTAGTCGTATGGCGAGACCAGCTTCGTTACGCTGCGAGCATTCCATCCCAGATTGATAAATTTGAGGTTGAAAGAAGATAGAATCGATCACGTTTGATATACATGGATCTTCATAACGTATGCTTGTTTGTTTCCGAGTGTTGTTTAGAGCTCGGCACAGATTCGGGAGATGACGGCTGAGCTCCGGATTCATGCTCGTTTCGTACTAGCGCTCCTTGCTTCGGGACCGAACCCAATCCGTCGGCTCGCTTGGCAAACCGTTTATTTCGGCAATCGATGTCGCGATGTCACAAATCCGTTGGCTCGTACGAAGTCCATTCAGTTCCAAAACTGCTTTGCGATGATCAATCACATATTGGGCAGAGAGACTTTTGATCTGACTTCTTGGGTTCTGATTGAACCAAAACCGATATCAGCCGATGGAGTGTGCTGTGGTGGTTTAATGCCACCTGGGTATCTCGTTGACGTCTCGGCACTAACTTAACACCAGCAACATCCTGATATGCGCCTGCCTTAGCAGAGCTTGTACTTAGAGTCGAATGAAGCTAAGCTACTATATGGAATGCTTGCCGTGCGCTTGCGGGCGGTATTGCTTTCGGTTGTCAGACGGCGGTTCAGGTCGGAACTGTGCAAGGCTGGCTAGATTGTGCTCACCTCAGCTTTGTGACCTCACTAACACAATTCATAGACTTCCCAGAAAGGTTGTACGAGACGGAGGTCTCGGCTTCTGTGTTCAATTCGGTTCTCGCGGTTCTGATAACTGCGATGCGTTGAGTTCCGGACCTATTCGATCAGCATAAGACCATCGACTTAGCCACTTGGAACGAGAATCAACACATCTATACATCTCAGATTTACACTCCTCTTGATCTATTTTCTATGCCAAAGATGCGTTATCAACTTTGTTTCTTGCTCTGCGCCAGTAGTTCTGCTCACGGAGCAGTCCTCTCACCCTGGCGCCGGGACATGTCGCACTTCTCGATTGGCACCAGCTCCAGTTCCAGTACGCGTGCATCTGCGCTTGCAGAGAAGCGAGCTGGCTGGGAATACGGTCCCTCAATCGCCGGCAACACTGCATTTTATCCAACTGGCAGTATTGGTGGACCAGTTGCGAAGGCGCAAGGGGACAGCTTCGAAGCTTTCTCTGACAGATTGAGCGCCAAGAATGATGAGGATGCTAAAGCTGCTCAAGCATCCATTGTGGCAGTAAGTACATTTGTCGGACTGATCGCGGAGATCTATGCTTAACATACCTCAGGCTGGCGGCTTGAACACTTTGGATGACTATGCGAAGCTGTATAACGGCCTCTGGAAAGAAAGCGCGCCCAAA
Organism: Alternaria infectoria; assembly: GCF_024043175.1. Classification (NCBI taxonomy): domain Eukaryota; kingdom Fungi; phylum Ascomycota; class Dothideomycetes; order Pleosporales; family Pleosporaceae; genus Alternaria; species Alternaria infectoria. The sequence continues at coordinate 331,578 of NW_026250691.1, forward strand.
GGGCCATACCCTGGACTATTGACTAATTACACAGAAGACCTGCTCTTTTCAATGACTCAGCTCTCAGACAACCCGTACAAGATCGTGCGAGTGTCAAAGGACGCAAAGCTTCCTTTCACCGTCTCAAACGCCGACGCGATATCGGGGCAGACACTGGAAGCACTCCAATCCTCTGGCCGTCTCTTTCTTGCCAATTATCTGGATCAAAAGTATCAACCACAGTCCGCTGGCAAATACGGCGCTGCCTGCCAAGCGTACTTTTACATCGACCCCAAGTCTCAGAACTTCCTGCCGCTCGCCATCAAATCGAATGTAGAAGGCTCTGACCTCGTCTACACCCCTCACGACTCGTCTAACGATTGGTTGCTGGCCAAGATGATGTTCAATCTGAACAGTTTCTGGTACGCGCAATGGTATCATCTCGGAGCCACGCACGTGGTGAGTGAGATTGTGTACCTAAGCGCTATCCGGACGTTGAGTGAGGAACATCCTGTCATGGCCATACTGCATCGATGTAAGCTTCACCACTCTTCCACAACCGTGACTCAGAACTAATAGCGGAAATGTAGTGATGAAGGATGCTTGGGCGTTCCGAGTCATCGGCCGCGACAGCCTGATAAACCCCGGTGGCCCCATCGATCAACTCTTTCCATGGTCCGGCAGTCAAGCCGGTAACTACACCGACTCGCTGTATCATTCCGGCGAATCCAGCGCTTTCCAGGCGAACTATTTCGAAACCAACTTGAAAAGGCGAGGCCTGATTGACTCTAGCTTCGGCCCCGAGATCAAAGCGTTTCCTTTCTACCGGGATGCATCCGTTATCCATACTGCCATTCGCCGGTTCATGACCACCTTCGTGGAATCGTATTACACGGATGCAAGCGCAATTGTAAACGACAATGAGCTCCAGGCATGGATCCATGAAGCAGTACCAGCTCAGATAGTAGACTTTCCATCTACTCTCAAGGACAAGCACACTCTCATCGACATCCTGACCCATATGGCCCACCTGGTATCAGTAGTTCACGGCACGCTCAACACAAACGCTCTCGCCGCCTCAACTGGTGTTCTTCCTTTCCACCCACTCGCTTTCTACTCGCCATTGCCAACTGCGAAAGGTGTCACCGACATCATGCCCTTCATGCCACAAGTTGAAGCTGCTATTGGCCAGATCAGTTTAATGGTCGATTTCAACCGGCCTAAGTTCGTCAACAGCGAGGAAACCCTATCGCACATGTTCGACAATACAACCATGCTAGCCAGGATGGGTAAAGAAGTGGAGAAAGCGGAACAAGATTTTCGACTCGCGATGAAGAATTTTAGCGCGGTAATCAGAGATACGAGGTTTGGGGCAGACGGCCTGTGCGGAGACATGCCTTACTGCTGGACTACTCTAGATCCTGATACAGCTAGCTATTGGCTGACTATCTAGAGAAATCGTGTCGCAGAGCAGAGCTTACCTAGGTAGATAGAACAGGTGTTTGGCGGCTCTCTCTCTCACGCGCACACACATTCCCTTATGTATATCTACATTCACTACGTACGAATTAATGCTTAGATTATTGACTTCCTACGTGGTTGTACGCTGAATCCACCTGCCCATCCACTCCTCATTCACTCGCTTTGCCTCATCCACCAAGCCCAACTCAAGCAGCAGCTGCACAGAACCCCTAACAGCCGAATGCAGCGACGAACTGACCCAAGCATGCGTTGGGGCCGTATGCTCTCCAATGAAGATGGTGTTGTGCTCCGTTCGATGGTATGCCGGGATATACAACTTATGCTGCATCACATCCGGGCGGCACCACGCGGTCCCCGTATGCTCGTCCTGCAGCCAACACAACTTCTCGTAGTCGCCCGTATACAGCTCCCTCGCTTGCTCGCCATGCACGCTTACAACAGCATCCAACACAGTCTGCACATACTCTTCGTCTGAGAAGCTCGTGAACTCGTCACTCCAGTGGCCACCCCGGTAGTGCAGGATCAAGCCCGGGCGAGACTCGTTAAGGCCGTAGACGGGATAGTAGAGAGCGCCGACGGCTGCACTGGGTGGCGTGGAGTATCCACCGAAGATGGGACGGTCGCCCTTTTCCCAGAAGCGTTCTTTGAAGAGCAGCGCTACTTTGCAGGCGGATTTGAAGCGGAGGCCAGCTTCGCTGATCGCACGACCGAGTACGGAGGAGAATTTCGGAAGCGACATGAATCGTGTCATGGTGAACGGCACTGCCATGATTGTGTATTCGTACTCTTTCGACTCATATGTTCGGTTGCTGACGCTGGGATACCACGACAGTTTCGTGCGTGTGCGACCTTCGGCAATTTCAACAGCCTCCAGTTTTCTGATCTTACGGTTGAGGGTGAGACGGTCGCTGATATGGGGAAGGAACGCATCAGATAGTCTGTTAAAGCCGCCGTCTACACACTTCCACTCAGTCATGCCCAGTGCATCCGGTCCGCCATCTTGCGCAAGGTTCGAGTTATGCACTAACTCATCCCAGAAGACGTCGTAGTCGCTCGCTGTCCAGATGGCGTCTGTGACGTTTTCGCTTGCGCCAAAGACATGGCGCATCATGGCCTGCTCGCTCCAGTCGTCGAGACCTTGATCCATGGCTTTCTTGTGTTCGCGCCACACATCGCGTTGTACCGCCTTGAGTCTGTCCTTTGACTTCAAAAGCTCGTTCATGCGCTGCTTGATTTCGGTGTACTCCTGCGTGTCCAATGGTGCTGGTCGCCCAAGAGACAAGTTTGCTTGAATCTCAGCTCGCGTCGGAAGTTGTCCATTTGGAAGTCTGCCAGTTCCTAGGCCGAGGATCTCGTTGGGGTGATGCTGGACCCATGGAATAAAGTCGACTTTGAATTGCGGATCATTCGCGTTCATCTCATTGAGCATGTCGGCCAACTGGAAGACCATCTGATGGTCACTGTACTCGATGGTCTCTCCATCCTTGTATGTAATCGAGTGAGGAAGGCGCATTGGACCCATCTCCGCCCATTCTTGCGTTCCACCAACGTACTTGGTCCGGAACCGTCCTCCGACCCGGTCGCTTGCCTCGATAATCTCCCAGTTGTGTACACCCACGCTGTCAAGCATCAGTGCCGTAGCGAGACCAGAGATGCCGGCGCCGACTATCGCGATAGTCGCGTTCTTCTTAGATGAGGAAGCAGACGTGGTTGTGTTGATCGCCGCGACACCGTCAAACCATGCTCCAAGAGCGTCGAAGTCCTGTAGCAATGGTTTGGTGCGACTGACGTCCCTAGTCTCTGAAGATGTCCTGGGACTCGAAATGGGGTTGCTGAGCACCAGCCCTGTAGAGGCTAATGCAATGGTTAGTGACCTCAACATCCTCGCCGCTGGATACACCATGTTTGTTAGCACTTTCGACTTGAAGAGCTTAAAACTGAAAGATGAATAAGCCGTGCTTGGAACACCTCGATCGTTTGAGCTTAATATAAGACACCAATTACCCGCGAACCATGATGGCCAACCACCATGCACCTCCACTTGGCGAATGGACACACCGCGTATCTTGACGGAAAGCAGTAACCTAAATAATACTATCAACATTAGAGTGCCATCAGGGTAGCTAAAGGACTGTATCGCATTCCAGCACTTACAAAAACATCCCAATCAAGCGAAGCTGGGCGGTCCTACCTAGGTACTCAGCGACCCGAACGCGCGCCCCGAAAAGCTTTCAACATGTTGTATACAGCAGCGTCTTTTGTCTTCCACTCTTGATCACGCGCTGCATCTTTGGAGTCGCCAAATCTGTATGTCATCTCCTCGTTCTGTTTAGTCGCCTCTTGGTTTTTGTTTATGTTTCTCGGCGGTACTTCGTACCGAGTTGGGGTGAGGACGTGGACTTGCAGAGCGGCGCTTTCGACATCGAGGATGAATTGTGCTGTTAGCTGTCAGATCTTGTCATGCATATCGGATGAGACGAACGGGTGCATGCGCGAAGATGGGCGGTCTTACTCCATGGGATACCCAGCTTTTTAGCCTCAACGCGGGCTTTGTTCCGTGCGATGCAGCGCTCTTGCAGCTCCCATTCTTCTAGGAAATGTACGGTTGCGTCGCCCGCCTTGGTCTTCGTGAGGTCGTCGAGGGATGGCGAATGCAGACGCTGCGTTACGGCTCTAGAGATGAGTTGTCGGTATTGTACTGTTTCCAGGCCATCATTTGTGTTGTCCTTGCGGACTCTCGTATGGGCGTCGTTGTTGAAGTTTGAGGGTTTGGCTGAGCTCAGTTCTAGGAGTGTGATCGCCATGACGCAGCGTCCGCAATAGATGATCGTAAAGTAAGGACATGGGGTCGTGCAGAGAGAGGGTGAGTGTATAGCTGCTGGTGTCAAAACATTGGCGTTTGTGGTATGATGAACTAGACGCGCCGTGTGCTCATTATTCAATGATGCGATTCCACCATCGTATGCCTGAGTATCGGGGTAGCTAGTACTTTCTCAGTTTCTTCACCATCCTCCTCTTCACGTATAGGCAGCACCAGCTTCTTATTTACATCGTCGTCTTGTTTAAAGACCATCCCGTCCAGTATTTACAGCATCCTTAAGACCCTACAAGCTCAGCCCATCAGCCAGCACCGCACCGTACCAGATCATAGCTCCCAATCCCACCATGTTGACCAGACTGCTGACGCCGTGCAGAATGCCGAACTGCTTGTTCAGGGCCTGCATCTCCTTGCTATGTGGCCCAGCATCATAGCTCTTCTTCCCATCCCTCGTCTCCTGATGCTTCCTCAGACCCATGACCTCCGTTGTCTTAGGTCCAACATAAACCCAGTTGACAAGCGCGGTGAGAAACATTGTGGTGTGCAGCCAGGAACTCAGGTTATCGGTTGCTGTCGGCGGGATGGGCGAGGAGGATAGGAATGGTAGCAAAGATGATGCTCCGCCGCGTGGGTACGTGAGCAGCATTACGACGGGAGTGAGGGTTTGTAGCGTGAAGTAGACGGGGAAGGTGTGCTTCTGGAGCGTGGAGAATTGAGGGCGAGGGAGGACGCGGAAGGCTACGATGCCTGAGACGAAGGACTGGAAGAGCGTTGAGCCCAGGAGGGTGCCATAGCTGTGCTTGTGTTAGAGGATCTTGAGCGTCGAGTGCTGGTAATGTAGCTTCGTACCTGAGCAGATGGTATGTCGCCGGATTCTTGAATGAGGAGAATGACATGTTGGCGATTGTGTCTTGTCAGGTAATCACGCTGTTGGTGAGGAGTAGAGCAGGAGTGAGCAGGAAACTCGGCGTTTCAGAGCGGCACGAGCAGCAGCCTCGGCAAATGATGATCTCACGACATGTCGGAGCCATGCAGTGACCCTGCATGCTATCCGTGCGCTATCCCATCTACAGCCTGGCGTGTCTGCCCCGCTAAAGATTTCGCGAGCCCCTCCATTGCGCATCATGGCGTCGTGCGACAATCCTTCAGCCCGTCTAAGAAAGGATCCTAGCCTCCGCCCGACCAAACCGCCGTACACCGACCTCCGCAATGCTACTTCCTTCGCTGATCAACCTCCGCCGCCCAGCCAACACGCCACTCGAGCCTGAAGACATCTTTGGGTCCTCCCTCGGCGGCATCTTCACCGATGATACACAGAACCAGCATGGGGATGACCCGAGCACGGTTATTCTGTACCGCAACGCCAAGTTTGGCGAGTTGGAGATCAGGGTCGCAGATGTGAACGGCGAAGAAGAAAGAAGAAAGTTTGCGCACTACCTATGGAATGCCGGCGTCATGATGGCAGAACTGGTCAGCGGGCGAGTGGAGGGAGGCGATCTGGGTGCAAGTGGAAAGGGCCTGCACGAAGATGAAGAGGGCTGGAGAGATGGCAAATGGTGGACAGACAAAGAAGAAGAGAATAGATGGAGCGTGGAGGGCGAGACGGTGTTGGAGTTGGGTGCAGGTGGGTCGGGCTGAGTAAAGAGAGGTGTTGAAGAGAGTACTGATGGACTATTTGCTCGCAGGCGTAGGATTGGGCGGGATTCTGAGTACATTGGCGGGAGCGAAAGAGGTACGTCCACGTTCAGACTCCGGATATGTATGGGCTCCAACTAACAATCCGCGAGGTTGCCATCACCGACTATCCTGCCGCTCCTATCCTCGATACCCTCAGAACGAACGTCGCGAAGAACGTCCCCGCGCATCTCAAGCCCAACGTGACTGTCGAAGGTCATCAATGGGGCTCCACAAGCACACCCTTCGAGACCTCGCACGCGAACCGCTACACGCGCATTCTCGCTGCAGATTGTCTCTGGATGCCGTGGGAGCACGAGAGCCTCGCCAAATCGATGCTGCACTTCCTATCCGACGACCCGTCCGCACGTATATATTGTATCGCAGGCTTCCATACAGGACGCGCCAAAGTCGCACCCTTCTTCGAGGAAGTGATACCGGAGCAAGGGCTCGAGATCGAGGAGATATACGAGATGGACGTAAACGGGCAGCGGCGGTCATGGGCGAAAGAGCGCGACGGCGGTACGGAGAATATGGGCGAGCGGAAGAAGTGGCTCGTTCTCGCGAGGATACGGCGGGCTGTTCGATAGCGTAGTCGTAGTAGTTCCTTCTCTTAGCAGACGAAGCGCTGAATCACACCCTCTTGAAGCACAGCGTAACAACACTGCTGCCCGTCTTGCCTCCAAACGTGAAGCTGGGGTACTTGACTTTGCCCTCAAACTCCAGCTCTCCGCCTCCAAACCAGCCCTTGAGCTCTTCTTCTGTCCAATTGCAGCTCGTGATGAGGAACCTGCCGCCCTTCTTCATGAGAGGCTCGACCTTCTCCCTGTATCCTTCGCAGATCCTGCGACCTTGCGCGTCTTCTTCTTGCGACAAGCAGATGGCATCGAATGTGCCCTTGTCCAGTACGACATCGAAGCCAGCACCTAACCACGCGCCCGGTGCTTGCGACAGAATATCCCACTCGTGGAACGCGATGTCCTTGTAAGAGTCATCCTTCGCGTCGCGAATCGACGTGGCAAGCGTGACGCTCTGCGCAGAGTAATCGACACCGACCATCTCGCCATTCCACTCGTCCTCGCGCAGCGCAAACAGCAAATGCCCATTGCCTGTTCCCAGATCTAGGAACCGTGCCGCGTTGTGGTCGTCACCGTCGTCCTCTTTGTGTATGTGGCCCTCGTCGCTGAGGTCTTCAAGGAAAGACAACATGCGCTCCTCGGCACCCGCGTCGCTGAACCATATCGTGCCTTCGTCGTCGGCGTTTGCGGCAAAGTTTTGGCGTTCGGTGTTGTAGGCGGCGTCCCAGTAGGATTTGGTGCCCAGTTCGCTGGGGTCGAGGTGCGTGGGTGCGGTCATTGAGTGAGGGTTCGAGGAGGAAGGAGCGACTGCAGCGGGTGTAGGAGACGTGGGTGATGCGACGTTGTGGCAGAAAGTTGGTGATGTTTTTGGAGGGGCAGATCTTTGGTTCCTGGCTAGGCGCTCGCGCGCCGTGCAAGCGAGGCGGGCGAGGCGCGCCGCCCTAGGAATGACAAAGCATGCCAATCATCGTATGCACTTGGAGGTGGTTATAAGAAGAGTCGCATGGATTAGGTTGTACCTATCGGCTTCCATGTCGGAGCCTGTAGTAATCATTCCAGTTGCCCATTGAGCTACCGTCGCACACCACCCCCTGCCGTCCAACGCTGCCCAGGTCCACGAGTACCGTTACAACGGTCGGTCGCTGCTGCGAATGACCTCACCGTTGTAGACTGTCCGGTGAACATGACCGAAACCTTGAGGGTCTATCTGATATCGAGCGTTGTTTCGTTTCCAGAAACTCGTTTGGATACTTTTATGACGAACCTCAAGCTTCCACTCTTCTGCCCATTGATCTAGCGTCCAATCCTTTCTTGGGAGGAAGAATGCCTCTTGATCCCACTCTTCTCCCACCTCTCCAATAAAGGAAATGTTGCTAGTGCCGTCAATGACGTCGCGAACCGTCTGGTAGAACCCTTCTGGTAGATGCCAAGGTAAAGGAATACGGCCGACAAAGCGGCGGTCGAAAAGTCTGGACGTCGGGCGCGTGCCGTGTACTCGACATTGCTCCAGCATGGCTTCTTGCATGGCTGCTGCATACTTGATGATGCCCCACGCTTGATGGGATTCCGGTGACGCACCATCTACAACGAGTCGGAAAGAGCTCTTAGGCATTCCACGAACATGAAGTAGGTGAACTTCTGTTAGCCATGGAATAATAGCATCTAAAACTTCGGATCCACCAATCCAGTCATATCCGGCATGGAAGTTGTATGGATGACCCAAGGGTAGAATGGTGGCCAGTAGATCGATATGTCTCTCGACCCGAAGATTTGAATTCGCCTGGCACATGGGAATGAGACCTCGTACATGGCATACGGAACGCGGCATCGACTTGAAGTCTTCGTGGAGGACGAGTTTGCGCAGATTGCGCAGCCTCTTGGGGGGGATTCGATGCACTGCGCCTCGCGTTAGAAAGTTCGTTCCATGTAAAGATATTTGTATTACAACAACAAGCGCTGTGATAAAGGACAGTACTTACAAAAGTCGATCGCTACTGCTGCAGCAGAGAAGTAGTATTTACTGTTGCATAGTCGGCGAGGGTCCTCCACGTGGCACCAGTTGTAAATGAGCTCGTCGTCTTCTTCTGGCCGGCAAACAAGCCCCTCCATCCTGGCAAGCTCGCTATCCGTGGGAATCGCCCAAGGGGATGGTCTCCAATAAAGTACATCGTGCAACGCCCCTTCCACGAAGATATTGTACTGGCCCATACCTCGAAGGTTGCCCACAGGGCAGATGATGTTTCCAAAGATTCCTCGTGTGAGCCGCGCAAACTTGGTCGAATCTCGACTCTTCGCCATGTCGAGCGCAAGCACGAGAGCTTCTATGAAATCTTGAGATGTGTGATTGTCCAAACCAATGTTCATGTATCGGGAGAGTGTATTGATGTTTTGTGCGAGTGCTTGCTTCAGAGGTCCTTCGAAACAGTCTTCGATGGCTGGATAACGAGCTCTTATTTCAGTAACATCTGACGCCTCGAGTAGTTCCGCGACACAGATCAACATGTATTGTCTCTGAACCTGAACCATATCGAATACTAAGGAGTACATCAGTCCAATTTCACATTCATTCAATGGTACTCTGCACTTACGCTGGCAAAATCGAGCGACTCTGGATCGGAGTTGTTGGAAGACTGCGCCATCGTCCACGGAGCAATGTGTAGTAAACTCGACATTCTGGAAAGCGACGTGCTGCATCTCGTCTGCAGCAATCTTGCAGGTCATCATGAGACCGAGACCCTCCGTCTGAGCTGAAGTATTGGAGTATCGTAATTTTGCTGTGCCCCTATTGTACACATACTGTGGTCGACCCTGAGCATAGTACTCATAGATGGTATTCCTAATCTCTCGTGGAAGTCGGAACAGCGGTGATTGTTTCTGCCCGAGAAAGTACTGCGTCTTGGGTGCCGTCATGAAGGGGAACATGTTCCAGTGCGCAAAGTTGTTGGGGCCTCTCTTGTTGAAAGCCATCTTGGGTGTATCAGGTGCCATGCAGATGCTGATTGCGACTGCCCGGCATCTTATACTGCGCCGTCATACCTCCTCTGGCTTTTGCGATGACTCCCAAGACGGATGCACCATGGTACCAAACTATGGCTTGCTGGTCGTAAGCGGATTCATCGCGTTGAAGTGTGTGCCCATTGGCTGATCGCCTGGGCACCATTCAGCTTCAGTGCAATGACTTATCGGTGGCTGTAGAGTTGATGTCTGAGTGTGAGCGACATGCCCATCAACAGTAAAGCTGTATTTGTTGGGTGATAATGATTATACGCGACGCGACCGAACAGATGGATGGTCGGTCTGGCGCGGACCGGTTGGCGCGAGCCTGCCCAGGTGGTGCCCAGCCTCTTCATGATCACGGAGCTCCACCACCCAGGCAAACATCACGGCTCACTCTCCCACAACCTCCTCAGACCATGACCTCACTCGCTCGTTGAGTCTGGTCTTGCAGACGTCCCTAATTATACCCTTCGAAACCTCACATACTCACGTTGCAAGCGCTCTTGCAGACCGCGCGCAATCTTCGCGATGGCTTTCGCCCGAACTCACCCTTGAACCGCGACGAAGACGAGAACGCTGTCCACGCATAATGAGCTCCGCACGCTATCTATATCCCTCGCCCTTCAGCATTACAGCCTACGTACATCCGGTCGAAGACGCGCAACCCGATTACAGCGTACCCAGGCATACATGGCATAACACCAACCCGGGCTCACGGCACGATGCGCCCTTTCCGAAGAAGAAGGCAGACCTATACATTATGACAATGGGGCAAATCGGCTTATAGTATAGCTGTCTTGCTGATGGTATGCATCACAGGCTTCTTGCTATTTGGAAGAGTGCATGACCCGAAGGCAGTGGGCATCATCCAACATAATACTCCAGATGTGGGCTGGCCGCCACGCAATTGATACATCAAGCCACCTCTCCAATCTCGTACCATGACAGTTATACTTCAATTCTGGTTTCGAGACTACACAATGTTTCTGGGACATCGAAGCTTAATTCACACATTCGCGGATGCCGTGTCTAAGAGCTGTCTTCCAGCCCAATTCTCCAGCTATTTTAGCCGATCAACGCAATGTCTACGATGAAGGCTCTACAACATACCTCTCCCACACATACAGCCAAAACTTCGAGATAATATTTACGCCAATCTTCTCGTACCAGTCTAAACCCCACTGTGCTTCCGTCCACTCCCTCCTCTCATAGCAGAAAGTATCATGATCCCAAATCTCACCCACATCTCCATTGTACCGTACAAGCGAGTTGCCCTCAGCGATATGCCGAATCGTTTGTGCGAAGTCTGTAGGTAGACTCCAAATTGCCGAAGAGTATGAGTATGATGGCCGAAGATTTCTGTGTGGGAGATCTATACCGCTTAGCTGGAGCTGCATGCTACGAGCTTCTTGGGTAGCTGCGGCAAATTTGAGCATAGACCAGAATTCCGAAGATTCTCTTGCCACACCGTCGAGGACAAGTTGGAACGATTTCAACGGCATCCCATAAGAGTGTAACAAGAGTGCCTCTTCGATCCATGGGAGTATGGCCTTGAAACAATCAGAACTGCGGATATGCGCGCTCCTGTTTGCGGGAGACTGCGAAGAGCCTACTGGGAGTAGGTTTGTCAGAAGGCCGATGTGTCTCTCGATGCGCAGACGAGGATTCTCGAGACAGTATGGAATCAGTCCCCGCGCATGGCTTTCAGGGCGGGATACGGATTTGACATCTTCGTTTAGTACAATCGTTCGTATATTGTACCTGCGCTCTTTCGGCGTACGATGTACTGTCTCCGATCAGCAAGGTGCTCAGACAATTGATCTCTTCACTCTGCAAAGCATAATTGGCCATGAGGCCAAGCATGAGCTACACTTACAGAAGTCAACCGCCACGGCTGCAGCAGAAAAGTACCAACGGAGGAGCCCAGCATGGGAATGCTCTCTTATGTCCCGAAAATAGAAGATGCCGTCGTCCGTGACTGGGAGCAGGATATCTGATTCTCCAGGTTGACAAATGAGGGCCTCCAGTGTCGATAGCTCTTGGTCATCAGGCACGCACCATGGTACAGGATGCCAATGATAGATGTCGGATAAAGCCCCATTGACAAACAGGTTGTTCTGCATCACACCACCGATGGTCCTTCGCACAGGGCAATCACCTAGGCCGAATGTTGCACCCACAAGCTTCGCAAACCTTGACGGGTGCCGTTGTTTCGCTAGCATTAGTGCATAGTGAAGAGCATCGCTAAAGGATTGACTGAGGATGTCTTCGCCTGCTTCTTCTGACGCACTGAGATCATCTGTCTGCTGCGCAATCGCGCGCCGTAGAGGTGCCTGAAGCAGGTGCTGCGCGGAAGGGTAACGATCGTAAACGTCAACGTAATCCTCAGGTTGTAGTAATTCAGCAGCGCATACCAGCATGCGACACTTTTGGCGTTCGACGTACTTCAATACTGCGTCCCTATTAGAGCCACACAGCATTCTCAATAGATATCACTTACTGCATCTGAAGCGACCTGCCCGTGAGCGGAGACCCATGTATTCACCACCGTCGTCGATTGAACGCTTAGGGTAGAAGTTGACCTTTTCGAAGGCGCGGTCTTTCATTTCTTCGGCAGCGATGCGGCATGTTATCCGTAGGCCAAGCCGAACGACTTGCTTAGGTTCTGACGACGGGTTCTGGTACAACAGTTTACCGGTTTCGCTATCAAAGTGGTAGCCTTCCTTCTCCGTGAGGTAGTATTCGTAAATAACATCCCGGACCTCTCGAGGAAGGCGAAAGATTGGCGACTGGAGTTGAGCGGAGTAGTATTTCGTTCTTGGCGCGGTCATGAACGGGAATGTGTTCCAATGCGCAAACTTGTTAGAAGGCCTAGCAACAGGTTTAGAAGCCATGGCGATAGATTTCTGGCGTACAATTATCGAGCGACCTTGCTTTATACAAATCGATTAGGTCTCCTGATGTGCTCGAAGTTGATGACTCTTGTTCAGATCACGTAGGGAAGGCGCCGAGAACCATGGATCGCGACTGTAACATCGCGGAACGCTACCCTTGGGAGACATACTCAGGTAGTGACTCATGCGCGGTTATGGTACAAGCCAGTCATCACGACACTCCGCATCCGGATGTGTGGGACGATGACACTCTTCGTCCATGATTACGGAAATGGCGCAGACAGCAAAGGTGTCTTCGATCATGAACAAGGATTGAAGGACAGAAGCGGCAGCGACCGCAGCCCTACAGTAGAGCTTCATACCGATGTTCCGTGAGAATAATCAGCCTTGGTGTGACTCAGTCCCCTGAACCAAATACAAGTCTCTTTCGATGATGAACATGACGTCATAACCTGTAATGAGTGCATAGCTCAACGCACCTCATCTAGTCACATCATGTTCTACAAGTGAAGTGCGTCGAGGAAGGCAAGATTCGTACAGTTCTGGAGTAGCGTATATCAAGGATCCTCTTGACTACTGATACCACAACCCAAAGGCATCCCCATTCCCAAACTCTTGGTTGACGAACCCATCCGTCAGATCGCCAAAGTCAAACCCCGCATTTTCTTCGTCTGGAAATGCGGAATCATGCCGTCCAGTAGAAGCAAAGTCGTGCCCATACGCGCCAGCAAGAATCGTGTCGCTGTAATTGAAATCGCCGTCACCAACGCCCGCCATGAAGTCGTCGAAGACAAGTTCCGGCAAAAGAGGTGCATCCAACTCAGGCGCGTGGGTGAATGGCAGTGCAGTATCGAAAGCATCAGTGGCCTGACTCTGCGACTCGTAGTGATGCTGCTCACGCGATGATCGGAAAGTAAGCGTCCGTGCCAACTTCGAGAGCACATTCGGCCGTCCTTCGCTCGAAGTCGGCCTCTTCCTGCTCGCCTCAATCCCAGCATTTGGCTGCGCATTCCTTTTCCAGTGCGCCATCGTCAGGCCATCCTTGAAATGGTTCGCGACGTGCGTCTCACGATCATCCCATGTCTTCAGCACCTTCGCACAGAAACCGCAAACCCAGTTCTCCACGGCATGATTACCTAGGCCCTCTCGTCTCCAGAGATCGCGGGTGGTCTCATCTAATTTCGCTTTGTGGAAGTTCTTGACGTGCTGACGCAGGTGATCGGGTCGCAGAAACGTTCTTTCGCTTTCGTCCTTGGCCATGCACTCAGCTACGCGGTGGCATTCGGCGAAGTGCTTGTCGCTGGGGTTCGCTGCCATGCAGAACACACACGACGTAGACGCATCTGAACGAGACGATATGGTGAGACTAGGGCCAGTGAGCAAGCATGTCCACTTTCGTTTGGGTCGATGCTGGGTTTCCTCATGGCGGCGCCAGGATTTACGCGCGATATGTTGGTAGCAAAAGGTGCACTGCCACGTCTGCGATTCGCTATCGACATCATCGGTAGATGGAAGTTGTGATTTGGATGCGAACGAATGCGCTTTGGAGACCGAAGTAGGTGCGTTGACAGACTGGCCATAATCCTTCTTCTTGCCTCGCCTAGATGTAGTTGTGTTCGTATGGCTGGAGTCGTCACCTGTGTAATGAGACGTGACCGAATACCGACGATCGGATGGTGCCTCGAAGCCTGATGAGGTTTCTCGGTGCGGCAGCACTGTGGATATTACGCTAGAAAGTCGAGTATTCCGAGCTCCTTCATCTTCCGAGGCCGGGTTAGACGATTTCGCATCGAGAACCCTTCTTCGCGCTCGCGCATTAGTAAACCAGGTAGTAACCTGCTTCTCAGTGATACCACATTTCTCGGCCAGTGAACGCTTGGTCTCGTTGTCTGGATAAGGATTGTTTCGATGTTCTCTCAACCATTCTTGCAGGCATCGCGTCGCATGCGACTCGAGCTTGGTGGGTGGCCGTCGGGCGCAAGAACGTTTGACCTTTGATGGCTGGTCTGACGGAGTTGGAGATAGCAAGCCCGTTTTTAGAGTGCAAGAAGCACAGTTGACGGGCTGGTCTGGGTGAATGAGTGCCGATATCTCGCATGCAGAGCATCGCCCGGTACTCTTGGGTTGGGAGTCGTCTTCCGACGGAGTCACCTTCAAAGCGCCATGTCGAGGTGCTGCAGTCGTCGTCTTTGGTAGTTCAGCAGTACCCAGGACAGCTTCAAGCGTCTCAAATCCTTCACTCGTGCAGTCGTCGCATCTAATGTGCCCGTCGGGGTTGATGATGTTCCAAAGCTGACATCGGAGGCAATCGATACCATCACGCTGCGTCGGCACCAACGATTCGTTACTAGTGCGAACTTTCGCCGTGAACACGTCGACTTCCGTAGCCAGAGGCTCAGTCGAATTGGTGATTGCTCTCGCGCGAATTTCGTCTCCCAGTTCAAGGGTCACAGGTCCGCCAAGATTTGACTGATCGGACTGGTTGGAGGACGTAGGCAACGTTCCATAGATCGTGGAGCTTCCGGCCTGGTCAATCTGCTCAGCGTTAATAATTGCGCAACATGCAACATTGCGCACGATTGTACCTGGAACCCCTCATCATCTTCCAATGTGCCTGATCCGTACCCCGAATCAAAAGACCATATACTAGCGGCCTTACTCTTAGGCGGTTGGGATAACATCGTGTTGAAGCGCTACACTAATGTTACGGTGCGTCAAATCAACGTCTAGACGCCAAGTATCTATTGCAATACCGTCAATGGGACGTGGGAAGTGGACCGCGGGTAGAAATAACTAGACACGTTCCGCGACGACGCGCGAGGACAACCACTCGATCTATTCTGAGATACAGGGTGTTCGTGGCTTGGGCTGGACGCCTAACGTGTGGCACGACTGTGGCGTTGCTTTGCTATTGGCTCGAAGCCTGTCGTTGTCGGGACAGGGAGGATGGGTACCTCAGCCTTGCCTGAGGCTGAGTACATGGAGGGTTGTACTGTTTGCTTGCCACGCTATACTGAGCGTGGCGCTGACCTGGACTGGCGGTGCGCATCAGGAAACTTCCAGACAGGCGGTATGCACTATCTGTGACCAGTATGACGGGCCATGGAACTTCTGTTTGCGCGAGTGCATTTAGTGTCATGAACGAGATCTGTTAGAGGTCGTGGTGAGGAGTCGCCCGTCGCCGATACCAGACGTCATCACGGGGAAGGAACCAGCCTCCCGCGAATTGGCGCCGGGGGCTATCGCGTCACCACCTGGGCATGTTCAAATAGAACAACCCCTGTTCAAGCAACAATATGCGAAAACAAAGATCTTGGGTATTCATTTTTTCCATCTCTCGCCCTACCAAACAATGCCATAATGCTATGGCGCAATTTTGCGAACAATGTGTGTAACTCGAAGTAGAAGGAGAAGCGCTCTATAGCAGTGCGCCTGATCTTATCCATCCCATAACCAGTCCTAGTCCAGCCGCATGCAAAAGATCGTAAAGTCGTTCCATATATTCGTTCCCATGTGTTTTGGTCCTCAAGCGGCTTCTCCAACCACCCCGCTGCCAGCACCAGCGCCCTTGCACCAAGGGTGCTCGAGCACCATGCTGATGGTGATCCTTTTCTCCACATTTCGATCTAGCATCAGTCGCACAAGATCGATGCTCTCTTCCGACATGACCCACGGTACGCGGAGATCATGATCCATGATCTCGTCAATGGAATAGAAGGGGTTTTCTTTGTATATGATGGTGTAAAGGAGGATGCCAAGGGCCCAGACGTCTTGTTCTTTACCGCGGTAGGCTTTTCCAGCTAAGACTTCTGGGGCAGCGTAGTCTGAGGAGCGTTAGTATGACCATAAGGATTCGAGAGTGACGGGGAACATACCAATTGTGCCTACAAAGACGTCAAAGGGTCCGCTTTTGATGTACGCTGCGCTTCCAAAGTCGATGAGCTTGATGTTGCCTTCACCGTCGAGGACGACGTTCTCATCCTTGATGTCTCGATGTACGACCTTCGCTTTGGTGTGCAGATGATGTACCGCTTCTGCGACCTGAACAAAGATCTTACGGCACTCTTTCTCTTCCATGTTGACACGTAGCTCAATATAGTCGAAGAGGTCCATGCCCGGTAGACCGTGTGGTATCATCTCGATGTAGTAGTTGATGTCATCCTCGAAGAAATCGGCCATTTCCACAATGTTAGGGTGTTTAAAGCCGTCGCGGCGGAGATAGTCCAGGACGTGAATCTCGAGCGGCACAGTTCCAAGCCTTCGGTCTCGTGTCCACGTGTCGACCAAGATGCGCCGCTTCGTAACATACTTGATCACAACCTTCTTGTTGCTGTTCTTCTTGTATCGACATAGCTTGACTTGCCCATAGGCGCCTTGGCCCATATCCTCCAACACTACAAAATCATTGATAGTCTTCTTCTGGGATGGCTCATCCTGTGCAGGTGCTGGCGGCGGTGCCATGGCTCCTTTCTGAGATTGTTGCGGAGTATTAGGCCGCATGGCTTCTTGAATCTGCTGTGTGAGGAGTGAAACTGTAGGCGGTGTTCCTTGCGATTGATGTGATTCGGGTTCTTGTGGCACGGAGAAACTGGACTGGCCTGGCTCTGGTTGGCGGGGTGAGGGTGGCCGTGACATAAGGGGAGTCACTGGACCGATACCGTGGTTCGCAGCGTGCAGTTGCCTGGAGTATGTTATCCACAAAGCGTAGACCAGCTCTGGACCCTTGTTTGGTTTCGATGACCCATCTTCCTCTTCAATGACATTCTCATCAAATCGGGGTGACTTTTCGCTCTTCACAACTCGCATTTGCACGTCAACCATTATTTCTGATCCGTCGCGATGTAAGGCTGGCAGACCACTTGGTCGCAGGAAGATGGCTGCGGCATCTGCACTACCTTCCCGCATTGCGAGCAGGGCTCGTGCGCGACGAAAACTGTGTTCGGGAATAACGATCCCGTCAACCAGCTCTATCTTGTCCTCGTCTGTCATGACGTGCAGAATTCTGTCGAACGCGGGTATGAGCTTGCTGACGTGGATACCTTCAGGTCGCGGCTGCCCAAACAGAGCCGCGGAGAACACGGAATTGGAACTCGTAATTTTGAGGTCGTCGGACGATAGGACAATGATGCCGGCGATGTGAGGGAAGCTAGATATGCGGAAGGTAGGTTCGCCAGGCAAGGCTTCCACAGTCACGGGTATATTGATGCTGTTCGACGTGCGAGCTGTGTAGCTGCGGAACTCGTCAATGGAGTCGTAGTCTAGTACTCCAGTGTTTGTTCCTCGGAGTCGTGGTATACCTGGTATGAGACGCTTGAGATCCATGCCCCTCCGTAACCGATCGCTCCCGAAGACAGCTTCCGTTGCGCCCCAGCCCTTGGATACGCAGCCTGTTTCGTCGACCGTGATGTACACAACGTCTTCGGCGATCTCTTCAAGCACCCATATGAGACTGCCCCGCTTCTCTTTGACCCACAAGCTGGCCGACCCAGTCGAGCCGTCGCGTTTCTGTATCGGAATAACGTCTCCACAGAGTAGGACGCCCCTTGAGCCCTTGTGTTCATGGTTGAGCTTGCCGGTCTTCTTCGCGTTGTAGTATGAAGATCCACTGCCGTCGTCGGTTTGTGCTTTCCTCGCAGCTGTCACTCGTGATGGAGCCTTGCTCAGTAACCGCGCTGTGACACCGCTGCCGACCTTCAGATTGTTGTTGGCAGCCGATACTCCAGACGGCGCGTTCTTCGAGCCACTTTCAGGATCCTTCAGCTTGCTCTCGAGCCATTTCCTGCGGTCCTCACGCACAACCTCGAGGATGCCCAGCTTACGGACCTCCGCCCTTGTTACTCCAAATACCAAGCATGCCAAATCGTTTGCGGATGTGATAGTCCACGGCGTGTCTGTCTCGGTCGTAAAGATGGCCTGTGCTGCTGGAGCGTGTCGACTTCCGTGTCCATGCGGCGCTGAGCCCGCAGAGTGAGGCCCTGGTGCATTGCTGAAACTCGGTGGGAGAGTCGGTATGCTCGCAGGAGAAACGAGGTCTCCGATCTTCTCCTGGTCTCCGACCCGGTATGGCTGTGCAAGGGCATCGTGGAGCTGACTTTGTATCGTAAGAGGCGCGACGTCGGTGAGGGTACGTTTTAGTGCGGCTCGTTGGGGTCGTGCAGGCTGCGAGGAGGGTGGAGGTGGAGAGGCGGCCGCTACGCGTGTGCTCGACGCGTCGGAGGTCAAATCGGTACTCGATGAGCTTCGTCCCTCTCGAGAGTCTGACGTGCTGCTGTTATCGGCTACGTCGATTGTAGTCGCCCTGTGTACTGGGGGTCTCGCTGCTTCGAGCATGCTCTCTGGGCTCGCTGACCGATCGACAGTGAATCCCTTCTCGAATGGGTTCTCGCCGGACATGTCGGCGGGACCTGTCACTGGGCCCAAAGCACCCAGCCCATGGGCTCCTGTGCCATCTTGACCTATGAGGTTTGCCCGGGTCAGGAGCTCCATCATGCTCTGCACTTCTTGATCGCCGCTGAGTTTGGCTTGAGCGTTGGCTATGCCGGGATTGGTCGCAGCCCAGCCGAGCCTGTCTCGCATGAACTCGATGGAGCGCTTCAGCACATTCTGGCGGTTGTGTATAAACTCTTCGGATTGGGTCGCGAACGAGAACGAGTGCAGGGACTCCGAGGGAAAACGAGTGAGGTCCTCGCCAAAGGCGAAGGTCGGTGATGCGGGCGCTGTGGGCGTGGACTCTGAGGGGTGCCTCGACACTGGCGGAGTCGCGATGTTCAACGAAGCGGCTCGCTGGGTCGTCTGCAGCTGTCGTGGGCCTGGCTGTTGGCGAATGCGACGCAGGCCTGAAGAGCCTAGGCCGTGTTCATGCTCAGACACAATGGGCGACCTGGAGTATGTGTCAGCCGTTAGCCACGGAGCGGAGAAAGCTCCTGCCTGTCCAGCCTCTCGCACGTTGCACTCACCTGGCCATGCGGTCCAGCTGCCCTGCATCGATGCTCAGGCGCTTGGCCGTGTCGATGGGTGGCGGCGGCCCCGTCCGCCAGCTCAGCAGGCTGGATGTGCTTTTCGTCTTGACCAGCGGGGCATATTCGGAGAGGTGCTGCGACTGTGCGAACGAGTCGAAGGGTGCTTCTTCTGGTAGAGAGCCTGGCGGGGTGAGGGCGTCAGCAAGCAGATCCATGCAGCAGAGCAGTAGGTGGTCCAGGTGGCAGGCACGGCGGGTGTCTATTATCTACTGAAGCAGCTCGGTGCCGTTCCTCTCGCAGTCCACGGGTGCATTGAGCGGTGAAGCTTACAAAGCGGGCCATATCTCGCCGGTGGCAGAGGCAGACGCCGTGGAGGCAGTCGCGGGCATCACGACTCGGGGCAGAGGGTCACTTGACGTACCATGATCATTTGGCCTGCTCATTCCCTGAGGCGTACGAGCGCCTGTTCCCAGGCCTGGGCACAAGTCTCGGCTCGGTAAGACTACGCGCAGCGAATGACGACGAGAGGGCCAGTCTTGGTCTACAGGCACACAAGTCAATGTGTACTGACCCGGTGTCGCGTTGGGGGCGGCGGCGGTATCGCTTCTGGGGTACGGGTGCAAGATGCGCGGGCGGGCGGTGGTGCAAAGGCTTTGGCGGGGAATGCAGGGCTGATGGGGCTTGGGTCGGATATCACCTGCGACGGAAGCGGCTGTTCAGTAAGAAATGCGACGCGTGGAGCGGACTAGAGTCAAGGGTGATCAGTGGGCGTGTACAGTGAATGGCATGTAGTTACGTCGCCCGCACTATGGATGCGACTTGAGACGGCAACGGCGTTATTTGCATTGCGCCTACGCTGGCCCCGCGAAGTGCACAGACGATGCACCCGCCCTCGACGCTACCAGAGATCTGATCTACCATAGACTGGGGCGGGACACCATCATCATACTCCACGCCTGCCTCACCGCACGCTAGACGTCAAGGTTGCACAAGACTCCAAATCTGCTTTGCCCAGCTGAAACCTAGTGTCTACCATGCTTGCCATGTACAATGCTTCTTGCGGCGCATCCCACTTGTCCCACAAGCTTCCCCAGCCGGACCTGTCATCATCCGTCCGACAAGCCTCCGCTAGCCTTCCTTCTGACATGTGCTGCTCTGCCGCCTCTTCCATCGCTTTGCGCAAAGAGCAAACGTTCCGCCAATCTAGCCGACGTTCATGTCGTCATAGCATGCCCTGAACAACACTATATACACTACCGGCACCCAGCAACAATATGCACAGTGAATGTGGAAAGTAACAGATGTCACTTGTTCAATGGAGGCCTCTGAATTCTCTGCTCATCATGCAGAAAGTCGTGCAGGTTGCGACCACCGTGATTAGCTCCGCATGCCCCGGACAACACCATTGGCTGAACATCGCTCGCATGCATGCCGTGTGCTGTACCCATGCATTCATCCTGGAGATGCGAACTTCAAGCCATCAGTGTTGTCGAAGAGTGTCTTTGTGCTGGTTCCAGAAGTTCCTACAGCCTAGTCTAGAGTCAGCAATCGTCTTCATCACAGCCATTTCATAGACACACCTCGATGCATGTTGACCTGGTCAATCCACCACTCGCCAAAGCTATCGTCCGTGGCCATATCCGCTGCAGTTACTCTCTCCTCTCGTTTTAGTCCACACAGCATGCAGGGCTGCCGTGCGGGAATACCGCCCTCGGACTGCTTGAGTGTCTTCACTGGCATCGTCTCTTGCAAATCCGGTCCACGGTCTAGAGTGCCCGCCTTGATTTGATTTGCGCCAGACACGACATGGCGTAGTCGCCCAACCTGTTCTTTCCAGCTTCTGACCACGTCGGAAACCTCTCGCTCTTCTTTCATGTTCTCGCCCTTATCAATGCCCGTCAACTTCATTCCAGAAGTCGCTCGTGATGACGCTGGGCCAATTCGCATGCCTTGAGACAGATGTTGGTCTCGCTTCCAGCGCAATTTCCTTCCTGCTATGATGTGCGCCGCGACGTTTCCGAGTATAAGATAGCCCTGGAGGTAGGCAATCGTCGCGGGCTCCGCTAGTAGCTTGTTTCGCATGGGCAAAGGTTGGGCTGCCATGGGTTTGAACAACTTCTCCTGTGCTTCGGCGAAGAGAGAAGGGAAAAGTGATAGCAACACGCCGGGTGGTGGCACGTTCGTAGGAGGTAGTTCGCCTGCCTGTGGATCTGTTGTTGTAGGGGAAAGTATCGGAGCTGGTGTGACATTCATTTTGGCATTGCTAGTCGACTTCACGGCTTCGGGTTTGCTCGGTGCTTTACTAGGAATGGACGCCTCCCAGTCATCGAATTCATCCCATCCGTCATCTTCTTGAGCCACTGCGGGTGGTGGCACGGGTTGCTTTGGTTTGGCCATAGCACCAAAGCCTGTGCCAGGTTTCTTGTTCGTCGTTGCTTGAAGCTTTGAACCCCGACTTGCGTTAGCAGTATCTCTACTACTCGTGCTGGGTGGTTGAGCCTGTGCTATGCTCATGTCGCCTAGTAGGTCCACAATCGCCGAAGACGATGCCACGGGTGCCGTAGACTGCGTTTCACTCTCCTGTTCGCCTTCGAAATCGCCAAAGTCGTCATCATCATCAAGATCATCTTCCGCGTCGAACAAAACGCTTGGGTCGGCTGATTTCTTGGCCTTCACGATTGGCGCTCGATTCCATGTCTGCTCCAACGGCTGCGAAGATGATTGCGATGCAAATGCAAAAGGATCGTGGGTCGTTGAGGTGATGTTCCATGCATTTGATTGTGGTTGGACGACCGGAGGTGATGCAAATGCGAACGGATCTTGTTTGGCGGCAGGAGCGGGTTCTAGAGATGAGCCGCCCTCAAAATCGCCCCAGTCGTCATTGTCTTCGACAATAGACGCTTGTTCGTAAGTCGAACCAAAATTCTGAGTGTTGCTCGTTGAAGGAGGTTGCTGCGACGGTGTTGCTAAAGTCGGAGCGTTGTTCAGGCCGTTGAAGAAGTTGAAGTTCGATGCAGCAGGTGCACTTGTTATGGCGTTGGGTGCAGGCTGCGATTGCTGTTGAGTAGGAGGGGGGTCTGCTCCGAACTCCGCAAAAAGATCTGCCGACATGGTTCCTCTAGAGAGATTGTAATGTGAGGGCGTAGAGCGATGGTGACTTGCATGCGGTTAGTAGCCTTGGAAGTGATGGCCAGCGCTAAATCCAAAACAGTGGGTCGGTTCTTGAAGCCATCAACCAGCCACGGTGTTGGCTCAAGCACCGGCGCGGCAGGCATGTCTTTCCACACCGAAAAGTCCTAAACAGGTTTGCAGCCTACATCAACGTGAAAATATGCAAAGTAGATGATCCAACGTCAATGTAGGCTCCAGGCTGTTCATATTTTCCATGAGTGAGGTGCTTTTTCCAAGCCCAAGATGATAAGTACACGGTGAACAAAGCTCATCAGTCCGCGGCGAAACCTGCCTTGGTCCTTGGAGCACTAGAGGTGGCAACGAAGCGTGTCGCATACATGGTATTATATTCTGACAACTAGACAGTCCCTGAGTTGATGTATGCGTCTAGCTCCATGATCAATTCGTAGAAGTCGACACAACTTACAACCACCCGGGGTGGAAACCTCAAGGATAACGACATTGGGTCTACCAAGTCAGAGGAGGCAAGAAGCACGGCCAAGGGAGGAATAAGTCAAGACACCATCAAGTCACTCACGAATGCAGAAGAGGTGTTATTGTTCATATCCCACCCATGTTTTCATTCAGATCATTATGGAAACTATGGAAGGACGACGCCAGGACCCCAGACCGTTATGCATGACACGTTTCAAAAGTCATCACAGCTTTTCCGAAGCAACCACATCCCCAGAACCAGGTATCTAGAGACGAAAGAAGAGAAACAAGCAACCCAAGAAGAGAGCGCTTATTTCTTGGAAGCCTTCTGGGCGGCCTTGGTGACCTTGCCAGCCTTGTCGGCCTTGGCGACGGACTTGATGACACCGACGGCAACGGTCTGACGCATGTCACGGACAGCGAAACGACCGAGGGGAGGGTAGTCAGTGAAAGCCTCAACGCACATGGGCTTGGAGGGAACCATCTTGACGATGGCGGCGTCACCGGACTTGATGAACTTGGGGGAGTTCTCAACAGACTTTCCGGTACGGCGGTCAATCTTCTCGAGGAGCTCGGAGAACTTGCAAGCAATGTGGGCGGTGTGGCAGTCGAGGACTGGTGCGTAACCGGCACCGACCTGACCAGGGTGGTTGAGGACGATGACCTGGGCGTTGAAGGACTCGGCACCCTTGGGGGGGTCGTTCTTGGAGTCACCGGCAACGTTGCCACGACGGATCTCCTTGACGGAGACGTTCTTGACGTTGAAGCCGACGTTGTCACCGGGGACACCCTCGACAAGCTGCTCGTGGTGCATCTCGACGGACTTGACCTCAGTGGTGACACCAGCGGGGGCGAAGGTGACGACCATACCGGCCTTGATGATACCGGTCTCGACACGACCGACGGGCACCGTGCCAATACCACCAATCTTGTAGACATCCTGGAGGGGAAGACGGAGGGGCTTGTCGGTGGGACGGCTGGGAGGGTCGATGGCGTCAATGGCCTCGAGGAGGGTCTTACCAGTGGCCTTGGCCTTGGTCTCCTTCTCCCAACCCTTGTACCAGGGGCAGTTGGAGGAAGCCTCAATCATGTTGTCACCGTTGAAGCCGGAGATGGGGACGAAGGGAACGTGCTTGGGGTTGTAGCCGACCTTCTTGATGAAGTTGGAGGTCTCCTTGATGATCTCCTGGTAACGCTCCTCGGACCACTTGGTGGTGTCCATCTTGTTGATGGCAACGATGAGCTGCTTGACACCGAGAGTGTAGGCGAGAAGAGCGTGCTCACGAGTCTGGCCATCCTTGGAGATACCAGCCTCGAACTCACCAGTACCGGCGGCAATGATGAGAATAGCGCAGTCGGCCTGGGAAGTACCAGTGATCATGTTCTTGATGAAGTCACGGTGACCGGGGGCATCAATAACAGTGACGTAATATCAAAGGGGAAGTCAGTGTGTGTCTCGAATGCACTGGGTAGAGCCGGAACTTACTTGGGAGTCTCGAACTTCCAGAGAGCGATATCGATGGTGATACCACGCTCACGCTCGGCCTTCAATTTGTCGAGGACCCATGCGTACTTGAAGGAACCCTTACCGAGTTCGGCGGCTTCCTGTGAGGCTTATTAGCAGACTGAAGCCGGATTGGGAAAATTGGATGTGCGTCATGGTGTTGGGGTTCGCGAAAGCCGCATGCGGACTAGCGCTAGCGCGTAAAAGTTCGCACAACCCCACCACCCAAAAATGCCCCTCATCGCGATAAGCCGGAAATGGCTGAGCGCTCAAAGGTGCACTGGACGGTCGCGGATGCCCGTGTGAAAGGAGAGTGATGCCGTACCTTCTCGAACTTCTCGATAGTACGCTTGTCGATACCACCGCACTTGTAGATCAAGTCTGTATCCCATTGTAAGTTGTGTGACCCCGCAGGCGTTCGGAGAGGGAGGGCTTACGGCCGGTGGTGGTGGACTTTCCGGAGTCGACGTGGCCGATAACGACCACGTTAATGTGCATCTTCTCCTTACTGCAGACATTGTTAGTGAGCTGTACTAAGAGAGGAGGTGGCGGCCTAGGCTGCTGGAGTGGGCGATGTCGAGACTCCAGAGATCTGAGGCAGAAGGCGGGGGAGATAACTTACCCCATGTTGGCGGTGTTGTGTAGTTTGCTTTGGTGGTGGTGAGGGGAAGTTGTTTGATACTCAGATTTACAGCGCGCGGTGTAAGGTATGAGTTGGACGAAGAAGAAAAAGTGAGCGATGGAGGGGCTGGGTGTTGCTAATATACTTGGAGGGCTGAGTGGGTCCGTGCTAGTTTTAGGCGCTAGCCCCCCGTTGGGCTACGAAAACTCCTTCACTTGCAACGAATTCGACTGTGAAAGAGGCAAAACGGGTCCTGTTCATTGGCCCACATGCCATGGAGCCCTTCCAACCGCCCTGACCGCCTACTGTGAGCTCGCCACAGCCGCAGTTGCCTCACGCGAGTCTTTTGGTGCATCGTCATTGCTGTCCATCAGCCCTTTTCGTACCAGTTGATCCGCGTCACCTACGCGCTACAGCTTTTGCTTTTGCACAAGGCTCGATTGTTACCTTCATTCTCGATTCACTTTACCTGGAATAATAATCCAGTATGCAGCCTTTGCGCTGAAACCACCTCGGTGTCACTTTTGCCGCACTGCAAAACTTTTGGCGGGGTACTGAGATTGCCATCATACCGTGTACCCAGCCCCACTACAAGCGGAGTCTATTGTGGCCTTGTCGATGGTACCGCCCAGTTCCTGCACACCACCGTGTTCAATTTCCTTTCTCCGCTGATAGCCACTCCCTCTATTGCTTTTACCGCTACCTTGGGCATTGATGCTTATGGAGCCAGAACAATGGGTCTGGTTTGACTCACACGCGCTATCGCAGACGCCCAATATCAGAGGACCCAACTATCGTGGAACCGTCCTTTGAGCTGTTCAACGCCGCCCCTTGCCGGACGTACCGCAGTTGGAAATTCCACTGCCCCTTACATCACTCAGTGGTCTTGCTCAAAGGAACCCTGCTACGAGGGGATCTATCGGCATCCCGACACGGTACAAGCGTTTCAGTCTGATTCCGAGGAATGGTAGACTCCCAAAGCTTCACCGACAATCCTGCTGGCCACCAAAGACATGACATTCAGCTTGTTTGCACAGGCCGCCTTATTCAAGGAGGGAGCAAATCTGAACAGCCTGGAGCCTACGTTGATATTGGCTCACCTACTTTGCAAGGTTTTACCCCAATG
Organism: Alternaria infectoria; assembly: GCF_024043175.1. NCBI lineage: Eukaryota > Fungi > Ascomycota > Dothideomycetes > Pleosporales > Pleosporaceae > Alternaria > Alternaria infectoria. Next base: position 357,817 of record NW_026250691.1, read on the forward strand.
TAGGCTGCAGACCTGTTCAGATTTCTCCTTCTATGAGGCGAGGTCATGTGCATCGGAAGGACATAAACATACGCAGTAGGATGTAACCCTCGCCGTATTCGATATATTCACCACTTTGGGCTGGTCTCTTCACACCATTAGCAGGATCTCGTATAGTATGATGCACAAATCACGATGGCTAATGTCAAGGGTTCTAAGACTTCAAGAAGCTATCGCTACATCGTTCTCTAGGCTCACTCGCCCACATTTACGACACCGAGCCACGACTTTCCACCACGCATCCGAAACGAAACGTTCCAACCCTACAACCCCGCTCCCCCTCACTGCGATCGCGCGTACCCATACAATATAACAGGACAAGGGAGAAGCACTTCTTGATTTAGATGGAGAGGACACTTCGTACAAGGGAATGGCGAGTAAGCCTGAGGCCTACATGAGAACAACAATACGCAAATGAGCGGATGTAGCGTCATTGTAGGCTTCACGGTGTCTAGGATTTCTCTTGATCGAGGTGAGTAGACTTTGCCGGAAACGCTATCATCCTACATGCATAGTAGGTGTGGGAAGCACTGTGGATATCCTTCATGCTCATTCGCTGCGTCCACTGGTCATACTCCGCGAGTATCAGGGTGCTGGATCGGCTCCAGGGTGGGAAGACAGAGGGCCAGGGCAATCGTCGCATACTCTTTGGAAGTATTCTCCGAGCAAGGCCCACACACCCAAGGCTTGGATGCCACGCAACACACTAGACGGATTCCTATGTAGGGACCTGTTCCGCGATTGTTAGACAGTACCAAGTCTCCGCAGCTCATCGACCAATGTATCACTTATGCTTCTACATCCCATTCTCTTTACACTAAAGCAAGAAGACTTTCTCTCTCTACACATATAGTTATTCTGTTATCTTCTGAGCTCTAGAACTGTATAGTCACGAAGCCACTACGTGATGAGCTCATAGTACAGAATTCAAGCTCTTTCTTCATCCATACGCTACCCCCGTCATGAATCTCCGCGACTGTGAGTAGCATGATACGGAAAGGATGTCTGCTGTCTTATGCGATCTATTGCGCCACTTTCTCTCGGAAGGCATTCCCATGAAGGGTTATCACACACTCATCGACAGGTACAACCAGTCAATGAATTGGCAGCAATAACTTCAGAGTCTGCAGAGGTCACAGTGAAGACTCACAACTCCGCTGTCTCGATGCCAGCGTGATAGCAACACTTGAATCATCTCAAACCGCGTCAACTACTATACTACGTTCAGAAACGCGGGGATTGAGGTTTATGGGACCAATCGTGCCTTTTACAATGGTCATTTGTTCTCTTCTCATTCATGCGTCGGACAAACAGTATCGAACGGCGGCAGCGTTTGCGAAGCGGCCATTGCGAGAGTGTTCGAAGGAACAATTATTGGCTAGACATACATTGGACGGACTTGGAAAAGTGATCCATTCGTCAAAAGATTTACCGAGGCGGCTGGTAGTGAAGCTGAAATCAGCGTCGAGAGAGTTGAAATACATATTGACTACTTCGATTTGGCTTTCCCACATAGGCTCATTGTGAATGGCATGTAGCTGCCGCGTTTTGTGGTGTCGCAGGCTAGTGATCAAGTTTCGTCGACGCGTATGGCCTGGTGAGAAATGTGGCAGACCTTCATATCATGACGTTGTTGAACTAGAGGTTCTGATAATACGGCGGTCGTCGCATCCTGAATAGATTGAGTACATCGTTTAGATCCCAATAGTTATCTTATCACTGTGGCTAAGTGGGACACTCCGGCACCTACAACTAGTCTACCCACACGTCGTTCAACAGCCACTGCTGTCCAGCCCATTGCTCTTTCACGACCGGCCAGATGAGTTCTGGCGGCAGAACAAAGCCGCCACCTGCTTGATCTTGAGGACTCAGCTCCATCGTCCACGAGTGGTTCGCGCCATGCACAGCATAGTGGTGGTCTCTCGAGTTACCGGTTGAGAAGTAAAGAATCTGACATCCAGGACCGAACTCGTACGTGCTGTTCTTTGTGCTAGCAGCCATGATGGCGTTCGCAGTACCATCAGCAACCTCAAGCATGCGAGGAAGGGTCTCCGGGAGCGGGTCGCACGAGAAGCCATAAGGAGTGAGAATGAGCTGGCCGTACGAGTGGAAGTCGATGAATGACCGAATACCAGCGCCTGTCTGCGCTAGTTGGGCTGAGAGACTGTCCATGGCTTGGTTTTCAGGCGTGTCACCTGGTGCTTCTCCGCGGTATGTCTGGCCACAAGGATCAGGTGTTGACCCACCCTCTGGTGGCTCAGCATCCCACTCGTACTTCCAGTTGCGGTTGCCGTCAGTACCAAGGCAGGTAGTGTTGATGTTTGGGCGTGGCTGACGGTTCTTGCGCCATAGACGGTCGTTGGTTTGCGTGTACAAGAAGCCATCGGGGTTGTGAAAGGGAACCAGGTAGAAGTCGTAGTAGTCCAGGAAGGTGGTCACATTGGCATCACCCTTCTTATAACCGTCGATCAGTTGGTAGGCCAGGTACTCAATCACTATTTCGATTAGCTAATGTTCACATGAGTAGCGATGCACCATCTTACCCATGGTCGATATCCACTCTCGGGCATGGACTGTCGCATGCCAAAGGATGACTGGCTTCTCTTCTTGCTTTCCGTACCCTTTCTTCTCGTCTCCATGAAGATGGAACGCCCAGATGGTCCGGTTCTCGTAGCTTTGTCCAATTGGAAACTTTTTCGAGTTCTTGGGGAATGCCTTGACTAGATCGTCCCAGTATTGGAGATGGTCGGCATACGGACGATAGGTGTCAAACCATGAGAGATCTGGCAACTCTCCACGCTTGTGTAGGCCCCTTTTGTATACGACTTCCTTATCAGTCGCGCGTATGTAGTGGCCCAAGTCAGAATTGACAAGGCGAGCCTTCAGACCCAGAGCGTTGAAGGAGTCGACCTCTTCGGGTGGAATAGCGATGGACAGGGTGTCGCGAATGGGATGAGTGTGGTATTGGGAGAAGCGCTTCCCGAGATCACGAGCCTCGTCAGCAGAAGACGGGGTGACTGAATAGACGTGGTAGCCATCGTAGCTGGCTTTAGCACTGCGCGTCACAGAGCTGTCACGAGGCTGGAAGGGAGACGCTGCAGCCAATTGAGCGGCGAGCAACACTTTCGTCCACTTCATGATGCACAAGAGTCGAGTTCAGTGCTGACAAGAAGCCTCCGCGGTCAATCCGAAGATATTATATACCCATCCATGGATGCTGTCAGAACCTTATCGTGCGATGAAGGCCAAGCAAATGATGATGCAACGGTTCGAGTTCATATCGCAGTTTCGCATAGAGATATCGCCATGACATCCGGCGCTTGCTTCATAACGAGTATGCGGAGTGTCGTTCAACGGCAGCCAAGAAGACGCCGAGACGTTGAGGTACCTTGGATATCACCAGCTTCCTGATCTGGTCTCGCCGCCAAGGAGTGCGACATGGTACGTATCCGCCTTCCCCTCACTCCGGGTATACTGATAAAATTACGAATCATGCTCCGTGCGGTTCTTGGTTCTGCGGGGCGCTGCTATGGTACACAATTTGAAGGGAGTGAGAGTAGACTCATGTTGTGAGTTATTAAACCAGGCTCGCGAGAAAGCTGGAAAAAGTAGAAGGACCACTTCTGAGCTTTATGACGTCGTGCCTGCTTCTACATTGATAGAGTTTGGTGTTCCATCAAATGCGCGCTAGGTACGAGCAGAGCTAAGCAAAAAGAGCCTCTGCCTACCACATCCTTTCATACAGGCAGCAGGCAGGCAAACAAAAAGAAGTTGCGCCTATGCGTGTCCTGCAAAGACAAAAAAAAGAATGCTCTTGCGAGCTGCTGTGTGACCTAACCAGGGGTCGCTTTTCTTGGCGTTAGCGACGGTATTCGAACGTGGGCTCTGGGAGCTACTTACAACCTGGAATCTCTTGATATCGAGCGAATCGTAGTCAAGCGCCTTGCCATTGGGCCATTAGGCCAGTTGTACTGCTGATGGAGAGCAAGCCAAATTTTCCATACATATACACGAAACAAACAGAGATTGTACGATCGCGCTAAAGCGCGGGGCTACTCCCACATGTACAGCCAAACGTCACTAGCCCCACCATACCTCTCCTTCAATTCGACGCACGTATCTTAGGCACCTACCATGACAGCATCCATCATGGCCGTCACACACCAAAGACGCCGCTCGCTGGCGCAAGGTAACAGCGCTATAACCTGAAGGCCGCCCTTCAAGCAGGAGCTACTTCCGCAATTCCCATGTGTGGCTTCCTTCCATCCAAGACATACACTCCTCAGCCTCAACAACCAAGACCGACAATGTCTACAAGCAAGACTGAGATATACACCGCGCACTACGACAGCAATCAGTTTGTGGTCGGAGGCGGCGTCGCGATCTTTCACCTCGCGACGAGTCGTGTGGTGATATGCAGTTGCGTTCATCGAGGACGAAAGTTCTACTTCCTTCCCAAGGGCAGACGCGACGCCGGCGAGGAGAGCGGCACGGGCGCAGAAAGAGAAGGATATGAAGAAGTACGCGAGAAAACAAATCCTTGCAGCGGAATGCGTACTAATCGCATGAACAGTCGGGCTACCGTAACCGTCTTCTCCCTCTACCCACCGTACATCGGCAGCCGCAAGCCCACCCACGCGTCCACGCTTCCCCACAGACTGCCGAACCAGTCTCTATGCAACTCATGCCTCTCGGTACGCGACAATACATAATCTACTGGTACATCGCCGAGACGCTTCCTCCAAACCTCGAGACCCTGCTTGAGACGGAAGCCGGCGCAGTATACAAACCGCCACCAGCATACCCTCAGAACCTCTCTCTACGCGAAAGGATAAAACAAGAACCTGAGGGATACGAGCCAAGACATCATGAGAACACGGGGGTAGATGAGCTGGAAGTCACGTATGAGAGTCATCTCGTGAGCGTGGAGGAGGCAATGGAAACGCTGGGGAAGGAAGGCAGTATGGGTCGCGTTATGGCGGAAGTGGTGAGGAAAGGCTGGGAGGGAATACAAAGGAGATTCGACATGGAGGACGCTGCTACGCATGAGAGCCCGGAAGCAGTTTGATGCACACGAAAAGACGCGACGAAGGAATGATTCCAGGAAGTTTCCTTTGGGTCGGACAACTGCTACAGCGATAGTGTCACTCGTATCCACGGTCTTCGTCCGCAGTCGACTAGAGCTTATCAAGTGAAATGCCCAACACTACGAATTACGCAATCTCAGTAACTTCAGAATCATAAAATCACTCCCTATCACATCAACCCCATCCATCAGCCACACCCACCACGTGTCTTCGCTACCGCAACACTCCCCCCGTCCAACAAACCTCGCTTCAGCAGAGCAATCTACCTCACCCCACAACGTCATGCGCGTGTTATCAGGATTAAATGAAGCAACCCCGCCCCGCGCACGCGATAACCGTTTTCTCAAATAGTGGTAGCGACGGAGCATTTTCTTGAGCCAGGTAGCAAGAAACCTGCTCGCGCCGGCTCTTCTTATATTGCATTGCCCCATCCGTGCGCGAGCACGGCGTATATTCGCATGCAGCGGGGACGCACAGATGGCGACGGGGTGTTTTCTTCATTTGCCGTGTGTCGCACATGAATGATGTTCATGGGTTGTGATTTGAAGGACGGTAATGGATGATTCGTTTGATGTGCGGTGTGTAAGTAGGCAGAAGCTCTGGACCTCGACAGCATTCGTTGCGGGTTGACCGGCTAAGCGACCAAGGCCCCTGCTCTGTTCTTCATCCTCGTGGGCAATCCTTCAATATTAGCCAAGCGTCATACGAACGTCAATTATCACGAGCATCTGACAAAGACGTGATAAATTTTCCGAGGCGCAGCAGTATGGTCGTGGTTGGTGGAAACGTTATCTGCACATGTAGAGGCTCGGGAGGTGCACGGATGGGGAATGCGGACGTTGAACATGCAGGACGGCTCGTGTTGAAGGTCAGGTCTGGATCCTGAAGGAGCTGTGTGAGTCGATGAGGGACTAGAGGCGGGGTTTGATAAAGAGCCGGTTGCTGAGGAGGTGTAGTGATAGCAGGTGTGTTATGATATGTTTCCAAGACGGGTAAGTCAGTTCTTCCAATCATACTTCTACCAGCTCTTTTGTGTACGAGATACAGCTTTCGACTTTAGTCCGGTATGACGAAGTCCGGACGCATACAGGGATTGTTTGCGATCGTTGAAAGTCTAGGAGTAAAGAATCCACTGTTCGAGATCTGAATTGTTTGAAGACTGTGATTACGAATGGAATGTGGTGGATCTAGCTGCAATGCCCATGAGATCAATGCGAGGTGACAACATAACGTGGGAGTAATTGCGCAAACGTCTACAGGGTCGATGTGTTGCTCCGGATCCTTCTGAGGAAGATGCAAAGGTACGTAACTGTCCGATACCGTGGTGATGCGAGTTGGTAGTACGTTTTGGTGAAATATCCGGTCACAGGTGGCTGCAGCTACACCAGCTAAAGATCGGGATCTATTACCCCCGCCAGCTGCACGCTGGACTTGCTCGGATACCTCTCTGGCATCATGAACTACGTATCTCTGAAATCATGGCGTTTGTTGAGGTCCAGTCAACGGAGTTGACACTGCCCATACGTAAGCAGTGCAGACCAACATACGTACTCCGTCAGCACGATGTACATCTACAAGCATCGCGACGCGGAAGTCTTGTCCAGACTTGAAGGACGATCGACATATCCGTTTGCTCAGCTGCAAGCCTTCCGTTCTTTTCATGCACGGTATTCAGCCGCGATCTGGTGTTCGCGCACCTTCGGATCTCCTCACATCGTCCGGATTGCTGTAGAGCTACAGCGACTGGAGGAGCGTTGTGCAGTGCAGCATGAAGGCGCGCCAGCATCGATGCCTATGGATGAACTACAGCGACTTGTTGAGTACAGATGAGGCGCTTTGAAACAACCGGGCCGTTGTATCTCCCAGCGCTCCCGTACACGGGAAGGCGCACTAGAAATGCACAGCGCGCGGGTGGCAAGCGCCGGAGGCCTATGGTCGCTGAGGTATCATAAGAAGATACCGAATAAGAGTACGCGGAATCGATTCTATACGAGGGTTTCAGATAAGCGTTCGTGATGGAGGAGTTTGTTCGCTCGGCGGACGCGCGTCGTAGTCGTTGGGCTGCGGCAGGATCAGGTTGCTCACAGCCAGCCGTCGAGCGAAGGCGGATGGAAGATGTTGCTGATGCAGTATCGTCCCGTCGATATACGCATGTTGTGTGTCAGGGTGTGCAACAGGTGTCCGAATCGCAGCAGGGGCATGAGATTCACTTTCTAACGATAACGCTAATGCAACTCACTACTAGGATCAGGGTATGCCATGTCAGGAAAGAGCGATGAAAATCGAAACGTTGTTGACTTGTCATCAATTCTGAGGTGATAGAGATATGTACACCATCAGTCAAAGTAGACGCCTTGAACACCAAACAAGCATCGCCGTGCTCGTGAAAGAACCGTTGTGGTGACGTGATAACATTGATAGTTAGCCCGAAGGCGCGCCCGACCACATGAATATTTTGTCTTCGTGCCTGCTCCACAGGATAAGATACAAGGAGTGTAAAAGGAGACCAAATCAAGCGATGATGCGGTAAAGAAAAGAAAAGTAATGTATACAGCGAAGTAGTAGATGCAAGCATGTCCTCATTAGATCCAACATTGGTCCTTCCAAACATGATAGATTGCAAGGCTAGAGATCAATGGACGAAGGGTATACCCATGTGACGAGACCAGAGATGAATAGGGAGGATACGTTTACCACGAGAAAGACTCCTCGCGGAAGTCGACGTTCCACTGGGACTCGCGATTGCGGACGGAGCGACGGAGCTCATCCGCCAATCCACCAGTACCGCAGGTGCTGACACAGGCAGCACCAATACCCTCTTGCATCTCCTGATCGACCAAGGCTTGGACGTTGGGGCGACCAGGGAACATCTGGACACTGGAAGAGGGCGAGTGGATCTCCTTGGTGCTGCGAGGGCGAGTGACGAAGAGCAGAATCTTCAGGATCTCGCGGCGGCGTGGCATGGACAAGATTTGTGTCATCCATGTACGGATCCATTCCAAGTGCTCGGGCGATTGGATGATCCAGACGAGTGTGAGTCGGCGGGTGGCAACAGTTCCGTTGGCGTAACCAGCAACGATATCACGAACGTGGGGGACTTGGTGAGTGATACCGATACCAGCAGCCCACAGCATGACAGTTCCATAAGAGCTTAGGTCTTCACCGCCTGTCATATGATGTTAGCATGGGTTATGTAGATTGGATTAATATAAGCGATAGTTAAAAGTCCGGGGAAAAACAAGCTTCGGTACTTACCATATGGGCCCTCGACATATGCCGAAGTGGAGAATCTGCCGGAAGCAGAGAGGTCGGCTTTTTTGAACAGCTTGTCGGTAAAACCAGTTCGTCGGCGAATAATGAAAGACATGCTAGTCTTGTGGTGCTCGAGGATGTCTTGGCGGTTCATGGGAAGACCCTTCTCATCGGCGACGGACGAGGCAATAGTAAGATCTTCCTCTTCCTCACTCCAAGCGACAGAGAAGGGATGGTTGGTCCAGAGTCCGACGGAAGGAATGTACAGGTAGGCGTGCTGGCCGGGGCGGAACCTCCATGGGCGAGCCATGCGGACGGTTACACGAAGGGCGTCTCCGGGGAGAACTTCAACATCGCAACCGGTACCACCGTTTCCAACGTTGCGCGTGACGAGGCGAACGAATCTCCAGGTTCGCTCCATGACCCAGAGCGCGAGTACGCCGTAGAGCATGAACTGTTGCGGGCGCTCCTTGAGGTGGACCCATACGGCGCCGAGCGCGATAGCAGCACCGACAATGTGGCCGTGCAGGAAAACCTCGTAGAAGGAGTGACGCACTGGGGACGGAGACTGAATCAGGAGGAAGACGAATGCGACGGTTCCCTGTGGATGTTAGACGTTGTTGGTACTGGCTTGGTACACGACTTACGATGAAACCTGTCATGATGAACTCGCTTCCAGTGATGGAGGCTTGTACGGCACCCCAGCCCTCTGCAAATTTGTTAGCATCGCAATGTTATGTCTGACCGGGCAAGCTTACTGGTGTGGACCTTGTTGGCGATCCAGCATACGGTGTGGGCGATGGCCTCAAGGATTACGATCCGTCCGAACCAACGGTGGATGAGGTTCATGGTGTCGAACGAGATACCGGTAAGCTTAATGATGGGGTTGTTGCGACCAGCAAGTAGGAACAAGGGGATCATGTTGATGACAGCCATGATACCGGAGCGGCTGAGAAGTTCACCGGCTCCGGCTGAGAAGCTGCTGTAGTCGATCTTCCATACACAGAAGCCTACGTTGACGGCAAAGTAGCCGACAAGGAAGAAGCTTTGCAGACGGCTGGGCAGGGTTCCAACACCAATGGCGGAAGAGAGCTTGAATTCGCGGTGGTGACGGGTGCGGAACAGAGGCGCATCGAGGCAGTGCTTCTTGAAAGCTGCGTAGGTCCTGTTGGGGATGGCGAAGTATCGTTGGGTTTCGTTGTTCAAGCACGTGACGGTGCGGATGTAACGGACGAAGAAGAGGATGACTTGGTACATGAAGAAGACGACAACAATGATCCACCAGATGTATCCGAGGTAGTGCTGGACGTCGAGGTTCTCAAGACCAGCAGTCGGGTCTTCCTCTTCATGACCCGCACGCTTGGAGAAACCACCCATAGTTTGGAGGAGAGACATTGTCGTTGATGGAGCGGTAGGTGACGGGTAGGAGTCCTAGGGGAGGGGGACGCGGTCTAGAAGGTGTGCTTTAAGGATCCAGGACGGTAGGGTTGAGAGAGTGGACTCTGTCTTGGCCAGCAAACGACAGACGGGGGTAGGTGGGAAGAAGCACAACGGCACTTGTTCCGAATCGGTGATGCGTGAGTAGGCTAGAGATTCACTCGGATCGTGGCGATGATGTGGTCGTGCGTCGTGACCGGCTTCACTATAGTAGATTGGGCGGGCTGGGTTCAGGCGCAGGAGGCCAGGGTGAACGGCAGGCGCAATGCAGGCTCAGTTGACGTCGCCGGCGGTATTGACAGAATCCAGATAATCCAGATTGGGCGAGTTAATCAACAGGGATAAAGCAAACAAGGCAGCTGATGGTATGTAGCCGTTATGCAGGCGGAATGGGCTGCGGTGATAGGGCCTCGAGGGAAAATCGCCAACCAGGGGATATATTGCAAAGAGCCGGCGGGGAGGCGACGACTAGCACGCGGAGCGACGAAGAGAAAGTAAGTGCCAAGGGGGACCGAGGCGATAAAAGAGTGACGTGTGGTGAGCGAGTGTGGAGGTAAAGGGAAGAAGAAGGCTACGCAAGAGCGGGCGTGTGGGTAGAAGGGGAGCAATGCGTGAGTTTGATTATCGCGGCCTCTGATGCAGGATTGGAGGGAGTGCCTGACGCCAGCAACCAGGGGGGTGCCTGTCGCGCTCCGCCTGGCCGCCGCAGCGCAGCCTGCTATTCGGGGACCGGGCGATGAAACGGGGGGTCCCACGCCACACGCGAGGCCCTAGGCGACAGGGCGTTTCATCGCTCCGAACAAATCCACGCACCCACCGCGACTTTCACCACACTTTGCGTCATCGAGGCCTGGACGCTTCAAAACAACACATGGCCGCGGGCTTGGTTTGCTGAACGACAAGCGGCACGCCAAACAGGGATCCACCACCCGCTGCTCCTGCAACACTCCCTTGGCATCCATTCACCCCGCTACGCCCCAGCCTGCAACGGCCCTTCATCATCTGTCCGCGACGACGAAGACCGTCTCCGCAACGCCTCGTCTTGGCCCACTTCTTCGCCCGGCACACCTCCCCGCTGGCTCGCCAATACTGTAGTTCTATCAAGTGCCCTGACTTATGCCATTCCAGTGGAGACTGCTGCCATGATCGGCCTCCGTCTCAGTACAAACCAAGTACATGCCCACTAAACATACTGCAGTCAGCCAGCGTGCAGAATCGACCGCTGACTACCACTGGGACCGAGGCTCACTGGGGCGCTTGGGTGAGCATCACCTCAAACAATTCATGCCCGCTGGCATCATGCCGTGGCGCCCCATGCAATGCATGACTGGTTGTTTCATTTGTCCCGTCTTGCGGAAGCTCCAACCGTCTGTTTTGACCTCTGCCCGGTAGCCCAGTCCTTGGGAGCTGTCACTCCATATCGGGCCGCCCTGTCTCAGCAACCCTACACATGCTGAAGGACTCTAGATTCGCAGGCAATTTGACGCGAGCTCTGGGTTCGGGGAGTAATTGTTTCTCCACATGGTTTGGGGCAGCACCACGATCCACAAGTGCTGGGACTGCTCGTACTACGGATGCGATTCTAGATCCTTCACGCAATCACCGCCGTGTGCTACCTGGCTGTTGAGAATGAGTGCGCATGCGGTAGCACCAGCCATATCAGCTGTTATCGCAACCTGCTGTCGACTACTTCTACAAATTACGCGTGCTCAACGCCCCCATCTTAGAGCAGCTGCTATGCTCCACGGCAAATTCACCGACGACGCCACAATGCGTTCAGAGTCCTCAACACGAACGGCTGGGACCTACGGACGTTCGTCCTGACACTTTAGCCTGTACCCGTCGTACGTCTTCGTACATCACCCAAGATGGCAAAAGTAATTCCTTTGCGTTTGATGGCTTCGAGGATGCCTTGGTTCGGAACACTCTATAGTACAGCCGCTGTAAAATACGAGTCAAAGACAGACGTGCATCCATACCCCGCTCGAGTCGCGGGACAGATCACATGTGACAGCTTCACGTTCCCTCTCGCCGCTGTCACCGCCAGGCAGACCCAGGCTTGTCACGGCGACCGCTGAGAAACTGTCAGATTGCCGTTGTTTCAAACAGATGACGAGGTCCATCTAGGCCCCACGATGTCGAAACGTCGTCAACGATCCCCAGGACGACGTTTCAAGGACAGGCACCTTTCATCTTCCTTCACTGAAAGGCAATCACTTCCCAACGTTACAATCACTCCGCAGCGTCTGACATGCGACACGACTACGCAAGCGCTGAGGTGGACCTAGCGTAAACGTTCGCAGCTATCGATAGTCACGCGATTCGGAGCAGGCGCTGTGTGTTTGGACTTCCGCACCCCTCATCGCGATCTGCCAGTCGTTGATGAATGAGCACAGCCTAGCAACCAGCTTGATGAGTTATTTCTTACCACTGCTAATGCAATGTTGAGCAGCGTTTTGACCACCCTAAGACTCAATGCGCAGTTCTTAATCTCCGCATTCGTTTTGCTCGCTGCTCACTATTTCGCTTACCGGCCAGTAGGATGACGTGCCCTAGTATGCACGAAATCCTTCCGATGCGGATCGGTTCCTGGATCGACGAGCACGCGAATCTGACTGACAGGAACCGCGCCGCATCTTTCGACGTCAGAAGCAAACATTGCCGCTAGAATACTCGGATAACGCTTATGCGGGTGTGGGCAGGTGTGGCTCCAGCGAGCGTCTGGTGTGGTGTTTACAGAGACAGAGGCATCCGCCACGTTGTAGGGGCAGGCTTATCGCGTCGGGGGCCAGCTGTCTCAGAACGCGAGTCTGACTGCACATCTGCTTCCGGCGCGTACTACATTCCTGGGCCTCTATATAACCCCGGGGACCCAACAGGATGACACGAAGATATAAGTAGTATACTCCGACCTGTGATTAGCATACAGCCAGGAGAATGAAGCTCGGATGCCTCACGCCCCGAGGAAAGACAATCTACATGCGGGAGACATGTCTTCCACGCAGCCCCGAGGCTTGGAGACAAAGCATATCTTCAATTGTGTTTCCGACTCACCGGAGCTCTGCACGGGTGGCTACCTCCACTCATTGTGACATCACATGTCTTCCACCCAGCTGTACAGCAAATTGTACGATGATAAGCATCTGTGATCCACGGTCGCCACTGTGCAAGGTTGGCTTACTAGGTGCGCGTATCAATGGGATAGAGTGAGCATAGGAGTACATCGAGTCCGAACATCCGTTTTCCAATGGAATTTCATCTGGAGTGCACAGCGCGCGCGATTGCATTGTGGTAGACGACCAGTTGCATGACTGTTGAACATGTGTGCGGAAATGGTGCTGCGCGAGTGAAAGCAGTGTTTGGACGCGGAGACAGCAGCGCGTCTGGACCCTTAACGCCGACTGCCGATGTTGGTCAAACAAACAAACATCGACACGACAACATAGCATTGGCATAACGTATCACGATTATTCACCTGCGCGTATTGCTTCTATATGCATTAGACGACATATTTACTGTGATGTCGACCGACGACACGCTGCCATGGACGACTTCACGATGCAACCGCCTGCTGCGCCCGCTCTCGTCCAAACTCGCGAAGCTGCGCAAAGAGCTTGAGCGACCACGTACTGTCAGCGCCGAATCGCGCAATGCCTCCTCTGCTTTTGCGGTCAAAGGCTCTCCCCAGAAGACGACCAACTTCACCCGCCCAGCGAACAAGCCTCGAGGCTTCGAGAAGGCTAGAGACCCAGACTGGCGGCCAGGCGCGAAGGCAGGGACGGGCAAGAAGACAACGTATGGTGGCCGTGGTCGAGGAAGAGCGCCGGCGTTGCAGAGAAATGGTTCTGGCACGGGCAGGGACAATGTCTCTCGGCCGGGCGAGATCGCGTTTACGCCTCTGATCTCGAGGATGGGCGGACAGTTGCACAGCAGCCCACAGATACCAATCTCGCCGCTGCGCAAATACTCCAAGATCAAGGGCCCCCTTCTGGCTCCGATGAATCCGCCCGCGACACGTGTACCTGGCGAGATCCGCAAGCTCACCCAGGGACTATCCGAAGCCTACGCGAACATCCTGCAATCGACTACAACGGGCGGTGAAGCCAAATGGAAGGGCACAAGGTCGCTCATGGGCGCTTGCTTGAGAAGGCTCCCGGCCTACATCGAACTCGAAGAGCATTTCGCCAAACTGGACAAGCTGGAAGAAGACGGGGAGGAGGAGAGGGACATTGCGAATGAGATCTACGAACACCTCGAAACACAGTTCGAGCAAGAGCATGGCCACGGTTGGCGGCCTTTCAAATGCGTTGTCCGGGCGCATGCCACGACACTGGTGTGCGATGCTGTGACAGATGAGGTGCTTGGCCTAGACAACATGCTGGTTCTCGTTACGCATTGTCTGAACTCCTCCGCTTGGGATGAAGCTGAGAGGTTGCTGTTAGCATATGCACCACTCCTGGAGTCTGTGTCTATACCCATCAACACGCGAGCGGACCTGTTTGACCCTCAAAAGTCGCCCTACCTGTATTCCGTGAAGAGCTTTGTCCACCACACAGGACGCTATCGCCTGCTCTACGATCTGCTAGAACACATGGTGGCGTTCGAACTTCTACCTCTCGAATGGCTCGCGACAGACTCCATGCGCCCGGTCTGGGACCGACTTGTTCGAACGATCACCGAGAACGACCGTCGGACGCTTGCAAGTGCTTCCCGGTTTTTCGAAACGGTCACCCTTGCAAGTATGGGATTGCCGGATGCACGACTTCTAGAAGATGAAGTCACTGGATCTTTGTCAAGACGATTCGTACCGTCGTCTCGAGAGGAGCTTCGACGCGCGCTAGACACTACCTTCTCGAGCCTACTCACTGTCTTGTGCAGCATTGCTTTGGTCAACAATAGTCGCGACGATCCCGCAGGAAAAGAGATCGTACGGAGAGTCGCATCGGTGTTAGACTCGGTTGTCTTCGCTTTATCTGCCCGTGAAGACATCAGGGATGAGCTGAAGCTTCTTGCGCCCGAGTCGGATGATGTTCAGCTCATGGCTCAGCGCGCTCTCTGGATCATCTTCGCATCGTATCTGGTGCATCTTGGAGGCTCTGAGAATCCGGGCAAAGCCTCACTCGATTCCTCCACCTCTATTGGACTTGTCAATTGGGTGATCAACCAATATTCATCAAATATCGTCAACCTTGCATCAATATTCGCAACTATTCCAGCCTTGATCTCTTCAACCGCACGCGGTACGGGGCGCATCTGGAAGGACGATGGGTTCGACCAACTACAGCGACTTGTCACAGCGCTGACGTCGAGCTCTGGTTGTAGACTACCCCACAAGCTATGGACACTGAAGCGACTCGCACTGGAATCAGCTAGAGACTTTGCCCATGGCACTGGTGATGCTGAGCACATGGCCTACGTACGCAACATCGAGAAAATGATGCATACGCAAGGACGCCTAGTCATCATGCAATCACCACAGAAGAACGAGTCGCCCACGGTCGGTGGTGGCTTTAGATGGGAGGAGGGCATTGGCGAATGGGTTACTTGCACACCATTCGCAAAACAGAACATCAAGCGCCAGATCAAAGAGCCAATTCGAGCATTGGAGCTCTTGCCAACTCCAGCACAGTCTGAAGATGAGAAGACAGAAGCATCTGATTTCGAGGATGGCCTTCCGAGTGGCATACCAGACACCCCAGTGTGGGAAGTCACGGCTCTCGACTACGACGACAACCAAATTCCACAGTCGTCACCTATAAAGAAGAGACCGCGGGTTTCCACATCGTCACTCGGAAAACGAACTCGCGCACCATCGCCAAAGGTCGTCATATCCATGAAGCGAATGCATATAACACTCCCCGATACCCCACCATTCAGGTACTACTCTGAGCTTCCTGAAGAGAAGCACGTCGGTCCCAGGCGGTCTCGGCGTCCGAAACAGGAGTCCCATGCATCTGCTGCTCGACTGCGCACCCAACGTTCCAGAACATCCCTTGAAAGCGGACTGCGCAATCTGAGACGACCCATCTATGCGGAGCCAGCACTTGAGGTCAGCGAAAGTGACACGGAGACGTCCAGTTCCTCGCAGGATGATTCAGAGGACTCGTCGGTGTCGGTGGAGAGCGTGCGCATCAAGACTGTTCAAACAAACACTCACCCATCTGAGCGCACTCGCACACGTCATTCGCTTCCGACCGTTCTTACTGTCCACGACGATGGTGACGCATCTGAACGCGACGAGCTCGGCAGGACACCCGCTCGTCCTCGTCTTCCACCCCGCAAACGAACAAGCGCTCGCCGGTCCATTCAGCCACGCACGCAGTGGATGAAGTCACGCAAAAGCATAGTAGCAGACAGTGATGACGATAGTCAAGACGAGCTGAGTTTCTGTTAGGCACAGATTATGTACTCGTTGCACAGCTCAGACGCATGTGTACGTTCAGATGGAGTTTGTCAGGATCTTTTGCTTAGCCGGTGTTGAATTGCCTCTTATTTTTGTATCGATACCCCAATTTTTTCATGTTGCGTTGTTTGGATAATAAGAAATATATACATGCCATTATTGCGCTTCCCTTTGGATGTATGAAAAGGCGCGTTTAAAGTATTCACGTATCGATGAATGCAGAAGACTGTGACGCACGTGCGATGAGCACACAACTGAGATCTATGACCATCCCGTAGAGCTGCAACAAGCCTTTTGCTAGACTTACGGCTACGGAAAATGGCATGTTACGACACATAACAACGACTCCACAGTGAACAGTCTGGTTGACTATGCATGCTTCCTTCCTCTGCACGCCGAATACAAGAGAAATAGAACAGAAATATAATGCTGCTACTCTTCCGTACTCAGTTTCTCCACGAAGACTCAGCATGCTTTACAAAACGACATTTCTCTTTACTGCGCACGTCTGCAGCGAATAGTGGGGCGAAGTCATGCACAGGAATGCGCTCAAACTCTCTCACCTTGGCGACATGCATGTTTCGTACGTGGAAAACGGCGAGGGCCGAACAGTATAGGATGGGAAAGACTGAAAGGATGAAAAGGGCAGCAATACACGAAGTTTTTGAGTCGTGCATGCGCGGGACTGTTAGAGCTTCGCTTTATCTGATCAGTGGAAATGAGGAGACACTCGCAAGATGGCTTCCATGTCAAACAATGTATCACGATAGACATGCACGCACACGTGGTCCCAGTTGATGTGCCTAAGCCATTTGTATTTGTTTATTACTCATTCCTGCATCCCATATTCCAGTCCATGTATTGTGCTGTTCAAATGATGGTGTGGGTCGATGGCGTTTCAGTCGCTTGTCGTATGTGGATATGAAATCGTTACGTGTTAAGGACAGGTGTCGAATCGAAGATTGCCGTGCCACATGTCGATGGTGCTGGTGGTAGAGAGGGTGAGTTTCTATCACCTGTTAGTAAAGCGATCCAACGTGGAAGATACAGCAGTCGCGCCACGCGGGCTAGCTGAGGGGCGAGGGCAAGGTGACGTACAGTTGCAGTTGCAAGCTCCGGGAGCGCAGCCGCAGTCGGCGCAAGTGCATCCAGAGTTTCCGCAGCCGCCCTTCATGTTGATGATTGTTTGGAGAGGTTGAAAGTGTTGGTTGTGTAGTTGAAAGAGTGGTGTCGTTCTGTTACTTTGATCGTTTGCTGGTGGGAGAGGAAGCAGGTGGAGGGGCAGAAGCGGGGCACGCCTTTTATGTCCCTGACTTCCAAGGTTCGGTGACATACCATTTCCGGAAGGGTAAGATGCGACACCGATAGCCGCACTTACCAATAGATCATGCGCTATGGGTCGGGCTCTTTTCCAAGTTCGCTATTTAGGCGGGGCCGGCATGTTACTTGGCGAATCATGGGTAGAAAGTGCTGTAGGTAGTGACTGTGGTGGCGACTCGAGCGGTTGGATGAGGTATTGGCGCAGCACGTAACCTCATTTGAGCAAGTTACGTGGGGAGCTAGTGTGAGCTTGCCGGGTGGGGCGTGACGGGCGCGTATGCCACCGGATGCGAACACGCTGTAGACACCCAGGGATGTATGATGTGACGTATGAGGTTCTTGAAGCAGAGGAATGCCGTTACGCTGTTGTTGCTTTCGTAACAGAACTCCTGTCCCGGCGCGGATGCTGAGTTCAGTCTTCGGTTCACCGGAGATCTGCAATAATGGGATAGCCGTACTGTGAGGATCCAACGTAAGCAGCCAGCAAGATCATTGATGACTGAATACACAGCCTTCAGGTTTGCCTACACGAGTGTAGCAGACAGACTGGGACCTTTGTCGATGTTCAAATCACCCCTCTTTTCCCCATGTTGGCAAGATCGATCACTTCCTCTTCTACTTCGCTCTCAGCAGCATGCTTCCCTTTGGCGTTCTTGCTGTTCTTCGTTCCACCTTTGCTGTTAGAGTTCCCTTTCTTCCCGTCCTTGATGCTACCCTCATCATCCGTATCGTCTCCGAACAAGAAGCCTTTGCCCTTCATACGTCTCTTCTCGTCAGATGAGAAGGTGGAGTGGGCGGCACCAGAAGCAAAGTTGGAAGACGCTGAATCTTCACCAAGCATCCAAGAGAAATTGGAGGATGTAAGATGTGGCCGCGACGGTGGGGAGAGGGTCGAAGCAAGCTTGGACGGGGGTGATAATGTACGCGCGGGTGGTGAGGTCGGACGGGAAACGACAGGAGAAGGGTTCTTAGAGGCTGTGGTGGACGGGGTATTCGACGGAGACGTCGTGCTCAAAGAGATGGGTGGTATGACTATTGTTTGTTTCGGCGACACCGGGGATTGAGGAGGCGGAGAAGATAAGCTGATCGCAGCCTGCGCAGTAGAGGCCTGTTCCGTTGCTTCGTCGATAGGAAGCGGTATAGAAGAGTCTTCAAGATAAACTTGCACGAATTGAACTTTCGCGATGGCAAGGCTGAGTGCCTCCATAGCTTCTTTTCCTTTCTCATCGCCTTCTCTCCTCTTTTGTGCTTCGTCACGCTCTCTGTGGTACTCCCAGAGGTCACCGACGGCAACTTCTAACATTTTAGCGAGACTCTTATTCCTGCGATCCAGCTCTTCCATCTTCTTGAATGTGTTCACCGAGTGTACCCTTTCGAGACTTGGTCGTCCATTGGCGCCAAAGGTGCCTAGTTGGCCAGGCTTCCGGAACTCCCTCCCTCCGGAACGCGGTGTCGACTGGCCAGAGGTTGCTCCTGACTGATAAGCCTCAACGTTCTTCCTTACTTCACCCACTGCATCTCGCAGAGCCTTCCCCACACCCCACTGCGATCCGCGATCCAGTACATTCTTCGCCGCACCCTGTATCAAGGCCTCGAAACCAGCGCCCTGTTGTGTCACAAAGCTTCTTGGCGATCCGATGCTCTGTCGCGTTCGGCTCGAGACGAATGACGGAGACGGCGATGGTTCGCGGACAGGTGGTTTCGATACAGGCTCGATAATGGGCGCTTGCTTCCCATATCGTGTAATAATCTCTGCCCCGCCGAGTGGAGTAAGGTGATCACGGAGATATAGCGCGTCTTTGATGAATGTGTACGGCGGTGCAGCGGGTTCAGGGTATCGCAAAAGGAGTGCAAAGGCTTCATTCGTATCAGCTGCCATCAGCTCCCACCGTATGCGCAGCAGCATGGCTAATGAGATCATATCGACAAGCTCTAGCGTGGAGTCTATGGCGAACAGGGCGTCCCACACGTCGAAGACGGCGTCGAGTGAGAACTCCCGTCCGAAGAGAAGGCGTATCCAGCGTCTGGTACACATTAGGGAAGCTTGGCTCGAGTTCGCATAGTGACTTACAGGAGGAAAATCTGGGGCACAATCTCAAGCTTGACAAGATGGGTATAGAGTTCTGGGTCCACCTTTGGGAGATTGCCCTCAAAGATCCTAGAACTTCGCGCAAGCATTGGTGTGTCTTTGGTTATAGATCCAGTCTCGGCCGGCGCGTAGAAAGACTTGGCTGTCTGCATGATGATGGAGAAAAGCATGTGCGTGTCGTGCTCAATGTACCCAGAGTCAAGCATCCCGGCAAGAGTGTGGTCCATTGCGCCAGTCTTCTGGCCGGCCACGTCTATGGCATCTCTCTCCACGACCCACAGCAGTGGCGCAAGTATCTCGTGCATGCCTTGGCGATATCCTATGTCAGGATGCATCTTGCACCACACAAACAGTATGTCCAACATCATGGTCTGCGTCGCGGGCTGGCGGAAGTATACATTGTCAGGCATACATCGTTCGATATCCTGGAATATCTCGGCACGAAGTTCTTCGTCGGCGCGGAGGGCTACCCATGGTGACTTTTAACGCTTAGTACTTGTCAATAAGCGACATGTCTCGATGGCGGCGGCCGGTCGTGGGTGCACACACCTCTGATAGTTCGCTCAATGGGTCTACGGAAGACTCGAATTCGTCAGGATTATGTATGGCACGGAGGTAGTGCGATCGCAGGGACTCGTATGTCTTGCGCGCATGGCTGAGATGGGTAGGCCATGACGAGCGGTCAAGCGTCTTGAAGACAAGGAATATCTGACCTTACTGTGAGCGATGGAGGGGAAGAGGGGTAGGTCGGACCGCACCTTCCAGCAGACGGAGCGGAGTCCTGCGGTGATCTGGGGTTCCTTGTGCGCAGATACGTGGATCTTGAGGTCAGTCAGAGAGTGGAAGTCGTCGAGCTGCCGCCAGTGCTTTCTATGCAATGTCAGAATTGGGACCATGGGCAAGGACCGGCATGACGCACTCAGCTTCAGATACGGAGCGCATGGTGGAATATTACAAAGAGGGGTGTGAGTACTGTGTCGGCAACCCAAGCACCCTGTTGGTAGCTCGGCGCCGTGATGCAATCGCGCGCGGCGGGGCAACTCGAGCCGACGACGTCACGTGGCACATGAGACATCACCTGGGCACTTCCAACATTGGTTGCAACCATGGGAAACTCGGATGGAACGTCCCAAGCGCGTCAGCTAGGGTGCTGCTTGCAAACGCGTTGCTAGGTCGCGTCTATGGTCAGTGTCAGGGTCTGCTGCGAGTTTGGTCGGTTGCCAGAGGAAACAGGAATAGATCACGACGTCACAGTAAACCATGATACGGATACGATAACGGTACAGTGTAGCATCGGACGATAGCGTCTAACACAGTCAATAGCTTCGTTCGTGGTAAGTTTCTAGATTTCTAAATGCATCGCACGCTACGTTCGCTAAGAACGGGATCGCATGTGGATAAGAGAACGATTTAGTTTACGATGCAGCATCTTCGGCTGAATGCCAATGGCGGCGCGCGAAGTCGCATACGCCGTGTGGCGTAGACTATTGGTACGAGGGATGCAACAGGAACGAGAACGAGCTCTGGCCTATCGAACCAAACTTGGCTCGTTGTTCTCAGCTGCGTCCGGGGCTGGGAATGTCGGCATCGTCGGAGATCTTGGCAGTGACCAAGCGAACTCGCGATGATCGACAATGTTTTGGCTCGGCACGGCTCACTCTTTCTTCGCTGGGGGCACGGCGTTCCGCTGGCCCTCGATGACGAGCCTGTCCATGAGGCCTGGGGCTAGAATGTCCTGGCGGAAGCGCTCCTGCTGCAGCAATTCCAGTGCACGCAGCGTGGGGCCGGGGTGACTGCGCCGACGGGGTCAGTAAGCAGGCGGTGTGAGGGGCGGCGAACATACTGCAAGAATCTGGTGTACTTTGGGTCTTTGAAGTACTGCAGGTAGCCGAGGTATGCGACAAACTCGGGCTTGTCGAGCGTCTTTTGCTGGGCCAGGTAGTTGAGATAGACGGGATTGGCAAGGCACTGGACAAACTAGGCGCGTGTTAATGAAGGTCAAACAGGGGCTAATGACGACGCAGTATAGGGGAATTGCGGACCTCGAGCTCGAGCTCAAAGCGCGAGTAGCCTCCCACGCCCGGGACATGTTGCGCCGTCTCGTGAGCCATGGCTGGAGTCTCGGACGTTTGACAGCTGACGGTGCAGAGTCGCGATGGGAGCGGCGCTTGCAGGTCACGCTGAGGCTGAAGAAAAGCAGTTCAGGGTCTTCCCCGCAATTGCCAGGTTGCGTAGAGTCGGCAGCTAATCCAGTTGGGTAGATGAGGCGGGCTAAGGATCACGCACTTGCACAAACAGGTGCAAGGACGGCAGGGTTGATGAGCTTGTCGTCGACGATGGCGGTGGGATGTACGCAGTGATGAGATAGTTGTTGGCGCTGGCTACGGAGAGGCGGTGTTTTGGGATTCGTTGAGGCGGCCTCTACCAGACGTGTATCATGCTCTGCGCGCGCACTCTGCAGGCGGCCGACACAAACAGAGGGCGTCCAGCGCAGCCAAATGCAAAAGCGATGCACATCGAGGTCCAATGCCCCTGCGCTGCCGTGCACGTGCAGCTCGGGCCTTGACCCCACAGCGTAGCGGATTGGCACCCTGAGTTGCCGTCTAGACAGTCTTTTCCGGGCCAAAGTGGCTGCCCAGGAGCGTTCTGGGAAGCTCGTGATCGGGCGCTCGAATCACAGACAGACGGCGCCACGGAACCACGCACCCACGGTTTTGCGGTTGCGGTAAACACGAGGCCCAGCCCAGCGCCCTCTAAAAGCCTAGCTAGGCCGCGCTTGCTCTCGACGGCCTACTACTCCCTCTGCTCCCGCCTCCTGCCTCCTGTGCATTAATCACTGCCATTGCCATTGCCATCACCTGCTTTTGCTTTCCCACCTCTCACCACCCTCACCCACGCCCAGCCCCCGCGCATTGCTGTCCTGTATTCCATAGGCGTTGCATAGACTACTAACGGGCCTCAAACACCAGCCCATCAAACACGCGCCCCGCCCGCCTGTCGCCTGCCCGCCAACGGGGCCCGTCTATCCTCAGCGCGAAACACAGCAGCATCGGTACCGCCAGTCTTAGCAAAAACCGCGCCCCTATTGCTGCTTCTGCCGTAGGCGAGGCGCGCAGGAACAGGATTGCCCGCCGTGCGTCACCAGCCAGCAGTTGCACAAAGCACGCCTGTCGTCTCCCGCGGCGCCAGTGTTTGATTGGGCCGCCCAGCAGGGTTGTGAGCAGCAGACGGCATCATGTTTGCAGAGCCGTCAATGCCAGGTAAGGCTGCTCCTGAATTTGCCTGTTTCACCGAGACTTGGGCTGTGACGAAATAGGACGCGCCGCTGATCATATTGCTTATCTACAGAAAGGCGACCCTCGCCAGGCCTGCAGCTCAACCTCTCCTCCAACAACCCCTTCCGCCGCGCTGCCTCTCCCGGTTTCCCCTCGCCCGCCAGTGCCAACCGCTCGAGCTCGGGCAGCAGACCAATGTCGCGCAATCCCTTTATATCTACCTTCGAGGCCGAGTTTAACAAGGAGGCATCCAGAGACCTCGTTGACATGTCGGCCACCATGAAGGACTCCCCCAAGAAATCAAACTTTGGCTTTGCCGCCGAAGAGCTCTTTGTACGTTCTCCCCCCTTGCAGGCCAATCGCCCGTGCCGTGACGGCTGCCAGCGCCGTCACGTCGTGCAAGCCGCGCACGCTGCACGCTGTAGCAAAATGCGGTGCACTCTCTAGCTACACCACCGCCATTGAGCCATCAACATGGACCGCTTCAGGCGCTTTGTGATGCAGTTCGCTGACTATCCTGCCCTCACCCAGGCCAACCTCACCATCGACGACACCGATAAGAAGCGAGCTCCCCCGCCACGACCTGCCCCTGCTCGCAGCGGCACCGATCCCCGTGCAAGCCACCGTCCCTCGCGCTCCGAAGAGGAGAGACAGCGCATGCGGGAAGCTTCTCGCGGAGGCTCTCGACCACGTGGACCTCCCAGCTCGTCGCGCCCTCCCCAGCTCAACAGCCCCGAACGCCGCGAGAACCGCCGCCCCCGACGCAACTCCGAATCCTCCATCATCGACCGAGGCTCGCTCGACCCGCGTGAAGAGCGCAGGCGCAGGGAGCGCCGCAAGGAGCGCGAAGAGCGTGCTAGAGACGGCAAGGACAGCAAATCTGGCGGCAAGAAGGTCCGCAGGCCGCAGGGTCTTGATCTCATTGACAAACTCGATGTGACTGGCATCTACGGACCTAGCATGATCCACCACGATGGACCGTACGACGCTGTGCAACCCCACCGCAACCGTAAGAAGGACCAGCGCGCACCCATGCATGCTTTCCCCGTCGGTTCAGCCAACAACACTCTGGGTGGCTCTGGACCTCTGAACACAAAGATCGATCTGGACAGGATCCATGGCAGGGGTGCCGAGGGCTTCACCGACTTTGCCGGTGCCGAGACCGAGTGGAAGAAGCCAGCCCCAGTGGCCGCAGAGTTCAGCGCAAAGGGCCGAGAAGACATTGTACACGGCGAGCAGACCCATGGTCTTGGAACATCCACCTTCCTTGAGGGCGCCCCGGCTTCCCGCAAAGCGATACAAGAGGAGTCCGATGCTCAGAGGCAGAAGCAACTAGCTGACGGCGGTCTCGGTCGCAAGAAGTCCATCGCCCAGCGATTCCGCGGCATCTCTCAGCCCCGTCGTTACGGTGACGGCCCACGCATCACTTCGCCCGAGGCACGTTACGGAGCTGCCACCAGCCCAAGCGGCCCTTACAGCGCAGGAGCCATCTCGCAGACCAAGGCCGCAGAGCAGAACCCTTTTTTCAGCGACGACTACGATAAGGCCTACGACGCCAAGGGCGCAGCCATCAAGACCAACGAGGGCGGAGCTTCACCACCGCGGGGCGCTGCGTTGCAGCGATCCATCACCACCGACAGTGTAGGATCTCCCACAGGCGAGGCCAAGCCCAGCGGTGGGTTCCTCAACCGCGTCAAGTCTCTCAAGGGCGGACGTCGACGTCCCGCTTGAGTATTCCCAGGCATGGTTGAAACGATTCGACCACTTCACTCATCTTCCCTCTGAGCGGCTCAAGTCCATTTCGAAGGACACAAAAGACACGATGTATATCGCCCACGGCGACGACTGCAGCCAGCTTATTTCTCCTATCGTCACACACCTCCCTTCGGGTCATACACTTTCCTTCCGTCTGGCGCTGGAGTCGTTGGGGCTTGAAAGCACGAGGTCTGGATACCACTCATGTGTAACAGAACTCAGGCACGCTTCAACAAGATAAAGAAGGCTCTCCCTTCTTCAAACCACCAGCTTCAATTTTTTCAATCGAGTCACTTTTTCCTTTCAATGCGCAGAAATTGGGCTACTTGCATAGCTCTTATAACACATCAAGTTTGCGATACTTTGGGGATGCGAGGCATAGAATCTGTAGCTAGGAATCAAAATTTGCAAACATCAAGATACCATACCATTGGAATTCTACACATGTGATGCCGTTTATTTGCCTCCGTTGATCGCCATCTAGACCCGCTCGATGTTCAGGGGCATCCGATTGTTCCTGGCGCCCGCCAGGATCGTCCTTGACGCGTTCCTGTCGCCCAAGAAACCCCCACTCGAGCTTACTGCCCAATCCTTGAGGGGCGGACATCGACGCCGCAGCTGCGTTGCCCCTGGCACATGACCTGATGATGTATCGCCGATATCAATGCTCTCAGCCGCACGCCACGACGCCAGCAATAAGATCGGCGGCGCGGAAGTTTGGATCGCAAGCCACCACCGTATTTCTCCAGTAAGATCTTCGATGCCACGTTTCGGCGAGATATTTGCCTAGTGTCGGCTAGTCGATTGGGTGGTGCGTTATTGTGGAAGAGGTTAGCTGCGATACGCATCTGCGGGCTGATGGGCGTTGATTGATGCCTCAGGATTGGGCTGAGCATGTAGTGCGTACAGAGGCTCAGGATTCTGTAGAGCTAGTACATGACGTGGATGCATCACTTGGTACGTGAAGAAGGATGGAAGTGCAGGTGCTGCTCTTCTTTGATCAAGGCCTGGCGCGTCGAGACAGCGATGGGTCTAGTATTAGGCAATGTCGAAGAGATTCCTGCATGCACGTGATTCTGGTAGCACCATAATTTTCGTTGTCTGTCGATTTGTATCCAAGTTGAAAGAACAGCAGAATTGTACGTTTTCAACAAAGGTTGCACCTTCCTCCATTTCATCTCGCGCTAGCGCTTCTCTTTCCGAATGTGGTTCCGATAAGCCTGCACCACTACACTCACAGTGCCGTGCCTCACCATCGTACACCAGATAGCGATATGGCTGCCGCTCAACTAGCTCTCGATAGGCTGAGTATATCAGCAAGACCCGCAGAGCCGTTGCTTGCATCCCAGTTGATTGGCGACCAAGACCTCGATGAGCTGCTCGAGAGCGTCTGCAACGTCAATCTTCAGCACCAAAATGGCGTTGGAGGAAACCTACTACAAACTGGAGTCAAGAGCTTAGACGATGCTTTCGGCGGTGGGATACAGAGCGGAAGAGTTGTAGGAGTCAGTGGAGAAGCTGGGGCGGGTGGAAGTGAGGTGAGTATCCCGACTGTGGATGTCAAAGAACAACATATTGCGAGGAAGTCCGAAGATGAACAGGCGTTAGATTAACACTTCTAGATCTGCTGTACCCTGCTTGCGAGCTCTCTTCTTCAATACGAGAACTCGACGGCTGCTGTAGTTGACACCACCGGCAACTTCGATGTACTACGACTTTACACCATGATCGTCGCTCAACTGTCACGACGACCAGATATCCAAACATCCTTGCGTTCATCACTAAACCAGGGACCTGAAACTCCGACTGAGGATCTAGCAGCAAAGGTACTTGACCGTGTCAAGATTATGCGTGTTTTCGATTTCGTGGGTGTGAGAGAGGCTATTGGTGAGATCCGGGATGGGATCGAAAAGAAGAAGGACGTTGAACTTGCTTCTAGTACTGGGGAGAAGAAAGCGACTTCACCCATTGAGGAGCGTGCGCAGGAGGAGGCGCCCGTCGAGAAGGTACCAGTGAAGCGAACTTATGTTGCAGATAGCGAAGACGAAGAAGACGACGAGGAGATGTTATTCGATTCAGACGTTACCGGCACCACAGAAGCGCAGCCTGTACAGAACCCAGAGCCAGTCCGAATCGAGCCTTCAGAAGACACAAATGCAGAGATTGTGCCGGGACCCATCAAGATCGTCCTGATCGACAACCTTGCTCAAGTCCTCAACCCTTTGTTGAAGAAAGACTATATACAAGGTACCTGCTATTACATCCCAGCCCCAATACGGACTGACCAGTTCCAGCAAACGCAGTAGCAGCCGCCTTCCTCACAACGCTCTCAAATCTCACACAAGCCCACGCACTCCACACTCTTCTCGTAAACCCAGCTCTTCCTCCACGCGCTTCTTCACCTAGACGCCCTGTACCACAAAATCAGCTAAGCCCTCTACCTCCGCAACAGCGGCGAGAGCCACCACTTCCCCCTTCCATTTTTGCGAGTAATGACGTCCTACCAAATTTGATTCATTTACTAGGACGGTACACAGATATGGAGGTGTTGGTGAGTCGGCTACCAAAACGAAAGATGGACGCGAAAGTGTACTATAGTGATCCTGGCGGGAAAGGGACGAAGCGAGGTGTTGAGATGGTGAGCGTGCTGGAGGTAGTGAGTGATCGCTGGGGAGGGAGGACTGGTGCGTGGGGTACTTTTCGTGAGAGCAAAGATGGTATCAGAGATGTGTGAAGTGTATTCGATATCTAGATACACTTGTGTGAAATCTATCACGGGGCTTCTGAGGAGAATTTGTCGTCACCAGTATTTCTTACCCATCCCTTCAGTGCTTTGCGTATGTCATCTTTGACTTTGATTCTCTCCTCCAGTTCTTCAGACTTTTTCAGGTCCGCATACGTCTTCATGCGAAGTGCCTCACTAGCCGCCACCGCTCCACCCAATAATCCTGCTAAACGAAGAGCTTCCATCCATAGTCCCTTCCGACATATCCTACTTGCTCCCCGGGGGTCTAGTTGCTTCCGGCCCTGCAGCACACCGCCGATCAAAGTCTCCTGCCAGCCTGGCGTCCACACAGCGGAGAGATTACTCGGCACGGCTTTTTCGGTAACAGATAATGCGCGGCGTGACCACGTGAACTCGCGGGTTGTTGGAAGGATATTGAACGGTTGGAAACGATAGCCGCCTTTCCACTCGGTGGTATGCTTTGGGTCGAGATTGTTGAGACGACCTGAGGAGGAGAAGGCCCGCTCGCATGCTTGTGGTACGTATTGGGAGTCTGGTAGAACCAAGGTCTCCAAATAAGCATTCCGAGGACTGATTAGTAGAGATGATGTAGAT
The DNA here is from genome assembly GCF_024043175.1 of Alternaria infectoria. Classification (NCBI taxonomy): domain Eukaryota; kingdom Fungi; phylum Ascomycota; class Dothideomycetes; order Pleosporales; family Pleosporaceae; genus Alternaria; species Alternaria infectoria. The sequence goes on from NW_026250691.1 coordinate 385,814, forward strand.
GACAGCAAGGAGGTAGCTTGTTTGACTGCCAATTTGTCGGTGCAAGATTTGCTCAGCGTAGGCGGGGCATCAGGTCGCGAAGGCTTTGCGCGGACAATGCCTAGAAGAGAGAAGTTCGATCGACCCCGGAGAGCCAATGTTTCTACTTGGTCAACTGCATCAGATCCGGTAGATAGAGTTGGTGGTGCACTAGTCCACGGCGTTGCATCTTCCTGCGCAGCCATGGTGAGCTCCATGCTGGCATCTCCACAGGGAGCTTCAGAGCAGTACATGTGGATGGACACATCTTCTCGGATAGTGAACGGCTGGCGTAGACTTTCGGAATGTTCGTCAGGCGACAGCCGCCGAAGGAAGTCGGATGTTGGATAAGGCGGCGTCGAGATGAGAATGCATTCGTCTATAAGGTAGCGGTTGAAGGCTCGGAGCGCTATGACTTCGGCGTGCCAGTCGTGGAGGATGTTGCCGTGTGCGAGGGGTAATTTGTTGGAGGGGAGACATTTCATGCCAGTTCTAAGGGAGGTTCAGCTGGTGTCATGACTTATTCACAGGTCGTATCGTAGTATGTTCGAGCATGCTAAGTTCAGAGCAATCTAGGAGCTCCGCTTCCTCAGTGGGGCGTTTTGCCCCTGCTGTCTGAAGTGTATGCGTGGTGTCACACCCGGTAAATCACTGGACTACACGATATCCGTTGAAGAGACAGTCTTCGGAGGTCGGCTGATGGAAATGGCTCACCCTAACGATACGCATGATAGAGCGCCACCTTGACTAGGTCATGAGCATAAGCAAGCATAGCTCCTTCCGGAAGCAAGTGAGCGATTACCTTTAGATAAGACGATTCCGGCGAGGGGTACCCATTCCCTTGCGCCATCGTGGCGGGGTCTCGGCTTCCGCTTTTCAGGTAGCTGAGCAAAGGCCCGGAGCACGCAGTCTGCGATGGCATCTGCGTCGGCGTCTGCAGCCATGGCAGTGAGGCGAGGTGGTGGGTGAAGGAGCGAGGGCGCGGTTGGGGCTCGGAGCATCCGGGGAGCCAGGCACGTCAGGGTCCATTGTTACCTTCGCAGTCGCAGAGCATCGCTCCTGCTACTCAGTCACAAAGAACCCTGTCACACGCTCAGCGCGAGTGAGACCCAGACTCCTTCACCTCCCCGTATCGCCTTGTTCCTCCTCTTCTCTTCTCAACATGCAAGCGTTTGGTGAGCAATGGCCGTGCGCCGCACCGTCGCATTCGCGACCCAGACACTCACAATCACAGTACCCAAGAACCGACGAGTAAGACTGCGCCAGTACACCAAAGTTGCACAGGCTGACATTTGCGCAGCCAAAATTTGATCTACACCTACGAGTGAGCTATCCATACTCAGGCATACGACCACACTCTGACGACAGCAGATAATCGACCTCAACAACGTACCACTCGTTTCTGGCACCTCATTCATAAAATGGCACCTCTCCCACTCCACGGCCGCCGAGCACCGCGGTCGCACAGACAGCTGCCAAGTCAAGGACCATAAAGTCGCCTACAACTACGACATCACCCTCCCTGTCCGTCTCACCGTCGACAAGAATGGCATGCTGCAGGAGTGTTATGTCGAGTTGGAGGTCGTGCAAGAATACGGCCGAGGCTCAGGACGAGGCGAGCGCATCACGTTAGGAACTGTCAAGCTCAACCTGGCCGAGTACGTGGAGCAGAGCGAGATGGCGACCATCGCGGGCGAGGAACCAGGCGTCACGAGGAGGTACCTCATGCAAGACAGCAAGATCAACAGCACGCTCAAGGTCGGAATATACATGAAGCAGACGGAAGGCGACAAGAACTTTGTTGCGCCGGCCTTGAAGACGGCGCAGGTCTTCAGTGGCATCGCTGGTATCATGGCGGGAGAGCAGGCCGAACTTGAGGACCACGGAGGTAGGACACTCTGAACTATACACGGGTCTCGTGCTAACGCCCACAGCTGCGCCCTCCCTGACGAGCAAATCCCGCGAAGCCGGCGAGCTCCAAGACATGTACAGACGCACCCTCGCCGCATACTGGTCTGCACAACCCGGCGAGCTCAAGGCAGATGAATGTATCGAAGACATATTCGCTGGCGGAGACGGATGGGGCGACCGCGAGAAACCATACTCCCAGCAGCCACGAGCTCAGCCCTTGCGATTTGCAGCAGGCGATAGCAGCAGCTCTGTGAGTGAGAGCGAGCACGGTCACATGCGCGGCGGCAGCAGCGCTCATCGCAAGTCGCATGAGACGCTGCGTCCTGGAGATATGAAATCGAATCACTCGCCTAACGTGCGGGGCCGGGGAAGTTTGGAGCAGCAGGCATCGCAGATGAAGGCAGAGGCGGCACGCAAGCGACATCGTCCACACCATGAGGTAGATGAGTTTGACCTGCGCGAAGATCTTTGCAGCTGGCGTCGTCCAACTTGAAGGTCAAAAGGTGCCACTGAAATGCAAATTCCTACATTTAATATTGAACTCTGAAGTAATGCTCGCGGGCGTCGCACTATGACGCGCCTCACACGTGAAAGCGCGATGGCAGAATTAGGGCGGTCACGAAAGTTGGAGCACGCATCGCACTTTCCGAGCCCGTCACTGCCATCCTCATTGCACTTTTTCCCCGCTTCGTCCTCCTTCATGCTTGCGCCCCGGACCTCGAGTGCATTTGTATGCCTCCGATGTGAAGCGCAAATTGCCCGACGGCGACTGCCCGCTTTTCCTCGCCCACCATCCCGAGCCAGGTTTTCTGCGTCTGCACGCCGCCGCGGTGATGCTGAAGACGAGCAACCACCGCCTCTGAAGATCACAAAACAAGTGACGCCGATCAATCGCTTGAGGAAGAGGAAGGGAGAAAAGATCCTACGAGAAACTTCGCAAGATCTGGGCGTCAAGCGATTGGGCGACGATGCCGATATCTTGGTCCTGAGGGAAGTCGGGGAACCAGCACAAAGAGAAGCCACCACAACCACCGAAGCCTCCGAAGATGCCGAAGTAATCGAAATCTCCGAACCTCTCGAGGTCCCAGACATTCTTGCCTCAATCGAAGAAGAAGGGAAAGCGCTCGCGCCGGAAGAAATATACAAGCAGATCGAGACCTTGCGACCGAACAACGATGGCGACCCCAATGAGCCGCATCACGTCAAGCAGACTACGTTTGTCAAGCTGAGAAAGACCCTCATGAAAGGCTTCACGCAACAGCAATTGATAATCTTCTACTCGGTCGCAAAGAATATACGGCAAGAGAAGGTTAATCAGGGAGTGATCGACAGCATCAAACGGAAGGACCAACTAGGAAACCAGAAGCAACCTGTGGAGCGATCAGAATGGCAGCCAGGTACTACGCCGATAACTCAACGCCTGCCTGGCGTTGATCGTATTGTCAAGATCATGGGCTACCGCAAGAACGTCAGCAAGCAGCTGCTTGTTGATCGCATAATGAGGGATGTTTGGAATCTCGTACTCTTGGAAGAAATCGAATCCCCCGGAGAGCTAGAGCTTTCTCTGCAACCGTGGCAGGTGATGCTGCTTAAGGCTGGTGGTACGTACTATAGCATCCTTAATCGTGGATCTCGCTAACATGCCTGCAGACAAAGACACCCTTTTTGACAAGATTCGACGGACCCGACGAGTGAGGCTCGACATGTACAAACCGGATAACGCCCTCCGCATCACATCCGATAAGACGACAGCAGAGTACGCTGCCAATGATATCGAGGAAGCCTTCCAACACACTGAATTGAAGCGGATGAACCTGAACAACTATTTACGCCAGCTAGCAAATGGCCCTGTTGCGTTGGATTCAAAGTCCAATCTGGTAACTTTGTTTTATACACAGAAAGACTTTGATGTCGTCTCGGCTCTGACTCGCACGAGTATTGAGGCAGTCGGCAAGTCTATGGTATGCACGATCTCTGTATATCGTTCAAAACCGAGCTAATTCTTTTAGTTGGTAATCAGAGGCTTCGACGTGAGCTCCATAGAAGAGGCAAAAAGGACACTGGTCAGGTTTTTGCCTTTCAAGGATGCAGCTGAGCGTACCTTCGACACTCAGAAACTGGGAAGTGCCGAGAGTGCAGCGTTCTTGTTGCCGGTTCTTACCGAACACGATTCTTTGAAATACAAGTATCGCAAACGAGAGTTGGGACGTCTGTCAATGCCTATCATGCGGCTCACTGAGCCTGACACTGCGGAAGCTCAGGCTGCGAAACCCGCAAAAGCCCCAAAAACAACACTCCACGGTCTCGTGAACCGGACTCTAGGGACCATTCTACGACCCGCTTCTGCTGTGTCATTGCCTAAACACGAGTTGAGCAATTGGATACCGAACCCAACATACGAGGTCTCCGCCGAATTTGGCCAGGCTCTATTCCCTCTCGAAGATGTGGACCCCAGCCGAGTAGTGGAAGCTGCTCTTTCCGAACCGTCCAAGGCACCTTTTCTGTCAACATTCCCGGGACTGAATAGTGTCTTCACATCGCCCAACTATTCTGTCGTTTCGCGCTTGCAAACACCATCTTTGCACTACGAATTCAGACCTGACCTGGAGCACGAGCCAGGACAAATATTTCCCAAACTCAGGATCCAAATGCGTACTGGTCGCAGTGGTGCCAAAGCCACTTTCCGCAAACTCGCACTGAGCTTCGATCATCGTATCCACGATGTTCTGCTCCCAGACAAGGCCGTAGATGTACGATTTCAACGCCGAGCAAACCTCAGCTTCAACAACAGGGACCACAATGACGAGAATGTACAGGCATGGGTTGATGCCGTAACAGACAACATTGAGAGCGGTGGCCGCCTCACTGCGCCACCTCTCCGCATCCAGATCCCCAAGTGGACTATACCCGGATTCCCGAGTGAAGAAACGGGCATGCGTACCGTCACGTATCACTTCTCTGGTATCCAGTTCCGGCAACCGGTGATTGGAAACCTATTCGGTGTAGGTGTTTCGTACAACACTGTGCAGTCTGGCAAGCTCGGTGCCAAGGGCGGCGCGCTCACTGCGCATTACAGTGGCCATGGCGATACAGAGTTGCGCGACGAAAGTGCGATGAAAGCCTTCGTGGAGAGGTGTTTCAAGATGGCAGACTTGATCACTGATGCGAGTAAGCAGACACTTCCTCCGTCTCGCGTAGTCCGCCCTCGCGATATGAACAGTGGACGGAAGGCGAAAAGAATGGGATTATCGGGAGATCGAGCTCAGGCTGTGGATGAGCAGAGCATGGAGCCGCCGAACGATCTTGTCGAACGCGTTGGGGAATACCCGGATGTGAAGGACGATGTTGAGGCGAAAGAGAACGCGGTAGCTGTTGAGGATGTGGTGGAAGAGCAGCCAGTTGATGGAAACATGGAGTCACGATCTGACGACTTGGTTACCGAAAGCGAAGACAACGTTCGCACTTTGTAGTCACCAAATTCAACTCTTCAAAGCAACTCTCACCAAAAATCTGGCCATGTTCCTAACTTGTTAGCCCTCATCTCATGGAGCGTCACGTCAAGAACATCACGGTGAGATATTCTCTTCGAGCAAATCATCAGTTCGTAAGAATTGATTAGGCCATAGTATGGTGATCTTAAGAAACCACGGATGCAACGAGTAATAATGTGTCCATGCTTCTACATGGGGTATCTACCGTGTATCTTGCATGAGTTGTAGCAGGCCTTCTGCGGCGTCGCTCTTAACACCGCCGACACTGCTAGCCAGACTATAGTGTTGTTGCTTCATTCTCTGAAGCCTGTAGTGCGGGTTCTCTTCCTGCACGTTGATGCGCTCTGCATCGTGCTCACCCATTCGTGTTCTTGAGTCAGAGTGCGGCGGGTAGTAGTTCCTGGGTCGCACAGGCGACGAGAGTTGATCGGGGGCTACTGAGTGGGGCAGTTGAGGCCCGGGTGGTGAAGACGTGAATGCATAGCCGGGCACCATGCGCGATGATGCGGGCATGTTGCCTTGGGGTATGGCGAATTGAACGGGTGCGGGACCGAGTTTGGAGATCGGGTGGAAGGGATCTAGATTGGCCCTCACGAAGACTGGCCCTTGATCGCGTCGTGGAGAAGATACGGTGATGTTGGGTACGCGGGGATCGCCTAGAGATTCGCGTGAAGTTGTCATGGCTGTTGATCTTGACGCGTTGAGCGCGTCCGACGAGTAAGAGGCGCGAGCTTCATAGGGTCCAATGATATCCGCGTCGCGTTTCGTGACTTGGTTTGTCTTGAGCTTATACAGTCCAAACTTGAGACGCGTGCGCAACTGTTCGGCACGCGATTTCCTCTTTCCTTCCACGGGTGCTGGTGCGGGGGGAGCCGCTGGCATAGCTACACGTTCTCCATGTTCGCTCTTCTGGCTGGCACACAGCTCGTAGTTGAGAAGGTCGGAGAAGGACTGATTGCTCTTCTGGGAGGCTTGTAACGGCTCTGGTTCGGGCGAGGGTGTTGGTGTAGCGCGCTCGGTGGGAGATCCAGGATCTGCGAGGCCAATAGGGTTGTTCTCCTTCGATATGTCAGTGGTGTCAAGACGCGTCAGTATCGCGTGTGGCCTACCGTATGCTTCTGCACCGCATCAGTGGTTAGGCGCACGCCGGCGGTAGGAAGACTCTCGTTGCGGGCGTGGGCAAGCATCTTCACACTCTCAACGGCCTCAGCGCCGTCGACGTCTTCTATGCCCCTCTTCTTGCTGTTTGAGTTGGTCTGGGGAGTCATGAGGTTTTCCTTGCCGACAGGGTTGGTCGGGGTGTGCGTAGTAACCTGCTTCAGCGGGCTTTGGGCTCGAGCGACTTCAGACGGTCCATGAGGGGTGGAGGGCGTATTTATGGCCTTTGGGGTGAGATCCCCAAGCACGCGTCGCGAGGGTGTCTTGGAGGGGGTATACTGAGTGGCCATGTTTGGCCGCTGCGGTGTTGTGGCGCTCATGTTGTCTTTGCGACTTGAGGGATATTGCGACGCGTTGAGACGGGACGAATGACGCGCGTGGATGCGCTCTTGTGATGTGGAACGGAAGTGTAGCCACAAAATAGTAATGAGTCTTTCTGTGTCGTGTTCAACGTTGGGAAAGACAAATCAAAACAGAATTGGAATGAGGGTGATGGTGTGGGAGCAGTCGCGTCGCGGTTGGGGAAGTCGCAGCAGAGGCGCTAGGCGACGCGATTGGGTGGCATGTCAGGGTCCAGCTTGGCGAGAAGGCGGGATGGCGCCTGAACTAGCACAGCACAAAGTTGACATGACTGGGAGGTGTTCCAATTCTGTTCCTCGATCCTCTATCTACTATCGTTACACATTTGCATTGAATTACGCGTCGAACGACACCTGTTGGGGCCCTCGAAGAACGCGTGGCGCGGAGGACATTCTCTCTGCACTTTCCCCGTTGCTGTTGCTGCCAGCAGAGTCACCTTCACGAGTAAGCTACGACTAGGACACGTGGATGATGATTGATCCACATCTTCTTAGCAATGGTCCCGTCGCTTTGCAGTGAGTAGACCACCACGACTCTAGTACGGCGCGTCTCAAGCTAGAGAACCCACGCGTTCGTCAAAGTTCCGAGGCACTTGCACAGATAAGATAGCACGATAAGATGCAGCCACAGTTTCTGTGCACGAACCTACGTGCATGCCGGCCGCACTTGCTACGGGTCTCCATTCCTTGTCTTACGTCATCAAAATAGAAGCAAATGCACGGCTACGCGGCTCCATTGCTCCACCATGATGGCTCAGCCACACCTACTCACTAGCACAGCCAACCCTATATACACTCGACTTTCAATCCTCAAAATCCCTAAAACAGAACTTGTTTAAGTCCAGAGACTCACCTGCACCTTGAAACTCGATCTGAGCATCTATCAACAATCTGTTCGTTACCCAACTGAGGCATCCGCTCACTAGTGTACTAACCCGATCAGCATATCCACGATGAAGGGCTTCCTTCAAAAAGCCAAAGCCGAACTCAAAGGCTTCACTCAACGCGACGAGCCTTGCAACTCAAAATTTGACGGAGCCGCTGAGGCACAACATCAACACCACTTTCCTCCAGCTCATCAGCAACAGCAGCAACATGGAATCAGCGATCCGACAACTCTAGATATACTTCGCTACCGCTATCATCACGGCACTAACCTCGGCTCGGTCTACGTCATTGAACGTTGGCTTCAAGGCTCTCGATTTCCTGACGGTTCTGAGGGATCAAGCGAGCTTGCAGCAGTCCAGGCCTGGGTCGACAAGATTGGCATGGCTGAAACGAAACAAAAGTTCGAAGAGCATTGGGCCAACATCGTAACCGATAACGCCATCGGATGGCTTGCTAATGTAGCCAAATGCACTACCGTCCGCCTGCCCATCGGTTACTACGACCTTCCCGGAGCAGTTTTCACTCGGGGCACACCTTTCGAGCCGTACGCAGAAATATACACTGGAGCATGGGACAGTATCCGCACGCTGATCCAACGCCTGCGTGCACGCTCTATTGGTGTTCTCATCGATCTACATGCATTGCCAGGAGGTGGAAACGCCCAGGAACACTCCGGTACCAACAGTGGCCGTGCTGAACTCTGGACCAGCCATACCAACCGTGCGCTGGGCGTTCACTGCTGCCAATTCATTGCTGAGGACACAAAGGCTGGAGCTGAGATTGCCGGTCTCCAGCTCGTCAACGAGGCTGAGTGGGAATCAGAACGCATGTATGAGTGGTACGACGAATGTATAGCTGCTGTCTCTGCTATCGATCCCGGCATTCCTATCATCATCTCCGACGGTTGGCACCTAGAGAAAGCAGTCGACTGGACTTTGCAGAAGAACTCCATCTACTCGCACCCGCAGTGCCCAGTAGTGATCGATACGCACTACTACTGGGCTTTCACAGACGAAGATAAAGCAAAGACACCACAGCAAATCACGGAAGAGGCCGGCACCAAGCTTGGACAGCTTGACGGTAAAGAAGGCTCCATCCATGACCGTGGTGCAGTACAAGTCATTGTTGGCGAGTACTCCTGCGTCATGACCGAAGACTCTTGGGCCAAGGGCGGCGGAGTCCCCAAGGAAGAGCTCGTGCAGCAGTTTGGTCAAGCGCAGAGTAGGCGGTACCAGCAACGAGCTGGCGGCAGTTTCTTCTGGACCTGGAAAATGGATTGGATGCCTGGTGGTGAGTGGGGCTTCAAAGCTAAAACGGAAGACGGGAGCATTGTGCCACCTCAGTACACAACAATGTCCGCTGATGATAGGCGTGGGGTGGTCGAGAAAGCCAGACACGAAAAAGATGGGCGGATGCATGAGGCTGTCCAACAGCACGTGTCTTACTGGAGTGGAGTGGATCCCAACGGTCACTATGAGCACGAAAAGTACGAACATGGCTGGCAAGTTGGATATCAAGACGCTCTCGCCTTCTTTGGGTGTGGAGAAACAAAAGGCGACAAAATTGGCATGTTCGAATTGTGGGTCCTCAAGCGAATTAGAGAGAGTGGATACAGAGGTGGCTTCACTTGGCTTTTCGAGCAAGGCCTGAGGAAAGGTGCGCACGACTGTTACTCTGCGCTCGGCATTTAATGGTTTGTGCACGGACGATATGGCTCTCGGTCACGACCGTTTGCTGTTGCTGCCTCAGTCACAAGGTACGTGCTCGGGGTGATGACGTTACGGTCAACGGTCGGATTCGCGACCTTCGTCGGTGGAACGTCTATAAAATCGGCAGAGACAAACATTCAAGCAATGTATGTTGAGCGTACAGTATTACTTTCTCAATGAATTTACCACGTCCCCTCTTCCACCCCCCTAACTTGATCTCGCGCAATCCCTCAATTTCCAGACAACGCCAAACTCATGGATCACACCCATTTTATACCCATTGGAACACCTGAAGAAGGGCCTGGCGAGGCGCTGCTTTCACTACATGACACACTCCCCAGGCGGCCTTATCAAGCTTACTGCGTCACCGAAGCCTCTTCACGACCGTCGAGCCCGGACAACCTTATTCCAAAACCTCTTCGAACATCAAAGACACCTGTATTGCAGGTGTTCATTGACGCAGAGTCTGATGAGACTGAACCCCGCGATCAAAACAACAATCTTACCCAGACTGCGGCAGGCAGTCCTGCGCAGTATGTCGAATCAGCAACATTACGCAGAACGGGACAGTATAGCAAAAGACAAACATTCCTTCCCAATCGAAAGCCGTTGCCAGAGCGTACAAGATCGGGAAATACACCAAATCACATTACACGGGCTGTCACTCCACGCGGAAGCCACTCGTTAGCTCCATCTGAGGTGACGGTGTGCGACCTGCCATCATCACATCCACGGATGCAACAATCGACATCTTCCAACAATGAATCTGATCGGACCGGCTCGCACAAGCCAATTAAGCAATGCGGTGACCCTTTGGGTACGTATCAGCGTCCGCTGCCACCACTACCGCTCGAGTCGGCCTCGGTGATAGGCGAACAACAAGAAACCGGCGCGCGGAGCGCAGACATTTGCCGAAGTTCGGACGAGCCGGCTCATCCAGAATACTTTGAAGGAGAAAACGAGCTCAATACTCTCGATACTCAGGCGGGACCGCTGTCCAAGAGGAACTGCTACCTCGTTCCACGTCGGCCGTTGCCAGATTTACCGATAGACATCAGCCCAGATCATTCGAGTCAAAGAACTGCAGCGCAGAGCGCGTCCTCATCACACGTGGCAGATGGAATTTCATATGATGCCCTCTTTGAGTCGAGCATTAGTGTGCGAGAGCATCGTGTCTCGGGCAGCAATACACAAGAGCCCACTGCTACTGACCGATACGAACCTCGCGGCCACTGGGATGACATTGACGATGACATGCGAGCACTGCGGCGAACTCAACCCAAAGATGCAAATCTAAAATACCAGTTTGGACAGCTACCATCTTTCGGTTCAGCTTCACCGCCATTGATCTTGCCACTCCGCGGCAATTACTCGCACTCAGTCGGCAACTTCACTAACGCCGCGCCTTCTTTCCATTCGTCGACCGACATCCAAAATGGTCCCAGACCCCCTCCCTGGGGTTCATATGAAGATCTCGAGATACAACGTCGACAGCGCGGTGACGCTAGAGAGCGCACAAAAGTTAGAGGTAGCCGTTTGACGGCAGACAGCTCTTCAGTGTACCAGAAGTCAATGTCGACGGACAGCCTGGGTAAAGATCCTTCAAGGGAGGTAGAAGAGTACAGGGAGCAGATACTCGGTGTGTACCCGGATATGGAGTTCAATGGGGAAGCTGGGAGAGGTGATCGGGCATGGTGCTGCTGCGTGTTGATGTGACTGGCTTCTCATTGATGCTCAATCCCGTCACTATGGGCATATCGCACTGATATTCGCAAAGTCTCGATGGACAGAGACGTGCCCTTCACGCTTCAACGACATACCTATCTCCAGACATATAAACACAGCGCACCAGGCCACTTCGTGCTTTACAACAACAAAGCTCAACTTCCCCGCCCATCCCTCCGCAAATCTCCACCGCCAACTGAGTACACCACATCTTACATCCAGACTATCCAACTCATTCACAGCCTCCATCATGTCCAACGTAAAGGTCGACGAGAAAGCAAAGCCAGGACGCTCGAACACCGGCAGCAAAGCGCAACAGACTGCATCTGGATCAGCCGTCAAACCAGCACCCAATAGCAACAACAGGTCACAAGTCACCGTGACAGTCAGAGAGCTACCGAGCACCCCCACAAAGACTCCAACAAAGCCGCACAACACATCCAACAGCGTAGCATATGGATCGAAAAAGACCCCGGTAAAACCTCACATTGTTCGAGCTCTAGAAGAAGTAGAGGAGAGGCGACAGCGGGAAAGGGGGATCGAGGAACACAACCGTAGGAAGAGGTTGGGACTCGCGCCTTGGCAGAAATAGAAGGTAGTCTGGTACTGTCAGAGTTTTGGTTTTGACATGTGGTTTCAGCAGCTTATGGATTATTGCTATTTTATTTTATCAGATAGCGAAAGTGTGCTTTCGGTCTTTTCTTTCTCGAGGGACAGTACATTATACTTTAGATTTTCTTGCGCAGGCTTGCGTAGGATCAGCTTTATATATATATCATGCTTTTCGAAACAATGACACGTATGCTTATGGTTATTGAATGTGTGGCGCGAGTCTACCAGTGGACATGATTCTGGACTACGGATGCTACTCACTGTCCTTGAGTGAGCTGAAAAGAGGGATGTGATGTTCGGAGTTCGACGGGACGGGATTCTAGACGTAGGGTCACTGCTCCGGCCAGCTAGGTGACCACCTTTCACATGCTTCTTCCGCGTGTGATTCACCATGGCTAAACAGATCGCAGTCATCGCTGACGTCTCTTGCTATATCTTTGGGAAGATTACACAAACAGCCCATGCATGGGTCCTAATGAGTCAACGCTTTCGTGGTCACGAGCTTGGAGTCACCTAGGTCAATGCGCCTACGGTAGCTGTTGGACTGTGACTGATGCTCGGACTCTACAGCATCAATGACAGGAATTACGAATAATACTGTTATCGAAGGTGTGACTGTTCGCAGATATAAAAGCTCCAGAGTGCCTACCTGGCTTTCCTTCACATACACATACTCGTACGCCTTCGTATACGCGCCTATTTTCACAAGATCTTCGCAATATACCTCGTTACTTCCTTGATCGATCGCACGAGCTGTGTCAAACAGCCGCAATAAATCGAACTCAGGCCAGATTTTCTGCATTCGTCTTCCGCAGTCTACAATGTCGGACCCCACGAAATATCAGGACGTCACAATACAAAGAAACGACCACACGTCTAAAGAAGCAGAGCTCTCGAAGCAGCCGCAGCAAGGTCGATGGGAAAAAATCTCAGAGACGCCGCCTGAGGTGAGAGATCGTGGCTGCAGACCCGGAACGAAGCACGACTAACTGCTGAGATAGAAGCCAGGAATGTTGCATCCTATAACTAGAGCATTAACCTTTTCTAATAGTTACAGACGAGCGAGGCAGTGTATTATACTTGCAATTTCTCTTATTTATAAGAGTATCTTTTTATTAAGGTTATTAATATTATAAAAGTTATAAGTAGCTTATTTTACTTTATATTATTATAGTACTATATATAAGAGTCTTATACACGTTAATAATAGAGGTATATAAAATAATAATATTATTATAGTAGAGAGCTTTAAGTAGAAGCTATTAGAAGTAAATATATATTATAAAGGTATTAGCCTAATATTAGACTAATAAGACTCTAGGCCTAGAACTATTATACGTTCTCTCTTTAAAGCGCTTAAAGTTCTATCTAAGCGTAGACTTAGAAAAATAAAAGCGCCTCTTAATAAGAATATCTAAAAGTTATAGATAATAAGACTATTACTATTCTATAAGAGAAGTATTAGTTATAACTTTATATATATAAAGTATTAATAACTTATCTAAGCCTAAGTACTATAGAAAATACTAATTTAGCTAAAGCTAATAAGTTATAAGTAGAGTAGTAAACTACCTTATAGCTACTAATAACTATAAAGGCTAAAGTTAAGTAAAGATATATATTATAATTTACTAAGTAGGCTTTATAAGTATTATAGCTAGATAACTCTATAAATAACTAGCTAGTTCTTTCTAAGTACTTAAAGTCTAATAGTTAGAGTAGAGTAATAGTAAGCTTTTTATTATTATTATAGTTATAAAATATAATATATAGTCTAAGCTAGTAAGAATTATAATTATAGAAGTTCTATACTAACTTTTTATATTCTCTTAGGCTACTATAGGCTTACTAAAGTTTTAATTAATTATTACTTACCTACTTAATCTTATATTATAAGAGCTCTTACTTACTAGTATATAAGTTAACTATAGTCTATTAAATATATAAATTAAGAACTTAAAAGATAATATACTTTATAGCGCTATTATTATTAAGTAGATAGACTTTAGAAGAGGTAGTATTACTAGCGTATAGTTATCTAAGTAAAATATTATCTTTATATATCTAGAAAAGCTATAAATAAAACGCTAGAAAAATAGCCTTAAGCTAGAGTAGTAAGTCTAGTTTATAAGCTATATTATTAATAATATAAGTAATCTAATATAGCTCTATATTCTTATAGTCTAGTAATCTTACTAGTTACTTTATTTTAATATAGTAAGTATTTAATATAATCTAGTTATCTACACTAAACTTTAGAGTAGGCAATCTATTTATATCTATAAATTTCTTTATCTTATCTTATATTTATAAAATCTATTATTATAGAAAGGTTTATATTATATTAAGATAATAGATAAAGGTGTTAGTGTTACGCTACTATTACGTAATAGTAAAGTAAGAATTTAGTAGTAGTAAGTTATATATAGGCTTAAGTCTAGACCTTAGCTACTAACTCTTTATAGTAAGAAATAAGAATAAGTTTATAGCTATACTTATTACTAAGTTAGCTTTAAATTTAGCTAAGAGTAATAGCTACGCCTAGTTAGTCTAGAGATAGTTAATATAAAACTATAAGTATTACTTTAAGTCTATATTTATATTTTCTATCTAGCTATTAGTCTTTAGATAATATATAGTAGATAGTTTAGAGTATATTTCTACTTACGTATATAATTTAGCCTAAAAATATAATATAAACTAGTAACTCTAATTAGATACTAAAGTTCTAGAGTAGCTTTTAAGCTTCTAGATATACTTTATAAACTTATCTACTACTATAAGTACTTTAAAGTTCTCTATAGTAATAAACTTCTTTATTTTAAATAGTTAGTTTACTATAACTATAATATATTAGTATATATAATTATACTATATAGATAGAGGTAATAGCGTAATAAAGTTAATAGAGATATTCTTCTAGTATTAGATTAGAACTAGTAAGAGATAAAGAAGCCTATACTTAGTAAAGTAGTTTACTTTTAACTATTAATATATTATACAGCTATTTATAAACTAAGTAATAGTATTAGTTATATCTTACTAGTAATACTACTAACTTACTTACTAGTAAGTTATTATTCTTTTACTATAACTATCTAGAAAGCTATTATATACATAAGTAATAATCTATATATAAAGCTTCTTACTAAAAAGAATAATAAAGTAATTATTACTTATAAATAGCTTACTCTTTTTACTAGCTTTAAAGTTTAAAAGTTCTATATAAATACTTTCTATAATAAAATAGTAGAGAATATAGTATTTATTTACCTTTAAGGCTAGACGTATATTATATAGATAAGTATTACTAAGATATATTTCTAAAATAACTTTCTTAAGGCCTTAGTTATTTATACTAATAATATTATTATATAAGTTAGAAGTGCCTTTAAGAAAAAAACGCGTAAGTCTAATATATAGCGTTAATAAAGATAGTAATACTTCTTTATCTATCTTTTAGATTAAAGTAAGAATAGATACTATATTATATAGATTATTACTTATATATAGTCTAGTAAGTTATATAGTAGTATAACTACTACTATTCTAGTAGTAGTTTTCTAAGATAGTTTAGTATTAGTGCTAGATATAGTTATTAGTAATTTTATTAGGTAGATCTCTTATCTAGTAAGTAAGACTATTAGGTTTAGTTCTCTACTTTCTAAGTTAGTAGATAATATTAAAGTTAAACTCTTTAAGAAACTTAGTCTAATAAGCTTATTAGTAATTAAGAGTGCGCTTTATATAAAAGTACTCTAGCCTATAATAGTTAGTAAGAACTTTAACTAATATAGATACTTTAGTAAGCTCTAGATACTACTTCTTAAAGGTATAAATAATAGCTAGAAGTTTTTTATTATAAATTTTATAGTTATACTTAGTAGAAGTTATCTTCTTTAATAGGTATACTACTAGATATATAGTGCTATTAGTCTAAACTTATAAAAGTATAGTAGTATAAATATAATTAAATATATCTATTTTAAGAATATATTTAAGGTCTAGATTAAAGTAGATAAGAATAACCTTAGTATAGAACGTAAGCTTTAGAGCTTTAAAAGCTCTCTTACTTTTACTAGTTATAGTAAACTATTTAGAGTTCTTTTAAGTAAGATATATTAATAGCTTTATAATATTAAAGAAGCTATATATAAACTATTTATAGAAGTTTATACCTCTCTAGGCCTAAGAGATAGAGCCTATAGCGTACTTTTTTTAAAATTATATAATTACGTAATTACGTAATAACACGTTACTATATTAGACTTTAAAAGTAAACTTAAAAAATTTCTAACATAAGCTAGATTTATAACTTACAATACTTACATCTACACTACCTTTACTACTAATATAATAGTTACTATACATAATTATAATAGACAAACTACTTTATATTTATTATATATTACTAATAGCTATTTAGACTATTAACTAGTACTAGCACTAGCCTTATATAATTACGTAACACTAAAAAGAAACTAAGTAAGCCTATTACTAGTATAAAGCTTTTAAGATAACTTAAGACACTTATATAACGCCTATATAATACCTATATAAATACTAGTAACTTATATTCTATATATAATTATCTATAAGCTAGCTATATTAGCTATATTATATAACTACTACTTACTATCTATATTTACTCTTACTTACCTACTTACCTATTCTTTATCTATACTAATAACTTCTAAGCTTTTATAGCTATAGTCTAAACTTTATAATAATACTTAGGTTATTTATAATAGTATACTATACTTACCTAATATAGGCTTCTTTATAAAGTGCTATCTATATCTTAGCTTAATAATTATATACCTAATAGAAATAATAAAGAATCTCTATCTTCTATCTATTATATACGCTATATAACGCAGCCTTAATAAAGTTACGTTCTTCTACTATTAGAGCTACTAGTGTACTAGTGTATAAGATGTTCTTATATAAATTAGATCTTTAATAATCTAAAAATTATTTAGAGAGAAAATATCTTTTAATAAAAGCTTTTTAGAATTATCTTATTATTTACTATCTTATCTTTTACTTATACTTTTTAGTATTAGACTCTTATATAATACTTTAGATAATAAAATCTTTTTATAATAAAACTCTTTTCTACTAAACTAATATCTATATACTTTTTTACTTATACTAATTACTTTACATTCTTATAGTAATATATCTTTATACTCTCTAATATCTATATAAATAGTAAAGCCTATAAAGATATATTCTACTATATAGTATAAGAAGTAGTTAGTATATATTAATATAATATATATAGTAATAATAGCTACTATAAACGTAATAAGTATAGACTTAGCTCTTTTCTTTAGGTTAGCTAGAACTATAATAGTAGTTGTATTTAAGCTAACTACGTTCTTACTACTAAGTAATATTAGATAAAATAATTATGTAGATAAAGTAACTACTTAGAAATACTAGAAAACATTAATTTAACTAATATCTAGAATAGTAATATTAGAAGTATAATAAAATACTAGGCTAGCTAGGTTAATATAATATAATAATAGTATATTTAGAATATATACTAGTATAGAACTATAGTTTAATAGAACTAATAACTTAATAAAGTATTATAGTAAGTAAAACGCTAAGCTATACTAACTATAAAAGTATTTAGAAAGTATTTTCTACTATTAGGTAGAGAGTATTAAATACTATTAAGTATTTAGAACTTATCTTTTAATTATATAATCTCTATAGTATAATATCTATTTAGTATTTAAGCTAGTAAGTAAAAAAGTATTAGCTTCTTTATAAGTTATTTAGAACTATAATAGCTACTAAAGAAATAGAAGAAGTGTAAGGCGTTAAGAGATCTAGTAATTCTTTTTTCTAAGTATTTATCTACTACTTCTTTAACTACTTTAATACTAAAAACACTAACTTCTAGAACTATCTTTAAAGTAAAAAGTATATTATTATTTATAATAGTAACTTATAGTATAGTTTTTATAGTTTACTTTAAATACGCTACTCTAGTCTTTACTAGTAATAATATTACTAAGTTTCTTAAAGACTATAACTAATAAGCTAATAATAGAGGCCTCTTTAATAAAATAAAAGTCTCTATTCTTCTAGATTATATTAGTAATAAGAATTACTTTATTACTTATATTATTAAGCTCTTTACTAGTTATAAGAAGAAGAACTAGGCTAAGCTTAAGATAAATATAAAGAAATACTAAGTAGATAAGAATACTACTATTAAGATAGGTAAGTACTTATACTTATAAGCTTTTATCTATAAGTATATAAATAATCTATCTAGTTTTACTAAGTATTATACTTACTTCTATATAATAGTAAAAGCTTATATTACTAATAAGTAAGTTCTATAGAAGAAACTTAGCTTTCTTTTTTACTATAGACTTCTAAAGTATAATAAGTAGATAGTTACTTTTATAATACTTAATACTTCTAAAAGTAATAATTAGGCTAAGTACTATATAGATAAGATTTATACCTTTTTTAAGAAATACTATAGAAAGAATAACACTATTAATAATATATATACCTAGAAATATAGTACTATAGATACTAAGATAAAATATATTATACTTACTAATAAGTATACTACTTTTAACTTAGAGAAAGTAAAGAGCGTTATTACTAATCTTAAAAAGTAATAAAAGAAGTAAGAATCTCTACTTTCTTCTAATATAGATTTTAAAGTAGAATAACTTATAACTTTACTAAATAAACTAAGACTTAACGTAAACATAGTTTATTTCTTTATAGCCTACTTATTAGTTACTTTAATCTTTAAGAACTTTTATAATACTCTATACTTTATAGACTATATAACTAAGAAAAAGCTTTTTATTAAAAGAAATAATAGTTCTTTTATTACTAAAGTATCTAAAAATATAGCTTTTAAGAGAGAAACTATTTAGTATAAAAAGACTAAGTATACTAATACTTACTATATATATAATAAGAAGAGTTATAAGATTACTAATTATAAACTCTATAATAACTTTTATAACCTAGGTTAAATTAGTTACTATTAGAATAGTAAGCGTAAGTAAGAAACGTACTATTTTAGCCTACTCTATAATTACTTTAACTAAATCTCTAGTACTTCTTTATTAACTTATAAGCTTAAATAGCTTAAGTCTAAGATTAAGAAGTATTTTAATATTATAGATAATATAATAAAATAGCTTATATCTAGTATTCTTTTTAAGAAGTTTAAGAGAGACTCTTACTCTAAGTATATTCTTAAGTAATTAAACTTAGCTAATATAATTACTTACTTAAACTATTACGTTAGTTATAAGAACGCTTAATAGTAGTTTATCTAGTTTTAGAAAGGTGTTAAGTACTCTAAGAAGGCCTAGCTACTTAATAATATTAATTCTAATAGTATTATTATTAGTAGTAAGAATACTACGTTCTTTTATAGCGCTAAAGGTAATACTATTAAATACTTAAATAAAAGTATTCTTAATAACTTTAATTAAGTTTATAATAGCTATATTAAAAAAAGAGAAAAACTCTCTAAGTAATTATAGAGCTCTTAGCTATTACCTAAGAAAAATATAATTAGATAGATTCTTAACTTATAGGCGTTAGATACTACTATAATACTAGAGAATAGTTAGTTAGAATAGCTATTTCTTCTATAAGCTTCTAACACACTATTTATAGTTATTTATCTACTAGCTAATATCTATATTAATAATAGTATATTAGCTAATTCTAGATATTTATTATAAAACTATAAGAAGAAAGTAGTTAAGTTCTTAGACACTCTTTCTAACCTAGAACTTAAAAAGCTTATTAAAGAATAACCTAATTATATTATAATAGCTCTTCTAAGTTAGAAAGTATAAAAAGTAATAGTTTCTAATTTAATTAGTTAGAATAATATTACTAATTAATTACGTAATCTTTTAAAAAAGAATAGTATTAGTATAAATAGTATTAGAATAGTAAATAGCTTTAAAGCTAGCTATGCTATAAATTTTAAGTAAGCTTTATTTTTATCTAAAATCTATACGCTCTTTTATATATCTATACCTTACTATTATACTTTCTATAAATACTTATTATAACTTCTACTAACTATATAGTTATATTAATATAATACTAATACCTTTTATAATACTATTAATATATACTACTTAAATACGTAAACTTAATATAAAGTTACTAGTTATAGTAACTTATAAAGTAATACTCTTAACTATATACTTACTAAGGTAGTATATAGAGTATAGAGACGCGCTAGATACGCGTTTATCTAGATAGATCTACTAGAGGCCTAGGTTTATATTTATAGTAATTCTATTAAATACTTTATTAATATAAGCGCGTAGATAAATATTTTTTACTTTAGCGTAGCGCGCGCGCTAAAGATACTATATAAATACTAAATATAGAAGCTTAGTAACTTACTATAAAAAGTTATCTCTACTAATAGTAGCTATAAGCTATTTATTAGTACTACGTTTAATATTCTTATATATATTAGTACTATAGTTATTTATACTACCTTCTATATTATTATAAACTTTATACACTTAGCTATACTTAGAGAACTATAGTATATAGTATTATATATTAAGACATAATATAACGTATTTAGTAGAGTATAATATTATATTTAGTCTAAGAATAGAACTAAGTTAGTTTTCTTTATTACCTTAGACTCTAAGCCTATATATCTATTCTCTACTATAGATTATAAGTAAGAGAATAAGAATAATAATACTATAGAATATATATAAGTTAGTACTATAACTAACTCTACTTTAGAGCTACTTTAAGATACTTCTATAGTTTAGTACTTATACTAAGAAGCGTAGTATAATTTAATATATAGTTTTAAGTAATATAATATACTATTTCTAGTAAGTATCTAATAGATATAGAGAAGATAGATACGCTTTTTCTTTAATAATAGCGTAGAGGTACCTTAGGTAAATAAGAATACTAAGCTAATTATTTAGCATAAATAGAAGCTTACTAAGTATACTATTATATATAAGATTAACTATAAGAAGATACTTAATTACGCGCGTAGAACTTATTAGTAACTAGAGATTACTACCTTATATAAGACTATAGATAAAAAGATTTAATCTATTAATATTTTTTAAGTAGATAAGCTAATAGAGTTTAGATAAAA
Organism: Alternaria infectoria; assembly: GCF_024043175.1. Lineage (NCBI taxonomy): Eukaryota > Fungi > Ascomycota > Dothideomycetes > Pleosporales > Pleosporaceae > Alternaria > Alternaria infectoria. The sequence continues at coordinate 406,848 of NW_026250691.1, forward strand.
AGACTAGAAGAAATAAGCTATTTAGCGTTAATAACTTTACCTATCTATTTATAAACTAGACCTAGAACTATATAATAATATATTTAAACTATAATATACTATATTCTTATAAGAAACTTACCTTATATCTAAGAAACTAGCTAATCTTTATATTAGATTATAAGTTACGTAAGAAGAGAGAGATCTCTTTATCTAGATACTCTATAGTAGAGAAGTAGCTTTATTATAGAAATTTACTAAATTTAGTAAAATATACTCTAATATATACCTACTATATAAGATCTATATAGTTAAATATAAAGCTTAGTAAGTATAAAACTTTACTATTTCTAAAAAGCTTAAGTAGATTATAGTTAATATAGCTAATACTTACCTTAATAGAGGTACTTAGAAACGCTATAATAGTTAGTATTATAACTTATAGTACTTAGTTTCTAAGAAGAATAGAGAAGCTTAATAAATCTCTAATATATAAAAGATTAATACTATTAGTATATATAATATAAACCTACTACTAATAGTAGATAAGTTCTCTAAACACTTTACTAGATATCTTATTAACTCTCTTATAGATCTCTATTCTAGTTATAATTAAATTACTCTTTATACTATAAGCTAGAATATAATAGTCTTCTAAATACTAGTTAGTTTTTTTTATTTATATACTATAGTTATAAAAGTAACTAACTTAGTTATAGTATTTATTATAGACTAGCCTTAAAGTATAGCTATAATAAGCGTTAGTAAAGATATTATAATTTTTAAAGAGAAAGCTTATAGTAAGCCTTACTTTATATACTAAGCTAAGGCTTAGATAAAGCCTAAGCCTATTATATACTCTCTATAGTATCTATAAAATTCTATATAATTTTCTATTATAAGCTAAAAAATACCTTATATAGAACTAATACTTAAGAATAAAGCTAAGTATTCTTAACTATAATAGTAGAGGTAAAGTACTACGTAACTTTTATAGCTTAAAAGTAGTAATAATAAAATATAAAAAATAGCTTCTATAATAGATTTTCTACGTAAATACTTTAAAAGTAGAATAGGTATATAATAATACTACTATAGCTAATATAGAAAAACTTTATAACTTATAGTACGTGTACTATAGTAGTTATATATATAAATTATAGTAGTAGAGTGTATAGCTAGCGCGTTTATATTACTAAAATACTATTAGCTAAGTAAGTTTATATAGAAATCTTTCTAGGCTATATATAATAATACACTACTATATATACATTACTATAATATATCTACGTAACCTCTACTACGCTACTCTATCTATATCTTTACTACTCTAATTATACTCTATATTAGCGCTATACTATTACTATAGTATATCTAATAGTACTTAATAGTAGCTATAGCTTAGCTTTAGGTAAGTAGCTTCTTAGGCACTTTCTAAGTAATTCTTTTAGTAACTCTATACTAGGCTATAAAGCTAATAGTAGAATTATACGTAAGAGATAGACTATTAATAGATTTAAAGTAGATAGTAATAGTAATAAAAAGAATTTTATTCTAGTAGAGATAGACTTTAATATACTATATCTCTCTTATATTAAGTTTACTAAGAATTATAGAACTATTTAGCGCTATCTATATAGTAGAGATAAGTTTTAGATCTAGAAGTTTACTATTATAGTACTACTAATATACTATTTAGAGATTACTTATTAAATCTACTTATATAAGAAGCTACACTATAAGTATATTAATAACTTTCTTACTACTAATAAAGAGCTTTAAGTTCTCTTCTATTACTAGTTTAAACTAGTATATTATAGTATTAATAATAATAACTTTTATATTATAATAGCTAGTATAATTAGCGCTAGTGTAGAGCTAAGAAGAGGCTAGAGAGCTATCTTTACGTCTACCTTTAACTACTTAACTAGAGCATTCTTTAAGCTTTTTAAGATAGTTTAGACTTAGAGCTTTATTATAACTTTAGTACTTTTTTACGCTACTAAGCATTATAATAACTAAAGTAGTAGTAGTATAGAAGTTTAGCTAGCTCTATTAATATCTTCTTATAGTTATAGTAGTAATACTATAGCTTTAGTTAATACTATTATATATAATATAAGTAAAATAATAGCGCAAATATTAGTAGTTTAGTAGACCTAAAGTAATACTATTACTAACCTTTTTAATATTATAGTAAGTGCTATTATAGTAAACTTCTAGCTTTACTTACTAACTTAAACTTCGCTAAACTACTAGTACTACTAGCTAGTAGCGCCTTTTTAAGGCTTCTTCTTTATCTTTATTAAGATTCTATAGTTATTACTACTTATATTTACTACGCTACTATTTCTACTTACGCACTCTACTACGCTATAACTATTTCTAAGACTACTATATAGATAGTAGCTCTAGTTTACACTATAGCTTACGCTAAAGTTACTATAAATATTACTATAGCTATTCTAGTTTTCTTATATACTATCTCTATAATAGCGCACGTAGTAGCTATTATAGTTACTTTAGGTTTAGGTTTTATTTACTATCTTCTTTAAAGAGGCGCTGCTAACGTAACTAGCTAGATCTATTATAGTAGTATTAGAAAACTTAGTTAGAGCTAAATTCTTAGTAAGTAAAGCTATAAAGTTCTTACTTATAGAATATAGCGCAATCTTAGATTATAACTCTAGAATTTAGTTTAGTGTTATTTTATTCTTATACTAGTTTCTAGTGTAAATCTTAGTTTACCTCTCTATTCTCTATTATAGATAAAGTTTAGCGCTCTTATAGTACTAGTAATAAAAAAAGCTTTTTTCTTTAAACTTATATTACGCTATTATAATATTATATACTTTTATACTTTACTTTAAACTATACTAGCGCTACTATATTTAGAAAATCTTCTAGAGAATACTATAATAGGTTAGCATAGCTAACCTATTTTACTAGTACTTAATATTTACTATAACTTTACGTGTCTTTAACTTATAGAATTTTCTCTACTCTAAATTTCTATAGCGCTAGATTAGTTTCTTCTAATTCTAAAGTAGGCTCTAGCTAGAAATTAGCCTATACCTAGCTAGAGAGTAGGTCTTTAGTAGCCTTTTCTACTAAATCTATATAAATAGTTTTATAAAAGTTACTAGAAAAGTCTAATATAACTATAAGTAGTATAGATATAGTAACTACTATATACTTAATTTATAGCTAGTTAAGTTTACTACTTAGCCTATTTATCTTAATATTATATATTAAAAACTAAACCTTATTACTAGATTAGAAACGTTCTATAGAATATTAGTTATAATTAGTTACTTTCTACTAGCGCTACTACTAAAACGTAATAGCTATCTACGCTAACTTAGCTCTACTATATAGGTATTTTAGAAACTTTATAGCTAAGCTACTTAGAGAAGTATTTACTTTACTAGAAATTAGTGTCTTCTATAATAAGTCTACTATATAGCTATTTAGAAGTAGGTTTAGACTTATACCTATAACTAAGAAGTTTCTATTATTTAGCGCTAATTAACACGTAAAGAGATAAGTAGGCTAGTTAGTTTACTTAAAGTTTACTATTATATAAAGTACTACTTAAACTTTCTAGTTTACGCGCTCTATTCTACTATTAGTCTAGAGATAATACGTAGTAGATAAAAGCTAGTTAATACTTATAAGCTAGTAGAGAATCTTCTAAAAGCTACCTAACTAGTTAGAACTCTAGTCTATAATAATAGTAGTTAGAAAACTATAGAAATACTACTAAGTATTATAAAAAACGCGCGCGTAATACTCTATAGCTATTAATATTATAGCCTCTAACTATATATACTTTAATAGTTAGTTTATTATTACTAATAAATACTATAGTAAGTTAGAAAACTTCTAGAGAAGCTTAGTTATAAAATCTATAGAGATTTGCGTCTAATATTATATAGTAACTAGTATTAGCTATAGAAGACTCTAATATTTCTTTCTTAAGATATATACGCTATAGTAGTAGTAGTTATAAATATATTACGCTATATTAGCTAATATACTATTCTAATAATAGTTATAGTATAGTAGCTAGAATATAGTATTCTTTCTAAAGTACTCTACTAGACTCTCTTTATATATACGCTAAATAACTATAGTAGTTAAGAGCTTCTATAATAGTAGCTATATAATACTATACTAAAGAAGTATACTATACACACTTACTATATAGTTACTAATCTACTAGTTAGTACGCGCTTTAGTAGAGAACTTCTAGAACTTATCTAGCATAGCCTATAGTCTAGGTACATAACTATAGTTCTACGTAATAGCTTTATTCTATAACTATTATATATATATATCTATAAAGAGAAGACACTCTTTAGATAAATATATATTACTAGTATATTCTAATAATATAAGCGCTATAATATTAATAAAGTATATAACTACTACCTTATTAGAGCTCTTCTAGAGCTAATTCTATAAGTATTAGCTTAGTGTATTAAGCTACGCGTAGAGACGCCTAGGCCTAAACTTAAGGCTATAGTAAAACTAAGATAGTAACTCTATCTATCTACTTTAGCGCTTACTAAGTTTACGTAAGCTTATAAAGTACTCTAAGTTTTTATAGTCTATAAATACTATAAATAAATAAAAAACACTTTATAGCTTACTACTCTAGGCCTTTAGATACTATACTACTATAAGAAGCTCTTTATTATAAATAGTATAGTTTTACTACTTTACTATTAAAGTAGTAAAGTAGTATACTATAGAGTAAAGAACGCTGTTAATATACTATAATAAGCACCTACTAAGAGCTACTTCTAAGTAGTTATATTTAACTATAGTATTCTAGAATAAATTCTACTAGACTAATATTAGCTCTATAATAAAGTATGTCTTAAGACACTTAAATATCTTATACTTAGTAGAACTCTACTTAAATAGAATATTTTAACTAGTAAGATAATATAAAAGCGCTACTATCTTAGAGAATTTTTTAATAAAGTTTTAGTAAAAGTTTATAAACTCTAGAAAACTCTAAATACCTATTATAGTGCGTAGAAGCTTCTAATTCTAAACTACTTTTAGTTTATTAGAGTCTAGATAGATTACTTTCTCTACCTAAACTATATAGCTAAGGTAGTGTATCTTCTTTATTATAAATACGCTCTTCTCTAGATCTAAATTTAGACTAGTAGCTTAAAGTAGTAAAAGTACTTAATATATCTTTACTATATAATTAGTATATAATCTATCTATAAATATTAGTATATTATCTAAATATATAGTTAAGTATTACTCTAGAGTCTTAGAGAGTGTACTATTAATATATTATTAAAAGGTAGTAAAGGCGCTAGTTAGCCTAAATAGGTAGATAAGCTACTTAAAGAGACTAAAATAGGTATAGAACACTATTAGGTACTTATTCTCTTTAGCTATATAGAGCTTATAGAATATAGCTTATATATTAACTTTTATAAACTACTACGCTTATAATATTATACGTAGAGTTTCTTTAATTAGTAGAAGTAGATAGTAGTTAGACTAGATAATCTTATTTAATAAGTAGTAATCTACGTAAAAGCGCTACTTACCTAACACTTTCTTAACTAGAAGTATAGGTACGCCTATAGTAGAGAAGCTAGTATAGATCTAGCTCTTATCTATAAGCTTTATAAGCTACTACTATAGCTCTAATAGTTAATTATATAATATAGAGTAAAAAGAGCTCTAAAAGAGTATAGGTAAGCTTTTATTAGACTACCTAGCTAACTTAATATAGTAGTCTATAGCGCCTCTATAAGAAAGTAACTCTAAAACCTTAGATTTATTAAAAAGATTCTAAAAGTCTACTAGCTTACTAGAGAGCTCTATTATAATAGGCTTTTTAAATAGTATAAAAGTAAGTATAATAGAGCGTAGCGTATTAATAGTAAGAGTAAGTTTATAAAGATTTATTATCTATAATATCTATACTATATCTCTATTATTCTCTGCGTTCTATATAAATATAAATACTATAGATACTACTATAGGCTTAAGCTCTAGAAAAGATAGGTATATAGTAGTTTTCTTTATAATTATACTTTCTACTACTCTAATGCAAAGTTTACTCTAGAGTATATTAAGAATAATACCTTTATAGTGTATCTATAGTTTTTCTAAAATAATATTATAAATAAGTTCTAGAATAATATAGGCTACTAGCTATAACATTTAACTATCTAGATTATATATTATAGCTATAAGTCTAGAAATATTAGTTTTCTCTAAGAACTCTATAGCCTAGTAAAGAGTCTAAGAAGAAATTATAATATAATTAGTCTATAGCTATAAGGCTACTACCTTACTAATAGCGCTATAGTACTTATACTCTAAGTCTACTAGAGTCTACACTACTTTAATACTATCTAGTAGTAGTAGAATAAGAAATAAGCTCTTATCTATAAACTACTAGATCTTATAAATATTATTAGTAAGAAAGTTATTTATAAACTTCTCTACTAAGTTAGCGCTTACTTACCTCTAGTCTAGACTTAAACTAAAGGCTACTAGTTTTCTAAAATACTATATCTCTTTTTTATTATAGTATATCTAATCTCTACTACTTATAGTATAGTTACGTTAGTATAGCTTTAGTAAAGATACCTCTACTTACTATAGTAAGTATAGGTCTCTAAAGCGCGCCTAGCGTTAAAAACATTCTAGAGAATTTAGTTAGTGTAGGCGCTATCTACGCTACACTCTATAAAGGCACTAGAAGTTTTTATAGCGCTTATATTTACTATCTAGATATTACTATTATAGTTATAAGCTAAAAGCGCTAAGAGTATAAAGTTATAATATAAACTCTCTATCTTAGTAGTTTTAATATTTACTATAATAGTCTTATACTTCTAGATAGCGCTATTAAAATCTAAATACTAAATACTTTAGTTAAGAGTAACTACTTATATACGCTTATTAAGCGCCTAGCGTAGCTTAGTAAGCTTTTAGTTACTACTCTAGCTAAGTTTATCTACTTATGTAAAAAGCTAGCTAAAGTAAATAAAAAAGTTAGTAAAGCTCTACTTTTTACTTTATTATAAGTAATTTAACTATACCTAGGCGTACTTCTAGAAGTACTAGTTACTATAATAGAACTTAAGATACTTTAGAAAGATAATAAAGTTCTAATAGTTTTATTTACTAAGCTTATAGAATAGAGTAACTTTATACTATACTATAATTAAGAGAAACTACTAAATATAAATAAACTAGGCCTTTATATCTTTAATAAACTTTTAGTTTATATCTAATTTATATTTTATTATAATACGCTATAAATAAAAGTATATTCTATTACTAGTAAATAGCTTCTTTAGAGGTAAGGCCTTATAGTAGAAAATAAAGGCTACTATAGTAGTAGAAGAACTTAGAGATAGTAGTACTATAGCTACTAAGAAAAATAGTATAAGTACTAATAAAATTATAGTTATAGTAATAAGTAGTAATATTATAAAGCTAAGCGTAGAGCGTATTAAGGTAATAAAGTTACGTAGTTTCTTATTCTAAAAGCGTAACATTACTATTATAACGTAGTTCTAAACCTATATTTTATAAATAGCTACTATCTACTTAGAGAGCTAATAGAGTAATATAAGAAAAGAGACCTCTAGAGACTTTTAGATATTCTATACACTAGGTTTTACTATTATAATACTTAGGTATAGCGTATAAAAAGAAGAATTATAAATATTATAAACTAGCCTTAAAGTATAGCTATAATAAGTATTAGTAAAGATATTATAATTCTTAGAGAGAGAGCTTATAGTAAGCCTTACTTTATATACTAAGCTAAGACTTAGACAAAGCCTAAGTCTATTATAGTATTCTAGCGTATTATAATAAAGATTCTTAAAAACTATTAGCTAAATACTATAGTATTTATTAATAATATTACTTATAGAGGTTTTAAAATAAACTATAGTAGTAAGATAGCTATAGCTAGTGTTTATTACTATATCTATAAATATATTCTCTAACTTAACTATATTCTTATAGATATTAAGCGCGTAGAAGAGATAGTTTTTAGTAAGAAGTACTACTTTTTTATAAAGCGCCTAAAGGTTATTAGCTATAAAATTAGCTCTAAAGAACACTATTCTAATAGTAAGAAAGTCTAAAAGCTTTTAGATTAGCTACTTTACTATAATATATATAATATTTACTCTTTTCTTAGACTATATATCTACTACTATATCTAAGTAAAAGAATTTACTACTATTACTAAGTCTTTCTTCTATCTTCTTTATAGAGATATAAAGTATAAGTAAAATTTAGATTAGAATTAAGTAATATATATACTTAAGTATACTATATACTTAGCACTAGCGCTAGTAAGCCTTAACTACTCTAATACTTTAAAATATAAAGTTTTTCTTATAACTAACACTAGTTAGAATAGAGAAGAAGCTTATCTTAAATAGCTATAAACTAATAGTAAACGCTACTCTATTTAATTTAAAAGTACACTTTAGTTAGTAAGAGAATATCTTTAGTATTCTACTAAGTTAAAATATAAGGTAGTGCTTTAGACTTTAAAGAAGTTTTATATATACCTATATAGTATATATTTTACTATTAAAACTAATATAGTAATACTTATTACTTAGCTTAATTACTCTTTTATAAATAACCTAGAATTAGTTATAAATTAGTAGATCTCTACTATTCTTTTTTAGAACTTTAATATTATCTATATCTCTAGAAAGAAGAACGTTATTATAGATACTCTCTCTTACTACTTTAAACTTAATAATTAGATTCTACTAGAAGAATCTAAGAATAATTTTAAAAAGTTTATTAACTATATAATTAGAAGTATAGAAGAAGAACTACTACCTATTAGAGTATTCTAGGTACTTAAGTATAAGTATTCTAAGTAATTAGAATAGGTTACTTAGTTTCTTATTAACTTTAAGATTTTTAAGAGTATAACACTAAAAGAGCTTTATATATAGAAGAAGAGAGCTCTAAACTTCTTTATATATAATTATACGCTCTTCTATAAGACTTTAAGAAATATTACTATACGCTGTATTATTAATAACGCTAATATTTACTTATAAACTATATAGTTAATATATAAAACTATTAGCTATTATAGAACTAATACTATATACTCTATACTATTCTAATATTACTAGTAGCCTAATATATATAAAGATATTTAAGAAAGAATTTAGCGTTATTCTAAATGCTAGCTTTACTTCTTAAAGAGAAGAGTTAATATATTAACTAATATATATAGCTTTATAATCTAGAAGTTAGTTATAATTAATATAGTTTATATACTTTACTACTAAGATAAGAAGTACCTTATTATTACTAAAGAATACTTAAGTAGATAGCTAGAGGCTAGAGCGCTTTCTAATAATAAGTCTAGTACTATTACTAAGTTTATTTATAAGAATATTATCTATTAATAGAGTATAATATATAAGCTCTTAGTTAATAGTAGACTAGACTTTACTAAAGTAGTAAAGTATTTTATAGCTAACTATAAGATTAAGCGTATCTAGTTATCTTTATATAACTTATAGGCTATAAATAAAATTAAAAGTAGATATAAGCTTATTATTAATACTCTTACTAAGCTATTAGACCTATAGGTAAATAACTTACCTACTATTCTTCTTACTAACTATATTTCTACTTAGTCTTAGATAGACTATTTACTATACTAGTTAATTACTAAATAAAACCTAGTTCTTCTATTAGAATTAGAGCTTCTAATATAGTAGACTTTTTTATTCTAAGAAGTAAAGAATTATATATAACTTCTAGTAATACGCGTAATATAATTAGACCTTTAGAACTAATTTACTAAGAATACTATTACTTATACTAATTAACTATATTAAGCTAAAAAGAATTATTAGAATAATACTAAAAAAATACGCTATAAGAAGCTTTAACTTAGTAACCTAGTTCTTCTATAGAACTCTATATAGAAGATTAATATATCTAGAGATAAGAAGCTTAACGCTAAGTAGATAGGCCTATATTTTATTTAATATCTATAGCTAGAGTAAGTACTATAGCTTTATTACTATAGTTATATATATATTACGCGCTTATAGCGCTTTACTACTTACTTATAGTTATAAATACGCGCGTAGGTAAGTATATAGTTAACTTAGAAAGTAATAATATTATTTAAAGTCTTAGCTAATTACTTTCTCTATTTACTAATAATAATAATAATAAAAGTAGTAGTAGCAGTAACATTATAATAACCTTACTATACCTTACGTAGTACTTACGCAGCCTATAGTAGTAGTAGTAATATTATAATAATCTAGCTACTTTACGTAGTACTTACGTAGATACTATAGTAGTAGTAATATTACGCTATACCTTACGTAGTACTTACATAAGCGCTGTAGCCTAGTATATCTACTATTACCTAGCCTATTATATCTAGTAGCCTCTAGTATTATACGCGCGTACGCTCTATCTAAGTTATCTTTTATCTCTATATTATCTATTATATTATCTATTATATTATCTATTATATTATCTATTATATTATCTATTAAGACGTATTATAACCTATTATAGAATATTATAAGTAACTTAGTAGTAACTTAGTAGTACCTACTAGACTTATAATATAAGCTCTAGGCAGGTAGTAGTAAGACCTAGTCTAGCCTATAATATTACTATATAATATACTAATTATATTATAGATTCTCTATACCTACGCTATAAGCTTAGCCTTCTTAACTAGATTCTAAGAATATATTTAGTTATATTTCTAGTACTTCTATTTACTAGAATTCTATCTCTTTATATACCTAATACGCTTATATTACTCTTAGAGTCTATTCTTATAGGCGTAATTATAAAGAGCCTTAATCTTATCTCTCTCTTACTACTTAGTAGTAAGAACACTAAAGTAAAAAGTAGTAAGGCCTCTCTTCTTATATAGACTACTATAACCTAGGTATATATTCTAGAGATTATATATCTTAAAGTAGTTCTAAGCCTATCTTCTATAGATATATATAGTAATAGTATATAGAGTAATTACTCTTAAAGTTTTCTTCTTACTAAGTAAGAGAAATATTATAAGCGTCTTAGAGACGCGCGCAAGGTTAGCTAGTACTAGAATATAACTATTAGTAGAATATAGTATATTAGATATTTAATTATTAGTTAGAATAGTTTTTTTTAATAGAGCGTTGTCTTAATAAGATATATAAGATAATAGTTAGTAAAATAATATTATATAGAAAGTAAGAAGAAATTCTACGTACGTAAGAAGAAGATTTTATATACTATTTTACTACTATACTTTATATAGTAGCCTTATAAATATAGCTTAAACTATAGCTATAGTTATAAGCTATAGCTATAAGCTATAGTTACTAGCTATAGTTATAAGCTATACTTTTTTATTGCTATTATTACCTATGTAGAGCTAACTTAGCTATTTTAAAAGCTATAAAAGCGTTCTATACACTATTTTAATACTATAAGTATAAAGAATTTAGCTATAAGCTTTATAATACAAAAAATACAAAATATATAAATACTACTTTATTATTAATTAAAGAGATAGAGTAAAGTCTTAATTATAGCTATTATAACTAAAGTAATACAGAATAGAAACATGCTCTTATTAGCAAAAACTAACAGACTCTAAATAAAAAAAAAAAAAAAAAAAAAAGAATAGCTAGAGCAAGGTACTTACTAGATTAAGAATCTTAATAGAATACTACTTTTATATACTATTCTAGGTAAGAGACTAAAGCTCTTTTACTAATAAATACTAGAAGATATTACTAAGTAATATTAAGGCTAGATAAAGCTTTATAACCTAGATAACTAGAAGAATACTAATATCTCTACTAACGTACTAGCTAGCTCTATTAATAATAATAAAAAAAATAGCTAAAATACTTCTTTCTAACTATAACTTAAGAAAGAGAAAGTAAGTAACGCTTTAAAGCTTATTAATTAGCTAAGTATTCTTCTAAAGCTTATTAGTTAGCTAAGTGTAGTTATTACTAAGCGCCTTATAAAAGAAGAATAAAAAGTATTTAGACTAGACTTTATTTCTTTCTTTAATTTTAATATATTATTAGTATTAGATAGAGAAAGAGCTTAGACTATAGAATAGCTTTTACTTAAGAAAAAAAAAAAAAAGCTTACTATAGACTCTTTTATCTAAAAGCCTCTTTAATAATATATAGTCTACTATTACTAAGTATTTAAAGTACACTTCTTTATTCTCTTTTTATTTCTTTCTTTTCTAGTGCGTTAACTATACTATAAAGAATCTTAATATTATAAATATATATAGACTATATTAGTCTTATAAAGAAGTATTTTATAAGTTCTACTAAAACTAAAGAGATAATATTCTCTTTACTTTTAACTTTAATTTATTCTAGCTTATTTTTTACTATACTTATATCTTAATAGTAATAATAAGTCTCTACTTATTATACTCTTTTTCTAGCTTTTATTAACTTTTACTACTACTAGTAAAAAAAGTATCTAACTTTTCTATAGTCTTAAACTATACTAGATAAATATATTATAGACTATAAGATAAGTAGTAATAAAGATAGCATAGCGCTTATAGTAGTATTTAGCTAGAAGCTACTACTAAAGCTTAAAGTAAACGCTGCTCTAAGTACTCTTTACTACTTTTAACTTCTTTACTATAATATTAATACTAGATAATATAGATAAAGAGTTTACTATATATAGTAATACCTCTTCTTATAAGCGCTAGGTAGTATATATTTAGATACTTTTAGTAAAGTATAAGTACTATAAACCTTAAGATAAAGTAAAGAAAATAGCTACTACTATTCTTACTACTTTACTATATTTTATTTTATATTAGATTCTTTACTACTAGTCTACTAGACTATAGAGTTATATAACTACTAAGGTGTTACCTCTACCTAGTAATAACTACCTAGACTTAGTTAATTTACTATTTTAAGCTTCTTAAGCTACTTAAATTAGAGCTTAGAATAGTAATTTTTAATTATATTAGTCTACCTATAGTTAGATTTCTAGAAAGTAACTACTACTAGGTAGATAAGAACGTATCTACTTTACTACTATCTTAATACACTTAGAACGCCTATAGAACGTAGTAGCTATAATTCTATATATAATAACTAGCTATAACTCTACGCGTAACTACTTAGAAACTACTATAATAACTATAACTACTTTATCTTTAGTAACTAATACTCTATTACCTTTATACGCTCTTAGAAGTAATAAAAGAAAAAGCTATAAGTATTATAGCTTTCTTATAACTTTAATATTAGAAATACTAGTGCTAATTATAATAAGTATTACTTTTTTAACTATTCTATCTAGCTTTAAACTCTTTTTAAACTATATTTATATAGTTATTATAGTCTTTTAGCTATAATTCTAATAATTATAAACTATAATAGTTCTAATATATAGATTTTAGGTAGATTAGAATTTTATCTAAAATCTAGTTATTACTACTATAATAACGTAACACTATCTATTTACTAATACTATTATATACGTAAGAATACTACTAAGTATAATAGCTAATTACGTAATTAATTATCTTACCTTTACTATAATTTTACTTTCTAACTTTATCTATTAATATTATAATATTATAATACTATAGTAGATAGAGGCCTCTTAATTATATATATATATATACTTCTTCTTAGCTATTACTTCTTTCTTTCTTCTCTAACTTTCTTAATCTTTTCTTCTTATTTCTATATACTATAGTTATCTCTTAGAAGTAAGCTATATTTTCTTTCTTTCTTTATTAACTTAACCTTTCTTATTACTTACCTTAGTAATTATAGCTATAACTATAACTACTATATTTAGTGTAGAGAAGTATAATAAGCTTATAGACTACTTAAACTTTTTTTATAACTTTTAGTTACTATTAACTCTATATATAAGAGTATACGCTTAGCTTACTATACTTATAACTAATTCTATAAATAAGCGTATAAGCGTAACTATATATATATATATAAGCTTAGTACTATTAGTTCTATACTATAAGCTAGTCTAGTAAGAGTTTCTTTATAAGAGCTAGTCTTAGATTATTAAAGAAAAATACCTATACTACTAGAAGCTTAGTAGAAGATAGCTAGTAATAAGAATAAGAGTAAGAGTAAAGCTATAGATACTAGAAAGTTAACTTTCTTTTATAGCTAAAGCTTTTCTTTATAAAAGACTTCTTCTTAGAAAGGTCTACTTTTTAAGCTTTATATACTTAGTCTTACTAAGAATTTTACTACTCTAGATATCTATAGTTAAGCTTCTAGAAGTAATACTAGCTCTTTCTCTACTACTTTTTTTAGTTTATAACTAAAGAAAGATACTTTTATAATTATTTAGGCTCTATATACTAAAGCTAAGAACTAAGTTTTTATTTTAGCTTAGAACTAGAATCTCTAAAATCTAAATATTAATAGTAAGATAATAGAGTTTATTACTAGTTTTAAATAGTAGTTTTCTAAGTAATAGAAAGTTATTCTTAATATATTTATAACTAACGTAACCTTTTTATTTAACTAGATTACTAACCTTATTCTTAAAGTATCTAATATAGTTAAGGCGCTACTAAAGCTTATAGATAAGTATAGTAGTATTAAAGTATTTAATAGCTAGTATTAAGTCTTAAGCTAAGCTAAAAATACTAAAGATAAGTATATTATAGAGCTAACTACTACTACTAAGAGTATTAATATATTAGAGCCTAGTCTTATAAGCTATATCTTTTACTTTTTAAGTAAAGTTTTATATAACTACTAGACTATATTTAATATATAGTTCTACCTTAGGCGTCTAGATATTAGTAATATAGCTTTTTTCTTAGTCTAAGTAGTAGCTATTTATATCTATACTTTACGCAAAAGCACTAAGACTAATATTATTATATAAAACTAAGCTATCTTAAGAGACTCTATTAAAGTAACTATTTAGTTTACTAAGAAGAATCTACTTTCTAAAATACTATCTTTTTTAAAGCATTCTATTAAAGTATTAAAAAAGAACTATAAGAAGTATAGTATAACGCTAGGTATACTTAGTCTTACTACTAGAAATATTATAGTTTCTTTTACTTATAAGTATAAGAAAGATAGTACTTATAATAGTTAATATAAGTTTTAGTAATATATCTTTCTATATATAGCTAATAAGTATTTTAATAAAAACTACCTAATTATATATACTCTTTATAGTAGTAATAAGGTAATAATTACTAATACTATTACTAGATACTAGATAAAGCTTTACTCTACTTATTAATTAGCTATCTCTATTATAATAGAACTTAGATTATCTTTATATAAGTTAAGAGTAATTAATAAAAATAGTAATTATATTAAAGTAGAGCTAAAGAAGATTAGAGTAAGATAACTTAGTAGAGCTAGATTAGTTACTTCTTTAGTAAACTTAAAGAAGTAGGTATACTAAGAGCGCTAAGCTAGTCTTAAAATAGTTAAGAAGAAAGTAGTAGTAGCTAAGTTATAGAAGTTAAGGCTTTATAGTATATAAACTAGTCTTCTTCTACTACTACTACTACCTAGCGCTAGTACTCTAAAATCTACCTTAGCTTACTAATCTTTATCTAAGAAGATAGATACTATACTTAATAAAGATAATTTAGAAGATAAAGACTAGAATTCTAATAAGCTTAAAGCTTTAACTATAGCTAAAAACTATAAATATCTAGATAGAGCTTCTAATTTTCTTTAACTAATTCTTAATAGCTACTCTAAGTACACTAAACTTAATAATTATAAATATATTAAAGTTATCTAAGTATAGTATTAAGAAGTCTATATTAGTTACTACTTTAATAGCTTATTAATTAATAGTACTTATATCTATTAGACTTATATATAAGTAATAGCTACCTATATAGATCTCTTTAAGTAAGCTATAAATGCAAAAGCTATAAATAATATTCTTCTTCTCTTATATCTTTTCTAAGATAAGTAGTATAAACTCTAAACTTATCTAGTTATATCTATTCTCTTTATTAAATAATATAAGCTTAGTAAATAAAACTTTAATCTTCTTAGCTATTACTTTTATTCTTAGATAGTTTATAATTTATATCTAATTTCTTTCTAAAAGGTAGTTAGTAAAAAGATAGGTTAGAGTAAGCTAGTAGAAAACTTTAAGTAGAAGAGTAATATTACTATAAAAAACTTTAAGTAGCTATTCTTTAATAATAAGAAACTTAAGAAGATTATTAAAAAAAATTTTAAAATATATTATTACTACCTTTAATACATTAATAGTAATAAAAACCTTAGCTAGCTTTATATTATATACTATTCTCTTATTTAATAAGCTATCTATACTAACCTTTATTACTAGATACTCTACTTAGTACTTTATAAAGAATATACTATAGTTTTCTACTCTTACTACGCTAAGTACACTATACTAGGTAATAAAACGTTTTTCTACTATATTAATCTTAATCTATTATTTACCTACGCTTAAGATTAAAGTATAAATATAATCTAAGAATTAGTTTTAATTAATAATAAAAACTCTTAGAACTATATAAAGGTTTTAGAAGGCTTCTACTAATATATAGAGCTATACTTATAATAGCGTAAGACTACTAAGAAGAATTTTACTAGCTTTATTAAAAGATAGTATAATAATATTAATTAGATATAAGAAGTATAAGTAATAGCGCTAGACATAAAGTAAAAGAAGTTTATTTATAGAGAAGAAGATATTTATATTACTTACTTTATAATACTTTATAGCTTTATAGAACTAGTAACTAAGATCTATTAAATAATTCTTCTATAGTATATTATAGTACGCTAGAGCGTTATAAAGATTTTAGCTATAGAAATATATAATAAAATCTTAAAGGCTTATTATAATCTTATAGCTTCTTTTATAATACTATCTAGATATTATAATAAGTATAGTAGTATTAAGTAGATATTTCTAGTAGATATATATATTAACTTCTTCTTCTAGATCTAGAAGGCTATTCTTATGTAAGTTTTCTAGAATAACTCTTTTATACGTAAGAAGATCTATAACCTTCTTAGTAAGAATAAAAATAGTATTTTAAAGTATATTTAAAAAAAGCGTAAGTATATTATTAGAAAAATTAAGATACTATAGCTAGTAGTTAAAGAGCTTAAGAAAGCTACTTTTACTAAGAGTACTAATAGTAAATATCTAAACGTTTTCTTTTTTACTAATAAAAGTATACTTTCTTTTTATAAGAAATAGTAGTATATTTAGAATTATAACTATAGTATAGAAGATACTATTAGATATTTTATTAATAAGATTAATATAGAACTAGATATTTATTACTACTTCTATAGTACTACTAACCTTAATACTATACCTACTTCTTTCTTTCTATTTAAAACTTTATAGGCTTACGCTAGTAGTCTAGCGTCTAGTCTATTTTTACTTTCTAGCTTCTTATACTTTCTAATAATATTACTACTACTAGTTCTACTACTTTCTTCTTAGTTTAAGATACTAATAGTAGCTCTATTAGCTTCTTCTACTAGCCTATCTAAGCTACGTTATAGTAAGTAAAATATAAAGTAGACTAAATATACTAGTAATATTACTAGTACCTAGATTTTAGGTAAGCTTTTTATTTTACCTAAAATCTAACTACTACCTATACTATAGTAGTGTATTACTAATATCTCTACTTAATTATTTATTTTACTTTTTACTTTCTTTCTTATATTTTTTTTTTATCTTTTCTTTATACTATAAGTAAGTAATATATTTTAGATAGTATAATAGAACTATACTACTAGAAAGAGAAGGTTTATACTAGTATATAAAGTATTCTTATATAAATTAGATCTTTAATAACCTAAGAATTATCTAGAGAGAAAATATCTTTTAATAAAAGCTTTTTAGAATTATCTTATTATCTACTATCTTATCTTTTACTTATACTTTTTAGTATTAGACTTTTATATAATACTTTAGATAATAGAATCTCTTTATAATAAAACTCTTTTTTACTAAACTAACGTTTATATACTTCTTTACCTATACTAATTACTTTACGTTCTTATAGTAATATATCTTTATACTCTCTAATATCTATACACTAGTAGTACTCTAAAAAGCTTAGCCTCTATCTACTAAAGCTATATATACTATATATCTATAAATCTCTATTTAGCGTGTAAGAGGTTTAGCCTCTACTTTATAAATAGCCTACCTAGTATAAAAAGAATAACTAATACACTAGAGCTACTATTAAGTATCTTTAGTATTCTCTTTACTTCTAAGTTAAATCTAGTAGTACCTAGGTTCTTTTATATATTTCTAATAGTAAATATTATTACACTCTTAATAAGAAGAATAGTCTTACCTAGAATAGTACTTAAACTATTCTTATAGTTACTTACTACTATAATTAGTATAGTAAGAGCTATTATATACTTAATAATAAGACGCTTTTTAAAAAGGTTATTAGAAGTACTAATTATAATATTATTTATTATAGAGAGAAATATCTTTAAGAGAATATTAGTGTTAGTATTAAGTTTAGTTAGAGTAGTATCTTAGTATAGAGTTCTTAGAGATATAAGAAGTTCTTTAAGATAGAAAGTTATTAGATAAAGAAAAAGAAAAAGAAAAGAAGTATTCTCTATATACGCAGAAGCTTTTTATAATTCTCTCTAGACTACTATTCTCTATACTATAGTTTACCTACGTAAATATCTTTTTACATTTTATAGTAGTATAGTACTATAATTTAATATTACTTTAGACCTAAAGTTTATCTACGTAGCTATCTAGACTTTTACTTATCTACTTCTATAGCTAAGAGAAAGGCTCTACACTTTAACTTCTACTTTTTTTACTAAGAGCTTTCTCTTAGAAAGCTTCTATATTAACTTTTAAGAATATTTTAATATTTCTATAGCTCTATAGCCTTATCTTATCTATTACTACTTCTAAGTCTACTTTTAAGTTTACTAGAGACGTCTCTATTACTATTACCTCTATAAGTATATTATTATTATTATTAAAGTACTATATCTATAGTAAATATTAGAAAAAGAGTTTTATTAATATCTATAGCTATATACAGTAAGTATAAGGTATTTAGAAAATATATCTATATTAAGATTACTATATAGAGTTACTAACTACGTTTTATTACTCTACTTTATATTAATACTTTACTATAATAATAGAAGTTTATAAACTTAAGAAAGACTTATATATTCTTAAGAGACTAAGAGACCTTTTACTTTTAAATTATATAGACTTTATTAGAGTCTATCTTAATACTATTAGTAGTAATAATTAAATCTAGAAACTTTACTTTAGTTTTTATAAATTCTAACTTTAGAATATTTATAAAAAGACCTATATAAGCTAAATAAGTAACTACTTAAGTAAAGTAGTTCTTATACTACTCTAGAGTCTTACTAAATATAATAATATTATTAAGGTTTATTATATAAAACTTATCTAGATACTTATATAAGATATTATTAATATAGGTCTAGAAGGTACTTAGACTATTATATATACTAAAGAGTATAATAGTATATTAGTAAAGACTATAAGAGGTAATAAACGCTAAAAGATATTTATATTTATTCTTAATACGTATTTTATTAAAGGTAGTATATTAGAAAAATATTTTACCTTGTATAGTTAGACTAGTTAGCCTAAGAGACCTAGTTTTGTTCTAGAATAAGTAGAACAGCTAGAATAACTAGGCAAGGCAGCTTATAAGTTATATCTTCTAGAGCTTCTAGCGCTACTAGAGCTACTAGAGCTACTAGAACTACTAGAACTACTAAAACTACTAGAACTACTAGAAGTACTAGAGCTACTACAGCTACTAGCACTACTAGAGTTACTATAGCTGCTAGAGCTACTAGAGTTATTAAAGCTACTAGAGCTACTAGAGCCTCTACAGCTGCTAGAGCTACTAGAGCTACTGCGTCTGCTAGAGCTACTAGAGCTACTATAACTACTAGAGCTACTAAAGCTATTACAAACGCTAGAGCTACTAGAGCCTCTATAACTGCTAGAGCTACTAAAGCTACTATAAACGCTAGAGCTACTAGAGCCTTTGTAACTGCTAGAGCTACTAAAGCCTCTGCAACTGCTAGAGCTACTAGAGCTACTAGCACCTATATCGCATCTAGTATAACTATTCTTATCTAGTAATATATTAGCTATTACGTTAAAGTAATACAACGTGTATATCTAACTAAATTAAGCTAATTTACCTTAAACTAGTATAGTGTTATAGTTTACGCATAATTACTATTTTATAATTATTATATAGTATAAGTATAAAGAGTCTTAATATATTTAATTTACTTTGTTCTATTACAGCCTAGCTTTCTACTCTTTCTTCTTCTAGTATATTTTATATAGTAGCAAAGTAAGGCTCTCTACTATTTTACCTAGTAGTTATATAACTAGCTTATTCTTTTCTTTATTATTATCTACTATAAGTATAATATAATTTCTCTACCTCTAGTAATATTCTAAGCACTACTCTACGCCTATTAGTATTAGTAGCAAACTTCTATTCTTCTTTACTCTAGATAAAAGCGCTTTTACTAACCTCTATAATAATATTAGTAGATTTAAGATAGCTATAGTGTAGATCTTTATATAAACGCTACTATTATACTTATATTTAAGAATAATCTACTAAGAGTACTTCTATAAATAGATTAGAAAGAGTTATAAGTAGCAAAGTATTACTTACTTTTAGCAGCTTTATTATATTATTAGCATTAAGGCTAGCACTATTCTTATTACTTCTATCTATAGTATACTAGTTCTTATATATATATACTTCTTATCCCTCTCTTCTTATATTATGTCTTCTCTAGCTCTATAGGCTAGTTCTTTTCTCTAGCGTTAGGTTAATATTAGAATCTAGCGTTAGGTTAATATACTTATCTAGTGTTAGTATTAGAGCGTTATCTTCTCTAACGTTTATATTACTACCTCTATTACTACTATTATTATCTTAATTATATACCTACTAAGTGTAGTAGATTTTAGACTTAGAACGTCTATATTATTTATAGGCTTGCTATTTGTCTATAGTTATATATAGAAAGAAGTTGTCTATTATATTAGTATTATAGTTTATAGAGGCGTTAGATTTAGTAATAAGAGTAACTATACTCTAATAAGTATCTATCTCTCTTTAAATTATCTTAGCTAGCGCTACGCGTTACTCTTAGAATTAAGTATTCTAGTTACGCGTAATAGTATAGAACTAAGCTATACTTATTAGTGTATAGTATCTAGAGTAGGTAGATAATACTAACGTTTAACTTACTCTCTATTTATATTCTGTCTCTAATAAGGCTACTTCTACAGCCTCTTAAGTACTAGGTATAATACTACGCTAAAGTAGGTAACTATAGTTCTTATAATTCTAGTGTAGATAAGTCTTAAGTATATTTCTTTACTTAGTAAGATGTAACTAATATGCACCTTATATATTTCTGCAACTATAACTCTTACTAACGTATTACTAAGAAAGTAGAGTCTATTCTAGATAAAAAAGTAAGCCTACGTTACGTAGTATAATTATATACTAATAAACTTACTTTTATATTCTCTTTGTTTAAGAACCTCTAGTTAAGTAGTAGTAGTTAAATTCTGTCTTCTACGCTAGTAGTACTTAGCTAGTATATTTTCTTTATAATATTCTTAGCGTGCGTAACTAGTCGCAATTAGTACCTCTATAACTACTTAATTATCTTACTATTATTAGCCTAGCGTAGATAACGTGCGTAAAGAGACGTATACCTAATAAGCTTTCTTCTTATCTAGCTAAGAGCTAATACTATTAAAGTCTACTATAAACTACTACTTGCGTATAGTTTCTGTTATAACTTACTAACTCTTATCTATTATATTCTATATTCTCTCTTAGTTGCGTTTAGAATATAAGAAATTACTATCTTTAACTAGTAAAGAGTTAACGCTCTATAATAGTATTGTAATAAGGTATAGAGTTGCGTAGTAGATAAGTAGTCTATTTTTCTCTTTATATTTATTATTTTAGCT
The DNA here is from genome assembly GCF_024043175.1 of Alternaria infectoria. Taxonomy (NCBI): domain Eukaryota; kingdom Fungi; phylum Ascomycota; class Dothideomycetes; order Pleosporales; family Pleosporaceae; genus Alternaria; species Alternaria infectoria. Next base: position 428,943 of record NW_026250691.1, read on the forward strand.
CTTTCTATAGGCAGACCTTTAGAAATTATTTACTAACTAACTACTATTAAATAATACTACTTATTATTAGTAGTATTCTGTAAGCTAAAACTAAGTATATACTATTTAGAGTTATACTTAACTATAAAGAGCGTTCTCTTAGAGTAAACTATATTCTAAAGATAGCGTTATTATTATAGTAGGCCTTCTACTTCTTTACTAGTGTTATAACCTTATAGAAGATCTATAAGAGAGTTAGTGTCTATATATAGTAAGTATATATTAATATTAGTGTATTCTCTATAATATATACCTATTCTTATATTCTTATCTTTGCTTTCTTATATTACTTATTAGTAGTAGTGTACGTTCTTTACACTATAGCTACGCTTCTAGCTTAATTAGCTCTAGCTAGACTCTCTAGATATATTGTAGTATATATATACTTAATTAGTAGTTAGTATTAAAGCTTTTAAGTTGTAGTTTAGTTTGTTCTTAACGTACTTTAGATAGCGCTTTCTAGAAAAGCTACTAATTTAGCTAGGCGCTGCTACTACAGTTATCTTTATTTACCTTGTTAATACAGTTAAGATAGTAAGTGTATAGTAGATAACTAATCTATATAATAAATAGAGCTATAGTTTAATAGGTAGAAGTATATAGAGGCTAGTACGTTTATCTATAGTATAGAAGAATAAGAGTTTACGCCTCTTACTAGAATAAGTAGAAGATTAGGTTTAGGCTATAGACGCTAACTATAATTAGTTATATTATATATTCTTTCTATTAGTATCTACTATTTATTATTACTATTAGTTATATATAGTTCTCTGTCTACACCTCTTCTCTACTATACGTATCTTACTAAACCTCTTACTTCTTAGCTATATATACTACTATTATTACTTAAATAATATTATATATATAGAGCTATATTATTATTACTTATAATCTATTCTCTTCTTTATACACTCTTTCTAGTCTCGCTATAGAGTAGTTATTATCTATAGTCTTAGTAGTTAAATATCTTTCTAATAGAGTAGGCGTTATTATTTATATATTGTAGTGTTGCACTAACTACAACCTAAGGTTAAATTATATAGTAGACTCTTCTAGTAGTAAGTCTGCTATTAATTACGTTATAGAGGCAGCTCTATTAATATATATCTACTATTGCTTATAGACTCTTTTATAGTTATAGTTATATTAAATTATAATATATTTTACGTATTTAATTTATTTGTCTAAGAGAACCTTATAGAATATAGCTAGAAATCTATAGGCTGTAGCTACTGCAATCTATACTAATATTTCTCTGCTTATTATTAGCTTTAGAAATTTACCTAGAAGTTTATTCTACTTTAGACTAGCTTCTACTTTATAGTATAGTAGGCTATACGTAGAGGCGTCTAGGTTTAGCGCTATTTAAATAGAATTAGTTCTCTTCTTAGGTAGTATTTTAGGCGCGCTAGTAGTAAGATGCGTAGTAGTTAGAAAAGAGTTAATATTAGCAGCTATTAAAGTATTTTGTAATTTCTAAGGTTGCAGCACTATACTTAGACTAAGGTAGGCTTAGCGTTGCGCGCGCAGCTAAAGTAGGTAATAGTTACTACTACTAATACTACTAGTTCTAAGGCAGAATCTAGCTAATTCTGCGTAGATTTAGTAGAGCCTTAGACTAAACATGCTATTATTCTAATCTTATTAATAGCTAGGCGCTTATTCTATAGGTATTACACTAGCAGCACCTTACACTCTCTATAGCTATTACGTATTATACTTCTAATTTATATTATACACTTTTAACCTAAACCTTCTAATACGCGCACCTACTTTCTTAATATATTAATATTACTATAGTTACACTCTTATAAATTAAGCAGCCTTTACTAGCTATAGTTATTAGTATTACGCTGTAGTATTACTATAGATAAGTAGTAGAAGTAGTATTAGACTCTACTATAGCCTTTATTAACATTTCTTAAGCGTGTTAGTAGTAGACGCAGTAGTACTACTCTATTACTATTATCTATCTATCTCTCTACTACTAGACCTAACTAGTATCTATTTATAAGGTAGTAGTTATCTATTGCTAGAGACACTACGTAAACATAATAAGCCTATATTAGCGCCTAATATTAATAGTAGAGATAATTAGAACTACTCTCTATTGTTTAATAAGCCTTCTATTCTAGATAAAAATATATAAATTTCTTATAGCCTATTAGGCAGCGCCTATAGTAGCTTAATAATAACTAGTAGTGCCTATATCTCTTAACGCAAGACTTATAAGAAAGTATAAGATTACTCTATAGATATACCTTTACTAGATAAGCCTTACTAGCATTTATCTTAGTAGAGTAGGTTTTTTAGTATACTTTTATACGTACTTACGCTGCGCAGACTAATAAATATATTTTACTCTTTTAATAATGCTATAAATTACGCGTTTATAGTATAGCTAAACACTATACACTATACTAAAAGTAATATAGATTTACTATTTAAAGATAAACGTCTTAAGCCTCTAACTAACCTACTATAGTTTAGTAGCGTAGAGAAGTAGCATTGTCTTCTAGATACTATATCTTATAGTATGCCTAAGTTATTATAGTACAGCACTAGTATTAGTGTAGCTATTCTAACTAAAGTTAGCTAGAATTAGATATTTAAAAATTACTAGGTTCTACATTAGAGTATTCTTAATATAGTTAAGTTTTAATTATTATTCTTAGTATTTAAACTCTATCTCTGCTATAGTTCTAAGCATCTCTATTAGCTTAGTATTAGCAGCAATGCTAACGTCTATAATATAGATATAAGAGTATATACTAGTCTATATAATTCTACGTAGTAGTAGAATACGCAAAAGTTACTTCTAGATAGAGCTACGTTAGTACTAGTATTTGTTAGTGTAGATAAGACGCATCTAATAAACTACTCTAGTAATTAAGTTGCGTAGTCTATATATATATCTATTAGTAACCTTTTTCTAGACATACAACGCTCTAGAATACTTCTAGGTAACCTTCTAGCTACTCTGTTACCTACTATAAAGTATTATAATTACTTAGTTAGAGCTAAAGCTTACTATATAAGTATAAATATTATACTAGACTATACGTAGAAATATATATTCTTACTACTCTCTCTACTCTCTCTCTTCTCTATTCTTCTCTATAAAGCTCTACTAACAGCTTAATACTTATAGCTATCTACATCTCTAGTAAAGAAGAAGTCTATATTTAATATACTAATAGTTACGTCTACTTATACTTCTCTATTATATATAGCGTAATAGTAGATTATAAGAAGTAAGTGCTTATAATAGGTATAAAGACTAGGCAATATTACACTATTTGTAAAGTTCTACCTTCTAAACGCACTATTCTTATATAGCTATATTAAGAGAACAAAACTACTACTAAATATTAGTCTATCTACACCTATCTTAACACGTAGTAGATAATTAACTAGTAGAGGCTCTAGAGAACTTAGTTAAGAGAGAAATAATATATTTATAACATAGATAATTTTGTATAGAATTATTCTTATATTAATATATATAAGGTATTAGTTCTAGATCTTCTATATTAGTTATATAAGAGTATTATAAAGCATTCTATAGATTAGCTCTTAGACTTACTAGAAAAAGAGTTTAGTTCTAAGAAATTAGATACCTACTATAGGCTACGCTAGTTAGATAACCGCTATTATATTATTCTAGAGTTTTCTAGCCTTAAGATGTTCTATTATATAAATATTAGCTATATTATCTAATTAACTAGAATAGATTAAAGAGCTATATTACAGTAGATAGTTGCTATTTACGCCTCTCTTCTTTAGTTATACCTAGATATAATATAATACCTCTATACGTTATACAACTTTGTTACTATATTATATTATTATAGCTATAATAAGGTAACACTAGAATACCTACTAGATGTATTAGAGTAAATTAATATATATAAATAGAAGCTAAAGAACTTACGTAAGCTAGGTGCAGATAGAGAGTAGTACTTTAATATACTAAAGTTCTACGCTATTACCTATTACTTACACTTTATCTAAAAGTTTAGTCTACTACTCTATTATAATTCTAGTACGTTTATAGAGGCGCTGTATATATATCTTATTAAGGTATTCTTTACTATAATAAATAAGAAGTAAACTCTAGAGTAGATTACTATCTATAATACCTACCTTATCTATTAGCAGGCGCTAGAGGCTTTTATCTAGTATAATTCTAGCTTTAGTATAGATAGTAATACTATTAAAGCCTAGACTATAAAACTTAGTACTACTTTAGACCTGCGTAGAACTCTTTAGCAGCGTGTTAAGAATAAAGTCTAAAAAGTTCTTACTATAGAGTAGTTCTTTTAGACCTTTATAACTATCTTTAATATAGCTAGTTAGCCTAGAATAGAAGAGTTTCTAAACATAGTAGCTGTATTTATCTATAAAGAGTAGTAGTTAGAGAATAGTAGCTAGAGTAGATAATCTACGTAAGAAGCTAAGTAACTTAAGCAAGATCTAAGTTAGGTTAGTTATTTTCTAGTAATAGTTAGGCTGTGTATCTAGTACTAGGTGCCTACTAGACGTTTTAAGACTAACTCTACTAGAGAGAATATAGCGTACTTGCGTTATACACTAAATTAGTAGCGTAGTAGTAAGTAGCTTTGCTTATAGGCCTAGGTATAAGAGTTTAACCTATCTAATAATAATACTTTGCGTAGTACTTAGCTTAGGTAGGTATATTTAATCTTTATACTCTAAGACCTAGAGTAGATATAGTAAAAGTTCTTCTATCTATATATATAGATAGTAATAGCAGCAGACTAGAGTAAGCTATATTCTATTTATAGTATAGTAGTTATATAGTTAATCGCTAGCTAGACTTATAGTAGAGATTACCTTTAGACTTTCTATTACTTCTCTATAGACTAGTTTCTTTACGCGTTCTACGTTATACTATTAGATAAAGATAGTAAAATATTTATAAATAACTACGTAAATTTTATAAAGTATAACTCTCTATATAGAGAAGATTAGTTTAAAGACAACTAGGCTAGAATATAAGAGTATTAAAAGTAAAATCTAACGTACTTTTAGTTACTTATTTAATATAAGTATATTACTACTATAGTTTTAATAGTGTACTTATTACTCTATAAGTAACGCTGCGTTAGCAGCGTATAATTAGGCTATTTAGCTTAGAATATATAGAATAGAAGCAGAGTATTAGATTAGCTATCTAAAGTAGTGCGCTTATTAGCTATATATAATAATCTTATTATAGAGGTTAGCGTTTTGCGCGTATACTATAGTAGTAGTTTAATACAAAGCGTTACGTTTACTTACTACGCTAAGCTTAGTAAGAAATATTAAAACTTTATATAATTACGCGCGTATAAAGTACAACATAACACATTATATTAATACTTTAGATAGAAGTAAAATTCTTAGATAGAAGTAAAATAATTAGGTAGTAAGTGCCTAAAAGCCTGCGCAACTCTTCTACCTTAAAAAGTTCTATTACTACTCTCTAGTAAAGTAAGAAGAGTAAGTTAGCTTAACTCTATGTAGAGCTACTTTAAATTTTATTCTAGTTATCTAGTATATAAGCTAGACTAGAGCGTATAGAATAAGAGTAAGCGCTCTATCTATCTAGTTAACTTAACACTACTCTCTTATTAGTTATAGTAATTATTATATTATTATAGGTACTAGTCTTCTACACTATAGTAGTAACCTAACACTCTATATTCTACGCTGTACCTACTAGAGGTATAATAGTTCTAATAGATAACTATATAAGACAAAGTAGTATTTAAGTGTTAGTTTTATATAGAATACGCTAATGTAGTGTAGATATCTAATTTAGAGAACTCTAAGGTAGGTCGCCTTAGTTTATTATCTTCTACTTTTTCTAATTCTATGTCTAGCGACGCTAAAGAGTACGCTATAGTCTAATATAACCTCTTCTTCTAATTCTAAAGGCTAAAGTATAATATTACTATATAGACGCTAATAAATTATTGCGTATTAGGCCTTCTTATATTCTAACACTATTAACGCTATTACTCTTACAGCCTTACGTTTCTTAGTTCTTATACACCTTAAGTACTCTATTATACGCCTACTCTATTTATATACCTACTCTATCTACGCTATCTATATTATAGTTTTATATACTATTATCTTCTATTCTAGCTACACCTCTAAGTGCGTTACTTAGATTAGATATAGAGGTACTACCTAATACGTAATTACTCCGCGTAGCTAATATTAGAGTAGAGTATAGTTATAAGAAAGTAATATAGCTACTCTATATAAGCTATTAATAGGTTATATAGTATTACAACAACGTGTCTAGATTGCGTAAGTAGTTAGATTATGCTAATACCTATAATTAGAAGTTAGAATTAGAACTAGCTATATTATAGTTAGTTAATGTAGCACTATCTAGTTATATAGTAGGTTCTAGCGGTTCTACTATATTGTTGCTAGAAAGGTTAAATTAAGCTATAGTTATATTTTCTACGTATAAGCTATCTTAGTTACTACACAAGACTAATAAATTTAAAATCTAATATAAGTTAAGTTCTCTAGACAACGTTTAATAGCAGTAGTTTGTTACTATAGTAAGTAATATAGAGTTTAGTAGTATTATAGAGTTTATAGTATATATATAATCTTTATTGCGCTTATAGTAATAAATACTTTTTACTTACTTCTATTAACATAGGCAAAAAGAGTTATACTAAAAATTTAATAAGTAGTGTTATTAGGTAAAATAGTTTTCTTGCGTCTATAGTTAGTATAGTAATTAATAAGGTATTGTGCAGGCAGACGTAGCCTTAAGATATACTAGTGTAACTAGATTAATATTTATCTAATCTAACTTTAGACATTCTACGTTACTATATTCTATACTAGTAAATGTAAACTAGATTTTACTAAACTGCGCCTACTTTTTCTTTTCTTTATAGTTCTTAGTTGTAGTGTATAGTTATAATATATGCGCTATTACGTGCTTTAGAACTTATATATTATTACACTATTATTATTATTATCTGCGTCTTTGCTAATCGTAGGCTCTAGTATACTATTAATATTATTATTACTATCTATAGAGTTGTTATTAATAGAAACTACCTTAAGCTATTTTTTAATAGTATATACTAATAATACTATATTAGATATATACTAGTTCTTGTTAGTGTATTCTAGCTAATACGCGTCTATAGAGTACTTCTTATTAGAGTCTTATACGTATAGATGTTACTTATCGCGTATATATATATTAGAGATAGTAAGATTAAGGCTCTTAGTGTACGCGATATATATATTGCTTACACTAGTTTTATTACTATTAGTTATTAGTTTAGTGTATATAGAAATAGTGTATATTATACTATAGTTTAATTTAAACTAAAGAAAGAAGTAGTTATAGAGTAGTTTAATAGTAACTACGTAAGAGTTAGAATTAGTTCTAATAAAAGATAAAGTAGAAGAAGAGGCTTTACTAAAGAGTGCGTTAATTAATACAACTATAGTTTCTATTTTACCTAAGTAGAGTATAATTTAGTAGAGCCTAGACTCTGCGTTAATTATTATAGCCTAGTTATATATTCTACTACTCTTAGAAGTCTCTATTAGTCTGTTAATTTTACTAAGTATATACTATAGTTAATATAGTAGTCTTACGCTTAACTCTATTAATAATTAGAGTATTAGTTAGAATTAAGACCTAGTTACTAGAAGTACCTATTATATTAGGTATAGGTAGTGTTATATAGTATAAATATAGATTTAGGTCTATAGTAAGAGAATAGTATAGGCTATAGTAATAAGGTAAGTGTTAAATAGAAAGCTATAGTTATAGTAAAGGTTAGAGTTATAGTTAAAGTAAAGGCTACTTAAAGTATAGTATAGAGGTAGCTATAAAGCAAGGCTGTAATACTTTATCTACTAACGCTAGTTTAATTGCGTTATTATTAACATAACTAACTCTAACTTAGTAGTAACTACTACGTATACATAGAATTAACTAATATTTTCTATATCTATCTATTACCTATAGTAGGCCCTCTACTACTAGAATCTACTATTATTTACCTACTAGGTTAATTCTCTATTACTACTACTAGCCTACTAACTAACCTATCTATCTTTCTCTACTACCTACTACTTGCTCTTAATATAGCTAACACTTTCTTACGTAACGTCTATAGGCTTACGCTCTTAAATTATAATAATATTAATATCTATAATACTCTTAGCCTTAACCTCTACACTAAGTAGGCCTTTACTAATATTAAAACCTTCTGTAAGGCCTACTGCAACGCTGCTCTACGTCTATACCTAGATAAGTTAGTAAGTAAAGGCTAAGTAGCACTACTAGACACTTAATTTAAAGAACTAATAGGTCTAATAGATATAATCTTAAATCTCTTACTCTATAACTAAGGCTTAGCGTTCTAATTTATATACTACAACACTTAGCGCTACTACAATATAGTTTAGAATATTAAAGATTCTACTAGACTATAGGCGCTAGTAATAAATACTATAAGTAGAGTCTAGGTACTACTACTCTAAGCACTACTACTCTAAGTACCTCTGCTCTAAGTACTACTACTCTAAGTACCTCTGCTCTAAGCACTGCTACTCTAAGCACTACTACTCTAAGCACTACCTCTACTACCTCTACTACTTATCTAGCTATAACTAAGATTTATAATAATCTTTTTATAGAATGCTAGTAGTGTAAAGGTAGGCTAAAGTTTCTATAAACTACCTAACTAATTACACTTATATCTACTAAGCTCTTAGAGTAATTACTTAGGTAGTAGATTACTACTCTATTGCAAAGGCCTAATAATTAATATATCTAATAGTAGTAATAGTAAAGAAAGTATACCTAGACTATTAGTGCGCTGTTAACTAGCGTTAAGCGCTACTAACTATAATAATAACCTACTCTAGCATAACTCTTACTAAGTAGTGCAACCTTACTACTAGCACTAATAATACTACTAATATATAGAGAATACTAATAATTATACCTCTTTTAGATACCTACTTATAAAAAATAAGTATATAATAAGAGAGATACTTTTTAAGACAAAGCCTAACTTAATAACTATAATATATACTTTTACGCGTAGCTAGAGTAATCTATTCTATAAATACGTTGTTATAGCTATACTTAGCGTAAATAATTACCTAGTGTTTATAGTTAGAAGCTATAATCTAGAAAAGAAGAAGCTGCTAACGTAGAAACTAGATAGATTAGAGCGTTTAAGCGCTATAAGTAAGTAGAACCTTACTAGATTTATTCTCTCTATTAGAGCTTAGAGTAGTCTAGGTATACGTAAAATAAAGATATATCTATAGAAGCTTAGAGCTAACAGTAGTAAGTTATTAGAAGTAGAAGAGTAGAGTAGCTAATTAAATATCTCTAGGTAGTGTTAGATTAAGTGTATAGATACTATATAGCTATTACCTACTTAATTATACTAGTCTATATTTATACTTTCTCTACTTATTTCTACGTAAATTATAGTAAGTATATAGAAACGCATATAGAGAGTTATATATTTACTTATTTTTTTTAATATCTTACCTACTTAATTACCTTACACGCTAATTATATATCTATTCTTAAGTACTACCTATAAAGTCTAGTCTTATTATTTATCTATAATAGCCTTATTATTGCTATTAGATAAGCTAACTACTTATACCTATAGTATACTATGTAATGCTGTGTACGCGCGCTACTAGATCTTATAGATAGAAAGGCTACTAGTAGTATAGACTAATAACTAGTTATAGATTAGAACTTCTATAACTTATATTAGAGTACTATTAATATTAACCTTATAGTTATTATAACAGAACGCTCTATAGTTCTTAGCAGCGTAGGCAGCTATAAAGAGATAGATAATAAGGTTTCTATTCTTATTAATAGCGATCTAGTTAGAATTATACTTATCTAGAACTACTTAAGTAAAGACTAAGTAGACCTACTAGATTTAATAATAGTTATAGATAATAGAGAGACTATTAATGTTATCTCTAAATTCTCTAAAAAAGATAGTACTAATCTCTACCTATTTATTAAGTATAAGGCTAGTATTAGTAAGAGCTATACTATTAGCTAGTATATTACTCTAAGAGCTTTCTTTAACGCGTAAGTTAGAGCCTAGATTAGTCTTATAGTTAAGAATATCTCTAGGTAGAAAGACTAGTAGAGTAGGTAAAGGTACTAGCAGAGTAGCTACTAATACGTAACTAGTAATAATCTATATACTATATAGTATTAGTAAACGTTACACTTACGTATATAGAATATAAAATATATTTACCTAGTAAGATAGAAGAAGTATAAGTAACTATAGGTATAGTAGTAGTTTTACTATAGTAAAGTAGAACCTCTTATTAGCAATTACGTAGTAGAAACAAAGCTAATAGTTTAGTATAAAATATATATAATAGAGATAGAGAGTAGGTAAGATAGCGCTGTTACTAGGTATATTAGAGAAGAGCTATACTAATAGGCGCAGCTACTAAGGCTCTTAGATATTTACCTTTACCTATAGTTAGTAAGGCCTATAACCTACGCTCTCTTACTATAACGTATTATTAAAATATATATAATATATTACTTAACTTTCTAAAACGTCTATATTTCTATAATATATTTATTTAATAGTTTAGATGTATAGTTTAGAACTACTCTATACTAGAATTTATTTACTAGAAAGAACGCAGAAATCTTATATATATAGCTATTACTATTTTTAGTATAGTAAAATCTATAATATATAGTTGTAGTAGTAGTTATTTTTAGCGTATATATTCTATACTTATAGTAGCTATTATTTTTGTAGCGCTACGTAGATAAGATTATTATATTTATAATAGTTATTATTTTTAAAGTAGTAGTTTAGAATTCTATAATTGCTTTTAGATTCTAGAATATTACTAGTCTAATAGCTGTTTTTTAGTAGTAGAAGAGTAAAGTAAGAGTATTAGAGAATTATATATTTATAGCTAATAGTTTAAGTACCTATATAGTATTAAGATATTTCTAGTTTTAAAAACAGCATAGTATTAGAGCTATAAATAGATTAGTTATAAGATTAACAGTCTATGTAGTAAGTATAGCATTATCTAATTTCTATGCTAATAGAACGTACCTATAGACATTAAGTAGTTCTATCTAAGTTCTAGTTAAACTAGACGCATATAATTATTTAAGTAGTTTTTTTTAGTTTTAGAATATATATTTAAAGTTCTCTTATTCTAGTTAAAGCGCCTATAGGTACCTATAGACACGTAACTAAGAATAGTATAAAAACATTATCTAGGTAGTCTTCTATATATACTCTAACTCTATAACACTTAATAAGCGTTCTAAAAAGAAACTAAAAGAGCTAAATATACGCTAGTTCTCTAAAAAAAACAACTATAGATCTCTATATAGCTTTGTCTTTTCTTAAAAATAGTAAGTAGTCTATTACTATAGAGCGTAGTCTTTTTACTAAAATAAATAATACTTACTCTAACTATATAACGCTTAATAAGTATTCTAAAAAGATATTATATATATTAAATATACGTCTTTTTTCTAAAACAGTACGCTGCCTATTACTATAAGGCGTAGTCTTTTCTCTAAAATAAATATAATAGTTTACTATAAAACGTTGTTCTTAAAATAATAACTATATATATATATACTGCGTATATACTAGTTTTAGTAGCGTATAGACTAGGTAGCTAACTATATATATTACTATATGTAGAGATACTTATTTCTATTATTACATACTTTGCTTATATAGGTATTTCTAAAACCTTTTACTCTATTACAAATATATAGTAGTAGCTAGACTCTAAAAACTAAAGGCTTATTAGCCTATAGATATAAGATTACGTTAGCGCTGCCTAGGTAGTAATAGTATTAAAATTATAGAGTAGTAAAGCTATATACAAAATAGCCTAATATAAGAGAAGTGTTAGCTAGCTGTAGGCTTTTTAAATAATAGAGCGCTAAGATAATATATAAACTAGCTCTACCTACGCGCTTCTCTATACCTTATCTTAAGAAAGCAAACGTATAATAAGAATATAAAACGTTAACTATGTTTAATACATCTTTATTTTTATTATATTCTACTTCTTCTAAATTATTAAAAAACTTCTAGACTAAGATTTATAGTTTAAGCTAGCAGCGTAGTAGAGTAAAAGACCTTAGTAATAAGATTATAAGCGTGTGTTTAATACTATATTATAAATAATAGATGCGTTATTAAACTATAGAGGTATATATATTTTCTATACTAGACGTAGTCTACTACCTTAGAGTTTACATTATCTTTAAACTATACTAAAATAAAAGTAAAAGCTTTCTATAAGTTAAGCACTATTCTATTCTACTAAATTTATTAAAAGTAGTATAAGCGTAATAAAAGAGCTTAGTAATAAAATTATAAGCGTGTATATAACACTACGTTCTAAATAAGTATTATTAGACTATAGAGATATATAAATATTCTATACTAGACGTATTCTACTACCTTAGAGTTTACTTTATATTTAAACTATACTAAAACAAAAGCAAAAGCATTATATAAGTTAAGCACTATTCTATTCTACTAAATTTATTAAAAGTAGCGTAGGCGTAGTGTAGTAAAAGAGCTTAGTAATAAGATTATAAGTGTATATATAATACTATGTTTAAAAAGCGTGCTATAATATATTGTAATAAGCTAAGATAGAGTTAACTATACACTAATTAACACTAGAATAGAGTATAAATTAACTCTTCTAGCACTCTATCTACTTTATACTACTTCTCTATATACTAGTCTTCTAAAATAAAATATCTAACTCTAAAAGATTATAAGCGTATGTACAACACTATATTCTAAAAGTATACTCTACTAACACTATTACCTACTAATATAGTAGGTAGACATAGGTCTATATAAAGTAATAATTTAATAGCCTAATAATATATAAAACATTAATAGCGTTTAACTCGCTATAGTTTCTATTATATCTACCTTTTCTAGTTTATCTAAAAACCTCTAGCTTATAATTCTATAGGTTAAGCTAGCTATTAAAATATAGAAATAACTATATAATATTATAGTCTATGTATTTATATCTCTAAGGCGCAATATAGCCTATAAACCTCTTTACCTATCTTAAAATTAAAGATTGCTTATTAATAAGTTATTATCTTATTCTTTTTTTTTACCTCTTACTAAAAGCTTATATATAGAAGAGAGTAAGAATAGCTAGGCGTACTAGTAGAATAAAAAAACAAGCAGTTTCCCACCGCTAATATATATATATTAATATATTACTAATATCTTTATTAACACTAGAGCTTACAAGACTAGTGTTAATAAACAGTAGCTACCTATCTACTAGGTAGTAGTACCTATTTAACTATATTATATATAAGTAACACTAGTACTACCTCTAGGTAGGTAGGTAGCTATAAGTTTTTTTTTTATTTTCTTACTTTTTAGCTCTACGTTTAAAATATAATAAGGCTGTATTAAAGAGATTTAGTAGTAGGTAACTATAAAATATTATAGTAAAATAAAGACCTTTATTTCTAAGAAAAGAGTAAACTTTTATATATATTAAGCTATTTTATAAACGCGTAGTAAGAGTAGTATTATAGAAGTAAGTATAAAAGATTAACGTTTTTTATATACTTCTTAGCTACTAGTACTTATATAGGCGCTTAATATATAGATTTATATATTAGACTACGCGCTAAACTTTAAACTAGCTTACTCTTTAGATATAGATTATATTATACGTATGTAAGTAGAATCTATAAGAACTATAGTAGTATTACATTAGTAGCTGTAGCACTATATAGGCATTTTAGATATAGAGTAAATAGGCGTTAGTAGAAGTCTAGTGCCTAGTTAGCTAAGCGCTGCTAGCAGCTCTTATAGCAACTAGAAATCTCTTTAACTTAGCTAGATTATTAGTAACACCTTTAAATAAGTATTCTATAGCTATAATTATATTAAACGTAATCTAGTTAGTCTCTCTATCTAATAACTATAGTAGTAGCTTATTACTAGTAATGTTTAAGTTACGTACGTTAAAGCTAATAGTATTAATCTTAGATAGTGTTGCTATTGTAATATATTCTAGCAACGCCTCTCTATTACTCTTATATCTAACTACTCTAATTACTAGTATTATTATCTCTTCTATCTTACGCACTAACTTTGTAAGTATAAGAAGCCTATTCTTAGTTACGCAATATCTAAACGTTTTACGTAGTTTACCTAGACTTATATACTTAGTAAAGAGAATATATTATAAGATTAGATATTAGAGAGTGCTGCTATTAGTTATAGTTATAGCTAGGTAGTTATTAGCGCTGTTATTATTGCTGTATAGATTAATAACTAGTATAGACTCTTTAGCACAACTACTACGCTACTAGTAGTTACCTAGAATAGCTATACGCTACTTTTGTAAAGAGGTACTATCTATAATATTATTATTATTAGAGTTATTATTAAGATTATTAGTTAGGTTAATAATTAGTAGTTATTTACTAGTAGGCAGAGTTACTCTACGCTGCTTACCTATACTACCTACTAAGCTAGGTACTATACAAGTTCTAAAATATAGTAGTAGTAGTATAAACATTCTATTATTACTAGCTAAACTAAACGCATAGCGTAAACTAGTGTTAGTAGACGCTATAGACGTAGTAGACGTAGTAGATAGTAAGTAAGTAGAAGTAAATGCGCAAGTTAATAGTATGTAGTATAAAGTAGAGGCTGCTAGAGTAGTAGGTATAGTAGTTAGGTTTATAGAGAATATAGTAACTAGACGCAGCGTCTATATATTAGTTATACTTATAACGTTCTAGGTACTCTATAAACGTAGAATTATATTTACGTAGATTATAGTTAGGTAATACGTCTACTTTTATAGACTTATATTCTTTATAATATTAAATAGTTCTCTAATAGCTATATAGTTAGTGCTAGGTAGCGCTAGGCGTTCTAGAAGCTTATTAGGCGTAATATAGAGAGCAGCAGCGTTTAGTTATACCTTAAACTTACGTATAGTCTATATATAGACTAGCTATAGATAGATACTAAGCATATTATAGATATTAATATCTTAATAATAGTTAAGTTTAATACTACGCATAGCTATAGTAAGGCGCTAGAGCAGGCTCTTTAAGTAAAAGTAGAAGTAAAGATATAGATAGAGTTAGCTATATTTAGAGTATATTATAATAGAAGTGTTACTTAAGAAGCTATTATAATAGAGAAGAGAAGAGTAGACGTAATTAGAGCTGCAGCCTTATAGTTATAGTAAGTAGAGCTAGTAAGTAGTAATTTTAACACTTTGCGTAGTAGTAAGTAAAGAGAAGATATATAATAGATAAAGCGCGCTATATAGTAGAGATATAAGTTATAAGAGCGCATAAGTAATAGATAATAAGTAAGTAATATAAGAGTATTAAGGTAAAGTAGTAATATAGTTAGAGTGCTAGCTAAGAGTTACAGAGGTAGCAAAGTAAGTGTGTTTAACTAGTATTATAATACCTAGGTATTACTTAGTTACCTTAACTTTAAACTTCGCACTAAATCTATATCTAAATTTACCTCTATATTACTACAAAATCTATATACTAACCTCTCTCTCTATAATAATCTAAGTTACTATCTTACCTCTTTTTTCTATTATATTAATATATATACCTATTTAATCTTTATTCTCTCTACTATACCTAACTACTATAAGCTATAGTGTGCTTATTCTAACTAGTATATTAATTACTAGCAAGATTAAGTGTACGTATACTAGATATAACTACTAGAATAAACAAGACTAACACTCTAATAGACGTTACTACTAGAGATAGCAAGTTTAAGTAGATAGTATATCTAGACCTAGAGTACAAGCAACGCTGCGTTATATTATACACTAGCAAAGCTAGCAACGTAAGTGTCTCTATCTAAGAACTTTACTATATGTAATATATACCTTATAAGCTACTATATATAGACTAATATTATTTACAGACCTTACTAGTCTACTAGACTTTTAATTCTATCTTGCTTTTATATTAAATAATAGTAGCGTCTACACTATACTTATATACTATTAATAGATTAATTATAGTAATATTAATATACCTAATATATTACTACTAAGTTTAGAACCTAAGTGTAATAGCTCTATAGTTTAGGCGTGCAACTACAAGCCTATAGATTTACTAGACGTAGTAGTTAAAGATATAATAGATATGTTATAGTTAGAGGTATATAACAAGAATTTGTATACGTTTAATATTAACTACACTATATATATTATTAAGAAATAGCTAGGCGCTTTACCTCTAGAGTATAATATAGTAGAGAATAAAGGCGTATCTATTAATATAGACACTAAGAAGTTTAGTAAAGAATATAGTAATATATTAATAGCTAGTAATGTAGGTATATAGTAAGTACCTAGTAAGATAAAAAGATAATCTTAGTACAAGACGTACGCGCAATATTGTGTTTGCTAAAGGCGTAGATATATAATTGCTAAGTACTCTCTACTTAAGTAGCTACAGCTATTTTAATTATAGTTATTTTAGTTATAGCTATTTTAGTTAGAAGTTAGGTAAATATTCTTCTACTAATGCATTTGTATTAGATTATTATATAAACTTATATAATATACCTTACTCTTATATATAATCTAAGGCGTATCTTATAATTCTATAAACTAGTTGCGTTATCTACCTATTTTAGAAGTAATTATTCTAGACTACGTATCTATATCTATAGAGGCGTATACGCGCGCGAGAATTATAGAGATATCTAGAGTAGTTAGATAATTCTAAGGTAAACAAGAAAACATAGAATAGTATTATTAAAATAGGTAGTAAAGTAGTAGTAGCTATCGCTAAGAACTAACTAACAACTTATCTTTACGCGTAATACCTATCTACTACCTATATACTTACGTTAACTTACCTATAACTTAGGTAAGCTATTCTACGCGTAATAACTACTCTAGACTATACCTAACTTCTACTCTCTTCTAAATAGTTCTATTCTCTTAAACTATAATACTAGAAAGAATACGCTAACTATATAGGTTGCTCTCTATTACGCTCTACGTCTACGCTATAACTACGCTCTTGCTACCTAGTAGTAATAAGGCTTTATTATTATTAACTAAGAAGCGTCTACTAATAAATCTATAGGCCTATACTAAGAGTTGTCTATCTATAGAAAGTAGTCTAAGTGTAGGCAAGCCTATTAAGGTAAGTAGTAATAAGAATACTTATAATAGTTAGAAAGAATAAGACACTTATAGATAAGAGAGTAATAGTAGTGCTACTATTAATAATACTAACTATAACTATAATATATTCTTATATATACACTATAGTAAGTAGTCTATAGATATTAAGAAAGAGGTAAGTAATCTACTTACTCTACTAGCATAGAAAGATAAATAGCTATACTATATAAACTCTAGAAACTAGACTCTATTTATATATAAGTTGTCTAATAATAAGAAGATTATAATTACTAGGTAGGTATACGCTTCTAAGAGAGTCTCTATTAATAAGAATACTATAGTCTACGTAGGTATTATTAGGTAACTATATTAAGACTAGTAAGCGTATCTAGAGTACCTTATTACTGCCTACGTTTATAGCTCTAACTTAATTCTAGAAGTACTCTTAGTTAGTATTAATAGCGCTAGGCTAGAACTATAGAAGGTAAGTAAATTATTTTCTACTATCTATCGCAAAGACATCTAACTCTATAGCTACTAGTTCTCTCTATTTACTAGTATAATATGCGTAGTATTTAAGAAGTTTCTAAGAGATCTATATTATAGTAAGAGAGAATAGCCTATAGGTTTTCTTAGGTAGAGGCTAGAGTCTATTTAGCATATAGAGAATTAAGCTAGTAATAATAGCTTATTAAGAAGCGTATAATACTTAAGAATAGGCTATAAGGCGTTAGTAGTAATATATAATATAATATAGTATTACGCTATAAGCTATAACTTCTATTACGCATTCTTTCTCTATAATATTACTCTATATATATATTACGCGCGCGCTGCGCGTATATACTATTATTATAAAATAATATTATAATATATAACGTAATCTAAGCTAGTAATTTTACCTACTCTACAGCCTACCTACTTATTACCTATAATATTCTCTTATAATATTTCTATATAATAATATTACTACCTAATTATATCTAGCTACGCCTTTAATAACGCCTACCTACTTCTTACTAGCTTCTATTCTCTCTACTTACCTTACGCTACGCTTATCTACTTTGTATTATATAACACTACTATCTACGTTACTATATTACTACCTCTTGCTTTACGCCTAAAAGGCCTAGCTATTAGGTAACGTAACCTATGTAATATACGCACACTTTAACTATAAAGCTATTAGAAAGCGCTAATTATAACTACGCGCTTACTACTATATTACTACCTCTTACTTTATACCTTTTAGGCCTAGCTCTTAGGTAACGTAGTAAGCTACTATTCTCTTACCTACTTACTATATATATACTTTAATATTAGCGTTCTTAGAAAGCGCTAACTATAACTGCGCGCTTATTTCTATATTACTACCTCTTACTTTGCGCCTTCTAGGCCTAGCTCTTAGGCAACGTAGTAAGCTGCTATTCTCTTACCTACTAATAAGAGCCTACAACTTAAGGTAGCTATTCTCTACTATCTAACCTATCTAAACTACTATCTACACTTTTTTAGTAAGAGCGTTAATAGCTATACATAATTCTAACTAAACTATAGACTAATCTAATAGATAGAAGAGAGCCTAGAATAAATAAGATTAGAGAAAGATAGCAAAGTCGCTGTAGGTAAGTAAATAGAAGTAGATTTAATAAGAGCTACTATTCTTCTTACTAAATACTCTCTATATGCGCTTCTACTCTAGTTACTACTCTAGTAAGACTATAAAGTAAGTAATATAAGAGAATAAGCTATTAGAGCTATAAGGTAGAGCGCTAGTTAATATACTATACACTAGCTCTATTATAGTCGCTAGTATCTCTAATTCTAACTACATACTAAACTTATCTACTTCTAAGTTTATAGCTCTGCGTCTAACTAGCTACTTATTAAGTAAAGAGTAAGTAGAGCTAATAAACTAAGCTACTGCGCTAGAAAAGGTAAACTACTATTATAATATAACTATCTAGTAAGCTAACACGCATAGTTAGAGATATAAATTAATACTATAAGCGCCTATAGGCTATTCTTTAAGTAGATCTAGTTAGAGATGTAGTAAAAGTACTTATCTACTATCTTTACCTCTGCTGCCTTCTAAAACAAGAAATCTATTATTATTACTATAACCTATAAGCTTCTTAACTACCTTAACATAGTGCTAAGTAAGGCTACTAGGTAACTTAGATTATTAGATAAGAAGGTGTATAATAAGATGCGCGTAGAATATTGTAATATAGCTAAGACTATATAGTCTTAGATTAATAAATTAAAGAGCGTAGATAAGTATAAGGTATAGTATATAGCTAACTCTAACTATATATAAACTTTAACGTACTATATAGGCAGCCTAGAAAGTATACTTATAGTATTAGTAGTAATAAATAGTAGAACTAGCTTCTACTATAACCTAGATAACTATAGTAAGCGTACGCTGCTGTACTAAAATACATATACTAACTACAACAGCCTACTATTACTCTATTATTATTATTCTTAAAATATCTAGACGCCTACTTCTACCTAAGATAGAGTATAGTATAGAGGTAAAAACTAGTAATATTATCTACTTTCTAGCAGCGCAATAATACTATAAACTAGAGATTCTCTTTAAACCTAGTATAAACGCAAGATAGATAGTGCTAATACTATAGACTAATTAACTTACTATAGATACTATAAAGCTACTAGAGGGGATTAAGTTCTTTACAGCAGCGCTAGATGCTAAAGACTAGGTTAATAGCTAATATAGAAAATAACTAGACTAACTAAGCTACTACTAATAAGAGACTACTAAGCAACCTAACTACTTTTCTATACTAGTGCTAATTGTATAAATTAAATAATAAGCTAAATTTCTTTCTACTAACATAAACTATTTACTCTTATACTCTTACTCTAGTAATATTACTCTATAACGTAATTTCTAGGTCTAATACTCTCTACTTTATTATAATAAGAGTAGTAGACGCCTACATAGTTAGTAAGATTTATAGTAACGTTAAGTAAAGCGCGTAAGTAGACCTTAGCCTATATAAATAGCACTATAAGTGCGTTAATTCTATAGTAAAGATAACTTACTATTAAAGATTTAAACTTATAGTAAAGATAAGTAGAATAAATTAGATCTTATAGTAAGAATAAGCAAGATAGTAGATAAGCTACCTAACTTACCTACTCTTAAAATTCTAGTCTTAACTACTCTACTCTCTATAAAATAACAGCTCTACAACGCAGATAATTAACTAGTATAGTAGAACTTAGCGTAAGTTATATTAAGAGCGTTAAGAACTTAGATATCTTTAATAATCTTAGAGTTAACCTCTACAACATTACTATTACTAACTTTAACTACTTTTACTGCATAGTTTAAACTACTACTCTTAGCCTATACTCTAATAGACTTATAGTAGATATATAAGCAATACTACTTCTACTATAAACTACTCTTAATAGATTAAACTCTCTTATTTCTAAACTTAAAGAATTATAATCTTAAACCTTAAGTAACACTATTACTAAAATTAATTAGAGAGGCAAGACTAGTTAGAACTCTACCTAGCGCATTAGCGACTAGGTTAGAATATAGATACTACTAGTAGCACTATAGACTATAGCAGTGCTTTTAACTACACTAATATCTACTATATAAGCTTTATCTACACTATAACGCTCTATACCTCTAATAACTACTAACTCTATAAGCGCGTTAGAGAGTAGCTGCTAGAATAATAATAGAGGGTTATAACTAGTACCTTATACTAGCTACCTATACTAGAGCAGCCTATTTACTAGTAATAAGTATAACCTATCTCTAAAAAGGTTAAAGTTATTCTAGCGTAGTATACCTCTAACTCTGTCTAAGCTAGCTCTAGCGCTAGTAAGTACTCTAGTAATGCCTATACTAATAGAGAATAGAACTACTAACTAGCCTATTTTACTATTTAATAATAAGAATAATAACGCTTCTAAGCTAAAGTCTACTCTATTCTGCTCTAGTAAGCGTAGTTACTAATAGACACTAGCGTTAGCCTCTGCCTTATTAACTTACCTATATACTATAGAGTTGCACTAACTAGTAAATAAAGTAAAGTAATACTATACTACTATAGAGCGCTCTAACGTATACGTAGTTATTAGTAGTGTAAGAAAGTGTAATAAGAACGCAACTGTAAAACTATAATATATAGTTACTACAGCCTTAATATTAAATAAGAACCTTATTTACTATATCTACTTACGCGCTGCTAATAGTAAGCGCCTAGCTAACTAAGATAATAGAAAAAGAGTAATTAGGCGCTTTAATATTAACTATATAGGTGTCTAGAATAAGTATTTTATTAATATCTCTAAGAGTAACCTTATAAATATTCTATATAGGTTATAATAAGTAGATATATTATATACGCTCTAGGTAGCGCCTAAGAATATAGAGACATAATATATAGATAAGTAAGAAGAAAGAGCTAATCTAAATACTAAAGTTTATACTTATAGTATAAAATATAACTTTATATAAAGATATATATAACTATAAGTATAGTAAAGTTAAAGTAGACTAGAATATAGTAGTCTACTATAGTAAGACTAGCCTAATAGTTACTAATTATGTTATTAGCGCAAGTTGCGCTGCTAGAGACTAGCTAAGTACCTAGGCGTAGGTAGCTAAACGTACACTAGCTAACGTTAATATACCTACTACTATAGTTATAACTTACCTAACTTTTATCTACTAAGCCTAATACTACTCTATTTATATATCTTCTAATAACTAACTAAACTTTATATATATTATAACTATAGCTAATAAACTACGTGTATAGTAATAACTTAAGGCTCTCTAGGCCTACTATATTAGTATTAGAAGCGTAGACACTACTAAGTATAAATAGATATCTAATATTACGCGCAACTTACTCTTAAGCTACGTTAGCTACCTACCTCTTCTATAGTATATAAGTATTAGACTAGGTTAACTACGTAAAAAGACTAGACTATAGTTACTAGAGCGTATAGTTAGACCTATTAGGCCTCTGTCTAAGGTAAGCAATAGAAATGTTAAAGTATAGAAGTAATAAGCTAATAGAAAGTAGTAATAGAATTAATTAGAAGAACTTAAACTAAAATAATAGACTTAATTATAGAGATATATAGAGAATAAAGATCTAAAGTAAAAGCTACTTTCTATCTCTAGCACGTATGCGCGCGACGCTAGCTTATAGATAAAAAGAATAGGTAGGTATATACTACTTATCTATAGCTATTAAAGCTAATACTATAAAGTTGTTTAGTAGCGTAGCGTACGCTAAGTAGGTAGTAAGGTATATATACCTTAGCCTCTCTTAAGATACTCTAATTACTACTATAACTAGAGTCTAAAGTCTTTCTCTAACTTATAAAATAAAGTTAATTTTATTTAGTTTACTACTACAAAGGTCTTATATATAAGTAAAGGTAAGTCTAGTATACTTTGTATTAGCTAAGTAGTAGGTAATATATCTATACTTTTATACTAGTAAACTGCAAATACTAGCTATAAGTAGAAAGAAAAAGGTGCACTACTAGAAGACTTAAGTAGACTACTACAGAACTTTTAGATAGAAATATACTACTACTAATACCTTTATATATAGATCTGTAAGCCTACTAATATTATTTTATTATTAGCTACGTCTACTATAAAGCTACTATTACCTAAGCGCGCCTCTAGTTATGCTATATAGTACTAAAGTTCTTCTTACTACTTTACCTATCTAGCTAGTACACTATTCTTAGAATAATAGACGCGTAGAGGCTTAACTTATACAAAACTATTAGATTATGCTAAGAAGACTATGCTAACGTATAAGAGGTAGACTTATAAGAAAGTGTATAATTAGATATATAAAACTAGCTAGTTAATAAGAAATGTAGAGATTACAACGTTAAGCTTAGCGTTCTAGAGTACTTAAACTAGAAGTCTAACTAGATATTAAGCTCTTTATCTAAGTCTAGATATATAATATTAGTGTTTTATCTCTTCTTATTATAGTAGTAGAATAAGATAGTAGTTAATAGGTAATAATATAGTAAGCAAGAGCTACCTTAAATTAGTATCTCTACTTTCTAACTCTAATTAGTAGTAGAGTATATTTCTAGGTTTATAGTGCTTTAGAGCGTTATAGTATAAGCGTAGAAGTGTTTATTATACTAGTGTAGAAAGAGAAGAGAGAGCAAACTAGTAGATATAAAGTAGGCTTTATTACGCGCTTAATTATTATATATAGCGCTACGCCTAAGATCTTTATAATATTAGTATAGTGCTAGAGGTAAATAATACTTATAGTTAGTAGAAAGAGTAGAATACCTATATAGTAAAGAAGAGCTTACGCTATTCTCTATATAGAACTTATTAACGCTATTATAGTTACTTTTATAGAAGCCTAAATCTACCTTACCTATTAGAGAGATAAAGAAGCCTTACGTAGAGATAATAATATTAGCGTATATAGATACTCTATAGAGAATAAAGGTAAGCTCTTATAATAGGCTATAAGCTATCTACTTACTCTAGAGATCTAGAATAGCTATTTCTTCTTATGTAGAAGTAGAATTAACTAGAAAATCTTATTAGATAAGGTAGAATACTACTATAGGTAATATACTAGCCTAGCGCTATAGTAAGCTCCCTCTTTTCTACTATCTAAGCTATAGCTATATTTAAGACTTAACTTTAGTAAAGTCTATAAGGTAAGAACCTATTTACTAGATTCTAAACGTTTTTCTTAAGCTCTCTTCTTTGTACTTATAGAGGCGCTAAATAGTTAGGTCTTCTTTGCTACTAAATGCGTAATTTAATAATATAGAAAGTATTAAAATTATAGCCTTTATACCTCTTAATATTAACTTCTCTATATTATCTACTCTAAAGTTAAATATAGTAGACTAATGCGCGCAGCAGCGCTCTAGTAACGCAGAGAAAAATAGACGTAGAACTTAGAATAGTAATAATAATAAAGATAAACCTCTAAGAGTTATACTAGCTCTACTATATCTAAATAGAGGAAATAAAAATAATAAGAATAATAACTACTACTAGAGCTAAGAAGAAAAGAACGCTAAAGATATAGAAGATAAAGTAACGCTAGCTAATAGATAATATAAAGTTGCGTAAGTTAAGAAAGGTAGAAGGCCTAGCGCTAAATTGTTTAGATTTACTCTTAAACGTAACCTATTCTTTAACTTACTAGGCCTTAGAAAACTATTATAACTAGTACTATAAGTATAGTAGCTATAGCACTAGTCTTACGCTCTAATAGAGTAGTAGATAAAGTAGTTAGAGTTCTTATTATTACTCTACTAAGCGTGCTTAATACAAAGAGAGCAACTCTAACCTATTACTAGGTTAAGCTACATAGTGCTCTTAAGAAAATACTTAAAAATAGACTATTAATCTCTATAGTTCTATAATACAGCGCTAAACTTTAGCTTCTTATCTATCTTCTATCTAAGATTTATCTATTTATAATATAGATTAGAGAAGAAGTAGTAAAGTAGATAGTTAGATTACTATAGCTAAATCTTACCTACGTTCTAGCGCTATTAATCTTATAAGAAGTAGGTACTAGGTTTATCTATAACGTAGAACTTATAGAGGCCTATTAGTAGGTAAACGCTCTAGCTATAACTACACTTAACAAGAGTAATAAGATTAGCCTAGAACTAGTTAGAAAAGACTACCTACGTAGTAAGAGCGTAGTAGTTTACTATAAAAGAAATTAGCAATTAGAGTAATAATACTAGGTAGCAAACTTATATAAAAGCTATAGAAGATAGTCTTCTACTAGACTTATATATCTTTCTTAGAGAGCTCTATAACTATAATACCTAATAGTTATTACGTAATAAGCGTACAAGTAAGATAGATTTATTAGATTATTAATAAGAGTGTAAAGGTAGAGTAGGTACTACTAAAACCTAGCCTATAGAATTAGTAAGCAAGCGCTAACTAGCGCAAAACCTAAGATCTTACTAAGAGTATTATATACTATAGAGTAAGTAATAGATACTTTTATAATAGAGTAAGATAGAGAAGAAGTGTCTTATTCTAGTAAGAGAGAGAGAAGCTGCCTTAACACTAACGTTACTAGATAACTAAATATAACCTAATAATAAACGCAAATATAAATAATACAACACTACTAGCCTAACGTTACTAGATTTTATTCTAGCTAAAATTTACCTTACTTATTACACGCTGCCTCTGCTCTAGTATTATTACGCTAGTATTACTAACACTTACTAATAATTAACTATACTATAAAACTACCTCTCTAGAGTAGCTACTATTAATAGCTTAAGTTAGGTATATATTACTATATAATACACTTACGCTAGGTATTAATTTAGGTATAAACCTTTGCATTTTACTTAATATAATACTAACTACTTTTAAGACTAACTATTCTTACCTATATAACCTAAATATAATACTTATTCTCTATTATACTAGGCGTGCGCGCGACCTCTCTACTCTATCTAAAGTAATGCTAACTCTAGCTCTTTTAGCGCTTATAAATAGCATAACGTTAGCTATATATATAAAGACTACCTATAGTAACATAATAGATCTCTCTCTCGCTAGCTAACTACTTACTAATATTAACTTAAAGAATAATAGATAGGTTATAGTAGAGAATATTTACTTTCTAGAGTAGAGCCTAAACGTAAGAATATACTCTATTATTTGCAATAGTAATAGCTACTAGATTAGTTACCTACTACTTATAAGGCTACGCTGTAAGTTAATAGACTATAATAAGATCTATATAGATATTAATAATAACGCAGTAATTAATCTATTTATAAATAGATATAATAAGAACGCTATTAGTTTTAGAGCTGCAAAGATAACGTAGAGTACTAGCTTTAGCAGAGAACTTATAGTAGAGGCTAAATTCTAAAACTAGCTGCTTACTAATATAGAAGGTAGTAGAGGCCTTACTAATATATATAGAAAGGCGTATATAGAGCTATATAGTTAGGCTATACTTATATAAAGCTACAGCGTAATTATATAGATAAAGAAGTGTAACTATACTAAAATATAAATATAACTCTATAAGTCTTATAATATATTAAAGAGAAAATAATATGTATATTTTTAAAAAGGTAGAAGTAACGTTATACTTAGCGGTAGAACACCTAGAACTATAATAGTTTTACTAAGCAGAATATAGGCAATTTACAAGTTTAGTTAGGTACTACTAGAACTAATGTAGGCGCGTAATAGGCGAGCTAGAGTAAAGGCTTGCAATTTAGAGTAGGCTAGAACCTTATAGTTAATATAGAAGGTTTAGAATAGTTAGAACAGCGCTAGTTTTGCTAGGTAGAATATTAGTAATTTGCGTATCTAAGTAAGAACTAGTAGAACTAATATAGGCGCGCGATAGACAAGCTAGAGTAAAGGCTTATAATTTAGAGTAAGCTAAGACCTTATAGTTAATATAGAATAGTGTAGAAGAGGTAGAATAATAGTAGTTTTACTAGGCAGAACTTAGGTAATCGCTAGAACTAAAACTTAAGAAATTTTTCCTAATGTATAAGATTAAGCTTATTTCTAATAATAAGAGCTAGCTATCTAAGCTATCTTTATAATAGTTATAGCTAATATTAAAAGATAAAGCTTAGACTATTAAGCTCTATATAGATAATATAGTTAAGAAAAGCTATATTAAGTAAAGTACTTTAGTATAGGCTACGCTCTTACTAGTAGTTTATAAGTTTAGTAGTAGAATCTAAATCTACGTTAACTACTAAAAGCTAAATACTTATACTATTAAGAACTATAATACTTCTCTTTTAATTTATAATATACTAGTAAAGCTATCTAAATTTAAGTACTTTTCTAAAGTTAATATTATTACTAGTAGTCTAGGTTTTACTAATATTCTAGTATTTTATCTACTTTCTTAGAGTTAAAACTATAATATAAGAAATAAAAAACTTTTAGAAGATAGCTTAGAATATTCTACTTAAATATATATAGCTACTCTATCTTATCTTAAAACTTCTTATAGTTCTTAGGTAATACCTTAAAGCTAGTAGCGTATAAGAGCTAAGAATTAGTCTACTTTTTATTAGTTATAGCTATAAAGTAGTAGATCTTATTATATAATATAATACTAATATTCTAGTTCTAATAAATAGTAGTAGTAGTAATATAGCTAGAGATATAAAAGACGTTAATAGATAAAGACGCCTTTAGATAGCAAGCTATCTTATAATAAAGATTTAGAATTATAGAAAGAGAGTATTTATAATAGTAGCTACTTTATGTGTAGTAGAGATAGTAATTATATATATACTTAGCTAAGTAGTACTCTAAGTTAAAGCTAAGTATTATATCTTTCTAATTTATAAAGAGTTTATATATCTAGAACTATAGTATTTTAAAGATTATCTAAACGCTAAATAACTTAGTAATATATATAAAAATATTCTTAGTATAGATACTAAAGATAACTATTACTTAGACTATATAGGTAACACTAGCTACTATTAAGCTATCTACTAGCTCTAGAGTAGCTAGTTATTATAAGAGTAGTAGATTATATTTATATACGTAAGTATAAGAAGTATTAAGAAAAAGAAAGATATAGCTAGTATTACCTATAATTTTAATATATTATAGAAAGGTATAATTAGATAATATTATTTCTTTAAAGACTAACTACTAGCCTATAAAAGGCTAGTATATTATACTATATATAGTAGTAGTAGTAATAGATAAGACTATAATCTAGAATCTAGTTAGACTTTATTATTCTAGAGCTTTAACGTAATTAGTAATTATCTTAAGAGTTAGATCTAGTTCTAGATTATTATTAATATTACTATCTTCTAAAAAGAAGTAAGTAAGTATAGAAAAATTATTAATAAAGTAATTTAAGTATAAATTCTTATTATTATTACTATTTTTAACTAAAGAGGTAGAAAGTAAAATTAATAAGCTAGCTAGTATAGAGACTATATTCTTATACTTTAGAGGTCTCTAGAGATAACTATTACTAAAGATAACTAGTTTTCTAAAAGGTTATAGTTATTAGTAGCGTTAATAGCGTTAACGCTAATAGCTATACTAGAAGTACGCTTAGAGCGTACTAGATTACTAACTAGTACTTTATTATTAGTAATAGTCTTCTTAAGAGTATTCTAAACCTTTTACTTAGAGCTAAATATAGTAGAGAACTAACTAAAGTAGTAACTATTCTTAGTTTTATAGCTATAGTTCTTCTTAAGATAGTTATAGTAGTAGTTTAAGTAGCGTAGAACCTTAATCTAAATCTTAGAATATCTATAAGGTTCTAGACTAGAGCTAGAGCTAGAGCTAGAGCCTAAGGCAGCTTTAGTGTTATTTCTACTATATTCTTCTCTAGTATTAGACTTATTTCTACTCTAGTTACTACTACTAGAGTAGTTAGAAGTAGAGGCGCGCTAGAAGTTAGATTATTTAAAAAAGTAGAGAGTATAGTAGAACTCTAGATAGATAAGATTAGATTTAAGAATCTTAAAAGTAGTTATATTCTTCTACTAGATAGAAAGATAGTTATATATAAACTAAAGCTTAATATAGTTAGCTTATTATAAAGTAAAGATACTAATATTAAAGTAGATAATAAATTTACTTATAGACTTACTAAACTTTATATAGAACTAGAAGCTTTTATACTACTACTAAGCTATAACTATAGTATTAAGAGAATAATAGATAGTATCTAAAATAGCTTATACTTTATTACTATATATAAAACTACCTTCTTTATTAAAAAAGCTATCTTAGATATTACTAAAAGCTTAGTTCTTAGTCTTTTAGTAGAGGTAGTTTAACTTCTTAGCTTTAGAAGTAAAGTTATACTAGTACTTATTAAACTAGTTAATAATGTCTATCTTCTACTTAGTATAGTTAGACTTAGTAGTATTAATACTAGAGAAAACTTTAGGTTTAGATTTTTTAGAGTAATAATAGTAAAAACTCTAATTATAGATAGTAGAACTATTAATAGTATTATAAAGACCTAGAAGGCCTAGAAAGCTATCTATAGATCTACTACTAGCGCTACTAATAGATTCTCTAGTAGAGTTATAAGAGTTTTTATTATTATTAGTACTAGTATTATTATCTAAGTTAGAGTAGTCTAGAAAGATTAGATCTATATAGATGTAATAGATAGTCTTAGACTTATAAGTAGTTATAGCGTAGAGATATATTTCTAGGTCTTTAATAGTAGTAGTAGTAGTACTAAGAGTATTAAACTTTTTATAATACTTAACTTTATAAGCCTTCTTACTTATAGTTATCTATTTAAGTATAGTAGAGATATACTATAAATCTTAGTTATTATAGTATAAAGTGCCTTATATATCTTATATCTATTCTACTAGTTATATACTCTTCTAGTTAGCGTTAATAAGTTACTAGTAGAGAGTAGTAGTAGTCTTTAGTATATTCTCTAAGTTACCTTTATATACGTTAGCGCTATTCTAGAATTTCTAAGTCTACTCTTATAGAGTTTTTACTAGCTTTACTTACTTTAGATAATATCTACTAAGAAAGTTAGCTTAGACGCGCTTATTATCTAGGCTTTACTTTATAAAGTATAGCTACTTTATAATATTAGTAATAAAGATAATATACTTATTAGTGTTACTAATATCTTTAAGATTAGTAAGCTTAACTAGACTATTAAGTTCTACTTTATAAGTAGCTTAGCTATTAATATTAGTCTTCTATACTTTAAACATAGTAAGATTATTATTATAGAGAATAATAAAAGTCTTAGAAAGCTATTACTTATAGAATAATTACTTAGAAAAGTTAGATATAGTAATAGATAAAAAGTTATAAAAGCCTAAGAGTAGCTTAGAGCTAGTCTAAGCATTATTTAGATTAGAGTTATTATTATCTTTATTATTACTAATACGCACTTATTAAGACTAGTAATAAGTAGTACTTATTAATAGGTAATAGATATTATTACTAAAAGTAATAACTTTCTTTTTATAATAGATAATTATAGTTATAGACTTACTATTCTCTAAGTTATTAGAAACTTTAAAAGTGCAAGAAGAGATCTAAAAGCTATTAGCGTTACTAGTATTAGTAGTAGACTTACTAAAGAATAGAAAGTAATCTAAAATATACTATTAATAAAGCTCTTAGAGTAGGTTATTAGTTTTTAATAAGTAGAGAAATAAGCTAGAGTAATAAACTAGTGTAAAGAATAGAAGGTTAGTTACTTATATTATCTATAGCTAAGATAGTTATAATATAAAGGTAGTAGCGTAGAAGTATCTAATAGTATAGAATAACTATCTAGAGTTTTAGGTCTAAGTATAGCTACTACTACTATTACTACTACTACTAGAGCTTCTACTAGTAGTAAGGCGCACGTAGTTATTAGTAGTAATAGTGTTCTACTAATAATATAGTGTTATAATAGTATATAGATTAGCTAATAGAGCTAGAGTCTTAAAGATATTATAGCACTACGCGTAATTAGTATCTTTCTATATAATAGAAAAGCTAAAAAGTAAAGTATTAAGATAGTTAGCGTCTATAATAGTTAATAGAGCTACTCTTATAAGTTACGCTATTAAGTAGTATACTTAATAACTATAATAACGTATAAAAGTCTTATATATATTAATAATAAAAGTATATAGAATAATAATATTATTATAGTAGAGAGCTTTAAGTAGAAGCTATTAAAGGTAAATATATATTATAAAGGTGTTAGTCTAACGTTAGACTAATAAAGCTCTAGGTCTAGAACTATTATACTATAAAATAAAGTAAATAAAACTAAGAAATAAAATTATATATAAGTATAAGTTAAAGAGAAGAAAAAGTAATAAAAAAGTAACTACTATAAATACTACTTTTTAAGTATACTATATATATATTATAGCCTTTAATATACTTACTATTAACTTAGCTACTAAACTTAGCTTTTATAGTATA
Organism: Alternaria infectoria; assembly: GCF_024043175.1. Classification (NCBI taxonomy): domain Eukaryota; kingdom Fungi; phylum Ascomycota; class Dothideomycetes; order Pleosporales; family Pleosporaceae; genus Alternaria; species Alternaria infectoria. Next base: position 460,240 of record NW_026250691.1, read on the forward strand.
TTACTACTATTTAATATTTTAATAATACTTTTATTTTTTATAAAGTTTACTATAGTAAGAAAGAAAATAGTAAAGCTAAAATTTACTTATTACTATTTTATTATTATTTTTAAACTTATTTTTCTTAAAAATTTTACTACTATATTATTATATTATATAAGAATTTAAAATACTAAAAAGTACTCTTTTTTTTTTAAGAAAATTTAAAGTATATTATATATACTAAAAATATAGATATAGTATATATAGCTAATATCTTATAAGTAATAACTTAGTAGCTAAAAACTTTCTAATTACTAAAAAAGTAGTAGTATTAAATTTAGTTTATTAACTTTAGCTACTAAGCTCTTAGCTAATACTTTATAAGTAAGCTATTTTAAGTACTATATTTAATAATAAAGTATAATATAAGTAGGTACTAGCTATTTTAGCTAAATATAAAATCTTTATTTAATATTAGTATAAATAAAAAAAGTAAAAAAATATAGTAAAGATAGCTAAGTAGCTATTATAAGTAATAAGTTATTTAGTTAATTATTTAAATTATTTAGTTTATCTAGTGCTAGTACATTAAATATAAAGTCTAGACGAGTAAGAATTACTAATTAGGATAACAAACGCGAAGAGAAGGACACTAGTCAAACACACTTCTAAGGTCTAATTACTTAGCAAGCTTTTAAGCTGCTGTTATCTATTAAATCAACTGTATCAGATGTAGTTAGCTTATAAAAGAACGTTTTGTACCGAATTTAGTGCAACATAGTGTTATATAGTTAGTGTAGACGTGTCGTTAGCACTAATAAACAGAATTACAATCAGGTACACTAGAATAAGATCGACTATGTTTCAGCGTCACAGTCTGCCAGCTTCAATCTCCACACTACTAACTGAATCAAACACACGACAAGTGCATCACACACAGCACTATATAAAGCTGGCTGCACCTCTAATTTGTCTACATAACTCGGCACTCAAGCACTGCATCACTAAACATCATTATCAAGACTCTTCAGCACCCAAGCCAGGAGATTGTAGTCCAAATTTAGCTATATTCATTCATAGTACCGGTACTCGACCTCTATCAAGATGCATCTTCCAGCCCACAAGCTCCAGCTGCGCCCTAAACTTACCAACGTTCTACAACACTCAAGCAAGACTTCCACTCCCAAGACCCCTGAAGCTTCAACACCAACAAAGCCAGCTAGCAGTATCAACATCAAAGACAAGAGAAACATCAAGATTGGCATTGCTGCACTCCGTACCGTCAGCAAATGGACCGATAAAGCTGCACTGACGCTCGAGAAGCTCGAGGGCCAAGAGGCGTCGAAGCACTGCCAGGATCGCCAGGCGCGCTTGGTCGCACAAGATGGCAGTATAGGGTACGGAAAGCAAGTTCAAGATACTGGGGTATGGAGAGAGACCGTGGTATACCCGGTACCTGCCCAGGTTGGTAGTTCTAGGGGATTTGAAGCACACGAACAGCCAAGGGTGTACGGAGCACCAGCACCCTCCACTACGGGAGAAAGCCACATTACGGCTAGCGTTGTGGAGGCACCGCTCGTCCAGACTCATCATGCGCATGTCTTGGCTTCCGTCGAGGAGTACTATGACGAAAGTAGTGATGACGAGGAGGGTGGCAGTACCTCTAGGCAGATCGGTCTCAACAGCCCCACAAACGTTGACGCAGATGAAGATACCGATGAGAAAGATACTTCCGATGATTCTAGCGACGATGAGAAGGATGATGACAGCGATATCGAGAAGGAAAGTGACACAGACAGCGATGACCACTCGGATAGCGAGGCGCATGATAGCTCTGATGATGCTGAGGATTTCGACGAGGAGGAAGTTGAGGCGAAGCATCAAACGGTCGTGAATGCTAAGAAGTGAGAAGACGGAATACTGGGGGTAGAGGCGGGTTAGGTGTTTTGGTTGTGACGATGCAGCCTTGTGGGCCACAAGGGACGGGTTTTGACGTAGATCGAAGGTTCATACGGGGAATGGCAGTAGTAGCATAGATATACGTATACATAAAGCGTTGACGCATGGCTGTACTTATCCTGCGAAAATTGTGACTTTCTAGTACTCCAGGCCTTCACTAACCTCCAGCACTGAAGTAGGAGAAGCCAAACGGAGGGATATATACTAGCTTAAATGTTTGCAACATAGTCGAATGATTATCTTTGGCTATGTGGACGAAATATTCCGAAGGGCCGAAGTGAACTGCACGTCAGGCAGCATTGGTTCGGCACATATGCCGTAAGGTTTACACAATGACGTACGTGTGTAACTGCAACAAAAAGCCATCGCGAAAACCCCCAAACAGCTTTTGTTTGTGGGATCCTTGATCGTCCCTTGGTATACCAATTATCAAGTGTCAGCGAAGTGGTAGTAAAGGCAAAGTACAGTAGTCCGACGACAGGCAGTGAAGGTAGGCTACCTAACGGCTGTCAACGGCGCTTCGCAAACACCCGCAGCACGTCACTCATCCCCTCACACCTCACTTGCACGCCTTGAACGAGTTTTACGTTTGTGTTTTCATCCCACGTGCGCCCTAGCCCGAAAGTCGTTGATCGGCTTTGCCCTGCATTGTTCGTTCAGTTCGGTCCCACCCACATCCTCCTAGCAACGCCCGCATCCTCGCAGTCAACATCACGACTGTCAATTGCGAAAATGTCAACACACTTTCGCCCGCGCGCGACTACGCCTGGCCCGCCGAGCCCTACACGTCCATCAACGGCGCGCTCCACGATCCGCGCTATCTCGCCGTCGCCGCCACCGAGTTTGGACGAGGCTTCGCGACAGGATTCTGCGACTACTGGATCGCCGAATGTTGATACCCAAAATACATCAGAGAGTGCGAAGGTGCGACCAAAGAGCGATGGCTATCCGCAAGCATACGTGCATGGTTCTGGTCATGAAGAGACGGACTTCGCCAACTACACCACAACAACAGGGAACGGTAACTTTGGAAGCTCTCCCGCAAACATCACTGCCAATGTCACCATCAAGAGAGGCGGCGGAATGATGACAAGGCGGTCGCCGGTAAAGCGCGGTTCCAGATCAACAAGTCCGAAGAAACGTCCGTACAGTACGCCAACAGAGTTGTCTTCGCACCGCGAGTCGACATCGCGTGACCAGGACGACATGCCAGCTACCAACCCGCGAGACGCAGAGATCCAAGCAGGTGACTACATCGACAGCGACGCATACACCGACTGCCCAGACACACCCACCCCGATGACAAACTCCCAAAAACGCTCAGCCTATCTCCCGCTCGGAACTCCGACGCCCTTCCCAAAGTCCACGCGTTCTTCCAAGCCCAAATCCAGATCAAGCCTTCCTCGTGCCACCCCTACTACTACGCCCACAGCACCGACGCCAAAGCTCGAATTCTTTGAGTCCTTCGACGAGCAACCATCCTATGGCTCTGGGCTTTTCAACACGGACCATCCTCAGATGTACGCTGGGCCAGAAGACAAGCTCATGGCGTTCTACACCCAGACTGAACGTCGGAAGATGCGCGAACGGGCACTCGCAAGGGCTGCGCAACCGGAGAGGACGGTGCCTGGTACCCAGACGGGCTACGCGACAACGTCAGATCACCCAGCAAACGACGCCTTGGTCATGCAGCAGCCACTGCGAGAGGAGGATATTCGTGCGCGCATGCATCTCGTCCCTCCACAACAGACCACGGAATCACCGCCTCGGAAGTCTATGTCAGATGCGGCTGGCAACGTAGCGCGACACGTCTCGCCATCCGAGGGCTCATATGTCTCCGGTGGAACAGTCACTAGCAAACGCTCTGTCTTTAGCACGCCTGGCAGAGACGAGCTTGAGAGGAAGAAGGCGATTGTGGAGACTGACGATGGACCATTTGCTAAAGCAGTGAGCATGGCAGATCTGAATGAGAGACGTAGGGTGGTCAGTGAGGAGGGAGTACAAGGTGTTCGAAGAAGCGAGGATTTGGAAGCAGAGGGCACGCAGAAGAAAAAGAAGGAGGGTAGGACTTGTGGAATGGGGATTGGATGCAATGTGATGTAGAGATTGTCAAAAAGCTCGGAGATGTTCGTTTAGACTTTGCATCGATGCGATGGAGGATGGTTCTGAACCGTAATATGAATGACAACAATGAGTAACGATGAGGCTACTAGTTTGATGCTTAGCATAATATTGTAAAGTAACAATGAAACTGAAACTTCTCTGACGCGTGTGACAGAAGTATATCGCGAACAGACAGTGAATGCGACCACTAGCGAGCGCAACCGCAATACACTTTCGTTTGCCTCTTCGACGTCCAACTCTTCACTCGTACAACCCACTCTAAAGATCGCGACACATTAGCCGCAAAACATCACGCAATGGATGCCGCGCTCGATCGAGTACAAGCGCCGTACATGCTCGACAGCCTGACCGCCGACGCGCAGCGAATATCAGCGAGCCTGCCACCGGACGGCTGGGATTCAAGCTCCGCCCTCGTTGGCCTAAAGCGTGACGTCAGTGGGGTATCGGTCGTGGTGAGTAGCACAACCCCTAGACGGGTAACTTTGTCTGTATCAGCTGCTAACCAAAGGCTCCGTGAAGCCGTCAATAGCTGCGGCGGGCGATGCCAACGATGCTGAACATGCGCGCGGTGGGCTTTTCGCATGGCTCCGGCGATTAATCCGCACCGCTTGTCGTCGCTTCCGTAAACGCCACAAGAATGCGAAAGGCTCCTAACCAAAGGGCCGGTGGATGTTGAATACTCCTAGCGATCAAAGAATAAGACATTGGTATGTGTAGAATGCGTTTTCGAAAGTCGAGCTAATAGCGCTTCTTAGATGAAGAATCGGCCGCGATGTCGAGTGCCTGTAGGATATCGGTACCGAAGACGACAGTCATGTATGCGGGGAAGATGACCCAGAGACCACTGCGAAATCAGTTAGCTTTTATGTACATTCTACCACGAGGCGCAAACGTATGCAGGAGTCCGACTTACTTCATGACAAGGTAGAAGACCAAAAGCGTTGCCCAGTCGTTATGGCGAACGTTTGCGAAGCCAGAGAAATACTCATTAAAGTCTACCATCGTTAGCCTGTGTATTGCCCGTGTGTCGCATGTGTACGTACAGTAGAGTACTGTCTTGCTGACTGTCATGACTGCTGCAGCGAAGCCGATAATGAGCGCGCGGTTGCCAGTCTTGCCGCGTACCTTCCTGCCGCCAGAGAGGAACTTGCCCACGCCCTCGCTGAGCTGCAGGCCAGTACCTCCAGATGTAGGGACACTGTGGTTGTATATGATCATAGCGTAGAGGCCATATAGCACAAGCTCCACAGCGTTCAGCATGGCTTGCGCGCCGCCAAACCCATCATGGTTTTCCCATCCGGGCCATCCGTATACGTGATCGATCGAAGCGTAAATCTCATACGGCTTCCAGATGGGCCACTGAAGCGCGCCACCAGCCATGGTATGTGGGCGCAGAAGAACATATAGCGTGTCCCATAGCACAAGCGGGATCGAAATGGCAAGCCAAACTATCGTAAGATTGGATGTCGTGTGGCACCACGTCGGCTCGTCGATTTCGGATGGAGAGGGAGGGCTGATTTCGGCTTTGGCATTGGAGATTGCGCGCCTCGCAAGCGACTTTGGTGGGGGTGAGGTGTTGAGGTCTGGGGAGGTGGGCGCCGGGGACGCGGTCGAAGTTCGTGATCTTGGCGTCTTCTTGACGGGTGATGGTTCCGTGGCAGGGAAGTCGCCTTGCGGATGCGAGCGCGTAGACACCATGGCGATGAAGAGAGAACAAGACGGCGTGAAGAATTAGGGGTTCAGCAGCAACTGCGAGGAGCGCAACGGAAGGGAGAATGTAACGTGTCGCAATGATGCAAAGGATGCTAGGGAACTAGTGGAGAACGGCTTCTGCTTTAGCCGGGCGGGGCTGTACCTGAGACGGAAGGAGCTTTGACTTGTCGGTTTGAGACCCAACTGTTTGTTGGGGTGATGAGCTCCACCACCCTCGCTATGTTGTGTTCCTCGATTGGATCGGTGTCTTGGGCGATGCGTTCGAGTGAGATCTTGCAGACTTTGGCCACTTTGCTAAGCGTGCGTGCGCTGCACTCTCCACAAGCTTTTGGTCTGACTTTGTGTGCACATCGACGGTGAGCAAATGCCCTAGACTGTTCAGCACATGTGCGACGAGGATACCCAAAGCCTTCTAGCGATGCAATGAGCGTTGCCCATAATGCTAGGTTAGTTAAAGCCTGTTGTTGGCAAGAAGAGGGATAATGATGAATGGAACCGCGACAATTGAAGTGGATCATCCAGCAAGATGACCGCCGAATGGCACTCACGTTGGAAAGATTCTGACCGATAGGACATACTGTAGTCTGCGCACAAGTGTTACTAGTCTTTGGTGCCGTCAATGATGAGCAACATGCAGCGATATATCAAATCTGAGTATATCGTTACCATCTGTCGTGCTTACGAAAGTCGCGACACGGAGCCGCTAGAGTTGATCATACGACCGATAGAGTTGCATGCACTCTAATCATGCATAGAGCCAGTCTTCAAGTGCTGTTTTCAATTATAGTATGCATCCTGTTAGAAAAGGAGCCGTGGTTTGCGCGTGTATTTCTCGCGCATGGTGAAATAGCCCTGGAGTCCACGGGTCGAGCAAGCCCGCCACGCCGCCCTCCTAGGTACATAGCGTGGAGCATGCCTCAACCGACAAAGTTATCTACATGGTATGACAACCCGTCTATTGCGCAAATTGCTGGACATCCATCACGTCAGTCTCCTCTCTTACATGCAGCTCAACTAGGCCTCTAAGAGTGACTGCTAGCGGACTTCAATTGCCGCGCATGCATCTATGGATGATTGGCGTCAAACCTTGAAAGGGCGTTCACTGGCAAGAAACCAAACGGGTATTTCGGCATAAGTAACCAGCATCGGAAGCTTTTCCATAGTATTACAGCGAGAACGCTAGGTTTTCGAATGTGCAATGACATCGCGCACAATCTCAAAGACCAAGCCCAACCTAGGACCAGACCGCAGTCTGAGTCAAAGGCGCACTCTATTCTTTCATCGCGCAGACATGGGATGACTTCTGTGGTAGGACTGCGCGGCACGCGAGGCGCTGTTGCACGTGCGATCATCCCCAACCAACACCTCCGCATCCGACGATGTTGTTAATCCACTTGCGCGCTAGCAAACTACATGCAAAGCTTTGATTATTATTCATACAGATACACGGAATGTTTTACCAGTATTTAGCGAGCGTGGGAATGACTGCCATGGATACATCAACTCCAGCGTTCACGGGTACCTACCTCGGGGCAAAGTAACACCACTCCAAGACTACCTATGTAGGCGCATCCGACGGTATTAGATGAACATGTCCTTAGGTTCACGTCTGCCAATTTTGTGTCTTCGTAATGGCAAGCACGAGATCACCGCTCTGTACGTTTAGTAGGTGTGAAGGTAGCTTGTGTGTAGAGATCATTGCCGTCGGCGACGTGTGCACCTGGTGAAGGCCCCACCCGTATACCCAGCGCGTCCGATAGGTATAACATCAACAAGTTCTTAGGCCCACGCCTTTGTTTTCTGGGTCATCGGAATCGCGAGCCCAAATTCTTCATTCTTTATGTTTGGCAAACCTGCATAAAGTTTGTACGTGCGGATCAACTCTATCGGTGACGAGGTGCGCGCACATACGGGCGCCTCGGCACGTGCAGACCCAAGACTTCCCATAGACATGCCCGACAGAATTGATAACCCATCATACGATTGCTATTGTGAAAAGTATTGTGCGTATAAGTCAAGCAACCTAAGACCACTCATTGCGAGCGGCCACATATTTCAAACCCCAGATCCGAATGAGAACAATACTAGCGGGTACCTAGCAAGCCCTGGAGGTATGCAATTGCCTCCGCTACTTCTATGCCACTGGTCGTGTCATGACATCTATGAACGTGTGGCTCTCAGCTTTGATCACAGCATGAAGCAAACATAGCTCGCCTGATCCTAGTGTACCAGTGGCAATAGCTCACGTGTCAAGAAACTATGCCATAGGACACTATGGAGGCTCAAAGGGATATTGGATCCTTGCAAGTGTGTGCGCATCCGTCTGAATTGACCTCTACAGACATTCGGAGATACAATGATACAGCGAAGGTGTGGTACACGAGATGCAACAGCGGAGAAGATGCTGCAATTTGCACAGAGCTTATCGTGTTGGGGCGGGAGATCAATACGCGCGGGAGGTGGTGGTCTGGTGGGCGTACACCTGGGCACGCGGAAAGCGGGCGCTAGAGTTGTTCGGGTCCGAGACGCGCCCCAAGATTTGTTTGAACGTCGAACATAGATTTGTGTGACACAAGCTTCTTTCCTGCAGCGGAAAACTTCATGCGCTCTCACCAGTTGGCGCAGTATAACTTCGGCGGGCGTTGGAGCAGTGAGCGCCAAGCCGCGAGTTCCGCGGCCCCATCGAGACCCTGACAGCTGGCGCGTGCCTGGCAACCGCGAACTCCTCCACGCGACGCGACACGCCAGGGCCTACGAGGCACAGCAAGCTTCGATATCGCTTCAGTATAGCCAACTACATCAATGAACGAGTTCCGACCGCCATCAGCGGACAAGCACACGCTAGACTAATTTAGAGACGGCTTGGCCTCATTGCGACTCTGACGCGTTCTCACGATGGTGGGGAGCAGAGAGCCTTACTGGACATCCGATGATCTGCGGCGTCCAGAACAAGAGCAGTCGTTGGTACTACGGAGCTGAACCATGGACACGCACGCGCCGTCGCGACTCCTTCACATCGGCAACCTCTTGCCATCTCTAGTTGTCAGTTGTGCGCAATTCCTCACTCATACCACGGACATTTCACGATATGCTCTCCTTTCGGATTATACATGGCGCTTTGCTACGAGCCACATCCTTTCCTCCACGGCACCGCTTTCACAAACTCCAGCGACCCGTCTATACAATAGTTTACCCTTTGTATTCGAAGAGGAGCCATGGTGGTTAAAGGACATGAGCACAACAGTAGCGCTGGCCCACCGTGAGTGCGCAATGAATTGCGATGTCTCGCTGGAGAATAGTGAATAGGAAAAGCCACGAGGGGTGCTTGCATGGGTACAAGTGATCCAATCTATATGACATCGGAATTCTTCGCCATCTTCCTGAGATGCGCTGTCTCAAACTAATCATCTCTTGTTCGACCCGACTCTCTCGTTCTTGTCCGCTGTGCGACCGTCCCACGCTCGGATCCCTGCATTATCACGTGCACTGACTCTCGTCCGTTTGCAAATACATAACACACACACCTCGAGCTCTACCTAGCACTATCACCTCCTGCACCAACTTTTCTCGTTTTCTGCATTTGTGCAAAGACGAGTCTCTCGATTTCCCTCACCCACGATCGCGATATCAAGTCAAGCCGCTCAGTCTTCGCCGCATCACTGTCTAAATTGCGATGGCAACCACTGAAACTGCCAGCCACCGCCCAGCTGATGACTCCTCGTAAGTCCATTCATCTTCGAGATAGCGCCATGCACTGACCATGAATCTAGTGAGCCTGCTCTGCCTGCTCCAGGCCAGGGAACGTCCAAGGCTGCACGCGCTCGTCACAACAAAGCTACCAAGAAGGCGATACTCCTCAACGAAGTAAACATTGCTGCTGTCTCAACTGAGTCGCCTGCTTCTACTGAGTCTGTCGATACCGCGAAGAAATCCACACCGACACAAGACGAAGACTTGATCACCGAGTCCCGCAGTATGGTCAATACTGACGCCATTATCCCCGTTTCTTTGCGCAAAGAGCCTGGTACTGTCAAGATCAACCTGCCGCCCGCTCCAGACCTAGAGACCAACGTCAAGCCAACCATATCGTCGTCCTCTTGCGCTTCCGGTGTTGCCGACATCCCGGCCCAGCGAAACACGTCGGTGAAGCAGACAGAACAAATGTCGCCTTCTCCTGTCGTCGAACAAGCTCTTGACAACCTGCTCGAAATGATACGAGCGCAGCGTCAAGCTCTTCTCCGAGGTCCTTGCGTCACTGTTCATGTTGGTAAAACATCCGTTGAGGGCATTTCGAAGCGCGCTGCAATGGCTGCCTCTTCTGTTCTGCACAAACACTTCTCCGCCAACCCTCACTCACTTGAATATCGGTTCTCACGTGGTCAAGTACACCCTGGCGCAGTTCGCCTTCTTCTCATTGGCTGGATGCAGGAAACGTGCGACGAGTTCGAGGCTTACGCTGTCCCAGCTCAGAAGACTTTCGGCGAAGACGTTGCTCTCCTCCGTGCTGCCCGCCTGTTGGGTATGGAGCGCTACTGCAGCCATATCCATGCCGGCTACGTCGAATACCTCAAGACACAGCTTCCGAGTTACGAGGAGATCGTTGCCGTCGAGCAGAACGCCATGTCTAACAAAGACCCACTCTGGACCGCGATGGTCAACCACCTTTGCCACGAACGCCATGAACGCTTTATACCCGACCCCGATGACTTCGCGGCGTTCTTGGATAAGCACACTCGTCTGAAGAAGGCTATGGAGTCTGCCGATACCTTCTTCCGTGGGTTGGCGAAGAGACAGGTCGATGACCGGGAGAAGGCGCGAGAGAAGGCGCGCCGTCAGCGTTGGGAGAAGAACCAGGTTGAGAAGCACGAGCGCATTGCGAAAGAACGACTTGCTGCTGAGTCGCTGAAGAAGAAGATGGATGAGAAGGGTCCCGGCCTGATGACCGTCACTGCGGAGGAGGCGGAGCTGCTTCGAGGACGCGCTCGTACCCGCTAGGACAACGCTTAACACAGCCTCTGGCTTTACCATGGTCTTACAGGTACAGTCTTTCCTCTGGCCGTATAATAGCGCGCAGAAGAGACTAACATAATCTTCCTAGGCGACCAGGACGTCTGAAGCGGTGAAAATAAGCGTGTTTGCGTTTACGGTTCACCCCGCTCCTTCTTCCCGCTCTCATTCAAGGTATCAAATCACCGGGTACATAAGAGCCGAAATAAAGGAACGTTGGACTACATGGCAAATAAAGATGCGTATCACTCGAATGAACTTCTCTTTCCTGTATCTGCTGATGTATTGAACGCGTTCATCGACCTGCCGTGCTATCGTTTCTACCATATCCCACCCATCGTACCTTCTCCGGCCCTCAGAACTCATCCGCCCAGTCACCTAGTTCCTCATTCCAATCATCACTGCCTTCATTGCTCTTCTCGTAACCCTCCCACCAGCTCGCTACGGTCACTGGCGGCTCACACTCCTTGCACCTAGCCTTGATATATATCGCACTGCCTCTGCCGACAAGCCCAGCATGGTCTCCATGTGGTACGACATCGAGCTTGTTGTTGCAGTCATCCTCCGCGCAGGTGATCGTGTGAACGTCCATCGAAGAAGATGAGCTTGAGTGAGATGATACGGCGCCGATCTCACCCGCAGTTCTGATGCCATGTTGGGGGTGGCGACGAACGACCTCCGGGCTATTTGGTGGGTAAGACATGGCGTTGTTGACCTTCGAAGTGCTTGTATCTCTCGAAGAAGCTGGTTGGTTGCGTTATGATAAGCGAAGACAAGATCTTAGGAAGGGAGGTATTTATGACGTTGCCGATTGCTAGGTAATGACGATTGTGATTGTGTGGAGGAGGAGAGCAAGCCCGAAGGGCGCTTTGTGGTGAGTGAAGTAAGCTATGGTACAGTAAAGTGTTATACATCCCTCATGACCCTATTGCAGTGTCATTCACAAAGTGTGAATGTCACTGCTATTCATAGTACGTCATCAGCCCAGCCTCATTCATCTCTCCACCATTCATCTTCCAACAGGTCCTTCGCACTCGGTCTATCCCTCCAGTCCATCTTCATTATCCTACGAACAAATTCGTTATCCTTCCTTGACAGCTCCAACTCTGAGATGACCTTGAACATTCCTTGCTGCGCTGGCATATTGTTCCTCTTCAAAGACGCTAGGGTCTTAGTAATCTCTTCATCAGCTATCTCGACGGTCTTGTTTGGAAACGGCCCGAACCAGTATAATTGTCGCAGAAGAACATGCAAGGGGAGATTTTCCCTATCCTCCTCAGCTTTTGGGCCCTGAGGGACGCATAGGCTGAAGTGAGAGCCGTAGTGCATGTGCACAAACTAATCACGGGAGTCGTCAGCCCAGTAACGTCGGATTTATTCGAGATGAGACCGAAAGGTATCATATGGAGTGTCTTACCAGCAGTCCAAACGCCCAGATATCTGCAGCTGTGTTCCACGGCAGTTGCAGAATGGTTTCAGGGCTTACCCATGTTGGTGCGCCACACGGAGTCCCAGAAGTAGGACCTGCACTGGTGACATGAGAGCAATTCCCCATGTCGCCAAGTTTGACCTCGCTGAATCGATTGTCGCCTTCCTGCATATTGACGTAGACGTTATCCGGTTTGAGATCTTCGAGTCTAATCAGCTGCAATGTTTGGTTCCTAGCGGCAGACAAGGAATACCCGCGTGTATATAACCGTCATCATGAAGGCTTTTTAGGGCCTCTAGGACGCTGCGCGAAACATACTTCAACTCTTTTCGATTCAAGGCCTTTTCCGCGGACGCCTCTGAAATGGTGCTGTCAAGATACTCTAACGCGATTGTGACGGGGAGATCTGGGCCTTGGATCTCTTCGATCATTGGTCTAATGTAGGTGCTGCGATGTTGACGTTTCTTGAGAATGTTTCGCTCGTTCGTAACCCCATGGTGACCCTGCTGGGCCTTGATCACCGCCAGCTTTTGCGCTTGGTTTCTGGCGGCCGTTAGAGGTTTATGTGTTTCTATTGTCACTATAGCACAGACTTAGCGAGCCAGACAGCTTCTTTGAGCTCTTGAGTGAGTGTATACGTCCCGATGCTACCCTTGAGAACTTGGCCGACCCGGAAAAGAGACGACATGGTGTATCTGACGCGAGAACCCTTGGTTAGCGGTACTAGTTTGTATATACGTACAGCTTTATTGTCTCATCTTGGGCGGTATGTTCGCGGATGAAGAAGACATGGCACATAAGGTTTTGTGCGGCGCAGTTCTTGGACTCCCGCCGTCATGTCGATCGCCAAGGCACTAACGACAAGTTGGGTGACTTGCAGGAACAACCGTAACAAAAGCAACATCGACATCATTCGTGTGTATATGTACTCGCGTGTTCAGCGTTATTGACAGCGGTGGAAAGAGTCGAGAAATAGAGAATGACCTGGGCATTTGGCATCAAATGACGCAAACCGTCATTTTTCGCAGCACTCGCTCAGGGTTTCCAAGGTACCTGCCTTCGTTCGCTCGAAATTAGGACCCGCTGAAGTACCTAATGCTGTGGCATAAGTATTGGCAGGTGGTTCGCGGTACATATAGAGCGTCTGTCGCAGTCTACCGTAGAGGGCTGCTATCGCACGTCAAAGCCCAACAGATGACAAGAGGAAATTAAGCGCCAGATGTATTGTGGCTATTTTTGTCATGAGAACGCAACCCATTCACACAATCTTGGCACCCAGTGCCGATGCATCTCTGTTTCCTCTACGCCATTTTCGACAAGACATCCCGGTCGCAGACAAAACACCGCTTGCCCCATAAACGAGACCCAGATCTTAGCCCAGAGCAGCCATTGTATCGCGCACGCTATCAAACCATCTCTTTCTCATCGTGTTTCAAGCGAATGGGCTGTCAGCCACCTTAAAGAACATGTGGCATCGGCTGAGCTTACCAGTGTTGCCACCGACGGCAGGAAACCATTCAAAGGCCCAAGAAAGTGACATGTAGACGGTCACTGTGGCGCACAGCAGTGTGTACTTGGTAACCCCCGAACCAATGACGCTTGCGACGAATACAGTCGTAGTGGGTTCCTTCGAAACAGTGCGCGTAGTGGCCGTCCTCTTGTTCATCCAGATGAGAGGTTATCAGTAGATTGTTGAAATCCATGTATTCGTGCATATATCCTTTGAAGATGACTTGGATGTGGACTGGGAGCGGAACGTCATACAAAGCGCGACGTGCGATCTGATCAAGGAAGCTGCGGAGGATCCGCTTGTTCTTTTTATGCATTATGCCCAAGGCCGTGACGTCGAGCTCGACGCGGATGAGCTCGTTCTGGTGAATTAGCTGGACTGCGCTGTTGTAGTAGGCTCGTATCGCTTCCTTTTGCCTGTTGGATGCGTGTGAGACGTCATTATTTGCAAGCCATTCATCAAGCGGCTGTTGTGTGACGAGATCCGCAGGGAGGATAGCTGGTAGAGTGGACTGTCGACGGTCGAGGTAGTGAGCTCTGGCTGTGACCACGGCGTGCTTGTGATGGGATAGATGATATTTGGACGGCTCGCCGATGTTTTGAGCGAGCACTGCATAGTAGCCGTTGAGGGGGGCCAATACAAGAGCAGCAAGGTTGCGGGTTGTTTTCAACAGGCTTCCAGGTGACAAGACCGCCGCAAGACCAGCAACACGCTGGAGCCCGTCAGTAGTCTGCAGCAAGGATGGTAGAGTACTTTCCACGTACGTTGATCGATTCGTGGTCAATACCAGTAGCGTTGTAAGTCACCAGAGCGTTGCCGTGATGCTGCCTGTAGCTGATATTGTTGTACATGCCGAGCGAAAGCGGAGCGAGGACATACGGTGCCTCTTGTTGAATCGTGTTGTAGGCCTCGTCCACGTACATGCTGTGATGGGGGGCTGCCATAGTGATCTAGTAGCCAGAGGGAGCTTCACGTTGGGTTGAGATAAAGTTATCGAAGAAAAGTTCGAAAGGATGGACTCGAGAGGATGAAAGAGGAAAGAACCAGCTTTAGTGACCGATATATCGCAACAATCTAGGATACGGCTAGCGCGGCGCTAGCGCAAACGCTCTCGACAAAGCTAGTAGCATTGGATTGAAGTGATGAGACACATGCTTCGCAGGGTACGTGATGCCATCGATGTCACTCCGGAAAATACACACCTGGGCATGAAGCAGGAAGTGGATGAGACTAAAGAAGAAGTTAGGGTACCTATAACACTGGAAAATACTGTGCATCCCTCGCACCGAAAACGCGCAGCCATCATATTATACAATTAGCGGGTATGTCCGTAGATTAGTTGCCCAAGCAGCAGAATCTGGTTGCATAACACGGACACTGTACATCGGGCGGCAGCTTTCAAGCTACAAGAGAAGTTCGGCTAGTTTGTCTCTAGAATATTATACCTTTGTGATACGATCAAGAGCCTTGCGACAACGCATGTCTTTTGTTCTTCACTTGCTGTTTGTGCAATTGACTGGTATGTGTGTTTGTATTGTGTTACGAACAGGCCAACTACCTTGACAACAACTTTTATACGCGGCCTCTTGTTGTGAAGGTAACAGCTGTTGC
This sequence comes from Alternaria infectoria, assembly GCF_024043175.1. Lineage (NCBI taxonomy): Eukaryota > Fungi > Ascomycota > Dothideomycetes > Pleosporales > Pleosporaceae > Alternaria > Alternaria infectoria. The sequence goes on from NW_026250691.1 coordinate 475,575, forward strand.
GTGAGAATAATGCTAGTAAAGAAATCTCCTTTCGTCCCGAATCCGTTCTACATATACTGGTATTAAGCCGCTCGTTGACAGGTACATGAACTATTCGTAATCGACATTTGTTAACTGAGTTCAGCCTCCAACATGGAACCTAGATGAGGCACGTATATGTTTTCTGTTGCATCCTGACAAAATCTCAAACGGCCACAATCGATCACAAACCCCAAACCAGTCCTATAGCCAGAAGCTCTCGCCATCCCACGTTGCGCCTTCCGGTCGGTCGTCATCGGAACGCGGATAAAAGACTAATATGGCATCGCTGTACGGGTCTGTGTCACGCCACTCCAGCTTCACGCAGGGGCGTCGTGCGCTGGAGCAAGAGTTGCAGGCGTGTACTTCCTTCTCTTCAGAAGTTGCCTTCGTCTTTCCGCTTTTCCCGTGGCTTATCAAATGATGGGCTACGCACCTCTCGCTTTCAACATAGGTTCTGTGGTTGCTCGGATCTGTTATCGTGCAGGCCTTGTTGAAATAAGCGGTGTTGTAGTTGAGCACCGTGTCAAGTGCGGTGTTCAGGGACATCACGAGCTCCCGTGGTCCATCCCGAAGTGGTTTCAGCTCTCCTTGGGTATCGTGCGCGTGCTTAGCAACATATAGAAATTTGTCTAGTTGTGTTATCTTCTTCTCTTTCGGAACTGGACCTCGCTTCCTCTTCTTTCCCGCCTTCTTGACAGGAACTTCTCTGTCGCGCGTCTTCTTGGTGTTACTAGACGCCTGGGGTCGCCGCTCATGTCGTTTGATTGCAGCTATTGGTTGTTTCCGTGGCGGTGCTGGTGTAACAGAAGCTGCTTCGCTTTGACTATGCGACTCTTGGATGGCACTCTCACGCTCCTCGGGTACTGGCGGCGTGTCTTCCCTTGGTAGGATCCCGTCATCGGAGAATGGGTTCTCGTGTGGCTCAAAGCCTCCGCCTTCATTGTCGCTTGGATCTGACGCAATGAAATTCTTTGGGAACGGACTTCCGTCGCGGACAGACCACTCGTTAAGTCCATACTGCGCTGATGATCGACAACCTTCCACTTGCAGCGTTGGGGGTTTCACTTGTTCTGTTGGGGTACCCGTTTGCGGCGCTGAAGGCTTTGCTCGGAGCGTTGGAAGATCTGCTTGCTGTGTTGGAGGATCTGCTTGCTGTGTTGGATGATCTGCTTGCGGCGTTGGAGGTCTGGCTTGCTGCGTTGGAAGATCTCCTTGCGGCGCTGGAGGATCTGCTTGCGGCGTCGAGAGGTTTGCTGACAGTCTTGGAAGTTTTGTTGTCAGCATTGCAGCCTTTGTTGGCGACAACAAAGCTGATCCTGACGGAATTACAGCCTTGCCTGGTGGGGATGGCGTCCTCAAAAACGCGGTCGGGATTGCTTTTGGTGTTGGCTTCTTGCTTGATGGTGTTCTCGATACCTCTGGCGCGGTAGAACTCTGCCTTGGCGCAACGACAGTACGTTCTGGGACGGCCGTAGACTCTCTCAGGGCTTCGATGGCACCTATTGGCGCCATTGATGGTGCTACTGGTGCGGGGGTCGTACTGAGGAATACAAGCGGAGCCTTCTTCAGTGCGCCTGCATCGGATCTCGGTAACAATCGTGGTACTATCGGTCTTCTTGAAGGGGTAGACCACTCATATGGTAGGGTTGAGGAAATCTCAGCGACGGGTGCCCAAGGATTGGGACGATGCGGGGTCGCAGGCCTACGGAAACCTGGGGTGGACTCGGGTTGGGGCGGAGAGGCAAAGCCGAAAGGAGTGACGAGTTCACCAACGGTGTCCAAAGACTGGAAGCTGAAAATGTGGGAAGCGCGCAGGAAAGGGTCTGCTGTCGCTGTTGGCTCGACCTCGCTCCGGTCGTTGGGTGAACACTCCATTCCAAGGCTGCCTTGAGATGCTCCTTGGTCAACAAGCTTGCGTCGTTTCCTCGCCCCAGTGTGCCCAACAACGATAGTCTCTTGGCCCGGACCCGACGTCTGGGTGTCAAGCTGGTGTGTATTTCTGCCCGTTGGCTTGCTGTCAGATTGGGTACTGGCATTGACTAATAGACGTGGCATCTCTTTGGTGAGCTTGCTGGCCGTCAGGTCTGTCTCCCACTGGTTGATCAGGGCCTGGGTGCCGGTAAGCTTCGTCCCGAAGACACCCATCTCTTGCATGTTGAACGAGTAATCCGGTGTCACTAGTCCCATCACCAGTTCTTGCAACCCAAGGAGCTCTCTGCTTCTCTGACTATCTTTTGGTATACTCGCAAGGTCGGGTCGTTGGATGATCCTCGCTGCGGATGCCGCTGGGACCAACAGGGCATTTGCAGCATCTTCGAGTTGACGATCGCCTGTGTTGATGCTCTCGAATTTTGCTAGGACGCTCTCGTACGCCGATACGATTTCTGGACTTTCTATTCGCGAAGTTGTCTTGTCTTTTGTACGTCGAGGTTTCGACATCGTGGGGAAATGTTCGTTTAGGAAAGATGGAAGCAGCGTCTGTGAGATGGAAAGCACCCCCGCGCTTCTCCGGATCGTGGGAACATCCGGCCCTAGGACCGAAACGAGCCTCATCGTCTGATTGAGTAAGCTCAAATGATTGCAGCTTCCCCGGACTATGCGCTGGCCATAGACGCGAATTGTAGCCCCGCTTTTCGTCGATATCAGTGAAGTGCGCTACATTACGACTGGACGTACCTTCTGTAATGAGCAGTATTAGGCAATAATTCAGCAATGCATCGCGCGATACCTTTCATACCACATGATCTTGACTGAGACGAAAACGACTTCCGACAGCCTGGGGTGGGTTACGCTTCCGGTATGATCTTTATAAATGAATCAGCAAAACGTACGAGAAAAGAGCAGTGCCGCCATGACCGTACAGTACGCTGTCTAATGCCCCTGCTCAATTAATGATTATGTATACGGCGCCAGTTTGATCAAGTGACCGTTGTCTGAAAGCTAGCCACTTTGGTCCAAACGCGATCAACATCTACCGCCGCATCGCACCCTCGCCAGTCTGACTATGCTACCTCCTTGCCATGTCAATGCCGATCCTGTACGTCATATGATGGCTTGTGGCGTATGGGGAGCGTCATGAGGGGATGTCCGGCATTCACAGCTCTGGGGTCACCAGTAGTATTCCACGTCACATGCTCACTGGTTGTCGAGCCCATCACTGAACATGCCTATCGGATGAATCTCCTGTTCCGACCGTCATTTGAGCTGTCAATACAATTCAATTCGTACGGATATGAATGTCGGTCGGCTTGGGTCAACAAGGCTCATCGTTGTGCCGTCGTAGTCTTCTTGTACAACCACCAGTCTTGGGCTGCAGATCCCTTCTCTTGAACCCTCGCATTCATCGCGCTCAACCCTGTAGCATTGGCCAAGACATCCACTATTGGTCGGTACCCCTTCTTCAGCAGCCGAGTGGGACTCGATGCGCTGTGGCCAAAGTGTAAAATGGTGTAGCTCTGGCGAGACGGCTTGGGTCGCTTCGCTTCGCTGCCGACCGCTGGGCTTCCTTCTCTTGGTCACCGAATCGTAGGGCGTTGGAAGGCGTCTTCGTCTCGAGTCGTGCGAATGTTCCCTGTGTATGATGTCAGATTTGACGAGCCAACACCGTTTTGAGACTCACGTTGAATTCCCTCGGCGCTTCGTGCAACAGCAAGCTGTCAGGAGATAAATACGGCGATGATGGGCCCCGACCTGGGCGGACGAGGCTAGCCGCTAGTGATGAACGGCATCATGAGTATAGTGACAGGCGGGAGACATGGCCTGTAGAATGAGTGACAAAGTATGATGCTCCTGTGGAGACGAAAGGCGAGACGCGCGCCCTCCGCATAAGGCAGTCACGCAAACGCGCAGCTTCGCATGTCGCGTAATGATTGAGCACGTGCACTAGCGAAGAGGCGATTACATTGCAGTACTGGGAACGGCGAGAATTTGCACAGTGTAGCTGATAGCGATGACGATTGCTGTGACAGTCACGGCCTGTCGATAAATAAGATGATTGAGTGGGTGGGTCCGAGGATGGAAGTCGCCAGCGATGCCACGTGCCAGCCGAGGTAGTGCGACGTTTGTGACTAGCGCGCTTGGCCATTGGCGCTGCTTTGGCGTAATGCAACAAAGCGCCACAGTTTGCCGCGGCACGACCTCATACACGGCTATCACACAAGACGACAGCAGCACGTATTTGCGAAACGCTCCAATTTCTCGACGCCACACGCTGACCCCCAGTACTCACCGGAACTCCAAGAACCCGACGAACGCCCCTAGCTGTGAGCAACAAGACAAGCCCAGAATCCCGAAGACACATCTTGGAACGGCAAAGCGAACCGAATGTCGTAAACAACTATACCAGATACTGTTTGAAAGGGACAAGCGCAATTGGGCATCAGGGAAGAGAGCGCCGTCCAAGTGGCTCTCAACCCGTCCGAATTGCAGAAGCGTCAACGGCTACCTTTCGATTCGAGCAAGACAGAATATGCATTCGAGAAGGGCACATGATTAGCGTCGCAGGCGTTACCTCCGATGATGATGCCGAAGACGAGACGTCTGGTTGAGAGGCCAGTATTGTCGCCAGCGTGATAAACACAGAATTAACGCAGCTGGCAGAACACCACCACCCAAGGCATGCCCCCACTGGTTCCAGAGACGAGCCGAAAACTTCACATATACCCAGAACTGGCAATTTGAAAAGAACATCCTCACAGGCAACTCCAGACTTCCCAGACAAGGTCGAACACCATTCGGGTGACTGCAAGTCTTCAAGGATTCGTACCCAATGAGAAGACTACCCATTCATGCTGGACCGTGGACAATGTCACGTCCTTGCGAGACCTTGCTGACAATAGCACGCCTATCCGCGGGCACGAAATAACACAGCGTACCGGCATTAGTTAAAGGACTGTTCTGGCTCACGACATGCATGATGAGTCAGCTCCCGTACCAAGGTCCCAGCGTCTTCAGCTTCTCATTGATCGGGTGGCTCATAAGGCTTAGATTGACGATACTTGTGGAACTGTAGGCCAACATGCGGGGCATGTGCGGCTAGAATGGAAAGTTGATCCAAGTATATATTGTTCGTCATCGATTGGCCGTGGATCATGTGATAGAAAGGATGCGCGACATCTTTTATGATGTCTTACAGTATGCGGGCGTAAGCAGTCGCATGGTTTCCCAGGTGGTCTCGAACACCCTGTCGCGTGTTATATGAAGTGCGGGCGGCACCGGAACAAACGAGCCCTCCAACTAGGTAGCTATATGACCCTACGTGGCTTTCGCCATTGAACGCGCGCAGATTTGACACATGCCGCAAAAATACGAGGCGTGCCACTGGTGTACAACCATGAGGGATGACTTGGCGGTATTGCCGTAGCCGCTCTTTCCTCCTTCCTCTTTCCTCCTTCCTCCTTCCTCCTTCCTTCCCGCTCAGATCCGCGCCGGCCAGATCAATCGACCTTACCGACACGTAGCAAAGACTTCCTCTATCCGACAATGTGCAACTCAACACAATGCGCAACCCAGCGATACGTCACATAAGCACCCGCAGCCAAGGCATGCAAGCAAGACAAGGCCTATCGCCAAGCAGTATGTGGGGTTCTAGGGCTTCGTCTCAATCACGAGACGATGAGGAGCACCTTGGGAGGGTGACGAGTTCAGAAGTCCGTGGCCTCATCGATGACGACAACGCCCAAATGATCCAGCGCAAGACGATCCGGCTTCCTGTTGCGGCCCAGCTCATTCTCGAAGTCGCCATAACAGCCACCCCACATGACTACTCTGAGCTTCTCAGCTATGGATATACGGCAGTCATCGATGCGGCGTATGACGATTCCAACAGATCCAATCACCCCTTCTTCAACGCCCCCAACAGATCCTTGGAGTCATTGGCTACATGGAGATCCATCGGGGCATTGATCCTGGCAGATATGCCATTCGAGATGTTGCAGTCCATCCTTGACGGCAGCCTGCCCCGAAGATTGCTAGGGAATGACGACGCTGACGCCGGGTTGCGATACCACTATGACGACAGTAGCCTCGAGGCCTACTACGTAGCCATGGCCACGAAGGCTGAACTGCCTGATGTGTCATCCTGGGTCTTACGCTCCAAGAGCACGCCTTGTCCATGTTTTTACGTTCGGTACATCACCAATGCGTCGGGCGAGTCTCTCACGCCTAGACAACTGAAGCAGGTGATACGCTGCATGAGAGACTATGTGTCAGGCGACCCAAAACACATTGACCTCTGCGTGTTGGTAGACAATGTATCTAGGGGTACTCGCTCCAGTAGGAACGACATAGCCGTAGGCGCTCACCACTTTCTACAAGGCAGTGCTGTTCGCATTGGCAGAGTCATAGCATTTTGCAACGCCCTCGACAATCTGCTCGATCAAAACAAGTCCGACCACCCGCAAGCGCAAGACTTGCCGTTCAAGCACTTGTTCAAGTACGTTGGCTACACCGAGAACGAAGCGGATCGGACCAAGAGACACAACACAGGCGATACGAACTTCCTTCAGGCTTTCTTCACGAACATTTGTCGCATACAGTTCAAGGGCGAGGACGGTGTACCGTTGTATAATTGGCGCACGTACATTGTCGCCTTTCCTATCAGTGTCGAGGAAAGCAAACTTGGGGAAGAGCTCTTCTGCCAGATGACACAGAGCTATTACCACACGGGTATAGGATTCAACATAGCTCCAGCAGGTATCAGCGTCGAATCGGCCGTGCAGATGCCGCAAGCCGAATGGCAACAGAAGAGCAAGGTTCGCAACAGCCACTTCCGGTATCAAAAGCAGCTCAAGGAGGAAGTCGACGTCAACTTGAAACGCTACATGGATAACACGAATAACAAGTCCAAGAGCAAGGTGGATCACGCCGAGCAGCAACGAACGACCCTTATCCATCAACGCGGACAGCTCCATGAGGAGAATATCGCTCTAGAAGCCGAAGCAATACCGATAAGGGAGATGGATGCCTCAATGCATTCTTTACGCGAGGAGCAGAAGAAGCTGGAAGAAGCCTGCCCCGAGGACATGCCAGAGTTGAAGAAGCTACTGGTTCGGACCCACAACGAGATAAAAGGGTTTATCAGGGAATACGCGGCGGGTCTCTACACTGACACTGTACGCGAGACCCAACTGTCCCCATTGAGTGGATCATCCGAGTCTGGATGAAACAAGCGCTGTTAAGATCGGTCTCTTCTTCGCGGCTGCGATGTTCAATCGAGGGCTCGCTCTAAGAGGATTGGGTTGGCGTTTACGATGGTCGAGAGAGATCATCATCATGCAGGTCTTCGCCGGGAGGTTGCGGAATGGAAGGGGTGTCATGGGTCGGCTGCATGTAATATGTCTCACTGAGCGCAGAAGAACTTTCATCACTCCGTGCTTGGTTCTCTTCGGTCGTTCACTACATAGTACATACGTAGCACAGCAAGGTGTCCAGCGCTTTGACTGTATGGAAAGCACAAACTTATCGAACGTCTCACGTTGAACTCTCTTGATAAGTCATGCTAGTATTGATCTAATGTTGTAGCTATAACTGCATTCTCTTGATCTCAGGTCTTTCTCACGCGCGTCCTAGACTGCGACCCGTAAGAAGCTGATGAAACATCATGCAAACTGTTGGTACACTATCTCAGAGCTCCTGTCTTGACCTTGTCGTCCACAAACTGTTTGATCATGTTGTAGGCGCCGCTGACAGTCGTGAGCTCGTTGTGTAGCAGCTCGATGTCTCTGAGCATCGATTTAGTGGTGGCTTGATACCTTCCAACCGCCCGTCTAGTTTGCTCAATGGAGTCGCCAAGTTTCTTCTCTAAATCCCTGACGCGGTTGCCCAAATCCGAGATGGTGCTCGCACATCCACATTGAACAGGCGCTTCCATTAGGTCGGAGAGTGTCTTGTTCCGAGCTAACAGTCGCGCCACGACACGACCGAGAGACGCTACCTTTTCGTGGCACGCATCCTGCAGCTTCTCTTCCAATTCCATGAACTGAAGACATAGTTTGACCCGTAAATCCATGGCTACTTCCAAGTCGTCGTAATCCTTCTGAAACTCAGCTTTGCTGTTGTAAGGTGCAGCGATACCGATATGATTGTATATCAGGCCTAGCAACCTGCAGCGCTGATGTTTCAGTCTGAAGTTGTAGGCGAGAACTTCCGTGTGACGTGTCCGAATCTCCGATATCTTTTGTTGAACCTCGACCAACAGCTGATGTTCGTCAACAGTGAGAAGCTCATCAGGCTCTTGCAGCTTCTTCTCATGTGCAACATCCTGGAGCCTTTTACCCAGCGCTGCCCGCTTCTTCTCAACTCCAGCCTTGAACTGCTCAAGGGCCTGCTGCTGCTTGCTAGCCTCCCTTTTTGATGTCTCAAGGGAAGCGTTGAATCCTGTGGTATCCGCTTTGGATGCCTCCTTGACCTTGGCAAGTTGTTCTGTCACCTGGGTAAGTTCCGACGAGGTCTTGCTGTTAGCGGCCAAGGTCGCATCTTCAGTTGTTTTGACTCTGGCCTCCATTTCTGTGATAGACTGACGAGTTTTTGCAAGCTTGGCTTCGCCGGTTGCGACCATCTCTCGTGATAGGCGAAGAGTCTCTGTAAGTCTGCGAACCTCCTCTTGCGCGTCGTCGCGAGCTCGACCGGTCTCAGCAGTATCACCTTCAGCGCTGGCCAAGGCAGTCTTGATCTCCTCGTAAAGCTTCTCAGCGACCTCAAGATCCATTTCGAGCCTATGTTGGGTCTTCTGGAACTCGCTAGCAGCACAGTCAAGTTTCTCAATCGCTTCCCGCTGCCGCCGAAGCTGCGCGCCTGTTGTATCCATTATGGCCTGCTTTTGGCCCCATATCGTGTACAACGCGGCGAATGAGATCTTCATCCATCGTAAAGCATGTTTGCGGCCTTCTTCCGCTGAGGCATATCGCCGGTACAACTGGCGTAGGTTCGATTGAGTTTGCTTCTCCTTGGTTTCCTGTTGCTCTTTCTTTTCGGCTTGCCACTGCTTGCGCTCGGTGATCAAAGCGACATGCGCATCGACTCTTAACTGTTCAAGTTCAGTGTCTCTTGATTGTAAGAGCCCGGATAGTTCCTGTTCTTTATTCATCTGATATAGAACGTCGTTCGTCAGCTTTCTGATGGTATCGTCTCGAACTCCAAGTGTGTGATCATTGGATGCTTTCGCATCTCGCAACTTGTCTTGCAACGCGGTCTTAGCCTCTTCTCCGCGGGTCTCAAGTTCTCTTATCTCTATCTGGAATTTTTCGTTCTTCTTGTCCGTATCAACTCTGTTCGCTTCTTTGGCGTCCTCGAACTGTTCCTTCCAATGGTCTCTATCCTGTCGGCAGAGAGCCAAGGAGTTCTCCAAGGGCTGCTTAGCTCCCCTGACGGAAGATTCGAGGTGTTGTTGTGTTGGACGCTCTTCAAGACGAGATATGGATAGTTGCGCTTCAGTAAGCTGATGTCCCATAGCTTGTCGGACGGAAGCAATCTCGCTCTCCAGCTTCTCTTGAGTTGGCCGCTTCTCTAGACCTGAGATCTCATCGACCTTTTTCTGTAACTCTTCTTGGAGTCCTGCCTTGGAGTTTGCGACAGCATTCTCCAAATCCGTAGCGCTTGGGCGTTGTCTCAGCGAGACAACTTCCTCTTCCAGCGGCCTAGTCGCGTTGGCCATGGCATTATCCACGTCTTCTTGAGTGGGACGCTTCTTGAGCTCAGTAATCTGGTTATTGAGATGTTCGGATGCTTGTGCTACAGCGTCTTGTAGGTTCTGCTCTGTAGGACGTTGTCGGAGGTTCGTCAGCTGCGTGTTCAGCGGACCAGTGGCTGTTGCAACAGCCGCGTTAAGCATCGCTTGGGTGGGACGTTGTCGGAGGTGCGTCAGCTCCGTGTTTATAGGACCAGTGGCTGTTGCAACAGCTGCGGCAAGCATCGCTTGGGTAGGACGTTGTCGGAGGTGCGTCAGCTGCGTGTTCAGCGGACCAGTGGCTGTTGCAACAGCCGCGTTAAGCATCGCTTGGGTGGGACGTTGTCGGAGGTGCGTCAGCTGCGTGTTCAGCGGACCAGTGGCTGTTGCAACAGCCGCGTCAAGCATCGTTTGAGTAGGGCGCTGCTCGAGGGTGGCGATCTTGGTGTTCAACGGGTCAGTGGCCGTTGCAACAGCTGCGGCAAGCATCGTTTGAGTAGGGCGCTGCTCGAGGGTGGCGATCTTGGTGTTCAACGGGTCAGTCGCGTCTGTGACGGCGTCTTGTAGGGCCTTCTGAGTGGGACGCTGCTCGAGGGTGGCGATCTTGGTGTTCAACGGGTTAATCGCGATTGTGACGGCGTCTTGTAGGGCCTGTTGAGTGGGCCGCTGCTTGAGGGTAGCGATATTGATTGCAAGGGGACTGGTCTTTTTCTCGACCGCATCCTCCAGCATCTGTTGTGTTGGCCTCTTCTCTAGCTCAAAGATCTGCTCCTTCAGCGGGCGAACAGCGTTCGTGATAGCATCGTCCAAGTGCTGCTGTGTCGGACGCTGTTCAAGTTCGTTAAGCAGCAACCTGGTAGCACTCTTGACGGCTTCCTCTAGTCGCTGTTGTGTTGGTCTCTTTTCCAGTTCAGAGATACGAGTCTCCAGTACGTTGTTGGCTCCAATGGCATCGTCATACTGCTTTCTTGAGGGCCTCAATTGGTATCCTGCTGTGATTCTCCGGTGGAAGTCCAGATCTTCTTGCATGAAAGCTTTTGCCTGGATGGCAGCGTCGAGATCCTCCTCTGTAGGGCGCATCCGAAGAGCTAAAGTCTCGGCTTCAAGCTCTTTTAGACGGAGGTTCTTCTGACCGAGCTCTTCTAGACGGCGGCTCTTCTGACCGAGCTCGTGGTTGAGGCTCTTGGTCCATTCTAACTGTCTGACCGTCAAATCACGGAATTCAGTCCTGCGGTTGTTGAGCTTCCGCATCTCCTCATTCTGTGTCTTGTACTCCGCGATATCCGTCGCAATCTGCTCATTTGTATCATGTTCTGGTGTCGACTGAGCCTGTGCGGATTCGTTCTCGTCGAGATCGTGTAGATTCTTCGCGTACGGGTTCGGTAGGGCAACGGTGTTGGTTTGTGTGAGAAGCGAGAGGACTAGGACGTTGAGCTCGTGGTGTGAAGCCATGTTTCGGTGGGGCGCGAGGCTGTGGAACTCAGCCTCTGGACAGGATGGGCGAGGTTTACGTGGGATGCATTCTTTTTTTCCCAGGCGCGGCAGGAGCAGACCTGGCCACTCACCACAGGAAGCAACGTCGCCACGTCATCCCAGTCAGACTGGATGTCCATGGGTGAGCCCGCACCTCTTCTGTTGCGCAAAACGAGATGTGCTCTGCAAATGAAATCAGCATTATTTGCATTTTCTCAGAATCGTTTACAAATCACGGTAAGATACATGGAAGTACTGGCCTACTCGAGGGAGCCAGGCTATGGATATGGCCTAGCGCGTCACGTTATCACGTGCCTACGTGCGCAGGCGTCGCCAAGACTAAGGTTGTACGCTAACCATACATATACCCTTCTCCATCTTCCCTCCTCTCCAACTTCTCTACTCTCCACTTCTTCTACCCCAATTCTCCAAGCTCAAACGCAACATCGACCATGGCCAACTCAACAGATGCATCAAAATCATCTGACCCCGACGCAGTTCCTCTATACTTCTACGGAGCAGACAACGAGAACGGTTATCTGTCGCAGATGCACAAGAGCAGCTTCGAGGAAGACGGGGTGGTGTACACTTCATGCGAGCACTACTTTCAAGCCGCCAAGGCAAAGAAGTTCTGTGATGATGTATAGTCAGCAACATGTTATGATCGATATCAGCTGCTAACGAGCGTTCAGGAGTCACTGCGCGCCATTCTCCACACCAAGAACCCAAAGACGGCCAAGAGACTGGGCAGGAAAGTGAAAAACTTCGATGCGGAGACATGGAACGAGAGTAGGTGCTCCCGATGTCTTGTGTTGAACCCAAACTAACATGGCGCGCAGTGTCGCGCGAGGTTGTGTTCGAAGCCAACATCCTCAAGTTCACCCGCTCCAACGAAGCTCGTACTCTCCGCCTGCGTCTCGTAGCAACAAAGGGTCGCCCGTTGTGTGAAGCCTCGCCTAAGGACAAGATATGGGGAATCGGGTGTACGCAGGCCAAGGCAGAGAAGAACGGCGAGTTCCCAGGCAAGAACTATTTGGGTAAGGCTTTGGAAAAGGTTCGCGCCACACTTCTCGAAGGGGCCGCTGGCGACAAGACAGGTGATGGCATGGAGCAGGACGAGGGGCGTGACGATGCAGAGGCTCTTGACACTGTCTAGTGTCTTGCTCGAATGCGTCGTGGTAAAAGCCGTCCGGAATAGAGGCATTGTCTTGTCTTCTTTGCGAGTATAGCCTGCTCTCCATGGATGTACTCACAAACATCTTTCTCATGAGCTCAATGGATCTCCACTTGATGAGCCTTGCAAATGTCACCTGAACTGCCCTGTGTAATGCGCCTCAGTAGTTTGAACCCAATAAGCATAACACTCTCAACCTGTCTGAACGCTTTGTGACCGACAATCCACTGCTACCCGTTCTTCTCTAGACTCCTAGTGTAGGACAATCTGTCCGCCCAACAGGTTACCCGCCTTGAACAGTTCTTTTGCTTCGTGTTATCTTGGCGCATTGGTAGTCAGCACCATCATGCATGGAGGATGAGCTTCCAGGATCAAACTTGGGGTTGTACACGTAGCTTCTGTTGCTTCCAACGCCGTCCGCGCATGTCCACGTGTGAAGTATACGTTGTGTTGCAACAGCCACTCGATAAAATCAGAAACCTTGACGGCCTCCACTTTTGTTGGCTTGTTAGTACGAGTACAAGCCAGCATTGATACCAATATGGAAATCTTAGCTTTACCAGAACTATACATGCATAAAGGCTCTATCTGTGCCACCTAATTCCATCACATCTATGCATTTGACGGCGCTCGACTCGTCTCGAACGTGCTCAGCCTGCGCGATCTATAGCACTGTTGTAACGCCGCAAATTCATCACCTCGATAAGACACGTGGTTTTGCCACCTCACGGCATTGGCGGCAAAATCTACGCGGTTTTCGTCGTCATTATGTTAAAGCCGCAAATTATCACCTGAACAAGACACGTGGTTTCCAAGATTTGCCACTTCACAGCGAACTTGATACCGCCTTTTTACGAGCTTGGCGTGTAACTAGGTACGCTAGCGATACGCTACTACTAGCGCTCATTGAGGATATCTACCAGCCTGGCCGACCTACTTCCTGTCCATCTACTTCTTTACTTCCACCCTCCACACCGGAAAGATCGAACTCTAGCGGCGCAACTAGTTATCCTCGCGACCCAAGCCACTCAAGTACCGACAACACAACACAGCATTCCGCCTTCAATACCGAACACCGCACTACAATGGCCGATACCCAAGAACGATCCCGAATCCACACCCTCATCAGGGAATTTGGAACCGGCATACCAGGCGAGGTTGCTGACCAAGTCATCGACACCCTCATCCCTCAAACATCAACCGACATCGCTTTCCTGGGCGACCATGCTGTGGCCTTCAAGAACCAAGCTGTCATCCAGTTCGTCGACCTGCCCTTTGAATTCATCGACACCACTTTACAAGCACGTTTTGCGGCTCGCTTGCGACACCGACTTCGCAACCGACCTCTTGTGATTAGAACCAGCCTGGACTACAACATCGCGCGATACAACTACACCCACATCCAGGTGGACGCCAACCTTGAAGACCTGGCTAAGCTGTCGCCCCACCTGCCTGTGCGACCGATCGAACCTGTTTTCCAGCTCACCCGAACCTGGATTGGAACCTTGGTTGGTTTCCTTGTTGAGATCAACAAAGTTCTCAACCCAACCGCCGATCAGCCCTTCCGTCACTCAGGTATGAACAAGCTCAAGAACGATTTCATTCAATGGCTCCAAGCCGTCATGGTCGTACATGCTCGAGGTCTTCATGTCCCGCCTGTTTGGTATGAACACTACGCCACGAGGATGGACGACATGATTCGCCAGGTATCTACCCGGTTCGCGGTCAACCAAGGCCTTCTGCTCCAGTTAGAGTTACCACATATGGATGACGTTCCTTGCAACGTGCTAGCCGACCTCACCAAGGACATCCAGATCATCAACCACTACACAACACTTGATATGACAGTTGCGATTCGCGTACCCAAGAGCTCCTACTATTCCTATCGAAATTGGTTGGATGCAGCGGAAATGATTCCTCGTGTCAACTGGGAGTTGAAGGCTGCCGATGGTTCGGTACCGGTTGGCGGTGAGAGTGAGTACGATTATTACTTCGAAACCGGAAAATATTCCTGGGAGAGGATCACCTGGGAGAGGGACAACAACATGGAGGCAGAATCAGATGATGACGAGGATGGCATGGAGGAGGATGAGAGTGAAGAGGAGGAGGAAGAGGGTGAAGAGGAGGACGGTGAAGAGGATGAGGATGAGGAGGACGAGGGGGATGAAGAGGATGAGGAGTAGAACGATGGTGCGTTGGGGGACGGTGAATGGTCAACAGATGGTGATGGTGTGATTGAATTTGGCTTTTGTTTTGGTGCGGCAGCTGGATAGTGATGGCTGGTTTTGCTATCCTCAAAAGTAGTGCTTGGGCAACGGCTCAGCACATGAGATTCACGAAGGCTTGGTTGCAGACAAGGCTTGAAGATATGGATCTTAAACACATGGTATTAAGATCGAACGGTAGATATTGAATTCACCCATCAGCCCAAGTTTGATCAACAGTCAGTGAATTTGACCAGAACTACCAAGTCTATTCTTTGACCTCTTCAGTTGGTACATTTCTGTCTCATGAAAAGTCACAGTCTGCCAGCGCGTTGGACGATTTCCGTTCGAGGTGCATACGCGGTACTACTCGGCTTGAATGAATGCGCAAGGCTTACACGTGTTATGGAACCTGATGAGCTCTGCAAGAGGGACTCATGTAGAATGCTCTAGTTTGATGCAGCGGCTGCAGCCAATGATGATGAGCCTTGCGGATCCAAGACAGCACCTAAGTCTCATTGCGCTGGCTTTCGTGTAGACCCCGAACAATGCTGCCTTGTTGACTCCATTGGATATTAAACTCGTCGTGTCCCGAGGCGCTTCCTTGGGTTGTCCTGCGTTGTCAACAAGAGGTGGGTAGACTGGCGGGTATGACGTGGGACGTGAAGAGCCCAAGCCCACCCGGGCAAGCACGTGGAATCGCGCCGCACTAGTTTCCGCATCCGGTTTACCGGTTGCATCAACACCACACCACGCCGGCGACGAACAGCGTCTGGCAACGGCAACGAAGACAAACAAGCAGTATCCAAACGAACGCTGCAGCAGAGGTTTCGACATTGGACAGGCTTCGCTACTAAGAGCTTCACCCGGCAAACCGAAGAACACGTCTCTGTAACTTTCCTATCTGAATCGCAATCTTCTCGTTCGCAACAAGTCAGTGCTTGGACTGGTATCTGGATGAACGTGTGCGCTACTTTAATCCACAGACTGCCGTCGATATTCTCCACCTTGCGCTGCGAAGATACTGGAAAGACAACGGATTGTTACTCCGCCGGTGGTAAGAGCCTTTGACGTCCCGACGAAGAGCTGTCCGAAGCGACACATCTTGATCTCATGAGGAGCCCCGGTAGTCACATGCTGCTTCCTTCATCTGCCAACAGCGATATGAGAAGCAATCTGTCACGGAGCGAGCGCGGGTGGGTTCAGAAGAGGTGCAGAGCACACAAAGATGGCAGTCTTGGGATGGCGGCAAGCCAGGCAATCGTCGGGTTTTTAGGGGACAGGGTCCGCCAGTCCGGTGCATTGGCCCTGCCAAATCGACTTTGCTCCTCCCACACTCGCAATGGCACCAGGCAGTTGATCGGCGACGTTAATTATACGGTAGCAGCCACACCGAGCGGCGTAAAGTCACAGACAGCCAAGGGGAGTTCTCAAAGCGGTAGAACAACACATAACGACCGAGCAAGTTACACACATGTACAGTAGCACCAGCGCAGGACATGAAGAGAAGATTGGCGAGCCAGAGCTACGGTAGGGGCGAGCAAAAAGTCTTGACTCGAAGGCTATGGTGCTGAGGAATTGCACGAAGATTATGGACTATGTGAAGCAGTACAATAGTACAACAGATTACGTTGCGCGCCACAACTTCTTCGACGGTCTCGTGAGCAAGAATCCCACAACGACACGCAAACTCTACGCACCATGCCATCAACCGCGTGTGAGGTTTATCTTCAGAGTTGTTGAGGCTATGGAACATGCCATCATCACCCCAAGAGTAAGGGAGAACTCACATGGTGACTTGCACGCAGTACAAGCAGGGTGTAGTTCTCAAGAGAGGATGTTTACCAGTAAGCTAAATCTTAGAGTTCACCACTACTAATTATACACAATCGAAGCTGACTGCACGAGTATGCTGGATGTTCGAGACAACCTTGGAACTCCACATCAGACTAACGTGATCACAACCTCGGAAATATCTAAGCACCCTCCTTCCTGTGGAAACAGACAGCATACAAATAACAGGAGACTCCCGTGATGTCTCACGCTATGAGGAAGAGCGTATCTAGGGTCGGAAATCTTCGATATGCTCCAAGTGCTCAATCCAGATGAGAGCATCCTCCAATCCTCACGTCATCCTTGGGATGGGTCAGAACTCTATATCGCTACCATGTCGTGGTTGTGGCTGGAATTCTCTCCCGTGGCGTGGCCCTCGTCTCCGTACGTATCGAAGATCCGTATTTAATGACGTAAACGGGCGCATTGAATTAGCCTTACGTCGTTACTCCTAGCAAACCTAGGTGAAGGCGACTCGCGGGCATAAGCGAATGCTAGACATGGTCTGTGCGGACATGAGTATAAACTCCTCGCCCACGAACGAACTCTCCGCATCCTTCGTCAAGATTCTCCAAGATGGAGGTGCTTCTGGACTATGCGCCCGAGAACGAGAAAACGCAAGACAAGCGACTCCAAAAGGAAGCAAACACCCAGGAATTTGCTGCACAGTACGCCAACACACTACCACACAGAGAACAGGCGTTCACTGCCTATTGCAGCGACGACACAGACGATGGCCGCCGCATGGACACATGGATAAACGTGTTCCCCGGAACGGAGGCCTACCCGACCGCTATTGAGATACGACGGCTGACACATGGTCTCGTGGAACGCAACGTTGACGAATACGGCAGATACTTAGGAGGTGAGAGGTCAACAGATGGGTTGACTTCAAAGACTATGGCCGATTACTCAAAGCTGTTGGATTTTACAAAAGAGCATGGAAGCGTAATCCGAGAGTCCTGGTCGAAATTGAGGGTGTCTGAGCGCCAACAAGTTCTGAGAGACGTTGATCCTGACATACCGATCGTCCATCGCCCAGATCTGGCGTTCGCAGCGAGACATGTGGAAGGACTTTACGCGTCAGACCTAAGCCGACATCGATTCTTTGCGTCTGACCTTGTACGAATGCCGTACATCAACCTTCAAGACCTCACGAGTAGACCAGAAGCGATGCTTCTGCTTTTGCACTACCGCACCTGCCAGCTCCCAGCAGCATTTGCTCATGCCGAGCTCCTACATGCTGCCTGCTACCAGACGAGCGAGGAAGAGCACTTCGCTTGCCTTCAAGGGTGGGCGACAAGCTTCACCGGCCAAGACGAACATGATTACGGCAAGATGATTCCGTACATCAATCTGAACGAAGCTAGAGCTCGGATTGAAGATGGCCTTGCGGTCCACCCGGGAGTAGCTGTGACGGTCCTACGTACACAGCTGTATCTCTATCGCTTGCTCCATCGAATTTGCAAGCGCATTTTGGCGAGATCTCTTGGACTCCAGCCACCCCCACGAAGTCTAAGCAGTCGTATATTCTTCAATCTTCAAGCCTTCGACACTTCACCACGTGGCATGGCCATGATTGCTATGGCGCCGTTCCTTGGAGCTCAAGATCTTAACATAGATCGCATGAGGCTCTTGATGTCCACAAAGATCGACGAGTGCGCAGATCATCTGGGTTCGCTCAGGGAAGATCCAGCGTATTTCGCCGAACAATTCGAGAGTCAACGAAAGCACTGCCTTGCTTTGATCAAAGACGACATGGGCAGGACAGCGCCACCAGAGCTAGACTTGCCGGATAGCGACTCTTTGGTCGTCCAAAAGTTAATGGTATCCGCCTACGAAGCACTCATGTGCTGGACCAGCGCATTGGTGTTAGCGGACAAGGTCAAGGATGCCAAGGCGAATCTGCCAACAACGGAACCAGGTGATGAGATTCCTTTGGCATATAGGGAAGCGATCAAGGATCTTTGGGCGTTTCTCCACGACATGCTCGACCACAGAATGATATTCTTCAACGCCGGTATTCAGGCGGCTCCGTCCCTTCGAGCCTACCAGCACGCCAAGTACGAGGTTGAGAATGGGGAGTCTCTCATGCGCCTAAGACCAAAGACCGAAGTCTATCTAGAGCCTCAAAATCCCGTTCACCGCTTCGTAGCGGGCTCGTATCGTCTAACGCATCACGTCAACGTCCCAATAGAAGGGTACGCCCACATACTGGAGTATTTCGATCATCTGGCCAACACCCACCAAGAGGTCCGAAACGTTATCACACCCTTCATCGCATACCAACTATCAGAAGTCTCGCTCATGTCTGCATGTATTCACCATCTACATTTGTATGCACCATGGTCAAGAGCGATCCTGCGTGATCTGAATTCAGGGCTGAAGTCGGGAACGATCTCTATTCCCCATCCCTGGAAGCAGTTGAACAAAGTAGAGTGGGGCGTAAAGCTCACGAAAGCTGCCAATCCATCAGATGGCAAGTTTTATTACCCATCGGACGAGCCGACCTCGCAAGCAACTGTCACCGCCATGCAGGCAGCTGAAGGCAAGCTTCGGAGGTTCTGGAGCATGTTCTTGACCGAAACGAAAAGGAGGTGCAACGGCCGCGACATCGACTCCTTTGTTGATCACCCAATCATCAAGGCACCCATCTACAAAACCGGTGACCTGCCATCGGAAAGCAAATCCGGTAACGACTCTCAACAGCACATGAGTCATCTGTACCTTCCGCTTAACCATACGTCTCATGACCCGAAGACCGAAATAACGGGAACATTTCCCAGCTCCAAGATCATGCAAACGACCTCGAAGAAGCAGCGTAAGAAGGCCAAGAGAAGCGGCAACGTCGAACCCGAGCCACTCGCTATCGTGCCAGTCCCGATAGAAGAGCCAATCTTACCCAAGATCGCGGTCAACAGGCGCAGCTGGAAGACACTCGATGCCATGTTCCGCGTGTCGCAAGAAGTGCCATGGTCCGATTTCCTACATACCATGACCGACATCGGCTTTGCTTCCCAGAAGCTCCTGGGCTCAGCGTGGATGTTCAGGAACGAACGGAACCAAAAGGCTCAAGTCCATGAGCCCCATCCAGATAGTAGGCTAACGCCTAAGCAGGCCAGACGAATCGGAAGAAGATTTGGCCGCAACTGGAAATGGTCGATGGAGAGTTTTGAGATTCGTGGCGTGAATGGCAATGGATAGGACGGAAGTCAGTGCAGTATTTCTTTCGTCAGCTTGGATTCATCTGAGATTCCCTGTGTTTCGTGTCATTTTTGGCTGGGCGCCTACATGGCCGGTTTGATCAACGATGCAAGACCCCTTAGACGCGTCTTGCATGCTTGTGCATACCGAGGGATTTGCTTCAGCGCCTTGGACACAACAGTTTGTACGTAATGGAAGACGGGGAAGAGCGATATATAGGATGACATAAAGGCAACGAAGAGTGCTGGTTCTCGGGTGGCATCCTGGGCCAGCGTTTGTCGCAAATCATGGCCGTGCTACTATCCGTCCTGTCAGATCCCGGCGTGGAGGTCCTTCTCGGCAATGCAACACTGTGAACAACATAAACAAAAAGTGTATAGAAAACCGATCTCATTGTGATGTAAGAGTAGAAGGTCTACCGAGATGTCATAACTAGATATACATGAGAGCCATGAGGGGTAGGTGCTGCGCTGAAAGCCATAAGACACAGTGGCACCCAGTGCCGGTCATGTCTGCGTCTGTCGCGCTGCCGTCCACACAAATAGATATGCGATTCCTTGCTCTACTCCGAGAGGATATCTCCGTCTTGTGTCTCTCCCTCTTCTTGGTCTTCAAGGGCTTGTCGGAGGCTGTGAGATATCCTTACCTGCAAGGGGTCGGCTTGGTCCGCGAGAGGTATGGCAGCGACGAGCAGGGCAAGGTAAGGTGCACGGCTGTTGGGCTTGGGAACGACCTGGTCATCTTGTGTTGGTCAGCGACGGTGTTGAAGAGATTCGTCAAGGGTTTGCTTACCTTGCTCGCGCTTGACCCTCTTCCGACCCGTCGATGGGCTGAGCGGGTCTTCATGCCTTGCCATCATCTCACGGGGCCGCCGCAACTGCCATGAAGTCGGGGAACTCTGTTTCTCTTCCTTGATGTTGCTGCCCTTTCGCTTCTGGGGTAGTTGGAAGGGGTTTGGCTGTTGATTCGCCAACACAAAAGCCGGTTTCCAAGGCTGAGCTTGGTTTCCCGGAGGCGCCTCCATTTCAGAAGAGTTTCGTTGTACTGTTGTCGCGGTCTCGGGATGCTCGGGCCACTGCATAGCCTCCAGTGGGGCGTTGAACCAGTCCATGGCATGGTCGTATTGGCCGGATGAACACGTCCCAGGCTCTTTTTCGTCGTCGGTCGCACCGTAGGCGAGGCTCAAATTCTGGAGCCATGGGCGCTGTGTGGGCTTCGGAGAGCCGTTGAAGGTCGACTGGAACATGCCCTTGTGCAAGTTGTAGCCGTCTCGGGTTGGCTGCAAGAGCATACCTGGAACCGCTGGGGCTTTTGCCACATTGGGTTCGTCTATGAAGTTAGCGTCGGCAGGGCCAGTTGCGGATGCAAGGTCAGCGACTTGACTCACGTATGTGATCCTCGGCACCGCTGAGCTTCTTGGCGTCGGAGCGGACTGCGTTGAGAAGCGGAGTGGCTTGTATGCGTCAGACATGCTTTTCTGTCGCGATGTGTACTCTGTCACCTTCAAGACGAGCCTTCAGGTCTGGAGGGTTGACATTTTCTTTGTCTTGGTGGGCTGTTTGACCAAGTCCCGCCTTGACGTTGGACTGTTGGCTTGGGTGGGCCATGGCTTGTATGACCTACTGTTGCGGTGAGCTCCGCGAGATCGGTACCGCAGTTCGAGATGGTGAGTGTGCCGGTGCTGGAAGTTTGTTGGGTGATGACGATCGCGTCATAAGGTGGGGCACACTAGCGCAGCGCGTGTTCACGTGACTGCTGCAGTGCGTGAACCAGGGAGTGCATCTCCAGTAACAGCGCTTGTATGCATCGATATCAGAGTGGGCCCTATCTGGAATCCTCTTGCGCCTCCAGAAGCTGACCAGCGATGGATATATCTCAAGTACTCGCCGTATGGTAGCTGCTAGATCGAGGCGCTCACGACGCGACCTCGTCTCGAAACGCCAGCCGAACATCAGATAAATGGCAATGTTTGTCACTTATCGCACTAGGCCCGCGCAGGCTCGTGCAGGCAGCTGCGATCCGTCCCAAGGTCCACTTCGGTTACTGGGCATTTGCAAAGTGTGGTAAACTCTGTGAATTCCGTATCCCGTATTCATGTCGCAAGATGCAAGTCTCATTAAAGCACGGCAAGATGCAAAAATCTTGTCACTCTTCACTCTCGCAACCGGTGGTATCATTCTTTTTCGTATGACCAGATTCGCTTCTCGTCTTTCGCTAAAGCAGCGTTCGTCTCCGTGACGGTGAGTGCGCGCGAGATACTTTCATTCATCATCAATCGATGTGAGATACTCCGCCTCCAAGACTCCGCCTCATGTTTACACGTGGTGACGGTCACGGGGCGCGCAGCTCACCTGGAAGACTATTTAATCTCTCCTCCGACCTCCATTCATGTAGCATCCTCCGTCCTTCTCACTCCGACTACTACCTGGACATAATTGCAACTCCACATCTCATCACAACGCAACAAAACCTCAAGCCAAACGAACTTACATCCAACACATTCTACTACAAGATGTCTGCACCCCGCGAATTCAATGTACCCATCGGAACATTGACCAACATCAAATTTCGATACGTGAGAGCCGAAGCAGTACGTTCATTGCTTTGGGGCAACAGAAGCTTTTTCTAACATATCTACAGGCCATACCCACCATTATCGGAAGCCTCGTCATGGACAACATGGCGCCCTCGCTGTCCGCCATCATCACCCTCGTCATGGCTATCGCCATGGGTTACCACGGTCATTTGGCATTGTTCGCACCGAACGTCGCCACCATCCCTCAACGCGTCAAGTTTGCATACGTCTCCAACGGGGTGACCTGGACCTTCCTCCCCCCATACCTGGACAAGAGACATTTCGTTATCCCAACTGCACTAGACCTTCAATCTATCGCGACAAAGTTCTTCGACTATATCTACGAAGTTGGCCAAACAGATGACATTGTTGGGAAAGCTACTGCAGCTCAACGTGCAATGCTTGTGTCCTTGTACCGTAGGGCCATTGCGCAGGTTCACGAGGTGGAGGTGCTGAAGATTGTGCTCGACGTTCGCCCCTTGGTGCTGACCAACAGCCGCGTGAAACAGTTACTGCAAGAGTTTCTGGGACGCATCGGCTTGCATGCAGAGCGATCCATCCCCTCAGCAATGCACACATTGGTCGTCCTCCGTGGATCCCTCGCCCAACACGCAAGCGCCAAGGCTCTACTAGACAGCCATGACGCCCCGATCCCTGCATTCTGGGCGGGAAAGTTTCAGTGGCAAGACACCGATGTAATACAGCACGTACGCATTGCCTTTGACGACCCAGCCATCCCGGACGCCGTCAGGGCCAGGGATCGTCTGCACCTGAC
This sequence comes from Alternaria infectoria, assembly GCF_024043175.1. Classification (NCBI taxonomy): domain Eukaryota; kingdom Fungi; phylum Ascomycota; class Dothideomycetes; order Pleosporales; family Pleosporaceae; genus Alternaria; species Alternaria infectoria. Next base: position 498,498 of record NW_026250691.1, read on the forward strand.
CTTTGAGTCGGCTTGAGGAGAAGAGGCCCTGGAGAGCTAGAGGCACGTACAGACGACCCAAGGGTACAGCTCATAACTGAGGGAGCTAGTGACATTGGCATTAGTGCAACAGCAGTGATTGGGTACATAGGTTCAAATACAGGTGGTCAATGATACATTCTTCCATCAAGGCATGGCTGTGACGTTCGTTCAAAGGTGTGATTTGTTATTCGCCAAAGAGAGAAGCATCTTCTTCCTAACAGGCGCAGGGTTTATCTTGACAAGCTTCTTTCGGTCTTACTGGAGCCGAGACAACATCAATATCTTGTGGTAGCAAGATCACGGGCTTTACCGCAAGTTCATTGCATGTAGCTCTGTTGTCTCCAAGACCAAAGAGATTTCGCATCCTATTTCGCCCCTTCCGCAGTAGTCGTAGGGCTCTTGAACCCATAACAACCTCTTGAAAGCCAACGGAGCCCCAAGACTACTTGAGATCAAGAGGGTAGTTGTTCGGCACGACCAGGTTGTCTTCAAGTCCCAAATGATTGCAATGTTCATGTCCGATGTGCGTTGCATGGCCCTTGAAGCCAACACAGCCTTGTCTTTGCCTGAGGTCAAGAGGATAGCTGTTGTGTACAATCCCGATGTCTTCAAGCCTTGTTGATTGCAACGCCCATGCATAAATGGTCGTTACAGGGCCCTTGACGCCAACACGTCCCCTTGACGCCAACACATCCCCTCGACGCCAACACTTCCTCTTGACACCAACACGTCCCACTGACGCCAACACTTCCTCTTGACGCCAACACGCCCCAATGACGCCAACATGACCCACTGACGCCAACATGACCCACTGACGCCAACATGACCCACTGACGCCAACACAGCATCTTGACGCCAACGCGTCTTCTTGATGCCAACACGGCATCTTGATGCCAACGCGTCTCCTTGACGCCAACACTTCTCCTTGACTGCTTGAAGCAAAGGGCACAGCTCTTGGACATAGTTATGGTGTCTGCAAATCTCAATACATGCGATTTCCATTATTCCATTGCATTCGTGGAGTCCTTGAAGTCAATACAACACAGATTAGCGCCTACAAGGCAACAATCACAGACCTCAGAGCAACATGATTGGGCATATGTGTTACGTCTAACAAGTCAAGCAAGGTCTCTTGGAGGCAATGGTAGATCGCAACGGAAAGAGTTTGATACGCTAAGCTAAGGTTGGAAAGACTATATATTCCGAAAAGTTCATGTGATGATAAATGGAAAAATGACACGCTTTTCTGGCTTCCCCTCATATGCAAGTTCGGCCAACGTCCTGTTGGACCCAAAATAGGTATAAATGCAAGATAGATCATCGTCTCCAAGAGCGCGCCGTGGCCCCATGTTCCGTTTGTCCTGTTGCCCTCAAGCACGAGCTGCAAGTTGTTTCGCTCTCATATCAAAATATGCTGTCACCTTTTCGATGGCAGCGATCATGTCATCGGGCATGGGGTCCAGGAGCCTTAGTCGAAAGTTGCTCGGCATATCGGCAATGGAATCGGCAATGGAAACTGGATCCATGGGCTCACCTGCCTTGTCTTCTTCCTTGTTCGCTGTATTGGCATCAACAGCAACCGGCTCGGGAAGCTCTTGTCGCGTATCCTCCAGCCACTGACCCCAAGAAGGCGCATAGCAGACACTGAATCCGGTGTCCCTCGCAAAGTCCCTCATCTCTGAGAGCACACGTGTTGGCGGTGTCGATTTCAAGTTGAGTGTTTCGGCCATCTGGGCTCCGATGAGTTTGTACTCGCTTGCGGACAAGATCCTTTCGAGGTCGAAGAACATCCTTTGCGTGTCGATGGTCTTGACTTCACTATTTTGTCTCTTGGAAGGCTGTCCCTCCGTTGTCTTGCGTCTCTTGGCAGGCTGTCCGTCGGCTCCCTTGGATTTCTTGATGCTGTTGGGGTCCTTGGGCTGCGCAGTAGTGGTTTTGGCTGGCAAGGCCTTCTTTGCGTCCAGACTCTTCTTCTTCTTCTCTACGAGCTCTTTCCGGAGCCAGTCACGATAATGGCGCTTGTAGAAGTTCAGGGCACTCGCTTGCCACCATTCAGCGCGCGGAATACCGGTGATCAAATCCTTTATGTCGACTTCAACCATCTCGATCGGTGCGGAGTCAGGGCCCGGGGTCCCGGAGCTGAACAAGGACGGCTTGAGCTTGAAGTCATTTGTGTGTGGCAGCCTGTTGATGAAGACGCCCATCCAGACCTCGTCGCCTGTGACGGAGTTCTTGGCGACAAGCATTCGCCTGGACGTATCACAAAAGGTGTAACCGCTTGGATCTTCACCCGCCTGTTTCCTTTAGTGTCGATCCCATGCGTAATGTGTTGAGTGTGACTTACGTGGTAGTCCTCTGGTTTCTTCCAGCACTCAGCCAGCGCCTTGTCGATGTTTGGCGTGGGATATGCCATCTTCTGTTGTCTTGGGGAGGATTTGAAGAGTAGTAATTCAATAAATGGAATAAATGAATACCTATTGCGGTGGTGTAGGAACAATGGAGGTGGAAAGACGACGAGTTTAGGTTTGTCACGATCCAAGGGTGGGTCCAAGGTGAGAGAAATGAGATAAATTGCGCAGGCTTCCCACGTGGGTAGGTAATAGAGTCCTTCGTCTGGCGTAAGAGTCGCGGTAACTACATGTGCTCTCCGTCACTTGCAGCCTTCGTTTCAGCGCAGGTTGTGACGGACACGAGCTTCTTCAATTCCGCGATGGTGGTGCCCAACGCTTGCATACCCTCACCGAGATCCCTGTATAGCCCATGCATTACCAAGGTGCGGGTTTTGCGCATATCAGCGGTGTAGGTATGCCTGTTGAGATGTTCCTTATCCATTTTCATGGCGGTCTCGAAAAGCTCCACCGCCACCAAGTCCTTCTCCCTTGTTCCACCGTTTTCGTATCTTTCCATCTTTTCCGGTGATTCCATTTGAACACTCAGATACTCCTCACTATGATCCGAAACGTGTGTGTTGATCTGTACCTGGGCCCGCTCCAGACGCGGAATCAGTAAGGTCCTGATGAAGCTCTGGATATCGGCAACATCCTTCCAGGCGGCAAGCTCTCTTCTCCTCTCTTTAGACGTTCTTGCTCTCTCATCGGACTCGCTTGGCTCTCTCTCAGCTTTCGGCTGCGTGGGTAGCTTCGGCTCGGTTGGTGGTTTCTTCGCCCTGCGATCTAGTAGCACGATGGCCCTACCTATCTCCTTCCTTGTAGTGAAGACCGGTCCCAGAAACGTGTAGATTCCTTCGAACTCGCAAAGTCGGTAGGCTACAGATATCTCTTTCCATTGAAGCGTGGCGATCAGGTCATCGAATCTCTCGGGGGGGACAAAGTCTTCGTAGCGTTCGCACGGCTATGTGGGGAGTTAGCAATCTGTTCTTTTGGTGCCGTCTTGATGTTTTCTAACCACGTCATAGCAGGCCGTCAACGTGACAACACCGCCGTCGGTCAAGCGCTCCAAGAAATTATAGATAGGCTCCAAGGTATACCTAGCCTCCCGGAGTCCGTCGATCAGCACTTCGTTGCGGTGAAGAAGTCTCTCCGTGAGGACATCCAAAGCTGGGTCTTCGGGTCTCCTGTTGTCTTGGTTAGAACAGAGCGCACTATAGTCCAGAACGTTGTTGTTGGCGCACCAGACGTGCTGTTTATAATATTCACAATCTTCTGTTGCCATAAGCTTGAGCATTTCGTTTCTCCTCCTCTTGATATGTTCGCTCTTTTCTTGGTCGTCCCCGTCACTTTCGCTGGCGACAATGAGGGTTAAGGGATCGAAGTCGGAGTCGATTTCTTCTGGCTTCACTTCCTGGTCTGTCGCCATAGTGAGGATGTCGTAGAGTTGTTGGACGGCGCAGGTCTTCGATGTCTTGTGTTGGCGCAAATCGCTGAAGGACGCGGCTCGGTGCGCGCACGAGAGGAGGTGACTTATGGATTTTCTGCTTCCTCGAAAGCTGGAGATAACGGCGAAGCGCTAGCTCTAGCGAGATGCCGACTCTCAAGTGTGCCCACGTGCAGGTGCCTAGGTGCAGGCCCGGGGTGGCGTATGCCCAAGTGGACTAGCTTCCGTGCACGTGACAACCAACTAGCGCATGTATATCTGCGTCTTTCGAGCTTCGCATTCGTATCCAGCTCCCACTACTTCCATCTTCCATCATCACCCACTACTTCCATCTTCCATCACCACCCACATTCGAAATATTCGTCAAGACAAGAGCATGGCAGGACCGATGAGCAAAGAAGAGCGAGTGAGTGCACGCCAAGCCCAGAGCGTGGAATGTCCTCCCTGCCAACAGGACCTGTGCTAACAAAGCCTAGGTAGCCCAACGCGCACGGCTCAAGATCCTGGACGCACCGTCTGTATGCTACCTTGGGTGACTTGTTCATGTGCAGACACTGACAACAACAACAAAAGCCACAACCTGATCCACCAGCCAAGAGGCAAAAGACCACTCCTGATGACGAAAAGAACGATCCCAGCCTTGCCGACCAGATTGCCGCGGTCAGCCAGCAGTTGGTGGCAGCAAAGTCCGACCTCGCCATGCGCAAGAAGGTTTTGGAAGAAGAGCAAGAGAAGGGAGCGGCTCTTAAACACTTCGACATGGCCTTCACCTACGGCCCCAAGGAGCGGGAGGATCTGTTGGAGAGTAGCAAGGTTCTCACCAAGCACCTGAACTTTCACAGAGACCAGACCGTGGCTAAGTGATTGGTTTGTGGAGTGACCTGGTTGGCACTGACAAGGATGGAGAGGACAAGCATGCAGAGGACAAGGATGGAGAGGACAAGAGATACCAAACATTGATGCTCTAGAAATGAATTTCATCACCGGTGAACCAATACTGTGCCACATTTCGCATTTTGTGTTGATTCGTTACATATGTGCATGAACACCTTGATCTTTATATGTGTGAGATGGCAGACTTATCGTCCACCTTCACGGCACATGACATATTCCTCCATGACCCTGCGCGCACACAGCGTTGGGATGTTCATCGGCTCCGGCTCAAGAGTCTAAGAGTCCTCAGGAAGAGTAGAGTGCGCCTCATAGTCGTCCAGTTCTCCCTTCAACTGCAGAAATACTTCAATATTGCCGTCAAAGTCTTTGCTCAGTTTCTTGTAGTCTGCGGACAGCTTGTTAAGAAGTGCCTGGAACCTGTCCTGGGTTGTGTCAATTCATTGAGCAACAAGAGTAGGTCAGAAACACGACTAACCTGTAGCACCTGGAATAACTGCAGATCGCTTTTGAACTCGAGGAAGGCATTGGTGTCGTCGGCAAAGCGCTTCTGTTCGGCTTGGATTGCCTCGTTGGTTTCTTCGAGCTCTTTGTTGACACGTCCGAGCTCCTCTTGTACCGCTGAGAGGTGGGCTTGAGTGTGCGAGTTGGCTGAGGTCATCTATAAGATGTCAGTACTGCTGTTGGCGCATTTGGCGCGGATAAGTCTCTTACCTTGTCTGATCGATCCTGGACGTCGGTGTAAGTTTCAGTAAGAAGGTGTGTGGAGGGAGAAGGGTCCCGATGTCTATGTATCCGCGGTGACGCACAGACCCTCCCACCCACGTGGTGGTCACGTACTTCAAAAAGCTGCGCCCGGGCGTCTGCTTTCACCGTGACGCACGGACGCTGCCATAATATCCAATCCTTGCGCATGTGAATTCTTCCAAGTTACCTACATTCCATTCTGTTTACCGAATCTCTGACCAAATTTTCGATCCATTACGCAACACAACACACCCGCGCAACACAATACCTAGGTACAAGATGACAGGTCGACGCCCCCCAGCCCCCCGAAACGCCGGCCAATGGCCTCCCAAGAGACTTTGCTGGAGCGCCAACAGGCTGATGGCACAAGAGTCAGCAGAAGAAAAACAGCAACGCCTTGAAAGGCAGGAGGTCAAGAGCAACAGCTTGAGGGATCTGTCGTGGAATGGAGTTGTTACGGAAACCGGATGGATGGACCCAACAGCAGCTGCAGAGCATGAGAGTATCGAGATCGATGACGAAGAAGCTCTCAGGCAAGCGTTTGAGCTTGTCGGCAGGGGCGCAGCAAGGGCTCCCGACACCGCCAGGCAGAACGGCCTCGACTTCCCCGCAGACCCCAAGAACATGCAATGCAAGGTGGACGGACAAGAGGGCAAGCAGGCGCTTATATTGAAGGACTATCAGCGTCAAACATGCCAGACCATCGTCGACGACTACAAGAGAGAAGGAAGTGGGATGATTCTAGGGCTCGAGATGGGCCTCGGCAAGACCGTAGTCACCCTCGGTAAGTGACAGCTTGTCGGACGACGATCTGAGTTCTTGCCTCTAACAGCTACAGCTATCTTAGACCATATCAAGAAGATAGACGGGGTCCCGCACCTCATGATCGTTCCAGCCAGTCTGATGGCCACGTGGGAAGACGAGATCAACGACAAGATGGTCGAACCTCTCAAGTACTGCATGTACCGTAAGTCTATGCGATTGACAACAGCTCCTGACCTCTTTCGCATCCCTTCCATATTTAATAGGCAGATTTAGTTATTGTGTATTACGTGTGTATTGCGAGAGTTGTAAGTAGCTTATTGTTAATAAGTTATTACAGTACTATAGGATAGAATAGAACTAGATTTTAAAATTTTTGTATATACTGTGTAAGTTAAAGAAGAGTATAGACGCTTTATCTTTATAACTCTTCTCTCTCTCTTATATACAATATAATAGTGCGCCTTACTACCTAGTTTATTACTCTTCTTATTTAGAACCTAAATAACCTAATTGTAGCTATAATTACTTTTGCTATCCTCTTTAACATTATCGCTACTACTCCTTTAGCTAGAAATACTACTCTTAAGCAATTAGCTATCTTATAGGCTCTCTAGTATCTTCTCTATAAGAGGCTATATATAAAGCTTTTGCGCAACTTAAAGATATATACCTACTATATAGATACCTAATAAAGTAAGTACTTACTATATCTTATGCAAGTTCTACTAACGTCTACTTAGAACTTACACTAGCAGCCTAAGCCTTTATCTAAAATAAGTAGGTAATAGTATATAGGCTACTAATAAGAATAATACTCTCTATATACTAGCCTACTCTAGAGGAGTAGCTATTTATATATTAGGTATCTTTCTCTAGTAACGTTAAATACTAAAAAAGAATAAACTATATGCTTACTTTATATAATGTACAGGTACTAATATAGATAAACGTATAAGGCTTAAAGAACAGCACTAAGAATGCAACATTAGATAGATAATAGATAATAGAACGTATAAATATTTGTATTGTAGATAAAGCGTTTAGAGCGTGTGTGACGTGTATCAACAGCTCCTGACATGGTAAAGCGGCTAACAAACCCATCAGATGAGGACCCCAGCCGCGGCCATACCAACAAGCATAGCCCGGCCGAGCTCCGCAAGTTTGACGTTGTCTTCGCCTCGTACGAGAAGCTATTGTTGGACGCAAAGGCCCTTCAAGAGACGGAGGCAGCCTTCAATGCCCGAGTAGAAGACGCGGTCCGATGCAACAGCACGCTGGCCGTCATCCATTGGCACGTCATTGGTCTCGAGGAAGGACATCGGATCGCAAACGCATTATCCAAGACGACAAACGCCGCATATAACCTCCAAGGCCTCTATCGGATGCCTATAACGGGTACACCGTTCCAGAACGAATACTCGGATTTGCAAAGCCTGTTCTGCTTCATGGGTACAGTTCCATGGAACTCACCTTCTGTCTTCGCCCGCGTAAGTTCCAAGGGCGCATGTGTCCAAGCAACAACTTCACGGCTAACTCACAACAGTTCTTTTCCTTTAAAGAAAGCCAGAAAAACCAGAACCACGTTCTGCACAGGGAGAGCAACGCGATTCTGGCGCTCGCGATCAAGGCGTGCACAATCCGAATCCGAACGACCGACAACTTTGGCGGCTTACCCGTAGCCGATTACAAACCGGCAATCACAGAATTTAGGAGGCACAAGTTGACATTCGAAGAGACACAAGAGCAGGAGAGCACTAGGACGATATGGGATGAGGCCTACAAGAAAGATCGCGACGCTGACCGCAGGGCTGGCGTAGTAGGCTCTGGCAGCGACATGGAAGAGTCAGTATTCGCTAGCATCACAACCGCACGCTTGGCCATGGCACATCCGGCATGCACAAAATACCGCTACGGGTCATCAGAAGACTTCCGCCAAGCATCTATCAAGAAAGACCACGAGGTGCTTGTGGCAGACATCGGAAATGAGATGCTAGCAAGAGACGCCAAGGGCAACGAATTATCCAAAGGGGAGAATTTGAGTCGCACAAGACTCTGCGCAGAGACCAAGAAGACCTGGGCTGAGTCGTCAAGGATGGAAGAGCTGATAAAGGTCTGCAAGGAACACAGAAGCGAACGCCCAGGACCCGTACTGGTATTTGCGGAGTTCCTTTCTGCTTTAGATGTCGCCAAGAACGCCCTCGAAGAGACCTTCGGCACGAACACGAAGATCGCCCGAATCGACGGGACGGTGAAGAAGGCGGAACGACAGGCTGTCGTAGATAAATTCAAGAACACACCAGAAGCCTACGACTTCATCCTGATCACCGCGAGGTGTGGCGGCCTCGGATTGACCCTCATTGGGGCAAACTGCGTCATACACTTGACACCGCTCTGGAATCCTCATTTACAGGAGCAGTGTACCGCTCGCGCTGTCCGGATAGGGCAGACGAAGCAGGTATATGTCTATGTCCTTCATGCCAAGAACAGCATAGAGAATCATGTACTAGATGCGCAAAGGACCAAGAAGAGGAAGGCTGTAAGGACATTGGATCCCGACGACGCTATGAGAACGGCGATGGATACAGTTGCCGGTTGGAGCCAAGAGGAATTCACTAAATCCGTGAGTGCTCTCCTGGACTATTTGTTGTTGTCCTCGCTAACGTATTGCAGATGACGAAAGCGAAGACAGCCTCCAAAGCCTACGCCGACAAGTTGGCGAAACGGAAAGAGAAGAAGCAGAGAAGGCTCAACGGCAAGCAGGAAGCAAAGGACGTCGTAATGCGTGACGCGCAACGAAGTCCTCAACCCAAGCAATCGCTTTCGGACGACGTTGTTGGGAACGACAGCGATGATAGCGTTGATGATACGCAGGTAGATCAGCTCGCACGGGCTTTAGAGAACGATGATAGCGAGGAGGAGTAGGAAATCAGTTGAGGAGAGTGAGCGGGGCTTGGTACATGGAAGCGGTTGCATTATGAGATTGCCGTGAGGAGATGCGACACAAGTTTTCGCCGGTCATTGTCATCTAGTATGAAAAGGAACACTCATGTGTAGATAATGCGAATGCGTTGACAACACAGTCTCCTTGTGCCTCTTGAGTGTGAATCACCCTATGTAGTCTCGTTGCTGCTCAAGAGACAGTACTGCACAGCAAGTTGCGATAGGGCGAGCCTGGCCAGAAAGATTTCTTTTGCCAAACAACATCTCAGTCAATGATTCGTGCCATGTGCTGCATTATCGATGAACGGCCTGTAGCACGTCACTTGTAAGTTCTTCTTTGCCATATTCCCATCTTGAGAGCAATGTGGTAGTCGCGATGTTGGTGTTGACAGAGAGCATGGCAAGGTCACGATCTGCAGGGTAGGAAAGAAAGGCATGCGACACCTAGCTGCATAGCTTCCTCATGTCGCCGCAACACCGACAGTAACGAGTGTAAGCCCTCAATTGGAATTACTCTGGAGTAGAAGTGGCCGTGAGCGATCGGCGCCAGGCCCCTTTTTAGCCGGATGCCATGCCCAAGTGTGCGGGAGGTGTCAGCGCTAACCAGTGCTTATCCCGACGCCTCAACACCGCTTTGCCAATGACCTCAGCTTCCACAACACAGCCTTCTCTATCATCTCCACATAGTCAGGAGAACATGCTGTCGCATGCTTCGTCTAAGCCACTATTGCGAACGGTTCTACGCGAGTTCGGGAGCTTGGCATGTCCCTGGGCTACCTAGGCACACGGCACCCACGGCAGCACAATACGAACCATCACAACAACAAAAGATTAGGCTATGAGTCCCGCATTTCGAGGTATCAAAATATGGTAGCTGATTCAGAATATGGCTACACAGACACCACATGTGGTCCCACATTCCTCGAAGCTGACTCGCAAACAAGTATGGCAATGCCACCATCACACTGGATACGTTAATGATGTACAATCATGTCGCTTGGCATACTCCAGCACGTACCTGCATATCTTCGGGAAAGCCTTAATCGCGAAAACGGCGACGGCATGTATGTCGCGGATGCTGCGTCTGCAGATCTTTTCGCAACGTCGATGATGCCGAACATTGTGTGGCTTAGCTCATCTCCTTCACCCGCCTCGGTGTACGAACGACGCCAAGGGGAACACGGGTTGGGCTCAAAAGTAACGCTGAGCTCTCATGATCTACTCGCTATACTGCTTGCCTGATCCACGAATGGAAGCCTTACAGCGCATTGCTTCTTGCGCCTCGCCTCGCCTCGCCTCGCCTCGGGTGTCTCGACCATATTCAGATTCATGGCCCATACTTTTTCCCGCCACATAGCTCGCTTCATCGTATTCTCAAGCCCCACGGCCAAACATAGAACGTCGGGTATTTGGCATACTGTCATAGAATCCCATATAACATGGCCTTCAGCATACCTTCAGATGCAGTGTCTTGCTTCTCAACACGGTCGTTCCTTCTTTGCGCAGTCAAGCCTGTTGCGGTCGCTCGTGAACAATCATACGGCCAACTTTTGTTGCTACAACCATGGTAGCCTACGCTCCTTACTTCGCCGCTACGGTTTCATTGTCGTCTGTCCTCCACGCAGTCACCCCTTCTGAGTTCAGCATCGCGCCCATCTGCCAGGTCGTCACAGCTACAGTCACTGAATACGCCGCAGCACGACCCACGACCAACTCTCATGGGCATGGTGGTCCATACTACAATCCCTACAACGACGTCCCTCTCCCTTTCGAGTGGCCGGGTAAACCATCACATGGAGAAGCGTACGCTCCTCCTCGGCCTTCGACACCCTACGAATACGGCGGGCCCGCCAAACATGACTACAAAGAACCGTGCTGGGTTCCCAAGGGCACCGACCATCTGAAGAGCTCACTTCCAAATGTCGAACAGTGTGGTAACTCACAATGGGGTTTGATCGACTCTCCCCATCTCTCGGCGAATGGTCTTCCGAGTAGTAATCCCGATGGCGCATATACGTCCGAGTCAACGAGGCCATCATCTACACGTTCTCTTCACCCTACAGTATCTGGTCATCCATACGGCTATGCAAACGCCACAGGGTCTACTTCTTCCGGACCGACTGCCACTGGGGCGCTCGAGCCTATCGCTACTGCGGCCTCCCAACCGAAGGCTGATCTTCTTTGCCCGTTCATGCCTGACACCGGCGTGACAAGAACATACGACCTCCACGTGGCTTATCAAACGATCGCTCCAGATGGTGTTACCAGGAATGGACTCACAGTCAATGGTCAATTCCCCGGTCCTCTGATCGAGGCCAACTGGTAAGAATCATCTTCCAACACTGTAATGCTTCTACTGACCGTGACAGGGGTGATTGGATCCTTTGGAGAGTTACAAATGATTTGACTGACGAGGGTACTACCCTTCATGCTCATGGCCTTTTCCAGACAGAAAGTACCTGGTATGACGGTGTACCGGCGGTCAGTCAATGCCCGATCACTCCAAACGGCGGTTACTATGAGATGCTTTTCCGGGCCGACCGCTACGGGACGTCTTGGTATCACAGTAAGTTCCTCAGTACTACACTGAGATACGCAAAAGCTAATTTTTAAGGCCATTACAGCGCGCAATACTCCGGTGGCGCCCACGGCCCCATGGTCATACATGGGCCGAAACACGAGGATTACGACATCGACATCGGCCCCATCATTCTCGAAGATTGGTTCCATGCTGACTACTATACCCTTGTTGAGGGCACCATGAACGGCCAATTCCCGCCCTCCAACAACAATCTCATCAACGGAAGAATGAATTACCCATGTGCCAATACAACCTTGCCTTGCACGCCTAATGCAGGTATCTCTAAGTTTAGATTCCAGTCTGGAAAGAAGCATCTACTACGCCTCATCAACACAGGCGCTGAAGGCAACCAGAAGTTCAGCATCGATAGGCACAAACTGAAAGTCATCGCCGTAGACTACATCCCGGTCGAGCCGTACACGACTAACGTCGTCACGCTTGCCGTCGGTCAGCGCACTGATGTTATAGTCGAAGCTATCGGCAAGCCTAGCGATACCTTCTGGATGCGCTCTCAACTTGCTCAAGGCTTTCGCTGTACACTCACCGACGGCATCTCACCTAACGCTCTTGCGGCAGTATACTACGAGGATGCCAGTACCGACGCTATCCCCAAGTCTACCTCTGATGTCACGAAAGAACAACTTGAGCAATGCAAGAACGACCCCATCACCCAGGGTATCCCGCTGTGTAAGGTCCCATTGGAAGAGCCTGACCATGTCGAACGTGTGGACTTTGACTTCCGCTCCAATGGCACCAACTTCATCTGGTATCTCAACAACAGCACCTACCACGGCAACTACAACAAGCCAACGCTACTGAAAGCAAAGCGTAACGAGTCGGACTTCGACCCCGAATGGAACGTGTACCAATTCCCCGGTGCGAAGCATGTCCGCATCCACATGGTCAACCACGGTCTCATTGGCGGCCATCCCATGCATTTGCACGGCCATGACTACCACATCCTGGCTGAAGGCTTCGGAGAGTGGGACGGCGTTGTGACAAACCCAGAGAACACGCTGCGTCGCGATGTCCATCAGATGCAGAATGCACGAAACACCACCGGCACTGTTGAGCCTTCGTACTTGGTACTGCAATTCGTGCAAGATAATCCAGGCGCCTGGCCGCTGCATTGCCATCTCGCTTGGCACGTTAGTGGAGGGCTCTTCATGCAGATCTTGGAGAGACCAGAGGATATCCAGAAGCAGGCATTTGGGGATGAGCAGTTTCAACTTTGCGATGATTGGGATGCTTATACTTCTGAAGTGGTACTGAATCAGATCGATTCGGGGTTGTAAGTAAACTTTCATGTATATAGGGCCCTAGAGTGCGAGCATAGTAAATACCCATGACTTTCCCCAATGGTTGTATCACGTGATTTCACACCTCGCAATTCGATGAAGGGCGCGTGATAGGGTGTTCATAAGTCGAATGACGGCAATCTCATTGCCTGAACATCAGGTATTTTACATTGCTTTCGCGTCTTGTGTAGGTCAAGCTCTCGAGAGGACGCATCCGTGGACCTGGGCAGTTATTGGACACCCCGGGAAGACGCGTTCAAAGGCGGCCGATATGCTGAGCTCCACAATATCGCCGAAGAGACGATCTTGCATCCCGCCGGGCTTTTCGAAAATATACAATTTTCCCTCTCTTGCCGATGGTCAATTTCCGAGGATAAATTTGCAGTAGCAACGGGCTGTAGGCGCCAGGAGAGATGAGATCGGAATATTCGCGCGGGAAGATTTGGTCATGACGTCATGGCTCCGCGAACCCACGGCAGCCCATTAATAAAAGTAAATTAAAGACACCGACGATTAGCAAGAGTTCCGTGCTCACAACATCTACCCTTCATCCTAATCTGCCATTATTGGCCAATGATAATGAGCGCAGGTCCTCAACATCTCAAAGTCCTGTTGACAGGTGGTGCCAGGGGTATCGGGCGCGGGTTGTTCAGACAGCTGCTGACATCTGGACATGACGTCGTCATTCTGGATTCCAACAAAGAAGAGCTAGAGCATGTCCGCACGCGAGCTGAAGAATGGTCAAATGGTCGAAAGCAAAGCTGGTCTGCGCTTGAGTGTGACCTCAGCAAGCGAACGGAGTTGAAGACTGCTGTGGAAGAAGTCAAGCGGAAATTTGATGGCAAGCTCGACGTCTTGATCAACAATGCTTTCCCGACAGACCTATCAATATCGGAGGATCGCAGCATGGAAGCTGAGGGAGAAGACATGGAAAAAGAATGGGATTTAAAGGTTGCGATCGGTCTCACTGCACCGTTCATCCTCAGTCGGCTATGCGTTCCGCTTCTCGCTGCAGGAAGTTCTACTCCGAATTCGCCTGGTACCATCATCAACATGTCATCAACGCGCGCATATCAATCCGAACCTGACCACGAAGCCTACTCATCTGTCAAAGCTGGACTGTTGGGGTTGACGCAGTCCATGTCAGTATCGCTAGGCCATCGTCACAAGATCAGGGTGAATGCGATCATTCCCGGATGGATTCACGTCGCCAACGAAAGCAAAGCTGGCGATGAAGGTCAAACCGAGTGGGAGGAGGGTCTCTCAAAGGCTGATGTCGACTGGCATCCTGCTGGCAGAGTAGGTAAAGTGGAGGATATTGCGAAGGCGGTGGAGTACCTCATAGGCAACGAGTTTGTCACTGGTCAGGAGGCCGTTGTAGACGGCGGTGTCGGGAGAAAGATGGTTTACCCTGAGTAGGCACATGAGAACGTGTAATACCCAACCTTTTCATCAGCTCAAAATTGCGCGCCGTGCGTACGGTTTGCGTGTTGCTGTGAGAGCCCGGTATTTCCAGCCATCCACAGGCGGGCGTCAATCCCCGCCTATGTACAGTACCGCTCTCGGACAACGAAGCTTCTTTGACCGGGCACAAGCCCACGGCTCTTAGACAGTCTCAGTGGCGCAGGGTAGACAAGCGCATGTGATAGCAGATTACACTTATGTATTCAAGACCGTTGGGTAGTGTAGTCTAGCAATACAGCATGGCCGCCTGCGAAGAAAGGGATTACAATGCTTGTTTAGGGTATGCAAGAAGCGACACATCGTCGATCACTACTGAGCTTAACCATACATTACATGCCCGTTAACCAGGCCCAGCAGTCGCTTATGATAGTTCTAGAAGCTCTACTCCAGTAACTTTGAGTCTCGTCGTTTGATCTTGTCCGGTTCCATGTCGTCTTCGGCCTCTTCCTCAACACAAACCCCATCCACATCCTCGCCCCACAGACGTAGCACAGCATCCTTCGTCCAGTCGCACTTTCTCCGAGTGACTGGTTGCCTTGTCATCTTATGTACTTTGTCGCATGCCGCCATAGCCTTTTTAAGTCCTTCCTTGCCCTTTCCATTGAGCCAATTCTCGAATTCAAGAATGTCGGGTATCTGCTTCTTGAACCTTCTGCGGCAGAGTTCCTGAGCGATATGCTTGATTAAAGGGTTTGTGGGAGGGAAGCGACGTACCAACATCTCGAGCTCGCTAATACTGAGAAGTCGAGATGATACGAGCGCGCAAAGGGTGCCGAGGAGAGGTGCAGAGTGAGTGTAGTGGATGCCGAGAACTAAACACGCTTGGTATGTTAGTACATCGTTACGAAGATTACCGGACACAAGGTCAACGCGATCAAGGCCAAGAAGCTTGGATGTAGTGAATACGTCAAGCAAGCGTTTGATACTTCTTTCATCGGCGTGACTATGCATACGAAATCGTGTGATTTGGGGCGTGATCTGAACGACATCATTGGCCTTTTCGCATGAAGCTATCAACGCACGAAGAGCTACGTCTTTCCGGATGACGATACCGCGGGCAATGACATCCACGGTTGGTCCCTCGAGGAGTACCTTGCGGTCTTTGGCATCCAAATCAAGGACGTGATCTCGGCCAATGATTGGCTTAGCACGGACATTTGGTGTGTCGCGCCGTATCACAGGCGACCAAGTTGGCGCAGTCCGGGAATTGGTAGGGAGAGGGTCTGACATATTGGATGAGCCACAACACCGCGGATCGGTATTTATTTGATTGGTTGATGGGTGAGCATAATACAGAATCAGCTCAAGCGAAAAGGCGGAAGTGAGATATAGATGTGATACACAATGCACAATGTGCTACCACAGTCATCCGAGAAACCTTGTCAATGTCTACTTTGACATCAATGTAGCATCTCGAAAGTGTGTTCAGGTTGGACCACATTGTACCAGCGTTGTATTCCTCCTGCTGGACGACATCGGTGAACAAGCACGCATCAGATGTGACGTGCTGAAAGGCACTACGACTGAAAAGATCAGCAAGCAGCTTTGTGGTCATGCACCAGTCCTTTAAGGTGTCGGTCCTCCAGAAGATCGAATAAGAGCTAGCGGCGTAACTTCTCCGTGTTGTGGGCTATAGCGTCATGGTGGCGCACTGCGACCATGTTCCTCTCGACCACGAACGGCACCACCGCCATCCGAGCAGCTTTAGCCCTACTCGAACTCATATGCGATTGTGTGGCCGGATGGGTCCTTGTACCAGCTCAATTGGAAAGAGGCGTACATCTGCCATTGTATCGGTATTCGCGTCGGTTCGATGGTAGTCATGTCGTACTCGTTGACGTTTGCGACATTCGTCCCAGTTGGAGAAGATAGCAAGCTCGCAGGTTCGGAGACGGCAAGGGCTGTTTGTATAAGCGATCAGGGTGCGGCGTAAAGCGAACATGGCGGTTGTGTCATCTGGCGAGACACGGCAGCGTTGAGGAGGATACCTCCCGTCGCATCGGTGCGCGTGCTATGAAATGGAAGGGGGCTCAACCCGGGAGTTTGCTGACCTGCGCACGCGGCCGTGTATCTCCGGGGAAAGCGAGCGGCCGAAGGACATGCGCATGTCTGTCGCGTCGTGGAGGATTCGAAATAGTCGTAGACAGAAGCCAGGGGGAGACATGCAAGCACCGTGGGTGTGTCGGAGATGCGCACAGAAGGGCTATGATGGCGCATGCGACTCCGAGCGCACGAGAAGCAGCAATGTGAAGGGGTGTGTAAATAAAAGCCGACAGTAATCGTTGTCAGTGTGGAAGGCAGGCCACGGTGCTACGGTTGTGAAGATTCCAAGGTTGCGATGACGTCATCACTAGCGCCTGACACGTGAAAGTTGGCTCAATGTTGAGCTGGACCGCCGAGGTATAATGGAAGAGCCTTCAGACGTATTGCCATGAATTCAGCGGCGGATGCAGTAAGAGCATGAAGCGGACCAAGATCTTGCAGCAATCCCATGTAGGTCGTACGCCATGTATAGTACAATTCCGTCGGGCATCACAAGCTGCGCCTAGCCAGGATTTGGGCCTTGACAGCCTATGTAGGCAACATCAGCGCAACAGGCGTGTAGTGGCAAATACGACATGGCTCTTTGTATGCGCGATCGACAGCTGTAAGTATTGGGTCAATGGAGACGTTGGTTGTGGGCGTAGTGGAGTGAAAGGGCTCAGTATCTTTGGGGGCGTACGCCTTACAATCTATGCTCACCTCACCGCCGGTATTAATCTCGACTACACTATGACGGTGAGACCAGAATCAGAGACAAATACTACTATCGAACGCTCTAAAGCGTAGAATTATGTTTGCGACGTCTTTGGGTGTGCATGCGACGTGTGTAACTCCATCGGTTGGCTGCTATACCGTGGAGGTGCCCAATCGGCGATCAGAGACGTCCGCTAGTATACCCGCTAATGCACCTACGATGTATCTTCTCACAAACGCAAGAGCTGCATTTTGCTACTTCGTCGCAATCTTGACTCTAGGTCCTAGTCGTATATTCACAGGCTGGCTGTGTGCACAATGTCCTCGGCGCCGATTCACTAGAACTTACCCATGTACTACAGACAAGTTGATTGAAAAACACAAGTACAATACGTATAAGTACAACAGTCTATGAAAGCATCCTCGTATTCCACGCGCCAATTTTAACTTTCCAACGTTATTATCTTGTGCGCACCTCTAGCTATACTCGCGGCTACTTTCCCAAGACTGATCCATCCGCCTGCATTAAAACCAACGGCTAGGCGTGCAAATATCTAAACTGCTGCAGCCATAAAGTTCTCGCGCGTGTCGAATTGTTCACACAATCGACTTGGCGTCGTAGACCCCGTGATGATGGATTACTTCTAAGTCGGATGCTGGTGGGACTGTCGATGCTGGCGCCGAAGTGAGGGCCGCCTATCCAATCCTGGCTTAGCCAAGCCCAGCTGCCCGTCTGAAATGTTGTGGTCCATCGCATACCTAGGTAGACATGGCATACATAATTTGAGTAGACCTACTAGCTGACGAGATCTTGATGCTATCTCTAGGCCGCTCGCACTGTCTGGTTGTCTTGTTCAATTTTGGCGGACATCGACAACGTCACCGGTCGCGTCGCTGCACAGGTGCAGGTAGTTACCGACCCCCAGGTCTGCGAATCAACCAACCCTATGCAACCCAAAGTCGCAGTCCCCAATCGCACGCAATGCCTTTGTTGCAACCACCCTCAACTGTTACGACTCATTTGATCTCCGCCCGTTCCCCAACGACCTAGATACCGGTCAGTCCCCACCGACTAAGATGATGGCCTTGTTTCGGCACACACCACCGAGCGAGATGTCTACATGAACATGCAGTTGCTCCACAACGCTACCGCCACCACAAAAGCTTGATCTCACATCGATCTGCGTCGCTTCAACCATTCCGACATCTAGCGAGAACATGCATGCATCGGAGCTCTAATGAGTGGGTAGTGGGGTAGTGCTGACCGGAACACCAAGGTTTTGCCGGCAGGACGCCTCGCTCTCGCCTGCGTCTGCGCAGGTAGCACAGTACCGAATACTTGGGAATAGATCACTTCACTCCAGGGTCTGGCTGAATCTGTGTATGAAGGAGCAGGGCCTGCATGAGATGGAATCGGGATGGAATCGCTGGTAGAACCCAATCTAATTATGGAACTGTGTAGTAGCGCGCTGCGGGCGAGCCCTGACGTCTTGTCAAACTATCGCGAAATGCCTCGCCGTGTCAGCAACGACCCTCGGACCTGACAGTACGCACTCAGAATCCCATTGTACCCAAACGAGACGACGAAAAAACGAATTCGGCTCTCCATGCTGAGGTCCGAGCAGACTGTGCGACGAATGCACTGCTTCTGGAAACATTCTGTGGATCACCCTTGTGCCGATGCTGTCGATCTCACGTCGGGGATTTTGAGCACCGACAACAACACAGCGAACGCGCCAAGATCAACATTCCACAACCGCGAAAACCTTGAAGCCACTTGTCAGCGCCAGCGCTGAAGATACGTCCATCACACCTGTCAGGGTCCGGGCCTTGCTGTAGCTCGACATTAGTAACTGGGAACGTGTTCCGGTGCGCGATACTAGGCAGGAAGTCGCATGTAGCGCGAGGCCGCCAACGGCTTACACGACGCCCATCCACCAATGCCATGGACCGGAATCGTCAGATCTTAGAAGTGGTTACGGCTCGAATCGGTCAGAATGGAGACAAGAGATGCAGAGGGTGAGGAACTGTAGATTGCCGGTGGGTAAGATCGCTGTTTAGTGTTTATCGAATTTCCTACAGTTTGCGCGGATGCGTCGGTACGGCTGTCATCACCATCGGTCTAATTTTGATCGCGACCCATCTCACGGTCAGCCAGCCGTTGAGAGCGGCGAACGTTGGTGTTTCGGTATATATTTCTTTGGAGTTGCTCGAGTTTGGTTTCGTCAGGCTCAACAGTTCAGCACGGTTTCTTCTTTCTTTCTTCTTTCAAATTCGATAGCCTTGCGTTCATATACTGGTATCATTACAATCGTTGAAGTCGAATCTTTGAGCAACACAACACTATATCCAAGGACCCTCGCTACTTTCCAACATGCGTTACTCCGCCATCACCCTCGTTGCCCTTACGGCGACATCAACTTCGGCCTTCTCCCTATGGCCTCGCCAAAGCTCTAGCTGTCCTTCCGTCTGGTCTGATGTCGCCACCGAGCTTCAAGCCGACTTTGCTGGCTGTGGCGCGGATGCTCATCAAGCCCTACGTGCTCCCTTCCACGACTGCATCAACAATGGTTGTGACGGCAGTCTCGTTCTCACAGACGAGTGTGGAAGATCAGAGAACGCCGGTCTCTCAGCTATCTGCACGAAGCTTAAGGACTGGAGCGACAAGTACCAAGTCAGCGCAGCAGACATGATCCAATTCGCTGGCGCACAAGCAATCGCCGCGTGCCCGCTCGGCCCCAGAGTGCAAGCACTAGTTGGCCGTAAGGACAGCTCAAACGCCGCGCCTGTCGGAAGTGTACCCAGCAGCCGTGGTACTCTCGAAAGCATCTTGGGAGCCTTTGCTGCGAAGGGCTTCTCATCCGACGATGTCGTTGCCCTCATGGGTGCACACAGTGTAGCAGTCCAGTTCCACGACGACCCATCGCAAGCCGGAAAGGGTCTTGACTCGACACCTTTCAGATACGACAACACCTTCTACCAAGAGACCAAGGACCGCAAGGCCCCATACAGTCTCCAGAGCGATCTACTCATGTCAAACTCTTCACAGGTATGTGTTTACTGTCTTGATACCCTTACCTGATCCGTCACTAACAGCCTTTGCAGACATCAACCACCTGGTCTAACTTCGCTGAAGACGCGAACAGCTGGTCTACCGCTTTCACGAGCGCATGGGACCGGTTCGCTGTCATCGGAAGCGACGCCAGCAAGCTCCAAGATTGCTCGAGCTTGGTTCCCAACGGTTTCGTGACCACGAAGAGGCAAGCGTTCAACATGGCGTTCACCAAGAAGATGAGCGCCAAGTTCAGGTTGTAGGAGAGAAGATAATTGGTGTGGCTCAGCTCCGATACTTATAGCGATGGCATGGCGTTTGGGGATCAGACCATGGTGGTTCTTGGGTGGCTTTACTGTGCTTTCAAGATACTCCGCAACACGTTGCACGTTAATGTTTACTTTCATTAATGTATTAGATCAATCTCATCTTACTCATACATCTTCCATCACTAGTCTGTACGCGCTCTTTACGGGAGATCTTCTCTCACCTTTACTATTACCTTTACCCTCATCCTGGCACGTGTCATGCGAGCCAGCAGTGAGCATGCAAGCGCGAAGATGCCGACTATATAAAGTCACCACATCTGCAACCTCCACAACGATACCCTTCAGCTTTCCTGACTCAGATCCTGAATCAGATCTTGCAACCCAAGAAACATGGTGTAAGTGTACACTACCCATGCAAAAGCTTCAACACTGACCGTCTAGTGGACGAAAGCGCGCAAGCGGCATCAGTCAAGACAACGCAACGTCTGCTACCGCAAGCACGCGTGGGAAGCGGGCTCGTAAAGAGATCGTTAACGACAAGTCTCCTCTGCTCAATCTCCCTGGAGGTAAGGCTCATTTTCTGTTGCATTCAATGCGTGCCATTGATGAGAAGATAGAATTGAGGAACCGTATCTACGCTTACGTTGTAGCCGACACAAGAGAGTACAAAAAAGGCGAAACATGGACCAAGCGCGGCAACAGTTTCAAAAACTCTGTGCCAATCCACATGAAGTACAAATCTATCATGGCAGCAAAGCGCTACAAGACGGCAGCGCAATGGGTGAAGGCTCACAAGAGGCGACATTATTTCGGTCTGACACAGGCCTGCCACTTGCTGCGCCACGAGTTTCGCCCGCTTTGTCTCCAAGAGCTGTCCTTCGACATCAATTCATGTCTTGGTGAATTCCTCGTCGTTTTTGGACAAGACGACGAAAGCCAGGCTTTGGGCCGTCATATTATCAGCATCATGGAGGTTCCACTGCCGCACGATGGTATAGACATCCTTCCAGTCTTGAAGAAGATGTACAATCTCAAGATGCCACGTCTTCTATTCCGCTACGAGCTATACTCGGATCGGAGGCCTTGGAACATCAACGACCTGTTTCTTACATTGGTATCGAACAAGGATTCTCTTATTAGACCTGTCCGAGATGGTTTCGATATCACCAGCATCACGATATTCAAGGACCCAGAGCGCCGTGGCCCTGAAAAGCGCAGTAAGCCAGCGCTACGGATGAACCTGGACAACAAAGACTTTTCCACATGGAGCCAAGAGAGGAAAGAGAGGCACATGAAGTCTCTGATCAGGCATGCTGGTCTGGAAGACATTGATGGCAATCACACAACAATTTGCTGTGACGGTCGAAGCTATCTGTGGTATGTTCCTGGCATCATATACGATGACTGGAACGCCTCAAAAATGCGATTGCTTTCGGAGGAGACTGACTAGAGATTCGCGTTTTGTCAGCGCCATGAAGGAACAACATGCATGGTTTTGGATGATGCGAGAACGATGGGTACTGCAGTATCATGCTAAAAGTTATGGGTGCGGAAAAGTTGAGCTCATGGAATTGTTCAGCAGTTCCACACAGGAGCTATGAGTCGCAGGAGATGGTCCTTGAGGCTTGTTTTTTTTTGCCTTTCTATCCTTCTATATGCAAGTAAAAGTCTATTATCGGTTTCCAATGCTAAATCAAAAACAAAATTATCTCCGTCTGGGTTCCCAAACGGCTGAGAATATACGCTGTCGTGTGACCTGTCACACATCCATAATTAGTGCAGCGAATACCCCAACAGTATTTCATGTCGATTGTAACATATCCTAAGAAGTCTGCAATGGCTGTTGACGGTGTGATAGTCTTGACAAGTAAGGATGGGAAGTAGCTTCCGTATTGACTCCAATGACGTCATGCGCGCAAGCCTGGTCGAAAAGGTCCGCGGCTGACAATCTCAGAGGGAAGATGCGAACTTCATCTACCCTTGTAACAACAGTGCCACGCCTACCCTCCAAAGAAACAAGCTCTACCTACACACCAACACCATGACCGCACCTTCGTCCTTGACATCTCCACCCGATACTCGCAGATCGCGCGAAATCGACCTCATTCACGAAAACGACACGTCGTTCTCAACTATCGCGTTCTTGCCTACAAACACTTCTCTGGTCTCTCCAGGAATACCAAGGTCCACTGCTGGAGATGACAACCGTGTTACAGTCTACGTTCGCACTCATCACATACATGGTATGGTGGTACAAACCGCTCAACATCTAAATACCCATCATCATCGTCAGGGAAACAGGCGCGCATGCTATGGCAGCACTTCTTGCTGTATTCTCCACGCAAGATTATGCTCAAACAAACAGGGTTAGTAATCGTAATCCGAATACACCGGTGGTAAATACGAACCCTCTGGGAGATATGGGAATAGATATACGAAAGGAGGGCTTGTGTAAAGGCCGGCTTGTGGGGCTGGAAGTATTAAAACTTAGCTACGTCACTGGGAGTACCGCACGCTTACCGCCCAAAAGATGAGCCCGGTGTCGCATCGGGTAATCGGTTCATCAGGCCGGTTTGTAGAGCGACACTGGCAGGCTAGAAAGAGCGGATGCATCTCCGCCATAGTAATGTGCCACTGCCTGTATTGTTGTCGAGAATGTATATGGCACAGGGACAGAGGGACGAAACTGTAGTTCCGGGCGCGTGTGAAACTGCATCTTTTCGAGCTGGTTGCGGTACACATAAGTCTGGCGGCAGCTTGAGAAGGGTAGCGAGGTCCCATACGAGGCAGCCTCTGCCCGCTAGGATACTACTATGTGACTACATCAAGTGATGCAGGGCGCATAGCATGGAAAGAAAGGTAGAGGGCAACATACTTCAATGCATGCGGGAAGACAGCTTTGCGACACTGTGGTGGTCCGCATAACTCGGGCTGAGACTCCCGAAGTTGGGGCAGCTATGACTTCAGGACGCCTGCCGCTTCGGTACCCGTGGTTACTAGCCGTCTTCGTGTCCGACAGAATACTACACTACCAACTGCTTATACAATATAGTGCGCATAGTATAGAAATAAAGCTGCGATACCGCACATTTCCGTGCTCGCGCGTAAGCAACTATGTGTTAAGATCGAGGTACACATAACCTCAGCGGGGACCTAAGATAGTCCCGGGGCTATGACGTTTGCCGTTCTAGGTAGCTGAGTAGCCGACGGAGTACTATGCACTTATGTACGTCGTATTTACATGTGCGCATACTACGACATAATAATGAGATACTGCGAATGCCTCTTCAGCTATGTGCATGCCTTAGCAATGCTTTCGTAGCTCACGTTACTCTAACGGTAGTAGGTAGTCGATGGGGTAGGTTTGCCTTGGCACTGTAGATGGTTGCACGCCCGCCAGGATACTGCGCCTCCAAGCGGGTCACTATTGCGAATATAGGTAGTGTTAGAATAAAGCTACAGCTCAGTGCTACTATATTTAAATGCTCAGACGTCTACCTGGGACTAGCCCAGTGCATATAATCCGGGCGCGATAGCGAAAGACGCCTTCGTACAGCGCACGCAGGCCAACAAGCGCTGCAACGGACAAGCGCGTGGAATACAATCACCCATCAATCAATTTCAGAGAGAAGACCTAGACCATTTGAGGCCTACATCGACGCGACTGATTTGCGATCTGCTTCGTTTATTGTGATGTGTGCTGCATAGCCTTTTCATATCCGCGTTATGCCAGGTAATCACGCCGACTTAGTCACCATAGTATGGAATGCCACGCAGCGCGGAGAGCGCGCATGGGTTCAGGTCCCGGCGTAGAGCGCGCCCAAATCGCGTGCTGCACGATGGCGTCATCAAGCTCTAGTCTAGGGTTCCTTCCACCGAAGCCACTGCGAACGGCGCCCAAATGCCCTTCAACTTTCCAGACCCTGCGCATCAAGGAACATACATACGCAGAATATACCGCGACCTGTAATTCATGTCATGCGCATTCGCATCGGGAAGAGAGATCTATCCGAAGTTCTGGAGCGTTGCATCCCAAGGTCATTCGGGTACTCGCATTAGCTTGTTCAAATACCATTAATGCGGGACGCCGTTTATACTGATAGACACAGCACACAAGACAGAAGTACACGGAAAAGAGTTATCCACAACTACGCTCGATTTGGGTAACTGCCTGTTGTGCTAATCGCCTATGCCCAGTTCATTGCTCGTTTGAAGACATGCGACAGGACGTTAGACAATTTCCAACTTAAATCTAGCCGACGACAATGCGAATCTGACTCTTCTATGGACCTCTATACTGCACCCTAAAGACATACAGTGTGTTTCGTACTTTCAGAACCTCGAGCAAGAATTTAATGTATACCTCAAAAGCTGTTTTATGTGCGCTCTTTGTCCGGCAAGAATTTAATGTATATCTTAAGGGTTCTTTTATGTAGGCTCTTTGTCTGGCAATAGTTTAACATATACTTTAAGGGTTCTTAGAAATCTAAGGATTGCTATCTTCTTGTTAAAGTCTAGCATCTTGTTGGCTGTTTCTTGTCGTGGATTGGATCACTGCCTAGGTCGCTTCGGATGAGAACAGCGAAATTTATAGCCAAATGCGCATAATGCACTAGGTAGTACAAAAGATAAGAGCACGTGATTGAACCCAGAGGCGCTCGAACTCTACGTCTCTTGTTGCAACATAAGGTATATTGCACTTGTTTCTACATGGACGGATGATAGAAACCTTTGTCTAAAGTAAGAGTACAGATAGCTAGACGAACTCTCTGTTGCCTGCAGTTAATAATGCGGTGCGGGCTGCGACGGATGCAAGCTTGTTACATTCTGCGATGGTCGTCAATGCTTCGGCGATGCTTGCGCCTAGAAAGATATGAGAGACGCATTCGGAAAGTTGGGAACTGTGATGTGTTATGAGGAGGATAAAGCCACTGGGTGGCGACTGGAATACCTAAATCGCTGGTTATCGGTTCCAAGTGACGTGAGACGACCCCAGAACGCTTACCGCGCGATTGGGGAAGCTGTGGCCGCACCTAGTGGCATTGATCTTTTGAAGGCGACTAGTATCGAGTGGACGTGTTATCAGGACGTGAATCAGCTTCAAATTGACCGCGGCAACCTGCAGATGAGAATACACACAGCACGAGAGCATCAATGGATTGCATCGGTATGCACATGATCAAATAGATAGACAGATCAGCATGCAATGGAAAGAATAGCAAAGTCTGCAGAGCAGCGTAATGATCATGAAGAAGTAGAAGTATCATTCCAAAAACATCGCTACAAGAATCGAAGTTACCCATCTAGGGTAAGTATATATACAAGATGAATATCGCAAAAGATGCGAGATTGTCTACTGAAGGGCCTCGATCATGCGGCGGATCTTAGCAGCAGACTCGCTACCAGCCTCCTGCTCAAGGAAAGCAATGAAGGTCTCGAGGGTGTAGGTCTTCTCACCAGCACCGGCTGAGGGTGCGGGTGCGGATGAAGCAGCAGGCTTGGTGGGCTCAACGGCCTCAGGTGCGACGGAGGTGGGCTCAGCCTCGATCGGGGCGGCAGGGGTGGGCTTAGCAGCTGAGGGCTTGGGAGCCTCAGGGGTAGGCTTGGGGGCAGCGCCGGTGGGCTTAGGGGCAACGGCAGTGGGCTTAGGGGCAGGAGCGGAGGGCATAGGACCCTTGGAAGGACCAGGCTTGTTGGCCTCAGGCTTGACGCACTGGGAGTAGTATGGGTTCCACTCCTTGCACTCAAGACCCTCAGCGCACTTGTTGTCACCCTTGAAGCCCTGGCCACCGCACTGGTAGTACTCCTTGATGGGACCAGATGGCTCAGCGGTAGGAGTGGGGCGGACAGCGGTGAGCATGGTGCTAGGAGCAACGATAGCGCTGGAGACAGTGCCAGGAAGCATCGAAGAGGTGCTGTTGGCTACGGGGTAGGGAGCAACAACGCTGGAGACCTCAGGAGCAGCGGCAGAAGAAGCGGCGGCCGAGGTAGCGGCAGCAGAGGTGGCGGCAGCGGAGCTCTCAACGGCAGAAGAGACCTCAACTGGGGCAACCGAAGAAGGCTCAGCCTCGGCAGCGGCGCTGGTGGAAGCGGGAGCAGCAGTGGAAGAGGCGACAGCGGAGGCCGGGGTGGAGGCAGCAGGAGTCTCAGCACCGCCGGTAGCGGTAGCAGCAGGGGCACCAGCGAGCTCGCCGAATGTGAGAAGCTCGGGGGTAGCCTCAGTACCACCCGCGATGAGAGCAGGGCCAGGGGCGGGGTATGAGTCGAGATCGGCGTGGATGGAGAAACCAAGACCAGGACCAGTCTTGGAGTAGGCCTCTGGGAAAGTGACACCCTTGGGCTCGAGGGTTCCGCTACCGGTGACGGTAAGCTGGTAGCAGGTCATGTAGTGCTGAGCACCACCAGCGGGGCCTGCAGCGTGAAGGGCGATAGCCTCAGCACGGAGGAGGTAGTCACCAGGGGCGATGTTCTTGGGGATGGTGAAGTCAAGCTTTCCGCCTATTGGGTTGTTAGCAGTAGTTTCCAGAGGACATGATGCCGTACGTACAGTTGTAGTTGAGGTCCTTGGTGCCCCAGAAGTCGTTGTCGCCCTGAGTGGCATCTGGGTTCTTCGCCCAGGTGTTCTGGTAAACCTTGAAGAACTCGCTGGAACCATCGGCAGTGGCAGCATCCTCAACCTTGGACATGTATGCGAGGACGGGACCCCAGTGAGCACCACCAAGACCCTCCTCCTTGCAGTCACGGGTGTTGTGCTGGTGCATCTCGATAGTGACTGTGTCACCAGCCTCAAAGTCGCACTTTCCCTCAGCGGGAGCAGGGCTAACGTTGCCTAGATTGATGTCAGCACAGATCCAAAGTGGGAACTCGGGGGTACTGACATTGCAGCGCAGTGCTTGTGTAGTCCTCAACGGGGCTGTTGGAAGGTGGCAGCCTGGCACAGGTGCTCTCAAGATCCTTTCCGTTCTTCCAGAGTTGTTGGAAAGTGGCGTGGGCGTTGGCCAGCGCCAGGATGGCGGGGAGGACAGCTACGGACTTCATAGTGTATATATTGATGCGAGTAGTGATGTTTGGAATGAGTGACAAGTCAAAGGTTGACAAAAGAGTGACTGAAAAGGCGAAAGAACGAATGAATGACGAAGTCCTGTAGTGAAAGAATGTCCAGCGCAGCTGCGTTACTGTTACAAGTCAGGCGAGCTCGAAGACTTATATCCTCCAGCGCAGGAGATGAGTCCAGCCGTGAAGCCGAGGAATATGTGGCACGCTGCATAGCTAGCCGTTTCGTTTACCACCGGTCCAATCTCGAACCTGACGCCGGGGCGCTATGTGTCTGCAGCCACACTCGGATAGATGAACGAAGGATGGATACCTAGGCCAAGAACAGAACTCTTGGGAACCAGAACCAGGTCCATGGGTCAAACGACGACTGACAGGTTTGACATGTGGAGCGCTGATTGGTGGAGATGCACTGTGCCTGGAGTTCGAGCCGAGTAGAGCTTAGTGCAGTTTTGACATTGGACGAGGCGAGAATCCTTCACATTGCAGGGGCTCTGAGGCATCCTCTGTAAAGTGTTGGCGTTACTGTCCCGCGCAGCAAACTGCATGTTGGTGTGGCTGTTAACGCATTGCAACTGTTTATTGCGATGGCTGGAGCAGAGCTTGCAGAAGATGGATCGCAACAACTTCTTGATCGCACTTGCTTTGGCACCTGCCTTGCCTCGGAGATGATGGTGCGATAGGGTATGGCTGCAGAATCTAATGATGGCATCCTCTGCAATCTCAAGAATCTGCAGCTTAAGATACAATGCGGGTCTGCCAACCCAGGGTCGAGGTATCAACACCGGCTCGAGTGTGGATATGAACATGTTCGTCGGAGAATGACAAGACGGCTAAATAGCCACAGGATAATACCCTGAGTCGACTTTTACGCCGTATGCGGATGGAGTCATGGAGAAATGCGCGCTCATGCTCATGTGCTTTGCGCGCGGCACGTTGAAACGTTGAGGTGGGGCGAGACGAAACACCAACTGCATGATCGCTGCTGGGGTTGCAAGTGGACGCCGTGAAGGATCGCGGTAAAGTGACTGATTCTGAAGGATGAAGTACCCAACATTGGTGAGATGAAGGCGCGTATGTACGAGCGGTGTTGGGTTGTGTCGCCAGGATAGAGAGGCCGCCAGGCTGGTACGCACCTGATAGTGGTGATGATGTCATCGCCAGCGCGCCGCATCGGCCAAAACTCACGACGCAACTCGTCCTTCGCCGTGTCATGTCACGAAAAATTTGTCGCACAATACGTGCAGGCAAGGATCAAGCCTACAACAAGAGCCGGTCTCCGTTTCGACATGTGACCAGCATGGTCATTGTTCCCAGTAGCGACACTTCAAGAGACCTTCGATCAACGACCATGGCTAGGTATCACCGCGTCCGCAAGACGTTGCTTGTTCGCTCACCCAGAGCCCGGCATATCCATCTCACGTTCCGAGTTTATCACTATCTCCCATGTCTAGGATGAGATACGGGCTTGTGAGTACTTCAGCTAAAGGCGTTGATCGTGCATGAGAAGGTTTACTATAGCGACTGAGACAAGCGATACCGAAGAAGAAGGGACTGACTACGACTCAGAACCTACCACAGAAGAGCCCCTCACTCTGTGCGGGATGTGTCTCGATGATATACCGACCATAGACACCCTGACACTCGAATGCAAGCCTGTGGCTCATGGCTGTTGTCGAAACTGTCTCCATAACTTCTTCGTCGGGACCCTCGAAGACGTCTCGACCTTTCCTCCTAAATGCTGCAACATACCAATTCCGCTGGAAGTATGTCGTACCATGCTTCCACAAGGATACGTCAAGAAGTTCGACCTCAAGGCGGAGGAGCTCGCGACACCCAATCCGACATATTGCGCAAACATCGACTGCACCGCTTTTATTTGGGTCAAAGATATTAGCGCCGATATAGGCACCTGCATCGACTGCAACGAGATGATCTGCGTACAGTGTAAGCACCGCGCACCTTTCTGCGCGCTCTGCACGAGACATGTGCGAATCATGTGGCGTTCCTGTGGAAGCCTGGAGCCAGTGCATGGCTATTCACTCATCAACTTGGTAGCCGGTGACGCTCGTTAGGCTACCGATTCTGTCAGAACTCTTGGTTGTGACGAGCCCGAGTCCTGGTCAATTACGTAAGCTGTTCGTCACTGGCATCACAGAAGCGACGTGAGATGGACAGTGAAGATGAGCGAGTGACAATTTCATGATTCATGTCGAGCTGGTGCTGCCGAAGATCTCCGACGCGTTGAGATGGAGCTAATGAATGCATCTCCAAATTCGAGTGCCCAGAGACGGATCAAACGGCAGGGGCAGCAGCGCCAACGACCGTCTTGCCAGACATGGTCTCGAGACGCTTGAACCCGCCATGCTGCTTCACACCCTCCTGCAGCTCGACCATCCTCTTCTGATCTCCAGTAGGGTCGTCGGCTTCCTCCTCCAGACCCCAAGCCAAGTACTCGTTCGTGTAGTTAGGCTTGAAATTGTCATCCAACACACCGAGCCTCTTGCCGTAGCGGGTGACCTTCTCCCAGTCACGCTGCACGTTCTGAAGATCGGGACTGAAGTACGCAAAGCTACGCTCGAAGATTTTGCGGTTGGTAGGCGTGTTCATGGCCGACTTGAAGTTGCAGAACTCCTCCCAAGCTTGATCAGGAGATGCGAGGACGAAGTCAGTCGCGCGCTTGCATGCGCGAAGAAAGGCGCGGACTTTCTCTGGGTTTTCTTCTATGAAAGTGTTGTTACCGATGTAGAGGATGCTGCAGAAGCAGCAGCAGCCAAGTTGAGCGAGCTCATCGATGCGCAGCATCTTCACTTCGTCACGCGAGCGGTTCTGGCTGACGAGCCACTCTTCGAGCTCGACCATCTGGACATTTTCGAGACCGATGCCGGCGTCGATTTCACCAGTGATGATGGAGCGCGTAACGTTCATGCCGACACGGACGGCCTGGTAGTCGTCAGGCGACATGCCGTAATGCGCAGTGAGTTCGTCGAGCTGGATCTTGCCAAATTCGCCGACGTAGCCAATCTTCTTTCCCTTGAGGGTGGTGAAGTCGGGAGTGATGCCAGACGATGTCAGGTACACGACACCAGTGAAGGGCTCGTTGAGCAGAGAGCCAATTGACTGGACCGGAAAGCCACGAGCGGCGGCGGCCAGCGTATGGATCATCGCCTTGAAGCCGAGATCGACCTTGCCAGATCCAATGATCTCAGTGACATCCTGGGATGGTCAGCTGATGAAGTACGAAAGCTAATGACGACCATACACTAGGATCATTGGGCTCAAGGAGAGCGACTTTGATGCCTTCATCCTTGAAGTATCCCTTGCTCTGAGCAAGGTAGAGGGGAGCATGGTATGGCGTAGCGTGCCTATTTACAGTCAGCATACACCTCGCTCGATCAAGATGCAAAGCGCACCAGTTGGTCAAGAAGGTGATCTTATCAGTCGACATCTTGACTTGAGTGCAGAAGCTGAGCTAGTCAGTACGCCAACATAGTGGGGAAGGGGTCATCATGAAGCAGCAATAGTCCTTCGCGCTGGAATTATCCAGATCAAGTTTGAACGGTATGATCTCAGAACAAGCCATCAGCGATCAGATCCTGAAAAGGGATTTGGATCGCTGATGACTTGAACACCCGCCATGCTTTGCTTCTGATGGTTGAGATGGGTACCTGATGATGCCATGCTGGGCACCTGTTACTTGACCGAGATGGAATTCTGGTGTGCGAAGAGCGAGACCGAATAGGCTTCGCTTTGCTGGTTCGATGATAGCATCGTACCAAAGTGGGTTGTATTGGGTTGGTGAAAGCTGGATATGTGCGATTGGAAAAAGTTGAAGAACAATTGAGGGCGCAGCTTGAGGCCACGGCTAGAGCCGGATACTTATACTTAACGTCTCATACTGTCGACTGAGGTCATGTATGGATAAATTGCTCACTGTAGGTGCATGTGTTGGGACATGGTGGGGCAATGAGGGGTACACTTCCCGGGTCAAAACACATCACTAAACCACAAGACGCGTCTGGTCATGCAGGACGGAATGTCCTTCAGAAACCATCATTCGTTCAGATTCAAGTATGGATTATCCGTAAGCTGTGGCTCTAATTTAGGTAGTCGGTCTAGGTTTGCTGAACCACGTCCTTGGGAACTCACACGACGATCTTGTCTTTCTCCAGCGAACGGGTTATTTCATTTAAATAGCTGCGTCGCGCCAAAGCCAAATATGTAAGAAGAGATATCCACCTACTGCCGCAATTCCGTGGGCTGATGCTTTACGACATCCAATGACACGTACTATGACCAAGACCTCAACTCCGAATATCGGTGATATGAATAATCATGAGTATCTGAGATGTACAGATTCGTGGGACCGAGTACGAGTGGTTAAGACGCATTAGGATGCCATCGGAATTATAACGCTACCATCATTTCTTGCAGCCACCCGTTTAGACCCTGCCACATCGAGCTGTCCATGTCGTTATCTCCCAACCTCTCGCAGAAGTGCCTCAAAGCCTCGCACCTCTGCTTGATCCAATCTCTCTTCTCGTCGTCGCGGCCACCGTGCAGCTCTCCAGCAATGGCATGTGCTACCTTTGCTTCGCATACTGGACACAGATATGGCGGTTGTCTTACATCTTCCTTCATGCTACCTGTGCCCTGCATATTACATGCATAGTATACACAATGGTCGAGCGCGAAGCAATGTCCTAGCTCATGTGACACTGTACGCGCGAGACGTGAAAACCAAAGCGCCTGCACTTCTTGCATCGATGATGTAGGCTTATGTGTTGTCGCGGCCTGGGTAGCCGCTTTCATCGCCCCACTCTTGCTTAGTTCTTTCTGTTTCTTCGTCGCAGGCTTTGCCTTTACATCCTCTACAGCACATAATTCATCGACAAAGGTTTTGCAATGACTCCAAGGCCACATGTGATTTCGGTCGATCTCCTCTCCTTTTCGTTCATCTAGAATTGGGTTATATCGCGCAGTCTGCACGACAGCCACTCTGCTGCCTCCATACGCTCTGCCACAGCAGAAGTCGTCATCGTCGGACTCGTAAATGTCGTGGTCGACTAGGACGACCATTGCATAAGCGTCATCGGGAAGGATTGAAATGGCTGTATCGAGGATGTCGTCTAGATTCAGTTGAGCAGGAAAAGCGGTGTCTGGCGCAGGGCGGACGCGGATTCTGGTACACCGATCTCCATGCGATAGGCCAACGTACTTCGGCAGAACGGTGCTTCGACAGCCAATGGCGGACTTCGTAATTGAGCCCCACGATGTCCAGGTCAATGGCGTGGGGAAGAGGCGAACAGGCATATCGTGATAAAATGCAGTAAGATAGTCGACAAAGTGATCTGCAGATGGAGGAGATCGTCCGGCTTTACCCTCGCCTTTGGCTTCATCGTAACCGGTTGGTACTACCCAGTGCCTCATGAAGTCCGCCTTGAAATTGATCCCTGGCACTTGCACTACATACAACTTATCCCTTCTTGGCGTCGATGATAGTCTGTTCCTACACTCCTCGTTCAGCCATTCCTTCGCACTCTGCGGTGAAGAATCTGGATCATAGTTGAGCTCGTCGTGAGGTAGGACTAGAGGAGCGGGAAATATTCCAATGGGATGATCCTTGACACTCTTCGGCGTTCTTCCAGATGTCGTTTCTGCTGCTGCGCGTGCTGCGGCATCCGGCTGTTCATATCCAGCCAATACTGCGAAGGGCGATGGATTTAGTTGTAGAACGGTGTGCTTGCATGCCATGGCGAGTGTCAGTACAAAAGGAGGCGAGAAGAACGGAAGGGAGACGGGAGAAGGACAAGGACTGTTGCCTAAATGATGGCTGCTTGTCTTGAATGCTAGGCGAACCCCCGCGATTCATGTCTACGCCTCGCTTCATGCCGCCGGGTCATCGTGCCTGATTCTCTCCTTCCATCCCCTGTGCACCCTCGACCGTACTTTCACCACAGAGGATCGTTCCTTCCCCAGTATAGCAAACTTCCCCCAATCGCCAAGCTGTTAAAGATGCCAATGTAGTGACCCGCGATCTTGTCCTTCGCTCCATACGCGCTGACAATCACCGTATCCGCGACGGTTGCGACTAATCCCGCCATGACCGCAACACCCAAGCTCCTCCTGTCTCGCAGTACCAGACCAAAGACTGCTAACAGAACGCCGTTCTGAACGTTACGCGCTGCTATCGCTGCAACCAGAGCTTTCTTGGTCTTTTGATCCTCGTCGTAGGTGCTTTCGGTGTTGCTGGAGCGTTTTGCGGATGCAGGCGATGTGTCGGACTCGGCTGAGATGGGCAGACCGTAGCCATCAGCGAAGAAGGAAGGGTTTCGTAGACCTATTATTCCGAAAGGGACGATCTCGAGGGTTGCGATGAAGAGCGCGAGGCATTCCGCTGGCGGAGGTAGGTGGTGGAAGAGGTTGCGGGCTTGAGTCGTCATGGTGGCGGACTTGTTTGGCCGTGAGGATGGTCTCGGAGAGAGTTGCAGCGCTGCAAGGCTTGAGAAACGAGACGAGACATGGTGTAATCTTATAGAAACAGTTGCTATCGATGCAGGAGAGATGTAGGTGTATGTAGACTTCCTCCAGCTCCCATTGGCTGATGAGTTCGGACTTCGGCTGCGGGGATCGCAGGGCTGTCGCGTCGACGCGTCTTCCGCCCCATCGCTTCGCGCTTCAAAGCCTCTACGACGGGCGAACACCACTGTGAATATTGATTTTGATTACTACTTCGATTTCCCTGACAACATCTCGCAATGGAACCTTCCTGGCACGCGTTACAGTGATGGCACGTCTCCAGTGAACCACGCCCCGGGCGATACCGGCATCTCCTCCGCGCCCAGCGACCGCGCTGCAATGCCGAATGAATGGGGAATATGCATTCACGAGAAAGGAAGCGTAAATGAACATAAGAGCGCCCTGGAAAGAGATGGAGAGTGAAGATCGACTTCCGTCAGCT
Organism: Alternaria infectoria; assembly: GCF_024043175.1. Lineage (NCBI taxonomy): Eukaryota > Fungi > Ascomycota > Dothideomycetes > Pleosporales > Pleosporaceae > Alternaria > Alternaria infectoria. Next base: position 533,110 of record NW_026250691.1, read on the forward strand.
CTGAGCTTGGCGTGCACAGGGAAACAGTGCCGTTCAGGCATCATGGCTGAGGGCATACCGGGAGGCGTATATGTGCTATGGCTCATTCACTCTGTGAGTCTGAGTGGGCATATTGGCTCACAGTAGCGATTATCTTGGGATTGGATGAGGGTTACTTCCTTGGAGCGGATAGGCACATGGCAAACTCGTCTATCCGCGGTTTCGTCCTATCAGAGGTTCGTCATCTCAAATATCAGCGCACGTAAACGCATCGCTACCATAATTTGCCTGGGATTGTGAAAGGCTTTGGAAGCGGTACAATGCTTGTTTGCATGTGCGGTGAAACTAGGTTCAGCTTTTGACAGCTCGACTGCGCCTGCTTTCTGTCGAATTTTCCCTCGTGTGGCGCTCTTTCCTTCCAAGGTTGTCTTCACTCGACCCTCAACACCACGGAAAGCTTGGACTCGCCTCGCACACTTCCGCCTTCACACGCACCTCTCAATTTTGCTAGCCGCTCCCTCCCCAGTACATAATCCGCCCTCCCTCACCTTCCTTCTTACTCTCTCCACACTCGCTCCTCAACTGCGCAGCTACAACTCTTGCGTTCCGAAGCCCCGACCGCCAAAATCTTCTGTCGACCTTGCGCAACTTGAGCCTGCCTTAGGCGATCTGTGTCCATCAAGCGAGCTTCGCCCTCACCTCCGCCTCCCACACTTTACGAGCCGCGCCCCAACCCCCAACTCCTACCCCGTTCGTCAAGCGATCGCACAAGATGGCGACAGCTCCTTCCTTCTGGGCTGCTGGCGGCAGCAAGATCAAGTCCGCCGAGTCTCCAAACCCCAAGATCGCAGAGGCACCACCCAAGGCGAAGCCAGACCCTCAACAGAAGAAGGGTCTCGTACTGAAGGGCATGACCAACGGCCAGTCGACCAACAGCGTATCGAACGGTACCTACCCAAAGACCCCCATTGGCAAGAAGACCAACTGGGCCGACGATGACGATGATGATAACACCTTCATCGCCGAGTTCATGAGCCAGGATCCGAAGATCGCCACCCTCGAGACCACCGTTGCCCTGAAAGAGGAGCGTGTCAAAGAGTTGGATGCACTGGTCGAAACGAAGACGCTTCGTATCGCTGAGCTGGAAGGTGCGGTCCAAGACAAGGACGTACACATTAGCGATCTGGAGACGGAGGTCCAAAAGAAGGATGTGGAAATCGAGAAGCTTAAGAAGGTGAATAGCGATCAGCTCGCTCACAACCAGGAGCTTCTGCGCGGCGCTGAAGAGAAAGACAGCCATATCGAGAACCTGAAGGCTGAGCTGGAAGAGAAGGCGTCGACCATCGGTAACCTTGAGCGCGCAAAGAAGGCTGCGACCATCAACAACCTCGAGCAGGAGTCGGCCGCACTCGTCCCCGTCCCCACGAATGACGAAGTAAGCACTGAGGATGAAAGCAAGAATGAAGGATCGGAGAATATCAAGTCTAATGGCGCCGATGTCGTTACCGAGACGAAGACCAAGGCTGAGAAGACCGCATCTGTGGCCTCTGATTCGGATAGCTTTGAGATCGTGGACGCTCCCATGACTGAGGAGGTGAAGAACGAGAAGCCTGCGACCGTCGTCGCGAAGCAGTCCGAGGACACCGGAACGGAAAAGAGCACCAGCGGCCCAGCCCTCCCAGCATCTCACTTCCCCACGTTCGTGACGAAGGAGACGCTGAAGGTCGTACCTCCGGCTCCGAAGCCCAAGACCCTTACCTTTGGCATTGACATGTCCAAGTACGGGAAGAAGCCAGCCCCATCTGCTGCTGCAAAGACCCCACCGACATCGTCGCCCGTTGCCGAACTGAATGGCCACACCACACCCTGGGGTCACTCCTCTAGGCAGGCGCGCGATAAGACCGGTGCTATGCCGGAACTCAACCCTGCGGCTGACATCCGTCACATGTCTCACGGGCAGCGCGTTGTCTTCGGTAACGGCCCCGAAGTTATTGTCAAGCTTGGAGAGGTCAAGCTGGCTTCTATTCCTAAGTACGTCCTGATGCAGTGCTCAGGCAAGGCATACAAGCACTTCACCGCCAATCCCGATGCGACCTCTTGGGTTCTGCCCGCCGGTTCGATGGACGCTGATGCTGCGACGGCGCATCTGAAGTGGATGGACGAGATGACCTACCAGAGCAGGGTCTACTCTGTCCGACTCCAGACTGAAACGGTGTACGACAAGAAGAACCTACACATCTGCCGTGCTGCCCGGGTCCTAGGTCTCAACAATACCTACGTGGCTCAATTCACCAAGCAATTCTGCGACCGTATCCGCGCCCAGGATGTGTCGTTCGAATTCATGGACCTTCTCTGCCAGCTGGCATACCCGGAAAACGACCCGGTGTTTGACTGCATGGTCCACAACCTTGTCAACCAGAAGAAGGTTGGCAACGCCAAGGGCACGGCCGATTTGGAGAAGCTGATGGCCAAACATCAGTCCCTAAAGGAAAAGGTGGAGAAGATCGAGAAGCGGATCGGAGGTCGTCCACGCAAGACCTGGAACTCGCCCGAAGGTAGTGCTCGTGGTGGGAGCAACGACCGCAGCGGCGGCAAGGGTGGGAGCCGTGGCAAGTCAGCACCGCGCAACCCGCCTGTCGCACCAGCGCCCGGAAACAAGCCTGTTACTCCGGCGCCTGGTGACGAGTTGTTCACCACTCTCCACTAGGTCAGCCTAGTGACTTGATACGGTGTACGGGAGGGAGGGATGGAGTACACCGTGGAAAAAAAGACGGATGGTTGACGACTGCAACGAGGCGAGTGCGTTCCGATGCGTTCAAGCGAGCGATAGTACTGTCCGCTGTGTAGTTCTTTGTATCTGCGACGAGAAAAAAAAGGATATATAGAGCGAAAGCTTGATTCATTGATAGGACAGTATAGGATGTCTGGGTGTATCTTCAACGCCATCAACGAATGTCAGGTAGTTATAGTTGGTAATGTCATCGATGGACACTTACACCTTTGATACGTGATCGAAACTGTGCAGCAAACTTGTGAACATGTCTCATTGGGAGTTGCTTGTCTCTTTGATTCCATTGTCGTAGCCGAGTGTATGTTCTAACATCTACATTCTACACCCTTCCGACTAACACAAAGATACTTGACGCCCTTGTACGGCGTGACACCACTGCCCAAGCCTTTGCTCTTCTTCTGGTCCACATTCAAACTCTCCACTTTGATCCCACTCGGCAACCAGCCTTTAACGGAGAAGCTGATAGTCGCACAGCTCGGCATGAGGACTTTGTTTGCCTGTTTGATCTTCGCATCGCTATCGGGCTTGGGTACGCTGGACGATGGAGCTGCAGGTAAGGAGACCTGTGTGCCCTGATCATCATCGTAATCATATGTCGACGTCGTGAACGATACAGGTCCACCGGCGTCCAACGCGTCCTCCGCGGATGGGTCATCCTGCCCAATTACAGTCCCGCGTAATGTAGCCGTTGCACCGACCCCTCCTCCGCGGTCTTGCGACATGAGATTGCTTATTTCGCGACTGCTGATGCGCCATTCTATTGCCCTGTCGCCAGGCGCGTAGCCTGCATCTCCTGTTCCACGCGCGACGCGTAAATCCGCGACATTTCTGACGGACGCTGGAAGCGGGATGTGGATGGTCATTTCTTCGATCGCGGGGGCGGACGTGGTTCCTGTCGATGAGGATACGCGTCCCAGGCTAGCTTTCGCCGCGCTGGGTTGGGAGGGCTTATTTCCGCTGAAGCGTGGGTTGAGTTGGAGTTTGACTTCGAAGTCTGTGCCGGTCGGGCCGAGGGAAGGGTGGACGGATACTGTAGCTGGTATGTTTAGTTTTGGACTGGAAGTCTTTGCGTTCTTCTCTGTGGAGAAGGCATCTAGTGCTGCAGAGCCCAGCAAGTCGACTTCGTACCCAGCGAGCACGAAGCGACCATCTGGCGGTACGAATGAAAGTTCACCTGGCCTCGCTTTCCACTGGTTGAGTCTGACGCAGGGATGGAAGACAGGGAGTGAGACTGCGTTTTGTATGCCACCTGCGCATCCCAAATGTAGTATGAGATCAGGTATTCCGGAGACCTTGGCCGTGAAAGCGATTGTACCGTTGGCCATGGCAGCTAGAGGGCGACCCGATGGTGATAAGGTAACCTCTAGTGTTTCCACGATATCCACATACATCTCATTGCTCGTATGTCTGACGTTCGCTCTTCTCCACGGCACCGGTGAGCCTGTCTGACTTGAGGTCGGTGATGGTCCTAGTCGTGGGCTTGCTCTTCCACCGCCTAGACCAAATGCTCCAGTAGCAGAGGGTGCGAGCGAGCTCGGTGTCGAAGAAGGCAGTCCCACTCCTCCCAGTAGACTCTTGAGTAGATTCGGCGCCTCGACGACATCTCTCAGCGCGTTCGGTTCCGTGTTCGCAATGATTCCGCCATCCACCATCTCGCTGAGTAGCTGCGCGACGACATCGTAGTTTCCCTCGATCTTGCTCGCCAGCAGTGGTGACCCCAGAAAGTCTTCGAGGACGTCGGTCAGGCGGTGGAGGAAGGTGAGGACGGCGAGGGGATCAGTGTCTGCCGATGTCGGGCACAGGAACAGAAGCTGGTCTTGTATTATGCTGTATAGCAGCGTCGGTGGGTTGGTATTGGGCAGATATATCAGCGGCGGCCGGGGGGCGGGATGCGCGAGATAGAGAGGCAGGAGGACGGAGGATGGAGACGGGCGGTTGAGGTATGTGTGCTCGAGCAGTGGAGTGCTGAGGATGTTAGCGACGAATGACGTAATCGCTGGAATCGACGCGTCTTACTTGTGCTCATCAAAGATGTAGAGAGCTTCGATTGCGCTCATGGTGGGAAATGTCAGCTGCGAGCCATGCGCGTGGGAAGACGTGAGGTCCGCGTCGTGGGGCAGTTTGGGCGGGGAGCTTCCGGAGCTAGAAACATCCCTGCATGGCTAGCATGACATGCAGACTTCTGGTCGCAAGATCTTTACACGATAGAGCCAGCGTGTTGCATCTGAGTTAGTCGCGGTGCTGTCTGTCTAGCGTCGCGATAATGGCACTGCCACCTCCTTCCGCGCCGACCTTCAAAGAGGCTCTCAAGAATGACAGAGCGGAATTTGAAGATTGCACTCCATGTCGCGTAGTCGGTATTGTACTCTAGAACACACTGTATCTACCTCAGTACTGACATGGTGTTTAGGGAGCGCTACATTCCTGGGCCTCGGCGCCTTCACGTACGTCTCGGGCCATTCACAGATCAAAGCCAACGAAGCCGCGATACGAGCCAGCAAAAGCATGTTCGGAATGCGGAGTAGGGGAATGGCAATAACAGGAACAAGCGCCGTCATGGTGGGCCTGGGGTTATATCGGTGGTTTGCATAATGGGAGGGATACAAAGAGACGCTTGAAGGTCACAAGCCTGGAACGTATACCTAGGTGTTGTAGGTGGAAAGACTTGAGTACAAACTTGGGCATGCATCGGCGTTTGGGAGTCACATCTTCACGGACGAGATGAGTCACTGCATATGGCATACAACAGTTGAGGACATGCAATGATGGTATTAACACCCTCCAAAAAAACGCTATCTACTTCCACCTCCGAATGATGTCCCACCCCGTAGAAAATGCGAAAAGGTATATAGCCTCCGAAATCAATAACACCACAGAATGCGTCTAGTAAGCCTCCCCCAATGCGTATGAAAAATGATCCACTAGCCCTGTGCGCCGTCTGGGTATGATGCAAGTAGTCGTGATTCGTCGAACAGTCGTTCGTGTCATTGCCTGGAGTTCGATGACATGTCCTCAGGCTTGGAGCTGCGGTGCTATGACATGCGTCCGCGCTTGGATCCTCCGCCTGATGAGCCGTCTCGCCGGTCGTTGAAGCCATCGACATTGAAGAAGTCGTTCATGAGTCGTCTCTTCTGCCCTGCACCGTTGCCTAGTTGGAAGAGATTCTGGGCGGCGGATCGCTGGAGGTTTCGGGTAGACGAGCGGTTCGTGGGGCGGCGAGAAGCAGGGAAAGCGCGGCGGGCAGCAGCTGACATGTCGGCGGCGGCGGTCTCGTTTGGTGAATCAGAGGGTAGAGCTTGTGCGGCAGAGAATTCGAAGATGTGGTGTAGTGGCGACATGTCGGCCTCGGTCGTAGAAGCTTCCATCTGGAGGGGCGGCGCAGAGTCAGAGCGTGTTTCCGTGACCGTCGTGGGTACCAGTGTGCGTGAGTCGTCCATGCCGTGGGTTCGGTCCATGATGGGTGATGAGCTTCTGGCGCGGTTGTTGTCGAGGTATTCGTCGTCACTGTCGCTGCTCGTCTGCTTGGGCAAGCTCCCGTCTAGTCGTTCCGTGGCCCACTGCCGTATTCGCCAGCCCTCGCCGTCGCCCACACCAATATTTTCCTTGTCCAGGAAGGTGAGCAGGTCATCGAGAGCCTCCTGGTAGCCGTCGGTACGGGCCCTGTCGATGTCGGCAAGCGCGGACTTGTACAGGTGCGTCACGTTGAGGGCAGCGGTGCGGAAGGACTGGTGCACATCGTGCTGCCCTCTTGTCTTGGGCAGCGACTTGTTGAGACTGCGCATCGAGTCCATGGTGGTTGTTTGGGCTGTCGGCGGCAGGTGCGATGGTGTCAAATCTTTGTCGGGCTCCACTGCGTTGTGGCCGGTGTTCGGCACCCGCGGGCGATGCAACCGTGATGGGGAGCGTGATGGAAGAAAAAGAGTAGATGAAGCCGATAAGGTGAACGAGAGTGCTGTTCACTCGGAAGGAGCGTGGCTTCTCGTCGCTCGCTGGGTTGAGGTCGTGCGCTGCTCCTGGACTCGCGGGGTTGACGCTATCACGGGCTCTTAGCTCCGGGCTAGGCCCTGACAGCATGTGCCACCCTTCACCCGTCCCCGTCAACATCCTTGATTCACAGCCCCAGCTTCCAGTCAGCATGCCATCATGACTTCGCACCTAGAACGCCTTCCTGTCGAGCTGTTCGAGCTCGTTGCTGCCACTCTTAGCCTCTCGTCTCACAAAAGCCTTCGTCTTGCATCCAAGAGATGTCGCTTCCTCACCCATTCTGTATTTGTAGAACGCGCTTTCTCCCGGCTAAAGACTACTCTTGGACCACCCTCTCTCAACCGTCTCGTCAACCTGGCGCAGTCGCCTCATTTTCGTGGTTCTGTCAAAGTCCTACAGATCCAGCTCTTGACATCAGCGGAGTATAGTGTCCTCACTGCCATTAGCCGTGTCGGCAGGTTTCCGCCACCCAAACGATTTCCCAGGGTACCTGGCATCCAAGACAAAGATATCAAGGACGAAGCACCCACATTCACATATGTCGTGGAATGCGAGTATCCAACCCGCTTGTACGATGGCCTTGTTCGAGCATTGCGAGGCTTCACCAACTTGACGGCCATTCACTTCCATCCGAGGGGATCCCAGCTCGCGGAATCCAGCAGTCTTCTTTCCGCAGCCGATTGTCTATTTCGTAGTAGATGCTTTCAGGTCGTCATGGACGCCATCGTTAACAGCGAGGTCCGTCTGAGCGAGTTTCGTATGGCCAAGTGCAAGCGTGGGACTGCATTACATAAGGAGGCTATCCTACCATTTTCAGCACTCCAAACACCTACGCAATCTCTGAGGACACTACACTATCGCTTTTCGCACCTCAAAGTTCTCACTCTCTCTGCTTTGTCTAGGAACGATGACCTCTCGCGCACACCTGGTTGGCAGAATGGGGTCGGAAATATCATTGCCACTGCACCAAATTTGAAAAGCTTCACGATGAGTCTAGATCGGACTAACTACGCCGCAGCCATCGTTCACCACATGGTTGCTTCTTGCGCTTGCCTTAAGCTAGAAGTACTCCAGCTCATGTTCTGCGCATTGCATGGAAACGACCTAGTCGCTATTATTAGGAGTCAGTCTACGACATTGCGACGAGCTGTATTCTCCGACCTTCGCCTTGTGACTGGCACTTGGTCGTCAGTATTACACGCTCTAAAGGAGTGTGGGAATCTCGAACATCTGCGCTTCAGCTCGCACTCGGGGGCAGAGCATCCAGTTCGACGTCTGGACGTGGCCCGAGGACATCGTACAATGGTCGATATGGTGGATGAGTTCATCGCCGTCTTCGATACTACAGCAGGTGCTTCTAACTCACAAGAAAGTGGCTTCGTTGACCCTCATCATCACGCTGGTCTGTCATTGGCCAGTGGCGATATCACGGTACTCGGTGAATGAGAGACTCACCTACGGTCACCGAATGCACCACCACTACTTTCGCGTTCACATTCATCAACGCCTACTCAACTCAATACCATCGCAGCGCAGCTGGGTGCGATTTTCTATTTCATCAATTCGAAAGTAACATGACTAGATACATTTCTCAACCGTACCGGTTACGCTGAAGATGGCACCGGTATCTCAACTCTCGAAGGCACATATCCGCCTGTCTTTGGAACGGCTCCAGGCCAGTCCAGTCGATATAACCAAGTGGGGACCGATGACCGGGTATCCATTTCGACAAACATCTTTCTGAAAATCATAGCATGTGAAGCTTCTCTCACTTGTAACATTGCCTGCATTGTCGCTTCTACCTTTACCCTCGTTATCGACACGTGCTTACCGGACTAGCAATTAGCGTCCTGGCGTGGAGAAGTCGAGGTATATAAAGCCGCGATTGCTTCATCATCCATCACCATACCTCCAACATTCCCAAACCCCTAGAACAAATGGCGTAAATATCCACCACTCATGCAAGAACTTCAACACTAACTACGCAACAGGCCCAAACGTAAGAGAGACAGCAACGAACACCTCACCGCCCCGTCACGCACACATCTCGCTCGGGCATGCAAGGTCAAAGTGGGCGTTGGGCTGCTAGACGTACCCGGGGGTATGTTGGAGTTCTAAGAAGCGCAAGACAGTTACTGATGCCTCAACAGAGATCCGCAACAAGATCTACGACTACGTGATCGCCGACGCCAAGCAACACCGCCGCGGGCAAGAACTCAAGCTCAAGTACCGACCCATCAAGTCCCGCAAGCGCTTCAAGACAAACGACCAGTGGCGAAATGCCCATCGTTTACGTCCCTATTGGGGCTTGACCCAAGTCTGTCATGAGCTGCGCTTCGAGCTCCGCCCCATGCACACAAGGGCCATCAAAGTCGACATACCAGCAGAGCTTCTGCCGCACTATCTTGCCCACCTTAGCGGAACAGATGAAGTCAAGGCGCTCGGTAACAGGATGGTAGCCATCATCAACCAGCCATGGCCAGCTGCGGGCTTAGACGTCCTGCCGGTCTTGAAAGACCTCAGCATGCACCACGACGCTGACGCAATTCCTTACCTCCGCGTCCCCCCCAATTCACACGGCACCATTTCCTTCAGAGACACCAACAAAGTTGTTCCGATCATGACTCGACGTTGGCTGGGGAGTGATCATGAACATATCCAGCACGACATGGTTTCGGCTGCGTTGACCACGGATAGGGATGTTAGCAGCCTTTTCCCTCCAGGACATTCCATTATCATCACACTCAAGGACGACACCTTCAACGGGCTCAACGACGATGGAAGACAGGATTACATGATCAACATGATTCGTGCATGTGGCTTAGATCGCATGCACGACTTTTATATCGACTTCAGATGCAAGGGAAACCTCTACATGTGGGGATCATTGTACTACTCGGTATGGGCGCCTAATACGCCGCGATTTCTCTACACAGCGGGAGACAAGGAGTTTGTCAACGAGTAGCCATGGAAGGAGAGGCGAGTGCTTGCGAACCAAAGGGCCTGAGGGCAACAAAAGTGGCTATTGTGTACAGCGGGCGTTTCCCAAGCTGCAATCCGAATCACCATTTGATTCCTGGCGGCTGGGTATTGCGTACTTCATTGATTTTTTTTCGCGTGCTTGATCCCGGCAATTGCTGGCCACGAAAAGTTTGATTCATTCGCGACTGGTACAGCACAAGAGGCCAACAGACTACGATGATCGTCAGGCTCCAACGAGCTCTTGACGACGAGAAAATATCTTTCATTCATACCTAGGTTGAGTCCAACAGGACGTCAGCGGAACTTGCATAGTAAGGGAGGCAAGAAAAGCGTGTCATTTCTTTCTACTTATTATCATTTCTTTACCAGACTCAGCATGAAGCTTTTTGGAGAATTTAGTCGAATTGATGTCACCTTGACGCGACCATGACACAACTTCCTCTCCATTGTGACTTGCTCTTGATTCCAAGAGGCTCCGCTTGACTTATTGGTCGCGACAGATATACCTGACTACTATGCTTTTGAATTTGTGATCGTGATCACAGCCCAAGCGACCGCGTCCCGCGCTACGCATACGTGCACTTTGTTCGTTGGTGTCACACATCTTGCCCGACAGCATATTAGCTAAGCTAGGTTGATTAGCTGTCGGGTGTATAGGCCACCGATCAGACTTCGTGCGTAGATGTAGGCAAGATCAGAAAGTCCGATGTAAGGGCATTGCAATCTTATAGGAATGCATCACCACAGTGAATCAGATCAGACGCATGTATAGTTTACACTCATTATATTATACTACACACACAGTGCTCAGCACCAGACCAAGAGGAAAGAGGACATCGAAAGCCAACCATACCGGCTCCGATCCATGGAAAACCTATCCTCAAACGCCAAAGTATGCAGTTGAACCGTAAGCGGCCGTTGAAACCCACGCCTTGATAAACACCAGTCAGGCCCTACACGGGCCTTGACATGCGACCGTACTCCAATCCTCTGCCATTACTCTTCCATTTTGTCGTTGTCCTTGTTTGCCTCCTTCGCGGGCTCCTTCAAGAACTGTGCGCGGAAGTCTGCGTTGCTCTTCGGCTCGCCGTTCGTCGTTGTAGCACCTTTCGGTATAGCTGGGCGACCAAGACCGGGCTTTCCTCGTCCTCGTCCACCGCGAGCAGCAGTAGGTCGGTTGACACGGTTTGGCTGGATGAAGCTGTTGCTCGCCTTCCACTCTCCCTTCTGCTTGTTGAGGTCCTGGACTGTACCGATGCGCAGTTTCCTTCCCTCGAAATCTTTGCCCTCAAGCGCAAACTGAGCCTTGCCAGCACCTTCCACGGTTGTGAACTCAATGATCGCACCACCATGATGGGGTTCGAGCTTGATCCTCTTGAAGCCGTACTGTTCGACAAGCGGTTTGATGCGCACGTCAGGCACAGTGTCAGGCAGGTTGAGGATTGCAATGGATCGGTCCATAAAGGATGCGGGCTTGATAGCGGTTTCAGGGGCAGCGTTGCTCTGTCCAGGAGTACCTTCGCGAACGGCTGCGTTATCTGTGTTATCGAGGGTTGATTGCACCTTTGGCTTCGTGTCAGGTCGCTCTTTTGCAATCTCGACATTAATCTTCATGCCGGCAAACTCTTTGTCATGCATTTCTGCCACTGCAGCTTCAGCGCTATCCTTGTTATCGTAAACGACATAACAGTAACCGCGGTTGTTGCCAGTCGACCTGATAGTTGGGCACTTGGTGCTCTCAATCTTGCCGAACTTGGAGAAGACGTCCCTAACTTCTCGTTCTTTAACCTTGAAGTTGAGATGCCAGATGTAGACTTCGCGACCCTCGGAGGTAGCGCCATCGCGTTTCTTCTTGGCCTTGGGGTCGGAGATCTTTGAGATTAGCTTCAACCCTTCAATGTCAGTGTCGTTCAGCTGTGTCGCAGCGACCGCTTGTTCAGCTGAAGCAAACTGAACGTAGCAGAATCGGCGATGCGCATCGTACTTGAGTGAAGGGAAGCGAATGCCGATAATTTCTCCGAATGGGCTATAGAGGTTCCGGATCCAGGCTTCGTCGGCATGCGCAGGGTAGTTTGCGACGTATAGTGTCGTGCCTTGGCCTCGCTCGATCGATATGTTGTGACCTTCGAATCCTTTCGCCTCTTTGCTCAGAGCATATTGGGCTTCTTCGGGTGACTCAAACTCCACCACAGCCGTGAGACTATCCTTCTCCTCTTTCAGTACTAGATTGCGGACTGTGCCTGCGTCGGTAAAGAACTGGCGTATTCGAGTCTGTGTAGTGTTGAGTGGTAGCTTCTTCACGATGACTGTAGTGTGCTCGCGATCTCGTTTCGGTCCTGTAGAGCGAGCTTCCGAGGGTGCTTCGCTCGCGACTCTGGCTTGACCGTTGACCCCGTCAAGAGCCTCTGAGATCTCTACGTGCTTGCTCTTCTTCAATACTGCATCCTCGTCACCGTCCTCTCGTTTCCGCTTCGTCGAGCTGTCTCCGACTTGGCTATCTGGCGTGTCTTGTGGCGGAGCTGCAGCGGCCGCAAGTGCTCGCTCTTTCTCCCTCCGGACGGACACGATGCGCTCAGCTCGTCGTCGCTCAATCGTCGCGCTGCGTACCTTTAACGCCGATTCGTGCTGCTCGCAATGGCTAATGTACATGTCGATGAGCAGCTCTGGTTGATCAATTGTTTGTAAGCGCTTCATACCACGTTCCAAAATGGCAGTGGCCTGGGTAGGCGGCAATAACGGTTGACCTGCATTTTGCTTGCCCCTCGTTGCGTGTGGCGCCCACAGGAGCATCTCGAATATGTAGCAGCGATACCAGAAGTCGTAAGAGTCCTCCTGGTACTTGGTGATAGAGTCCTGAATCTGCCGGGCTTGATCGATGTCACCGCGTTGGAGCCAGAACTTGATGTGGGCGCGCTCAAGACGGTACTTCCGGTCCGTCCATTCTCTGCCATGCTTCTTCATGCCGACCTCTCGGACGAACTCCAAAGCCGATCGAATTCCGACCTCGGCAACATCAACATCATCCTCCGTTGCTCTGGGGTCATCGAAAGCCCTTCGCCGAAGATATCCACACCAGGCGAGCTGAACCTTGATGAGTTCATCCAAGTCAGTGTGCTCCAGAAGTCCAGACCCAGTGGCTGTGTGCTTGACAAGTTCAAGGTCCTCGAATGGCTTGTTTTCCGCTTCGAGTGTCAATAACCGGTGGGACCAGAGTGACCCGGACCATGGGCAATGGCGTGTCGCGCGCTCGAGAACATTGAGTAAATCTACCGACCGGTTATCTTGCCAAACGAGAAACTCAACGTGGTCTTCCCATATGGAAGGATCAACGGGAAATCGGAGCGTGGCTCGCTCATAAAGTGCGTTGACGAGATGGAAGCTGTAGACACCCATAGTCCTCTTCTCCCATTTCAAGTAGCGTGTCATGGCGGTGTACTCTGCAGCCTGGTCGCCTGCTTGGATAGCCTGCAGGAGTTTGAACTCGTACTCTTCGCGGTTGGCGTATTGCTGCTTGATGTGTGTATTCTTTTGCACCACTTCATCCATAACCTGCTCGTAGTGGCTTTGATTGTAGCGAGAATTGAAAGAAGAGTATCTGCTAAGGGTGTTCGCCCATGTTGCATGTGGTTGGCCGAGGCGGTCGTTGTAGATGGCGGCTACCCTCTTCGCCTTCTCTTGGCTGAAGCCTCCTCGCTCGAGGTCTTCTTCCAAAACCTGCAGGTAGCGGTCCCAGACGAGATTGCTCTCTTGGAGGTTGTACTTGACTCTCTCAGCACCTTCTTGCAGCGCGTCCAGTAGCAGTTGGGGTTGGAAGAGCTCTCGACCAATAAGCCTCTCCTCTTCAGACCACTCCTCTGGGGGTACTTGCTCCCAAGAGCAGGCGACCAGGTAGCTCACATACTCGCCGTATGCTGCCCAAAGCTTTGCGCTGTAAGGTTCCTCTTGTGTTGCCTGCTTGTGCAGTTCGAGCACACCCATGCGCTGCTCCACATCCTTGGCCAGAGTCTTCTCGTCGTTCAGCCGGTAATGCCACAAGAGCTCGCCAAGCGGATACTTGTCTGACATGGTTTTGTAGGCATCGCGCAGAGTCTGGACCAACTCGTACGCATTTGGGTCGTACGCGTTTGGGTCGGAGTCGAACGAAGCGAGGTGTTTTTGGAGCCCTTGGTGTAGAATGGTGACGAGCGAAACATGGCTGTAGTAGTCGAATGGGTTTTCCAGCAGCGTTTTATCGAGTTGGTTGAGCCAGTCGATGTGCTGTTGGTCGAGAGAGCGAGTGATGAAATTGCGCGGTCGCGGTGAGGCCTCGGACATGATGCTAGCTACGGACTCGCCGGAGAGGTTTTGTCCGAGGTGTTGCAGTCTGGCAAGTGGTCAGTGTTTGGTGGTGGAGTTTGCGCGACAAAACTAGGCTGCCGGAACGGGCTACAGCAACCCGTGATCACGGGCAAGCGCGACACCCGGACGTCACTGCCTGCCCCACAAAACACAAAGCGCGCTACTTGTGGACATGCAGGTGCAGTCGTCGGCTCAGAAATGGGGCGGACGAGAAAAATCAGCAAAGATGAAGAACTTACGTGACAGGCCGTTGGTGGACTACAGAGTTCTGGCGCGCAGCTTGTTGTTGCTGCATGCTGGCAAGGTCTGAAAGTTGTTAGCAGATTCCCTGGGAGCTAGCGACCCATCGTCGTTTGTCGTAGCTCTTTCCTCCCTGCATCTGAGCTGCGGCTCCCTCATATGGGGGCCGTCTACAGCACTGTGCCACTACCCCAAAGAAAGCGGGCACGTACCTGCAAGAGTGTCCATGCCCGGTGTGGATGTTTGACGGTACATGGGGTTCGGGGTCGTCATGCGCGCGTCATGCGGCGATGCTATTTGTTGTGGCGTTCCCATTGTGCTGTGTACTCCTCTTGCGCCGTTCGCGATGTTGGCGTATCCCGGGGACGGCACACGCTGTTGGAGCGTCTGGGGCGGCTGCGGGGAGGACCTGATCTGTTGGCTTAGGCCCGAAGGTGTTCGCGATGGCATCTGGCGTCTTGTGCGCTTGCCCGGGGATCGGAGTAGTGACGGCGACGGGATGGTAGGGGCGGCTTGTGGTGTTGGGGTGCCCGCAGGCGAGTCCGACGGCGATAATAGCGAGTTGATATCCATGGTGTACAGCGTTCACGACCTTTTGCCCTCGTTTGGCACGCACTGCGATCCAGCAGCTGTCTTGAATGCTACACGCGCGCCAGGCGTCTGTCGATGCTCTCTCTTCCTATGGTCGCGAGCTGCAGAAACTACTAGGCATCGGGTCCCTCGTAACGAGCGGCATGGGACGACGGCGGGCGTTTGGCGCGAAAAGGACCGTCGGAGGCGCGAGGCGATGGGGATAGCGAGTGTGATGGGAGATGACCTCGTCGGCGTCGTGGGTGAGAAGGCCTACACCCGGTCTAGAAGAAAAGGTGGTTAGGTGCACCAGGCAAGCTTGGGCCTGCGACTAATCGAGTAATGATGGAGCGAGCACGTCGCGACTCGGAGCAGCTGGATGCGGACTCCCGGAGTGAGTTGGCGGCGGTACAGCACGATGTTTGGCGCGTCACGGAATGCGCGTCAGGCAACGGGGTCAAGAGTCTAGAGTCGACGGTGGTCTGGACAGGAGCGGGACGACACGACTCCTGCACATTTCTTCTGCGTTCTGATCGCTCTGGTTCAATGATGATCCCGCTGCCAAGCCAACCCCCTGCAAGCGCCCTGCGCCAGCGCGGAGCCTTTCGCCGTGCCACAGAATTTCCCGCGACACTTCACAGCATTGGCATCATCAACGCCGCAGCGCCGTGGTGTCGAGCATCGCTATGAGCGCCCGGATACCCTCACGGCGGCTGGGGCAGTCAGGTAAGCTATTACTGGGAACATTGATTCCCTGCACCATTTTCTCCGCACCTATCGGAGCGCTAGTCGTTCTTCCGGGCGGTACAACACCATGACGACTAACATTGAATAGCCCTCGCCGCGCGCCCACACACCCAATGGATACCCTTAACCTCGATCCTTTCAATCTCACAGCGCAATGTCTCGTTCGGGCGCAAGAAAGACAACGATGACGACCTCTTCAATACCGTCTCTTCAGGCGCTCATCGCACTGAAGAGTTCAGAGGGGTCAAGAATAACAACGATGACCTCACCAACCCGATCCTCGAAGACTACCTATCGAAGAGGGCAAAACGAACAGGTGCGAAAGGAAAAGACGCATCAGCAGGGCCCGTACGCCCCACTCCTCATGAAGGAGACTTCGCCGTAACCCCAACTTCCCTCTTCCCACCCGAAAGCGACATCCCCGGCTGGCGGCCAGACCTGAGCCCGCAGGAGAAACTCGAACTCAAGGCGAATTACCGCAAGCGAGAGCAACAAGAGGCGCTTAAGGAGGACAAGGAGCTCATGGATATGTCACTCGATCCCGACCAGAAAGCCCGCAGGCGTCTCGAGCGCAAACTCGTCATTTCCGGCGTGAAGCGTCACGGCCGCATGACAAAGGCGCAGAAGTTACTCCGTACCGAACGCCAGTCACTCTACAGGTCACAACTCCTTCCTACGTCTACCAAGAAGCTGCAGAAGGTCGTAAACCAGATCGCCGGAAAGACTGTCTCCGAAGCCCTCGTCCAACTCCGCTTTTCCCCGAAACGTGTGGCCCGCGACGTCATCAAGGGCCTCGAAATTGCGCAGAACGAAGCCATTGCGGCCCGCGGCATGGGTCTCGCTGGCGAAGACGCTGCGGTGTCGCGTTGGAAAAAGCAAAGAGCAGCTACGGATGCGGGGAGACCGAAGGATACTTGGGACTACAAGACGTCGAAAACGAATGGCAGTCTGGAGGCGAAGCCGGTCAAGGTGCCTTTCTTCAAGGACACGACGATCCAGTTGAAGGATGGGAGTAAGAAGGTGGTCCGCGATCCCAGCGAGATATACATTGACCAGGCGTGGGTGGGACCCGGGCAGAGCTGGAAGACCCCTGAGTTCAGGGCGCGGGGTGCTATCAACATGCTGAAGCACCGGACGACGAGTGAGCTTGTCACACACTTTATTTCGGAGGATCGGGCGCTAACAGTGCACGACAGGTTTCTCCGTTCTTCTCAAGGAAGAGAAGACGCGCTTGCGCATCTCAGACGAGATTCAGAAGAAGCGCGACAACCGCAAGCTGTGGACCGCACTTCCCGACCGACCCGTCACATCACAACGGCAATACTGCCTGTGGTAAACGATTGTACGAATTCAGTGTATAGCATATATTGCCGGTGGAAGAAAACTGGCTTGTACAATATACCATTCAAGATCAACCGTTCCCCATCATCCAAAGCAATACCAATCGCTTTATCCGGGTATCTCTCTATCACCCATCCAAGGTGCATAACGTACATGGCTGCTGCTGCCTTTTCAACTTTTTGAACATGTGACAAGATCCTAAACGCCTTCGCTATGCAAACAAAAGATCCCTTTACCATTCTCATACTTCCACGCCGTCTGCTGCGCCGACGCTGCTGACGAGCATATCTAGCATGCCACGTACCTTCCATGCGTCTTGGCTTGCTTCGACGGTCACCTTGACTCGCTGCATCAGCGCCATGATTAGATCGTCGACCTCCTCGCTTCTGCCCAGTTGATCGGCGTATAGGTCCAGGACCACGAGCGCGACGTCGGTGGTCAGACGTGTGATGCGGTAGTCGGAAACATTCTTTATGCACCAGCGGAGGATGGGTTGGAGTGTTACGGAGTCGCGATTGCTGAGAGCAGTTCGGAGAGCAGAGCGGTGGCGTAGAGCGGTCAGAAGGGTAAGGGACTGGCTGCGGGCATTTGCGTCCTTGAGAGATGTTAGTCTTAGTCTCAGGGGTGTACAGGAGAATGGAAAACATACCTTTGATTCGAGCACCATGTCCAGCGCCTGCGCGTACATGCCCTTTCGCAGCGCATGCGCCCACGGTTGTCCGGCCGTGATCTTTCCCCGCGCATTGCCCTCGATCACGATGTCTGCGCTCTCGCCGGTGAAGTCTTTGCCTCGGATGCGCTTTTCCCAGCCCTTTCCACGCTTCCGCTTCTTGCTCCTGTCGTACTCTTCGATCTTGCCTTCCATGAGCGCTTTCATCTCCTTCTCTCGCTCACGAGCCTGAACCTTCTGCTCGCCGGAAAGATGTGTCTTGATCGATAGAAGACCGGATTGCATACCCACCGCAATGTGTCTGTCCTCCTTTTGGTTCGGGATGACGCTGAGCGACAGGATAGGCGAAGGGTACTTCATCCCACCGACGACGTTCCAGCCTGTTGTTTCGAAGACCTTGACGTGGCCATCGAGAGCACCGGAGAGGAGGCGTTCGCCATTGTTCGCTAGTGAGAGCGCGGTCACAGTTTTCTGGTGGTTGCGCAGCATGTGGATCGGCTTTGCGGCCACGATGTCGAGAACGCTGATGACATTGTCGGCTGCCGCGAGGACGGCCGTTCCAGACGGCATAGGGAGGACAGTCTCGACGGGCGCAGCGTGTTTGAACACCATCACCGCCTTTCCGCCTACTCGCGAATCCCAGAGTCGCACCGTCTGATCGTAACTTCCAGATACGAGCAGCCCACTTTGCGCAGGCATGAAGGTGCCGCTGCGCACGTAGTCTTGATGCCCGTCAAACTTCATGACGCTCTTTTCACTCGGCAGGTCCCATAATCGCACGGTTCTGTCGTCGGAACAACTCATCAGGCCAGTAAGATCTGTGGGATTCCACTGTGTGACCCAGACGGGCTGCTTGTGTTCCTTCCATGTCTTCAAGATGGCTCTGCTCTTGACATCGAACGCTTGTATGACACCAGTATCCCCTCCTGCGACCAGAATCCTGCCATCGCGCCGTATGTTTCCCGAATGCGCAACGTCGTCGACGCCGAAGCGCGATATCGTCTTGACGACCTTTCGGCTCTTGGATGAGAAAATCTGGACGCGAGATCCCGTGGTGACTGCGAAGAGATCCTGGGTGGCCGAAAGCGTATTGGCGGGCTGAGGGGGCGGTATCGAGATGTGAGTTACGGGCGAGGAATGTTGCGAAGGGTCGAGTTTGAGCTCCGAGGCGAATGAGTTCCAGTACTTCTGCTCAGACGTAAGGGTGGAAGGCCCCTTTGGCAGCTTCAAGGGCTGCAGGAGTTGTACTTCGGCCGCCATTGTGAAAGTTGGATGCGATCAATGCGCGTGAAGTTGCGAATGTCGTGAGCTTTTCGGGTGGAGGAACTTTTCGGTGGGTCAGGAAGTCACGCTAACGACATCGGATGGTGGCGCCTTCCCGGCCTGAACGCGGACAGATGCCGACCGTGATTAATATCAGCATCAAAGTCGCGAGTGAGCAGATCCTGATAATCCGTGCCGTGAGGTTTACTTGTCAAGATCGCCTTGATGAATTGCTATCATGCTAGGAAAACGCCGGTCTCTTCGTCACACAGCATGAGCTGACTAGTGTTGGCTGCCTGGAGGATCGCCCGGGCGCACCCAGTTCATCAATAGACGACGGACGGCGCAGCACCTTCAACCTCATCAGCGTCAAGCCGGCTTCCACGTTCTGTCATGCGACCCCCAAACATCAGATGTCTCTCTTTTCGATTCGGACCTATTGACCTGCCAATGACAAATTGCCTGGCTCCAGGATAAACCACTCTCAGCGCGTCCACCAGGGCCGCACTAGACGCGTCACGATGGATCCCGACGCGCTCGACAGGATGAACGATTTCTTCGATTTCGCCGCTCTTGAACAGAACAACGAAGTCGAACACACCCATGCCTCAAGTGAGCAAACGGTGCCATACTTTCAACCAGACAATGTCACGGCTATTGACTTCGCTTTGGAACCAGCGGCCCAAAATACCCTCCAATTGTACGACGTGCCCATGTACGACGTGGCACACGATCTCTCCTCTGCCGATATAAACCAGCAATGGCCAACATCTCACCCAACTACATATGCAGCGACGTCTATGATTGAAACGAGTGTAGACCCAGGAGCAGACGTCGATTGGCAAACGGTTGATATGGAACATGCGAAGGACCACAGGATCCGCGACGCGACGGATCTCGCTCTCCCGCCTTCATTGTCATCACTTGCGCTAATGCAATGCGATGATGAAGGCAGCTTAATTGATGCGCCGCACTCTCAGCTTGGGCTACGTCCTTCAGCTCTCGATCATTCAATGATTCCGGCCGATGCCTCCCTTGCACTGGAGCAGCTACCAGTCAGATCGGCCGCATCCCAGCAACAACCTTCAATTGCCACTTGGAAACCAGCATCAGCCAAACGTAAAGGTCCTCAGTGCCGTATTCCACTTGAGGCAAGGCAGGTGTTGGAGGACGAATTTGCGGCCAATCCGTACCCCTGCGCGTGGGAATTGGACATCATCGCACATCAAGCCAATCTCGACGTGAAGAAAGTCCGCAACTGGTTCAATAACACCCGAGCCAGGAAGAAGTGTGGAGGTGAGTCGTATTCCATTCCATGAGATCATGCTTTGACTTACCTGTTCAGATTCCCATCCTGCTGTAAAGGATGGTTCAGGCCAGAGCAATCGCACTCTGAAGACAAAGCTGTCAAAGGATAGTCTGGAAAGCCTCCAAAAGCAAGCAGATGACGCCAATCAACTGCCGCAGCCGCCTCTGGCGGTATACCTTGCACAGTCGTACCAAGAGGAAGCTGTTGAACTGTCTGCAGTACAGGCTGCCGTTGATGTTGAGTCTCTCAACGAAAGCATCCCAAATAGTGGATGGTCTGAGTCCAGACAAGGTCG
The DNA here is from genome assembly GCF_024043175.1 of Alternaria infectoria. Taxonomy (NCBI): domain Eukaryota; kingdom Fungi; phylum Ascomycota; class Dothideomycetes; order Pleosporales; family Pleosporaceae; genus Alternaria; species Alternaria infectoria. Next base: position 553,619 of record NW_026250691.1, read on the forward strand.
CAGAGGTTCCGTCATCACCTCGATTGCTTCTTCTGAAGGCACTGCCCCCACAACATACACAGTGTCTTCCAGCGGTAGCCGCAGTAAAACCTCGTCCTTTGGTCGTGATCGCCGCCGAGGTAGACGTCGGATGGCGTGGAAAGAATCTCCTCGCCAAGCCATTAACGGTGTGAACAGTGCAGGTGAACCCCAGAAAGATCTGCCTTTTTTCTGTACTTTCTGTCCGCGGGCATTCAAGACGAAGTATGAATGGATACGCCACGAAGACTCTGTCCACGCGCTTCGAACCACTTGGATTTGCTGTGACACAAAGTCATCCGAAAATCTTGAAGCATGTCCATTCTGCGGCCAGGCCCATCCCGACGATGCTCACCTGGCTGGCCACAAGTACCAACAATGCCGAAGCAAGCCCGAATCCCAACGAACTTTCTATCGCCGCGATCACTTCATCCAGCATCTGCACCATGTTCACTTCGCCAACACCAAACATCCGTCCGTACGTACCGGCTGTCAAGCTCGATTATTAGCCGCTGAAGGCCACAACTTTGGTTGCAAGGACCTCGCCATGAAGTGGCGTCGCTTCGGTGCTCCAATGAAGCTTGACGATCCTATGCTTCATTGTGGCTTCTGCGGAAAGAAGTCAAAAGACTGGTCCGAACGATGTGAGCATGTTGCTGAGCACCTCGTCGCGCGTGAGCTTGACCGTGCTGTGTGGTGGAGCGAGCGCAAGGAAAACCATTTGGAGAACCTCTACTCGACTACACCATACGAATCCTTCCGATGCCGATACTGCCAAAAGGTCTTTACGGATGTCAAAGATATGAACGAACACTCTCACTGTCGTGTGTGGAGCTGTCGATTTCTCCGGAGCTTCGACGACGTTGCTGCAGACAATGCAGGTCCGCCCCTGTGTCCAGACTTTCCTTCGGCCAAAGCTCACCATTGTCACCTTTGCGGCTCCGGCTATCGAACGTTCCACGTCGAACATGCGCAGAACTACCATCGGTATCGCTCGTGCAATCAAGAGTTTTACACATCTGAAGACGCTTTCCTCCAGCATTTGCACAACTTTCATGGCGCTTCACAGCCAACATTATTGCGAGGCTCTGGTGTCATCGAGCAGAGCTATATGCGCAATAAAGGCGCATCGTTCGAGCCCGTGGAGTTCAATGAGAGCTGGCAGCCTTGCGTAATGGATCTAGACGTAGCCTCTGTCAGTCCATTTGTTGCCGACAACACTGTTTCAACCCTACCTGTCGACCAGAGAAGGAGTCAAAACCAGACCCGGAAGTCGCTCGTCATTCCAAAGAAAGCTCGTGACATTGTGCAGACTCAGGACGTCAATGTCAAGAAGGTATCAAGACAACGATCTGACACATCAACCTCCAAGGCCGAGAGTCATCACCCGCGATTCTTCCGACTCAGTACTTATGTACCCTTTCTGTCATCTCGTATCTTCTACTCGCGGTCTGCAAAGGCAGCGGACTTTCCGAGAGACAACCAGGCTGTGCTAGAAGAGCTACCGAAGCCGCACATTGCGACACTGGCGATGAGTGCAGGCACAGTCAGCATGGCCGCCGCTCGCTGGTTCATTCGGCCAGACACATGTTCGGTCAATGGTATGGTAGAGCTTACCATTGATAATGAAGCAGATGTAGATTGAGCGAACTTAGCCGCTACCGAGCGGGGATCGGGATTACTGTAGATCGCACGAGACCTTTGGCACTGTCCCCTTCCTCGGCAAAAGCGTCACTGCGTTGCCTGAGAAACTGTCCGACAGCTGACGTCGTGGTACTGCCCATCTGATTGGTCAAGCAGCGTTGTTTTGAAGTGGAATAGACCGTGGAGGGCGCACAGACTGAGCTCCTTGTCCACTTCAATACTGGTGGGTATCCAGCAGCTCTACAGACAACATATCCAAGCTGCCTAGCTGCTAAGTACGCACCCAATCAACCTCCCACCCCGTCAGTCCCTCGACGCTGAAGCCAAGATTCGAAATCGCCGAAGACAACATGGCCGAAGATTCGGTCGTCCATCTCCCACCCGCCATCTCCGTCCCTAAGGACTCACCTGAGAACTTACTCCTCTCCACTACTTCTTCCGACACTGATGTCAAATTCGATCGCTTCAATGACCTTCCGGAGGAGCTTAAGCTTGAGATCTTTCGACACCATCTCCGCTTTCCCTGGAGTGTCACCTGTCGTAGCCATGACTTTATCTACGGACCCCGCTTTCTGAACACCGCGCTTGCCAATAAAGAACTGTGTAGTATTGCTTTCCAGATCTATTACCATGAAAATACATTCAAGTTGGCCTGGTTAGTTATTCCCGAGTCACGTCGGACAGGCATTCCAACTGCGCGCTATCTACGACAACCTTATTGCGCCCCATTGTGGTTCCGCTATCCATCTAAGGCCATCGCACATCTTGTTACGAAGCTCGAGCTACACATCGAAATACACACTTTTGAGTTACCCTTGAAGCCATTCTACTGCATCGGTTGCCAAGGCTCGCAACTAGATGTCCTAGCTCATCCTCGCCGCGCGTCCTTCAGAGCCGGGCACACAACGTCAATGTTTCTGATAGGCAGGTTTCAGGAGCCGCACTTGTGGGCAAATGACGGTGAGGCCAAGGCTGGCTGGGGAAGATACTTCACCTCGTTGAAACAACTCCGCATTGCGATTCGCTTGCCTTGCTGTCTTCCAGAAGGTTCAAGCGTTTTCTTCGAGAGACTGCCAGAGCAGGCGCGCCTTTTGTTGCAGGCCAAGAACATCCAGGTCGAAGTCGAGCATGCGCATGAGCGCACTCGCTGTGACGGTCATTGCGAGCGCATGATCGAACGTGGTATTATCGGTATGACAGGACCGCCGATTCCGAGTCACTATACAACGTGAGAGTTGTCTCCAGGACTATAAGGCCTCGAACCACTGTTCTGGGGCGTTTCTCCTCCGAGGCGCATTTTGACTGCTTGAACGAGGGATATTTGTCGGCTTTGCGCCGAATTGACGTGGCAGAGTGACAGAAGCGTGGGACATGTGAAGGTGCTATTAGGACAAGCTCCAAAGGTTATACGGGCTGGTGTCATGGCGCATAATTCCCATCAAGTCGTCAGAGAGCATGTCCTGGACATGAGCGGTAGCGTCTTGACTGTCATGTATACAACAATTTTCAACCTCGATAAGGAACGTCTTTCCCAGGAGCTTTTCATATTATAGTCGTTATTGCGCAGATCGTAAGCCTATTTAATCTCAACCCCACCGAAGTTTCACTGCCATTCAGGACCTTGTAAGCGTTTCACTGCACAATGTTAGTTTTGCACCTGCCTGGTGAGTCGCGCTGCACGGACTTGACCTCAGGTGGTACCTGCCTTGCGTCCCGCTCTGAGGCCACTACTCTATACATAAATCCCGCTCATACCATCAACGCCTTTACACCATACGAGTCTCATCACCCAACCAAGAATTACGACTACCAATATGACAACCGGATCCGACAGATTCCGCCGAGGGTTCCGCAGCCTCCCTGGAGAGCTGAAGCTGCTCATCTTACGCTACACCGTCCACACTCCAACAGCCGTGACAGCCTGCGCTTGGCTCGAAAAATGCGACCTCCATTATCTCTGTTATCCCCAAGATTGTTTCGACCGCAATCTCTTTCAGTACCGTACGCTTGAGACAAGGCGGTTGCTAAAAAAGACAGTCATGCCCCTCCTCTCCGTTCCCGAAATCAAGCATCTTGTTCTGGAAGCTTTCTATGGGGTCAATCGGACGGCGATGCTGTCCAACGACACCCCCTCTTCAAAGAGGAATATTTGCTACTGTCCACCACCTGTTGTAAGGCCGCTTGTCCGCCGTCTCGAGATTAACCTCGATTACAACAGACCTCATCATCTAAAATTATTGAGGGATATATCGGATGGGTCAACATTTCCGAACTTACACTACTTGACGGTCAACCTCGACCCGGAGTCTCTATTCTTCGACGACCAGGAAGCCGACGACGAACCGAGGTCGTATTTCGAGGCGTATTTTCAGCGACTCGGCCCAATCCACTTCCCCACGCGCCATCTGACCATCATATCAGTCACATTCGGATCAAGCGACGTCGATATCGAAGCTTTGGAATCACTTTATTGTGAGCAGCTTGACCTAAAAGCCAACGGAACTCGGGAAGAACGATGGCAACGCTTCTATATATATGAGGACAAAGACATAGGCGAGAGGTCTCAATACGTTACAGAGAGGTCGAAGTTCGTCACTGGTGTTGCCCATGCGGGCGTTTATCAATACCAGCACCGCGTGACGATCAAGACCGTGTCGACTCGGCCGAAGGACTCGCCATATGGGCACCATATGTGGGCAGATTATCCAGTTCGGACGTAGCAACGTGATGGTGGACATATGATGCGCTCCTTCTTATGAACTTAAAAGATGGAGCGGTAGGCTGTTGGACGTGGGGAAGTTTCGTCTCCCCTAAAAAAATCTAGAGATGCATGTTTGACAAGCGAGTGAGCGAGCTTCTAGGTGTATTAAGTTAGCTACTCAGATGTACGATCACGAAGGTATTCTCATTAATCCTCCAATGCATCAGCCCTTGAAACTGTGACGCCCTTTCCTGCTGCCGCAATTTAGCTGTAAGCAGGAACGATTGCTGACCCCTACGCGCTGATTCGTCGCCTTCTCCACCCTCAACCACAGATTAGCAGTCGCATCCCACGCTCACCACAGTCAGAGCCATTTGCATTGATTCCACTTGTATTGCAACTTCTACTATTGGAATTCACACAAACAAAACATCGCGCCGTTGAAGCCTCGCAAAACCATAATATCTCAAGTTAATCCGAAAATGTCTTCCAACGCCCAACAGAGCAATGCAGCGTCCACCATCCCTACAGATGCGAAGACAAACTTCCTGCACCTGTCCGATGCCGAGTTCCTAGAAAGGCTTCGATCATTCGCCAAGTTCAAGCAACGCTCGCACCAAACGCACTACCAAGTACACGTACCAGAACTTACCGCGCGTCTTCAACTCTATGCCCCGTTACCTACACCAGACAAAGACGTGTCCCCGCTCGCAGCAGACGCGCCTACCCCAAATCTCTCAAACACATCCCCGATCACCGTCGTCTATCTCGGCAACTCCATGCTCGAACGCTTCAAAACCAGCGGCATCACCACGGATATCGGCAAGCTCGGAGACACTGGAGTCGCATGGAATGCCGGTGTAGGCGGCGACAGCAATCAAAACGTCGCCTACCGACTCGCGGGAGGTCTTTACTCCTTGCTCAAGACGGCGAAGAAAGACGTATGCGATATCAAACTCTGGATCCTGGCTTCCGGGACGAACAATCTGCAGAAGAAGCGCGCATTTCGGAAGCAGGATGTGGAGAGCTGGAGAGTATTGGTAGAGGCTTGTCTGAGGATTGCGCCGGAGAGTACGGTGTTGGCTTGCGATATGTCGTACAGACTGGATATACCTGATGCGATTGTGGATCAGAGTAATGAGATGCTAAGGGAGGTTGTTGGAGAGATCAACGGGACTCTTCGGGCTGAGAAGGAGCACGAGCTGCAGGATTATGAGGCTCAGACTGAACGGGATCGCGAGGACAAGGTGAAGTGGGTTGATACGAGGCACATGTTCATCAAGAATATGCTCGACGACCATGTGCATCTGAATGAGGAGGGCTATTGGTTGTGGGATTTTGTGTTATGGCCGCATGTGGCGAGGGTCTTGGTCGTCCCGACAGAGGAAGATGATCAGCTTCTTGATTGGACGTGAGTCTCAGCCATGCCTGGGTTTGGTCAATGAGGATGTATTCATTAGCATTCTGGATAGTAAAAAGCAGCTATTGGAAACTTGAGATGAGAATCTTGCACGTCCAGACCTTGTAGCTTTTCCGCTCATCCTACATGTTCAACACCACCCGGTGCCGCCCCTGTAATTCCCCCAATGATTGGTAGCATGACTTAAGATTTCTTGCCCATGATCATGTCTTTTAGATGTTGAAAGACTTCGGTATGATCCTGCTCGCAAGGATGATAGTGCCACAAGAACCGGCGGCCATTGTACGTATCACGGACCGTAAACTCCACCTTCGGTGCCCGGAGACGTATCCCAGATTTTTCTATACAAGCTCTCAACGTGTCTCCTATGCCATCCTCGAGAAAGCATCCGGGCATGATATCGCGTTCAAGACGCCACTCGATCCCAAGGGTATGTAGGTTGACGAAGCGTTCTTGCCATCCAGGGTTTATATTGGCGCGAGGTGCATCATCTTTGGTACCGTTATTCCAATAGTCTCGGGAAGGTAGATCTATAAGGTACATCCAACTCGTCGAGTGCGAGGCACATATAAGTCCCTTCTCTACACCGACCTTGCAGTTCATCGCCACAATATGCAGATGACGTATCATGGCAGCCGTATGTGGCTTGGGACACCAGAGACCGCTGATGCGGTCCTCAGGGGAAAACGAATAGCCCTTGCCAAGTTCGACGTCGCCTGTTTGCATGCGGCACCCGATGCACAGCTCGAAGACATTTTTGTTGTAATATACTTCTTGTACGATGTTGGCTAGATGACGGTTGCGCGTGGCCAAGAGTGGGAACAGGTCCGACTGTAGACACTGGGCGTGTTTCCTCTTGTCGATTCTTCCATCCAGGGTTAGATTGTGCGAGAGAACTTCGCACTTGAGCTCATCAGGAAGTCGCGCCCAGGCGTGGAATGACCGAGAAACTGGTATGACTGGTTGTTCGGTGTCGGTACCTTGAGCCATCATCCTGGCATAGGTTCCCGACCTCGGTGGTAGGTAGGGCTTGCGGGTGTGATGAAGGTTGATGAGGCAAGGTCTATCAGCAGAGCCGGGAGATAGTTGCATGCTTTTGCAAGAGGCCCGAAAGCAACGATGGGAGAGAGAGGAATAGGTAGGAATCCGCGCCATCTTGCGAGGTCGTCCACCCTGCGGCACGGGCCAGCCAGTGCAGGATGCGCCTGTGACTCAAACTGGGGCATAGTTTTGGTTCGCGCGGGTCGATGATGGAGATGCATCGACGTTGTCGTGAGATGATCACCACGAGTATGAACCGATTCGGGGTCGGGAATCTGAATCATCCTGAGCCTTTCACAGCGACTGGCACCTGCAAGTCAAAAGAGAACATGAACTTCATTCACCAAATGCAGCCGGGGTATACTAAGACAAGAACTCCGCTTCCAAACTCCTTGGATATTTGAACAGGACTCGCAGATCATTCTCGCCACTCTTTCGCGCATTGGGTGCACTGGAACAGGTCAGTGGGGTTTTTGAGGAAGTCGGGTATGTGACGTACCTTGTAGAAAGCAGTCATAGGCTCGTCGGCACTTCGAATCTGCAGCTGGTACCAGTATGCTTCGTGGTTCCGGCACTTCTCGTTCGGGCATTGTACTGTGTACTTGTCAGCGATGCCAACAGGTGTAGCAGGTGCGCCCAAGATGGCGCAATCTTGGGGCCCTGGTTGCAGCTGAAATATCGGAGCGCACCTTCCGTCTTGTCCACGTTATCCCAGGCGCCCTTTCCACCCAGGATGTCTTCGACCTCCTTCTTCTTCAAGTATTTTCGCTCATAGTAGCGTTTGTTGATGACGAAGTGGTAGGGGCAGGTAAGGCATTCGAAACGGTTTTGGCCGACAGCGTCTTCGGTGGTGGGATCGCCGGGAGGTACTTTGGAGACGCGCAGCATATTGCTGCATGTTGGGCAAACTGTGGCAGTCAGCTGTGGCTGAAGTGTGACGTGGAGCTGTAGAGATGGCCATGTAGCAGGCACATGCGGAACATGCGGATATGTGAGTATGGGACTTACAAAGCAACATGGTGGGCGGCAGTAAGCAAAAGAGAAGTTGGACGCGTGAAGCCGAGCGCGAAGAAGATCAAAAGTTATGACGGACCCTGGCCCGCTAGGGCTGGGAACGGCAAAGTGCGGGGCGACAGTGTAGCAGCGAAAAGCCACCGGCGACGCGCACTTGGGACTGTCTCAGATTGGGGCTTATGCACGCTGGCCTGTCGACGTCGCCTGCATCCTTATCGCCGTATTAGAGAGATACTTCACTTCCTCACACCGCCCTGCCCTGTTCGCTTTCCGTTAGCACCTCCGAGTACCCCGCCAAACCACAGCTCGAAACATTCACGCGTACCTGACTGGACCGCCGTCCCTGCCCAGTCACCCGACGCATCCTCAACACCACATACCATGGCGGACGAAGAGGTGCATACACATGCATATCCAGCGCCTGCCACTGCTGACCAATATGTAGGGTGCTTCCCCCCGTGAACTCGTCCTCGAAGCGTGCCGACGCAACAACACCGAGCTGCTTGAGGAAACTCTGAAAGACCTTGCTGCTGCTGCCTCGAAATCAGGGAAGAAGCCAGAGGATCATGTCGCCGAGACATTGAACAACACACGCGACGGTGTGGGTAACGGCTGTCTCCACGTCGCGGCAACATACGGAAGCTGTAAGTATCTATCCCAGCGGCGCAGCACCAGGACGTCTTTGTCGCACGCCACACGGGGCATGATTTGACTAACTCTGCCACAGTCGAAGTTATTGACATGCTTCTCGACCAAGACGGTCTTGAGATCGACGAGATCGACCGCATGGAGCAGGATACTCCCCTTCACAAAGCCGTACGCTACGTCAACTCGCTCGAAAAGTCCGTCTGGCCCCACGGACATTCCATCGTGGCCATGCTCCTAGACGCGGGATGCGATCCGAGAATAAGGAACAAGGCGAAGCTCAAGCCTATTGAGCTGGTGGACCCGAGGAACACTGAGCTGAAGAGCATGCTGCAAAAGGGTGAAGTCTCGATGCTAATGGGTGGTGACGTGGTGGAAGACGACGACGATGATGGTCCAACAGGAAGCGCGAGTGATAGCGATTGAGAAGTCAAACATGGGAGAGCACGAGTTGGAGAAAGACTTTGGGCCCCGGCTATGGTGGCAATTGGGGTATCTTGAGAGAGGCCGAGGTGTGTACACCTCACTACCGGCACTCAGCGTGCGCTACGCTACTGAACGACTTCATAGTATCGGCTTTGATAGCCTAGACAAGCAGCATGTACCCATCTGTTCCTCTTCATCCACGAGCCGGCCTCGCGCGCATTCGTGTTGGGGATGGAAGGCGGCTTTCGCTTTGGATCTTCGTTCTCCGCATGTCTCCATAATCAAGTCTGTCGTTACAGAGTCTCCCGATCAATCTTGTTGCTACTTCCTGTCAGCTCATTGCTTCTAAAACTCAACATTCCCATTACTCACCTCAGGCGGAGGCCCGACAGGCCTAACCATGCGCTCTAGTAACTGTAGTCGGGTCTTTTCGCGCGGCTGTCCCAGTCCGATGCTCATGTACTGTAGAAGAGGCGGGTGGCCGACGTAGCTCGAGAGCGAGTCGCGCGCGATGTTGGATGTCCATTCGTGCTTAGTAGTGTCTGCGCTTCCGATACCGATGTAGCGGGCCTGGAGAGCCTCGAGTTGTTGCTGCGCGCGCAGTTTGTCGGCCATGATGTACGGAGTTCGGTCGGTTGTTTGGAGATGTGCGACTGGGTTGGTGTTGGGCTTGCTAGGCAAAAGTTGGGCGAGTCGCGACCGCGGAGGTGCTGCGGAACTTGGGCTTAGTCATGCGGCATCAGCCCCATCATCGCGACAGCCTCGAGACGGATCCCCTCAATTCAACAAACTTCGGATCGCAACACCTTGCTTCTCTCCATCACGCGTCGCATGGCTAATTACAACCGCGAAGACGACAACATGAGCAACCACGACACGATAATGGGCAACGCGCCCCTCACACCACGCGACGAGCCCGAACTCACATCCCCCATGGTCGACTTCTCGCCTTCCACAGTACAATACGACGAGGCATTTGAGAACAGTCTTATGGAAATCATACTCAACCCACCACCCCAGCCCTCGCCGCGAAAGCCGTCAGACGAGATTCCCACAATCTCCGCGTCGCAACTGCCCATCTCGCTCTCCTCCCACCTACGTACACATCCTTCCGCCGTGCCTGGGCTTTACATGACGCACCAAAACGGATATCATACAGGTGGTCCAGGGCCATCACCTCACACTATTGAAGAATTCGCGGACCGCTTCATTAGAGAGCATGGCATCGAGGATGCGGGGCAGCTGGAGAGGGTGGTGGAAGATGTTGTGAGGCACAAGCTGGAGGAGGCTAAGCAGAGGATGGAGAAGAGGAAAGAGCTTGTAGAGAAGAACAGAGGGATTGAGAGGGAGTTGGAAGATCTCAGGCTGCAGAGGAGTGCCGAGTTGAGGGTCATGGAGAGGGTCAAGGGGAAGAGGAGATGAGAACTGAGAGTCACTGTGCCTGTGGATGTTGGAGTCGCTGTGCTAGGTTGCGATGGAGTTATTATGATACCCGACATTGGAATGTCAAAGTTTTTGGGGGCGCTGCGTTGAGTCCCAGGTGAGCGAGCTATTGTGCACAATAGGGCAGGACCTCGATATTGGATATCGCTATGCGCACACGTCAGATGTTACTATGGCTGCTGTTCCCATCCAAGATAAGAGCACATGCCATGATTGCCATTAAAGACGTACGAGCATTGCGCGTACAATCTCGTAGATAGACGAGTAGACCCACGATATCCCAGCTCTCAGTGGTGACAACTCAAGCATAAATTAAATGATGCGCAGAGCACTCGCATCGCCCTAACCCGGTGCCCAGGCGACCAGCGACTGCACCCTGAACCGGGGGACGAAGCTACCCGACCGATCAGACTGCGTCAGTCCGCGGCATAGCAGAAGCTATGGCCAATAGCGTCATACCTCAACGATCATCACTGCAGCTTCCATGGACACACAGGACCCTTGATCGTCTCTGCCGCGTGGTTTCGCGGGTCATCTGCTTCGCCATCGCGATCTGCCCCTGGGGCTACCGCTACAGTCAGGACTATGTTCTTGCTTCCAGCATGCGGGGGTGGATACCAGCCAACCTTGATTTTTGATCGCACTTTCTCAACTTTGCTTCCGCGCTACATGTGACAGGACCGTCGCTCAACTACAACCACCACCAACACATGCGCACGACCTTTCATTGAGCGCCTAATCTACAGACAACTGAGCAGAGCTGTACTGCGACACACCTCCAGCCAAAACGCCAACATGGCAGACAAACTCGGGAGTCTGGCCTGGAGCGGTTTCAAACTTGGATTTGGACTGTTCAGCCTTGCCGGAGTATGGACCATGGCAGTTATCAAGAACGGAGCGCTCTGGGCGAAAGATACCGCCGAGGAGAAGCGCGCGTTGGCTGCTGCGCAAGAGAGTTTCTGGAGTCTTGACCGGGAGCCTCTTCCAGGTTTCAAGCATGCCTTCTACAAAACCACCAACGGTACCCGCCTGCACTATGTCGTTAACCAGGACACTGGATCGTCACCCGCGAAGAATGTCACCATCTTCATACATGGTATGTATGCACTGGCAGAGTCATGCAGGTACTAAACTTTAATGGACTACGCAACTAACAAAGACCAGGATTCCCCGACTCTTACCTCATCTGGCGCCACCTACTCCAATCCGCTTCCCTACAAAAGGACTCCATCTTGATAGCCGTCGATCTTCCTGGCTATGGCGGCTCCGACAGTCTGTCCGCATACGGCCCGAACGAAATGCTCGAGGTGTTGACCGAGTTCATTGTTGGCATACGAGAGCAGTTCCTGTCGGAAGGCAAGAAGGCAGTGGTAGTTTCGCACGACTGGGGTGCGGTCATTGCTGGCCGGCTGGCTTCCGAGGCACATGTCCTGGCTGACCACTGGATCATCACAGGCGGCGCCGTCACAGCTCTACTACACTCGAACGCGATGAACAGGATTCTGTTGGCGAAGCAAATGCTGAGGACATGGATACACTCTCCGTTCAACTTCCGTCTGCTGAAGAATGGATTACACGCACTCGGCCCTGTGGCTGGACAATTCCGAAGCTCTTTCTACATCTTCGTATTCCATCTACCCTGGCCTCTTCACAACGTCTTTGCGACTTTTGGCAACTACTTCTTCCTGCGTGTTCTCCACCAGTTCGGCAAAGGCACACCGAAGAAGGGCAAGGATCCTACTGTCCTGGAACCTACGGAAGCTGCTGAAGCAATGGCAATCTCTACTGGCCCCGGAAGTGCCCAGCTAGACAAGGCGAACGACAAGGGTGAACGATACGGCGAGTCTGTCAAGAGCAGGATAGGTGACCGCGGCATGTCTGAGAAGATCCGCATCTATCGCGACAGCCTGGCTTTCGGCAAGTGGGAAAAGTCGCTTGAGGTTACTGCCGCACTGTACAACATCTCCTCTGAAGCTGCTTCTTCTCAGACCTTGTCCGCATCGGGCACTCTGTCCAGCATGGCACCACAAGGCGCGCTGAAGGCCCCTTCGACACTCATGATGGGACAATTTGACCCTGCATTCAATCAACGGCTCTCATTTGATAACGCTCGCGACTATCTGGTCAAGGGAAGTCAGGTCGTGGTTATCAAAGGAGCAGGCCATTGGTGAGCTAACCCGAACACCAATATTGAGGGTGCATCTGCTAACATTATATAGGCTACCTCTTGAGCACACAGGTAGACGTGCGGTAGAGAAGACCCTGCAGTGGGCCTTGCAAGGTGCAGGAAGCGAGACGATACCCTTTGAAGCGATGAGCGATGTGCGCATTCTGGAGGCGTTGTAAGAGACAGCACGAGTGAGATGTACGATTAGGTACCAAAAGAATTTCACAGTGCTCTTCAAGATTCCTCACAGTGCCCTCCAAAATTTCGGTGACTCTAATCCAGCGTTGCTCTTTCCCAACCTGGAGCGCACAGTCCTGAGTTGGCTAGGCTTGGCAGCTACAGTAGATAACACCACTCACCTCTTCGCCACTTCTTCACACCCTTTGCCTTGATTCTAAACGATCCAGAATTCCGGTGAGGAGACCACATCATACAGATCTACGAGGCTCACAATTACAGCAGTGAACGCGAAGACTGAAGTGCAGACAGTCTGCGCGTTAAGACAGCCTCAAGGTGGGTGCTCGTCTACATCGTCCGCGCGATAGCTCATCGATCATTCTGTTCTACTCAAAAGCTAACACGGCTCACAGATCTCTCTTCGTCGCAACTAAAGCAACATGGACGATCCCAACACCAAACCGCCTGCTACCTTCCATGGCTGGTCGCGGCTTCCAGATGAGTTGAAGGTGGAGATTTTGGCTCATAACCTTGATCAAACCAACGGGATTGATTCGATTGCACACTCTCGTGTTTTAGCAGAACAGCTTACGTCCATCATCGGCACTCGGAACCGCGAATTCACCGCACTCGCTTTGGAGACGTATTATATGCGAAACGTGTTCCAGGTTACTATCGACGAAGACATAGAAAAGAAATGTGCACACGTGCAACATCCTCCAGCAGCCTATGGACACCTCATTAGGAGGATGGAAGTACTTGCGTGTACCTACTACTTGTATTGGATGCTCCCAAGGCTTTTAGTCACTGGAAGTTCGGCAATGCGTTGCATTCTCAGCCGCAGTCCAAAGTCGCCGCTCGGAGGAGATGACGCCTTCGATTTGTTCGCCCTGTTGCCGCACGATTACATCGTCTCGACCGTCTGGCAAGCAAACTTCATGCATCTACAATCACTGGCATTCAGATTCGAATATCCGATGCAAAAAGAGATTGCTCTGTTTAAACGCCCTGGCGAATGTGACCACTGCGGGCTCGCTCCTATTCACGTCGAGAAGGTCCTCACTGCGGTACAAGGGTTGCACATCGCGTTACAGGCCGCGAAGACGACCGTTGTTTTCGCCTCGACCTGTCCTTGTCTCACTCGTCTAGCCCAATTGCTTGCACGAATGGCGACAAAGTCGGACAAGTGAGAAGGAGATAGCTGACAACAACGCGTTCATGTCAGACACCACTAAAGATGCTTGAGAAGATGAGAGACGCCCTCATCAACGTCAGCTGTCATCGCATTTCGCCCTGTACCACAAGCCTGGGATCGGAATACATAGATTGACAAATAGCCAAATGCACATGCTAGTATGCACAAAGAATCGAAAACAATACAAAAATTCCACCCATGTCCACCCTTTCAAAGGCCATCTGTGCCTTGTCTACTAACCCCAAACATGGGTACAGCACTATCACTAATACCCTGCACCCGCTCGCTCACCCCGCTTGCCTCCATAGCTCGTGGACTGCCCATTGCAGGTGTGTTACTAGGCCAGGCCCACAGCGCGTCAAAGTCAATCTGCTCATCCTGTCCGCTTTCCTCGGAATGCAGACTGGGCACACGCGTTGCTTCCAAAGCAGATAGATCGAGCATGGCTGATAGTGAGGGCGCTCTCGAGGCCGATGTATACGATGGCGTGGCCATGTCTACCGGCGGGGGCTCTTGGATAGGGGACAGATGGACACTAAAGTCTTCTCCTGTGGGAGCTGGGCTGTGCTGAACGTTGCCGTGGTGTTGGTTTTGACCAAGATTATGATGTTGCTCAGAGGCTTGATACGTCAGTACCGGTTCGTTGATCGGCGCTGTCTGCATGCCGGGATATATGTGTACGGGCACTTGGTGAAGTCGTGGTGTTGCATCCATCGGGTTAGATGCGCGCGCTAGATCGGGTGCCTGGGGCGCGGCGTTACGTTGTTGCTGTGGCATCGGCCTGCCGTAAAGTTGTGATGCGATGCTGGGCAATGTCGCATTACTTGTTGAATCTTGTCGCCGGCGTAATCGCTGCTGTGCGACGACGTCTCGGAAAGAACTCAGGATGTATACTAGACGGCTTGCTTGTTGATCGCTCTCGGCGCAGTAGTTCATGACGTTGATGGCATTGACAACGCAGTTGTCCGTTAGCTCGATCTGGTATAGGCCGGCGAAGTCGCTGGCAAGAATGACAAGGGTGGCTGCGAAGAGGAAGTAGATAACGGCTGGGTTGCGTCGGGACAGATACCCAGCCTCGTAAGCGTTCTGTATGAGTAGGATGGTATGCACAGAAGCGATGACACACGCCTCGCTGAAACGCTCCATGCGGTGGAAAGGCCGTGGACCTCTCGAACCAGGTTGTTCGACATGCCGTTGGGTTTCTTTGTTGAGTATGTACAGTAAGAAGGGTCGAGTGAGAAGGATGACGGAGTGGCAGTAGAATAAGTTGACGTGCAAGATGGCCACGCCTTGACTGGGCGAGGCAGTTGCTGCTTGTCGCCATTGCAAGATGGGCGTCAGCAGCCGGGGCCATGTCTTGCATATGTCCGATATCTCTTGGGCGAGACGAGTGCTGATCTTGCGTTGCTGGTACACCCTCCGCAAGATGACGCCGATGACTCTGCAGCTTCGAACGGTGGCTTCCAGAGCAGGTGGGCCAGTCTCGTTGAAATCGTACACAGTCTTCGCGCTGAAGCTCCATGATTGGCTGCGAACACTGCTGTCGGGCGGGCGGAGTGTATCTCCCGAGCAGTCGTCTTCCGATATGGCGGTCGGACGACCAAGAGAGCAAGACAGTAAACGATCCATCACGAAGATCGACCGCCAAAGGTCTTTTCGCTGTGTTTGTTCCTTGGGGCTAAAGATGACCATGGTCTCTTCTCTGTGCAGGCCTAGCGCAAGCGCAGACCGTACTGCCATCCCAAGCAAGGCGAAAGCAGTGTTTCGCTTGCTTTTGGCCAACATGTAATATGACATGAGAAGCAGCGCTTGGACAGACCAGAAATCCTGATCCTCCAAACCTGTCATCGGATCGTTCATGTTCCTAGCATTTAGATAGAAAGCCTCGGCTCTGTCGAGGTGTTCACTCCGAAGCTTGTCGATTATCAGCGCCTCAGGGCTTCCCGAAAGTGGCGTGGCCATGGTGAGGCCGATAGCGAAAACGAGGTTGAGCAAGCATGACCAAGATGTATCAACAGACAGCGGATCGGAGTAGCAACGCTCTAGTTTCTCAAGAAAGGAGTCACGTCGGAAGACCTGCAACAAGCCGTGGGTATTGACGAAAAAGGCATCCACCAGCACGCGTGCCGTTCGCTCGTCTGGGAGTAGACTCGACTGTCGATATCCCAATGGAAGTGAATATTGGCCTTCGACTATCTTGTGACGACGAGGGTCAGTCGTAAACGGTGACGGGCCGGCTACCGTTTCGACCATCATCCGGAGGAGCTGAAGAAATGATAGGGTAGCTGCATCGCCAATGTATATCACTCGACCCGTTGGATCTTGTAACATGCGGCTCTGGCTTGGAAACTCCGCCACTTCATCTGTGCCATCATTTGGGGTGGAAGCGTGTGTCGGAGTAAGCCGGTCACGGGTGTTATCATGATTGACAGCCAGACGATCGATTGAGCTGTTTGCATGCTCTATACTGGTTCTTGGGCCTGGAGACTTGAACGGTACTTCTTGCTTGACACTGAGTGTGCGTGTCAACAGATTTGGATGGTTACCGGAAGACGTGCGGTTATGTAATGACAGTGGCGTTGTCTGGGCGTGCTCAACAGCCGGTATGTTTGCAGCCGAGTTGTCAGTTGGACTATAATGCGAGCAGTCAGCAAAGCTATGCTTGGAAAGTGTCTAGGCATGTAGCGGTGAATAATGCTTTAGAGGAGTGCAGAGTCCCATGTAATTGGCAGAGTGACAAGATGCGAGATACGTACATAGAACCGTCGCTGTCATTGCCACTTTCAATCGTACGTCGCTTTGCGGGTGGTCGGTCCTCGCCTGGAGAATTCGGATCTCGATCCGCGTATATGCAAGTAAACTTGCGCTATCTTTGATCAATACACTGCAGTATGCAATTGGGATGGGGACCTAACCTTATCACATGTGTTGCAGGGACACAAGCCGTTGCACTGTGATCTGTCAGTCTCGTATGCCAACTAGAGAGCCTAGTTGCACGTGTCCGCGAGTCATCCTGCGAAGAAGCCGATGCAGATGTTGTCCATAATTACAAAGCGTTCGGGTGAAGCATCGCCCAGCCGGACAGTTTCCTGTTGAACAACGTGATGAAGCCGCGCAGCTAGCCGATGGCCTCCCGCAATGCCTCCACACGGCGATCGGTGAGCATAGCAACGTCAAGATGCTAGCGTAATGGCATGCAAGAACTAAGTTGCAAGTCGTGAACGTTGACAGGGGTATGTGCCAAGTGCATCTGTAGCCGAGTGCGAAAAAACGTCGTGACGCAACAGTTGAGGAACTGAACCTACCTTTTGTTTTCTCCTCTTGCAACTCTCGCATGCCTGAGCGGTGCGCTGTCGTTGGTCTGCGACGCGTCAAATTAGCCGTGAAGTCGCCAGTACGGGCGCAGACGAACCTGGTGGGACCTTGGGTCGCGTCATTACGGTATCGAGTCCGCGGGTAGTCGCAGTCGTTGTCACGTGCGAATCCGGATGGTCAATGCCTGGGAGTACATTGCCGACGCGACGGATGGATGAGCTGGTCGGAAGATGCACTCGTGGTAATGATGGAAGCGAGTCACGGAAGTCCCATAACGCGACGCGAAAATGACGCGGAAAAGGGCCCTGCAACCTTCGCCGTCTGTATTGATGAGATGGAGACGATCACAGTAAGATCCTGATGGCCTTGCTGATGAAATTGGGTGACGAGTCCCTCGTGGTTGTCGCGAAGCTGCGAAGCTTGGGCTTCCCACTGTTCCGAAAATCGAGTAGCGTTGGACGTCTGCCGATCGTCATGAAATCGGCCTACAGACCCCAGCCCAGCCCGCCTTTAGACTCAACCCGTTGGTATGCAGGACGCTCTTAGCCGATGCTGATAGCAATGGTCATGACCGCATACGGTCAACAAGCTCGATATGCCGCTAATCAGCTTTTCAACGGCAAAGCCGTTACCACGCAACCTTACCTCGGGCCGTCTTTGGAAGGGCTACGAGTATTTACCCTGAGATCCCCTTTGCTACAATCTTGTACCGTTCTGTTTTGTCTTTACATTCCTCGAAATGGCGCCATATCTAGGATCTGACAATAGTCACCATCAAATCGCCACGCACGCCAACACATTGCTGGCGGGAACCACGGCAGCATTAGAACAATTACTCACCAAGGCGAAAGACAACCTGCCCAAAGAGTCGCTGCCACACATCGCTAATATCAAGTTCTCGACGGCAAACACCGGAAGCCCATACTTTCCCAGCCCACTGAAGCAAACAGAGGCCATCTCTGCCCTCAAGGCGGTTGAAGCAGGAGTTGCATCTGCCATCGCCGATCTACAAGATGCTCAGAAGCCACGGGGTATCGCTGTCGATCTTGAAAGAGCCACAGCATTCTTATTCTCTACCTATCTAGCCACAGTGGGCGGGTTCGATAAATCGGACCCAAGGGCTAAGAAGTTACTTAAAGGTTGAACTCACTGCCTCAGCGTAGCCGACGATTAATACTGACCCAGACAGACACCGATTTGCTTCAAGCACAATCTATCCTGTACCGCAGACTATCCGCAAACCTCTACCAGACCAAGAACCCAGGGGAATACTTTCATCTTCATGGATCTCTTGAGGCAACCAAAGCGCTGAACATGATCGGCCTCGAAGGATCTCGGCCTGATCTGACAGACTACCATGAATGCATCAAGGTCATCGAGGATCATGTCAGCCGATACACTGTCGATCAACTCGAAGAGATGAATAAAGAGATTGGGCAAGCTGGTGTGACATGCCTGAAGTGGGAAGATTTCCAAAGGACCCCACACGGACGTACACTTCTTCAGCAACCGCCTTGGAAGGTGGAAACTCTCGAAAGCGAAACTCCCGCGGCTCCTTTTCCGTTCAAGTCATCAAACACGCCCAAACCACAGATTCTTGCCGGTATCCGCGTTCTTGAACTGTGCCGGATCATTGCCGGGCCCGCTATGGGTCGGGGGCTCGCCGAATACGGTGCTGAGGTCATCAAGGTCACATCGCCGAACCTCTCCGACGTACCTTTCTTCCAAGTGGATGCAAACATCGGCAAGCATACCACCGACCTGAATTTGAAGGACCCAAGAGACCGTCAGACCTTTGAGGAGCTTTTGCAATCGGCAGATGTAATTTTGGATGGCTATCGGCCCGGAAGTCTAAATCGTCTCGGATATGGGCCCGAGCAGCTCCTTCGTCTTGCCAGAAAGCGCGGCAAAGGCTTTGTCTACGTTGCCGAGAATTGTTTCGGTCACACTGGGCCATGGTCCTCACGTCCAGGCTGGCAGCAAATTGCAGACTGCGTGACGGGTGTGGCATGGGCGCAGGGTCAAGCAATGGGATTGAGTGAGCCTGTTGTACCACCTTTCCCTATGAGTGATTATGGAACAGGATGCATGGGCACCATCGCTGCACTAGTTGGACTCCACAGACGAGCAAAGGTTGGTGGAAGTTACCTAGGTACCACGTCGTTGGTTCAGTACGATATCTACCTACTCCAACTTGGACTCTACGACGACCGTATGATGGCGGAGCTACGCAAAGAACATGACCAGGAGTTCTTTCAGTTGCGACATCACGATTCGGTAGATGAAGTGGGAAAGAGAGCATTGAAGACGATGAGACGAACGCATCCAGAGCTCTTTGAAGACCGACACATGCAGGAGTGTTACAGCAAGGGATTCAACGCCAAGGTCAGGACTATCCGACCCGTGGTCAGCGTTGAAGGTTACTGGAACGGCTTCCTACGCAGCTCTCGTCCCAACGGGTTCGATAAGCCTACTTGGGAAGATTGGGAGATTGATGAAGCCTTACTACGGACTTGAAGAGGCCCAGCCATTGTTGCGTCATAGGTTTTTCTCATCTTACCATGTCGTCTTGAATACCCAAATTAGCGTTGTTTCACTTGTACATCACGTCCTCCTTTCATTCCCATATCTCGTTATCATCAACCATTTTTTCTAGCATCTCCTTGCTGATATTCCTTCACGATCTCGAGCACCCAAAATCGCGCCTCGGCATGATGTGTATTGTGCCCCACATCGCCCCACAGTGTCGTCGGAGTTTCCCAGGCGGACTGGTGCAGCTTCCGACATACCACTGCACGATGTAAGCACACGTGCAATGCGTCTGGTACGTCCTTGCGGTACCACCGGTTGAATATGATGTCGCTATGTGTACCGTCATTTCGCCTCGTACGCGATGCTCAAAGTAGGAAGAAGGCCCGGTCGGGGATGTTCCCTAGGTACGCTAGGACACGCCTTCCGTCGCGAGACTAGCTAGGGATACAGTCGCTCAACACCGAGACGGGCCGCTAATGCTGGGGAACGACGCCATGGATCAGTGGAGAAAGCCTAGAAGAATTCCGCGCAGCATTACCTCGGTGCACCCGTTGGCTCTCATTACCTAGGTATTGGTAAGCGGCGCACGTGCTACGTGGGACAAACGTGGGGTGCTGAGGTAAGGACCTTGCCGTCATGTCAAGCTTACTCAGGATCCTAGGTACTCTGTACCCACGAGCTAACCACGGTTAGTATCTTTATACGATCCATGCTCAGACCCTTTGCAGGCGCACAAATTGTTGAACCGAGGTGCTTGCGGGTTGATTACATTTTGACTTTGCTATAGTGACGAGATTTGGCCGACGATGGTACCAACTGGATGGACAGTATGTTTATCGGACAATGCCTACATTACTGCTCTTTGTACCGTCCCGGGATTCAACAAAAATCACTCTTCGGCCTTTGATGCCGCCAAAGTCATGCTTTGCTACGAGCACTTTGTAACTCATTGACCCTGTATCTGTCTTTTGAGCTAGCTTATGTACGGTGTGATAACACACAGGTCAATCGGATATCAGCATGATTTCAAACTAGGATGTTGAAACAGGCGGTGCTATTGGCATTGCGGAACTCAAACGCCATGATTCTACGACGGCATTTGAAGGACGGGCGCCGCTCATGGCATACACCGGCAACCGGCGATCACCAGAACACTTGTACAAACCTTCGAAGATGCCGGCTTGAAGATAGGACCGACAGATGTACCGCTACACTAGCTAGACTATGAGCCTGACCAGTATCCTAGCACTGCCTGAACATCATCATCATCGTTTCCAAGCTCGCGAGAATTCTCGGCATCTCTAGCTTAACGGTCTCCATGACACATACTCCGAGCTTGTGAGGACTCCACTTCACTGCAAGGCTAGATATATTTTGCGTTCTCATGTCTCTTTTGCTCTTGCGTCCGTCACATCCATGAATAGCTGCAAGAGCTAGCCATGCAGAGCCTGCTTCTAGCTTTGTATCGCAACCGATTTCTTTCCTAGCTCTGTAGGTTGCCCTTATTGCCGAAGGCTCTTCTACGGTAGTAGATATCTGCCATCTCGTCTTCGGAGTTGCTACCGCCCTGCTGTCTGGGTTGCGCATGGCAATCCGTTGCCGTAGTCAATAGCCGCGGCGCAGCCTCCAGACTGTCACTCACCGGGCCGCCGTAGTAGGGACGCTCTGCGTGATCTTCCTTATGTCTTATGCGAGGGTAATGCGAGTTGCGCATGCTTGGGCGGACTGGCGATCGAATTGAACGGCAGCTGCTGTTGGGGCGATCGTCCGCCATGAGTTAGGTCTCACCGTCGGTTGGTGAGTGCCTCTGGGAGCAATGAGAACGGACGGCAGCCCGAGCACTTGAACAAGAAGCAGGCGACCTCGTTAGCATTGAGTCGGCGATCGCTCGCTGAATGTACCTTTGACCCAGCTTGGAGCGCCGCCTCGTCGCTCATCGCAGCCCCAGTCACTACCTACCTAGATAAGCCGTTGAACCACCTCAGTGACGCAGCAGCAATAGAGAAGATACATAGCTAGGTATAGATAGCCAGAGACTTCATGCTACCCTGAAGCTGCTTCTATTTGCGCGGTCACCTTGCTGTCGAGACGCTCAGCTCTATCATGGCTACCTCGTCAGAACACCTTACGTTCTTAGGGAAGACTTCACTTACAAAGGAGCTCACGTTTTTTGCTCTTACAGTCTCTCATTCTTGCAAAAGAGTAGCTTCGACTCTGGCTGACAATCAAATGTCATCAATGGATCGCTGGCTACAAGCAAGGTGAGCCACAGGACGCCCTGGCGAGACTAGCAGCGACAATGCCGCAATGTGTATGCTGGTACGGATACTCTCATACCCCGAACGTTCATATTGGCACTTCGATTTTCGTTCACGGGCGTGCTGTCCCCGGCTAGCGTTGCCGTGGTAAGTGGTTGCCTGGGCTCAACCACAACAAACGGTCACTCAACCACCACACTCCCCCTTCACCTGAGCAACTCCAGCCGACGCAGGCAGCCCGATGATCTGCCGGCCAGGCGCTAGTAGGGTATCACGTGACGCTAGCGCCGCCAAGCCCTGAGGGCCTACTTAGTTTGGCTACCTCCACGTCCACTATCATAACGCCCAATGGCCAACACAACAATTTGGAGCTCAGGTACCTTTTACCAAGTTTCAAGCTCTTCCTCCCTCATCCTTCTTCAGCCTTGACCTTCATTAGGTTCATCATGGCAACATACATTCACTCATTCTACCTTGGCACTTGGTATACTTGAACACTTCTTCAATACCTTCGACCTTCTCCAGTTCTACAGGATCACATCATGTGAAGCCTTCACTTTGATCTTCGGATACCTTCAGGCTACACCATCACATCTCCCAACTTCAGCCATCACTATGTTGGTATCCATCAACACTTCACTGGACGTTCATGTCAACTTCACTTCCACCAAGTGCCAGCTGCTATAGCCAAGAAGCTTTCAAGGTTTGCTTCTATCCCTTCTTCGTTGTTCACTAACATGTCTTCTGACTCGTTCAGAACAAAAACAAAGTAGGTTCTTCATTCTTCTTTGATCATCCTTTACTGACCTTCACCAGAACAATATCAACAACTTCATTCAACTTCAATCACCTCCTCCCTTCATCGACTTCATCTTGGACATGCTGGACTTCCACTTTACCTCACTTCATTTCACACCAACATCAACCTCATCATCACTCTGGACCTTCAGCATGCTCCTTCGCATACGACAAAGCTCAAGAACCGATTGGGCGAGTCCATCCATCATCGACTGAACCAATCTGCGACTACGACAGATTGCTTCGACTCTCCTTACCGACCGCGGCGCGCGACAATGACCAGATCGAGTGGTTGCGACGGGTGAGAGACCCTTACAAGATTGTGTTGTGCTTTTGGAGCGCTTGACGGCTTGTGGTTGTGTCAGGAGGACTGAGGGTCAATGACAACTTGGTTGTTATACCTGGCCTACAACCACTCCTGCGGTCTTGCGCACCCTGCTTACATACCACTGGCGTGCCTCGATGGGGTTCTGGTTGGCTTCGGCTGATATCAACGTGGTCACTGTTCGCAGAAGCATCCGGTGTGTAAGAGCTTTGGATGAGATCCTCTGCCGGTTGTTGGATTGGCGCACACTCGGCTGGTCAGTTTGGACTTGGAATGGTGGTAGGAGGTTTGGACTTGGTGGTGGTAGTGGTGGTTCTTCATGGGCTTTTCGATCTTTCATGGTCTTGGTGGTTTGAGCAAGGAATCTTGTTGGTCTTTGGGTGCAAGGAATGGCTTCTGGCCTGGTTTACTTCAGTGTGTTGGTTCTTCAAGGATATCTTCAAGGGGTTTTGGTTGTGGTTGGAATCTTCGCAGCACTTCATCAAATCAATATGTTAACTGCAACTCTATCTTCTCTGCTTGTGACTTGTCTTCTCTTCTAACTTTCCGTTTTTACTTAGCATCATTGCCTCTTGTTCCACGCAATGATCTACAGCGCCCACTATCCTCACACTACCACCTTATACAAGAGAAAAGCTGAACACCCTAGAGCCGACGTTGACGTTGGGCCACCTACTTCACATTTTTTCATTTTAATATAGGCCCTAGGGTGTTCAGTTTTTCCCTTGTATGAGGTGCTACTCCTCGCACCTCAGCTACCATCACCGCGCCTCACTACCCACCTTCCCAGCTCCACGGCCCAGCACCCCAAATATCCACTCCCCGATTTCCTGACTCTCTTCCGGCTGCACAGGATAAAGATGACCCTGCTCCCAATGCCTCACCACACTCTTTCCCTCGCCCACCTCATACCACCCATCAATCAGTCCCTGGCCCGCCCAATTCCACTCATCCTGCAGACCCTGAACATGGAAAGCCGGCAAGCTAATCTTCCCCTCTACCAACTCCTTGCGCTCCTCCACACTCATCCTAAACGACGAAACCGCTGCATCAAGCGCCGCAGACGCAGAAGGCGGTATCAGCGGCGGCGGATACGACCCACAAACACTGAGGCCGAACTCGAAATCCAGATACGCAAGCCGCGATACATCATTCCCCTTCTCAGCGAGTGCGCGCCGGATTTCGCAGCCTTTGAGGAGCCCGGCTACGACTTTGGTGCCTTGGGAGAAGCCGATGAGACCGACGACTTTGCCGCCGCTGGAGGTGATGCGCTCAACGGTGCTTCGGACGAGGTCTTCGACTTCGGAGGGCATCGTGGTGGTGGAGTTGCCGGCTTTCATGTCGGAGATGGTGACACTGGATTGCATCCAGCGTTTGAAGGGCCCGCAGCCTTCGAAGAAGGGGAGGATGCCTGGGCCGGGTTGGGAGGGGAATGGCGCTTGGGATCGTTGTTAGCATGGGAGCGCATGTCAAGGGGTGGGAAGGTGGGTGGAGATGCATACCTTCCAGACTCTCGACTTCAAAATGGTCTTTGATCACCCTCATTAGTCTTGCTAATTGGATTGTGTGTACGGTCGCATTGCTTCCTGAGCCATGAAAGGCTAGCAGTGTGGGCTTCACAGGTCCACCCATGCCTGCGAGTTTGGGTGCTGTGCTGGGTGTCATGTACGTGCTGTTCTCTGTTTGTGTTGCCATATTGGCAAGGTGTGGCTTAGGCCGTGGTTCGAAAACACCGTGAAATGGTCCCCCGTGAGGCTATCTATATCTCTTCGATGTTTCCCCTGGCTCCCTCGCTGTAGAAAAGAAGAATGCAGGGTCCGGTGCTGTTTTTCCAGATGGTGGGGGAGGGTGTTTGCTTCTTTTCGTTTGTTTCAGCTCGACACTTTGACACCTTCCTTCTTCTCCTCTTTCTCAATTTGGGTAGACAATCAAAGTTGTAGGTTATGTTAGATGCTTTCTTTACATGGGTGGGAAGACATGTGCCTCGTAGACGTGGACAAGTGGCTGCTTATCGGGCCGTAAAAGTCGTCATTCGCCAAGGACAGGTGTATTGCTTGTATGAGAACAAGAGATCTATGACCGTCGCATTAGAACTGAGGCGCCGAGAAGTATCGTTGAAAAACAAGACTGTGTATGCTGAGGTACATGTCTAAATGCGGGATGTAAGGTCAAGACCGAGGATGCCTGCCCAAGTGGGGTCTAGTCAGAGGCGAGATCAATTGATGCGCCCATAGATTACGCACGCGTTCGCTCGTCGCGTGGCTCATAGACTGAGAGCACCCATTCAAGATGCGTCAACTCATTATTTGGTTTCTCGTTCGAGTCCGCTACTTGGCAATCGTTTGACTCGATTTTGGTGCTCCCTCTGGAATTCCATAGCCCGCACCTGAACTACGCCTTGCTCACTCGCTAATAGTACTTCATAGGAAGGATAAAGGGAAGGAAAGAAAAGACAGCAACGCCAGTTACCCGTACTCAGGCTCAAAAGTTTGTTGTACCAGCCCTAGGCAGCGTGTTCGACGAGCCACTCGAAGCTTTGCTCCTCGTTCCACTCATCCCGGAGCTCACACTCGTTCTTGAGCTTGCCCTCACTCTACCCTTATCCCCCTCCTTGATCGACCTCAGGATCTCAATGCCCTCGGCAGTCTTTCCCAACCGAGATACGAGCGTCGTGTTTTCATGTTGCAGGTCACCAATCTGCTCCTTAATCAACTTGTTCTCCTGCTCCAGTATATCCACGCGCTGCTTGAACTCGTCCCGCTCGCGTTGCGCTTTGGCAAGTTGATTCTTATCTGCTTCCTTCTGTTGGCGGAGGAGCAGTTTCTTTGTCTCCTTCTCGCGGCGCTCTTCGAGTTTGCGCATCTCTTTCTCATACTTCTCTTTCTGTTTCTTCTTCTCCCTCTCGTGCTTCTCATTTGCTTTTTGCATGTCCGCATTCGCCTTCTGGCTTTCAGCTTGTAGTCCCGACTCCTGCTTTTCGCGCGCTTGGTCGAGTTTCGCCTTCAGCTGCTCCTTCTTTTCTTCAATCTTTTGTAAGCCCTTGTGGTGTGGGCTATCTTCTGTCGACGGTAGGGACTGTTGCGACGAAGTTGATGGTGTCGGGATCTCTCGGTCGATTGGGAGTCCTTCGCGGGCAGTAGTGAATTGTTCTGCAGATGCGAAAGAATCGCCGGAAGACGACGAGCTTGAGGAGCTCTCGGATCTTGTGCGCTGTAAGCTGTATTGGCTGCCAGCCTCCCCAGTTTTGTCCACTATGCTGGTTCCTACTCCGGCGCCCATACCGTTCGCGTCAGTTGCGGAGAATGTGCGCTTAGTGTCGTGCGCTTTGGGCGTCTCCGCAGAGTCGTCTTTGCCTGCCATACCATCTTCCTCGACGTCGTCGTCTTTGGCACACGCCCAGTCGAGGAATTTGACCGCGTCCTGGACTATGCTGCTAGGCACATTTCGCTCGACCATGAATCGAGGAATACCACCACCAGGATCACTGCGGGTGACCATTATCCACTCGATAGGGTTGGTCTCTGCGTCGCCGTCGCCCATGGGTATCTCCCTGATCATCTCGATCGACTCGTAGAAGCCTCGCACCATGTTGCTTCGGGGCGGCGCATCGGGGTGTGAACAGGGTATGGAAACAACCATGAAGTGTCGCGGTGTTGAGTTGACGACTTTGGAAGCATCGGTAAGGCATGTATCCGAGGTGATGAGTAGGGTGATGAACTCTCGCGGTGAGGTTGGACCAGGGAACTGCGCGGATAGCTGGTAGACTGCGCATCTGTTAGTCGCTACAGGCAACTGGAAATATTCGCCCTCTCATACCTTGCAGTTGACCAACGCCGTCGACTGTCATGTCCTCTAGCCGTTGGTCGCCTCCAATGCCTCTAATGTTGCCCTCGCCGGGGCCACCCTGGACTTCCAGACTCTCCGGGAACTCCCTCTTCATGGCGCGCTTCCACTTCTCGAACCCGAGGCCCTCGTGTACGCTCGAGCGCGAAAACCAGGCACCGTGCCTGTCCTTTCCGGCCATCTTGTATACGCTCATGCCTGTAGCGGCGTCATTGTTCCCTAGCTTCACGGGCTTGCCCCATGACTTCTGCAGTTCTTCATGCTCTGGCGCAGGTGGTGGCCGACGGACTTGGGAAATCGTGAGGTCCTTGGAGCCCGTTGCAGGTTCTTGCTCGGTTCGGGTTCGTTGTGAGGACTCGTAAGGCGTTCCATTGGGTGGTGGAGGCACAGAGTTCGCGATCACTTCTGCTTTGGCCAGTATCTCGGATAGGAATGTTGAGAGGTTGTCGGTAGGGACGTCGCTGAACTCTTTCGGCCGCAGGCACGCGAGCGCTTCGTGTAGCTCCGACATGATAACGTCTGACGGAAAGATGGGGCTTGGAAAAATCTGGGGGAGGTAACAACGAAGGATTAAAGCCACAGGATACCTAGACCCTTTGTGGCTGCTCCCAAGCTATATGTGTGCTGTGAATGTTCCGAGGTACCCGTGGTGCCAGCTAGCATGGTCCGGTGACGGACGATGAAATCATTACCTGCGATTATCGATTCGATTTGCAATGAAGATGGAGCTTGAGAAAGAACTAATAACGAGTAGCAAACTAGACAAGCTGTGTTCCTATGCTGAATTGCGAGGCCTCCAGTCGATATGGCAGTTGTTTGCATGTGCAGGTATAGTTGATGCAACGTCATCCCTGCACGTCGCTCGCTCTTCCCAATCCGCGACGCGTGACGCGGGGTCGCCCGCCGCGCCACCGACGTATCAATCCCTGGCCGCCCTGCATACGAATACGCCGGCAGCCACTACGTCACATATGGCAAAGCTTGCGAAATTGCGACCTTCGCGTTTGCTAGCATTCTGGCCGACACAGCACTCGATGAAACGCACCATGCGAATACAATGTGAGAGAAATATTCTATCTATCTAAGACGTGCTGGGCATGTAGAGAGGGGTATTTCGTAAGTCTAGTCAATGCGGCAAATCAACCTATTCCAAAGCAACAATCCATGAATTACACAAGTACGTATAAAGCACACATCTGTCAAACTGTTAGTCTCCATGGATGTACGCCGGAAGTTTATAGCTTACCATGCTAAGCCCCAAGATCATGCTGCACCAAAAGAGAACGTTGTTCAACAGAGTGCGGCCTCTAACCCACTTGCTCCGTTGCAACATTACAATCGGCATCTGGAGCATCATCGCAACGAAACCGTAGCCTCTGAACTTTCGTGTAATGCAGCCCATGACAAGCTCATGCGCCAATGCAGAGATGAGGAAGGTGATCGTTGTAGCTAGAGGACGCGACATGTGGTTCTTAGATGCAGAGTAGACGTGTCGTCGGAAGAAATGGTGACTAAATCGTAACGCGTCCAGTCAGTACATTTCTCACATGCGACTCGTACAGGGACGTGACTTACACAGGCTTGTTCCATTCGCGCGAGAACTCTAACCAGTCGCAGCTGTTCCACCAGTCTGCATAGAATTGACGGTCGGCAAAGCCTGCATCTCATATTAGCAGCGGACGCTGGGCTTGGTAGTGGAAACTCACGTGTTATCTCTGCAAAAGCACCCAGGATGTACTCAAAGATGACGAGGAAGACTAGCAGGAAAGTAATCATGAATGGAAACAGCAGACGACCGATAGTCTCGCTGAGGATCAACGTGAAATCTGTAGCACCCTTTGAATTTTGGAGTCGCACAGCCGATACGTCCAGCACTGGGAGGATGAACTCCTCCGCAGTAATGACCATCAAGAAGATGCATCCAAACACGGCAAGAGTCTTGTAGAAGACCTCCAACCAGCGGATGTTGGTGTTCCTCGGGTACTCCAGCTCGTAACACAAGGTTGGGCAGAAGATAAAGTCGACAAAGTTATACAGGGTGAGGTTGTTGGGGTAGGAGACGTTACCCAGAGGCGAAGCAAGCTCCAATGCGAGATCATCTCTCAGCTGGCCAAGATACTCTGCATTTGCCTTCTTCGGGTCAGGCTCCTCCTGTGAGGGAGACTGCGGGATCTCGTGCAAATGAGTGCTTGAGCTTGGATAGCGCACTGCAGCTACCTTGCTGGCCTTGTCGGGTGTATCAAGATCGTTCAAGCGACGTAGAGTTTCGCTGAGATGACCGTTGTAGAAACTTCACAAGGTTAGCTATGCAATCAAAGCTCTAGTTACTTGGTGCCATACGCGTAAGAGTGCATCTTCATGAAAATCGCAAGCAGATGCAGAGTGAAGAAGACCTGCGCGGTCCAGCTCCAGTCGCGAATGAAAGGGTATCTTTGCATTGGTCAGTCTACAGTACAATTTATAACCAGGGCCAGCGTACGTAGTCCAGAAAGCGAGCCAAATTGCCTGAAATATGCTCTGTATAGCTATGCCAGACGTGTTCCAGCGCAGAGACCCCTGTTTGAGAAACAGCCTCTGGAGTGGCAGCGACAGGGCGGTGCTGAACACCATGGCACCGTCGACTAGACCAAGCTCGACGACCTTCTCCTTGAACAGCGCCCACTGTCTCATCTGGAAGGGGTATCCAGTCTCGGTCATGTTGCGTAGCATCGATGTAATGACCATGATGGCAAGTCCGATCCAGAACAGGACGAAGAAGCCGCGGAAGTCATGGTAGTCGCTGTTTGGGTCGAAGTGGGATACGCGATCCACGTAGTCTATGGTAGGGAATATGCGCTGCTTGTGCTGGGCGCGTATCTGTCTGCGTGCGGACGAGGAAGCCTGGACGGAAGGCGGGGCATCGTCGGGTATGGGTGTGCTTCTTCCACTGCTGAGGTCAGCCATGTATCGCGTCGAGAGAGGTGCCCATGTACCTAGAGATGCCTGAGCCGGGCTCCCGGAGCGTGCCATTCTTGTTAAACGCCTCGTCGCTGAGTTGGGGCTTGAGCAAGTCGATTCTCGTGGGTTTGCGCGGTCGCGGCGAGTGGAAGTCGGTGTTGCCGTTGTGAGCATTCGCGTCAAAAGACGTAGACTCGGCCATTATGAGGAGACGTGTATGCGCATGTCACGGAGGAGGAGTGGGAAGGAGGATTCAAGTGTGGACAGGCCAGACTATGATCCGCAACTAACAGGGTCACTGGCTGTGTCAGATGGGGCAGTGAGTGGCAGACGAGGCTTCCGGACAATCGCTCGACACAAACAGGTAATGGGGAGGTAACAGGCTTGCATTTGATACGTATATATGCTACAAGGAATATGCAAGTACATGCGGTCTGCTGATGTAGTGGTGGCCTAGCGACTCGGAGAGTTGGCACTGAGGGTCGAAAGGTCGGTTACATCAGCGACCGCGCGAGTCAGTGCGGGCGTCTTGGGAGCAGTGCCAGGAATTGTCGTGTTTCTTGGTATGTAGAGTAACGTGCAAGTACTTGTATCTCGGGGTTTGCTTAGAGAATTACGCCAGAATCTATGCGTATCAAAGATAGCCAGAGTTCAGGGTAGAATAGAGTCTAGGCATCCGTACCCGTTGTTGGTGGCAGGTGCGTCCGACCTCTGGACTCTGGAACAAATGACGGCCCGGCCAGCTGTAGGCCATGCCCAAACGTTCCGCCTACCAACGCGCAGCCAGGACATTTCACATAGTCGCCCGTGACCAATTCATAAAACCCATCGACGACCGAATACCATTCTCGTCCTCTCTCGCCTCTTTCCCATCGAACCCTCTTTCGCTGTCCGGGTGGGGTCCAAGAGGCCACCGCAATGGCTTCCTGTACGCCAAGCACCGCGACCCCCAGCAGCTGAGGACTTGTGCTAAGGATATACAGTGAAGCAGTTTATTCGCAATGTGCGCGCTGCAAAGACAATTGCCGACGAGCGTGCGGTCGTGCAGAAAGAGAGTGCCGCCATCCGCGCCAGCTTCAGGGAGGAGAGCCACGACTCCAACGTGAGGAGGAACAATGTCGCAAAGCTACTTTATCTCTTCACTCTGGGCGAGAGGACACACTTTGGTCAGATTGAATGTTTGAAGCTGCTGGCCTCTCCGCGCTTCGCTGACAAGCGCTTGGGATATCTGGGTACCATGCTGCTACTGGACGAGAACCAGGAAGTCCTGACTCTGGTGACGAACTCGCTGAAGAAGTAGGCAATAGTGCTCTCTCTGATATGGATCCACATGCTAAACAATGTGTAGCGACCTCAACCACCCCAACCAGTACATCGTCGGCCTCGCCCTCTGCACGCTCGGCAACATCGCCTCCGTCGAAATGGCTCGAGATCTGTTCCCGGAAGTCGAAACGATAATATCGAGCGCGAACCCATACATACGTCGCAAAGCCGCAATCTGCGCCATGAGGATATGTCGGAAAGTGCCCGACCTCCAGGAACATTTCTTGGAAAAGGCCAAGTTGCTACTGCAAGACCGAAACCACGGCGTCTTGCTGTGTGGCGTCACTCTAGTAGAGAACCTCTGCGAGGCGGACGAGGTCGAGGACGACGAGAACGGCGTAAGGGAGATCTTCAGACCCATGGTGCCCAGCCTAGTCAAGATATTGAAGGGGCTCTCCTCGTCTGGTTATGCGCCCGAGCACGACGTGACTGGCATCACAGACCCTTTCCTACAATGCAAGCTGCTCCAGCTTCTACGAGTCCTGGCCCGTGGCGATGCGCAGGTTAGCGAACAGATCAACGACATTCTAGCCCAAGTCGCAACCAATACGGACTCCTCGAAAAATGTCGGCAACTCCATCTTGTACGAGGCAGTACTCACAATCCTCGATATCGAAGCAGATTCTGGACTTCGCGTGCTTGGTGTCAACATCCTAGGAAAGTTCTTGTCAAACCGTGACAACAACATCAGATATGTTGCGCTCAACACACTGATCAAGGTTGTCGCAGTCGAACCAAACGCCGTGCAGAGACACCGCAACACCATTCTGGATTGTCTACGGGATCCTGATATTAGTATTAGACGGCGAGCGCTTGACCTCAGCTTTACCTTGATCAACGAGAGCAATGTGCGAGTACTGATAAGGGAGCTCCTTGCTTTCTTGGAAGTTGCTGACAACGAGTTCAAACCTGTCATGACCTCCCAGATCGGTGTCGCAGCAGACCGCTTCGCACCAAACAAGAGGTGGCACGTTGATACCATGCTGCGCGTGTTGAAACTCGTAAGTCAGTCATGTTCCTGTGAGCTGCATGTAACTAATCTACGCATCAGGCCGGGAACTACGTCAAAGAGCAGATTCTATCCTCCTTTGTACGACTGATCGCTACCACACCTGACCTCCAAACCTACTCCGTACAGAAGCTCTATGCGGCCTTGAAGGAAGACATCACACAGGAGGGCCTCACGCTAGCCGGTTCCTGGGTCATCGGAGAGTACGGCGATGCACTGCTAAGAGGTGGTCAGTACGAAGAGGAAGAGCTTGTCAAGGAAGTCAAAGAAAGCGACGTCGTCGATCTCTTCGAAACCATCCTCGGTAGCAGTTACGCCGGTCTCATCGTCCAACAGTACATCGTCACAGCCTCTATGAAATTGACGACACGTTTGAGCGATCCTGCTCAGATTGAGCGTTTACGACGGTTATTACAACGATACGCGGCAAACCTTGACGTTGAGATTCAACAGCGTGCAGCCGAATACGGAAACTTGTTCGGTCACGACCAGATTAGGAGGGGCGTTCTTGAGAAGATGCCACCGCCTGAAATCCGCGAAGAGTCACGAGTTCTGGGCGAAGCGACCAAAAAGCGACAGTCGAAGATTGCGAAGAAGAAGCCTGCGCAAGCAGCGACAGAAGACTTGCTACTGGACCTCATGGGCGATGCAGGCCCGTCGACCAGCATGAATGGGGCGGCCAATGGAACTCAACAGAGCCAGGACTTACTTGCAGACATCATGGGCGGGTCTTCATCACCGCCTCAGACATCCTCCCCGGCGCCACAATCAAACGTG
This sequence comes from Alternaria infectoria, assembly GCF_024043175.1. Lineage (NCBI taxonomy): Eukaryota > Fungi > Ascomycota > Dothideomycetes > Pleosporales > Pleosporaceae > Alternaria > Alternaria infectoria. The sequence continues at coordinate 586,627 of NW_026250691.1, forward strand.
GCCAACATCATGGACCTCTTCAACTCTGGAGCCAGCAGTTCTCCAGCCCCAGCGCAGTCTCACGCGCCGCCGTCAGGAAACTCCATGGACCTTCTGGGCGGACTCGGTGGTATGTCCTCGCCACCACCACAAGCTTCAACACCGTCGGTGGCCTCAGGCCCACCCGCGCATCCAGCATACAACAAGAACGACCTACAGATCACCTTCCAGCTCAAGCGTGATGCAAACGCCGTGCAACTTCTCGCACGTTTCCGCAATACCGGAAGCTTTGGCCAGCTGTCAGGTGTGAATCTACAAGCTGCGGTACCAAAGAGCCAAAAGCTGCAGCTGCAACCTATCAGTACCAGTGAACTGGAGGGAGGCCAAGACGCGACCCAGCAAATGAGGGTCACAGCTGTCAATGGGGTAAGTCATTCTCAGATACGTTTTGTATGTATAATTTGCTAACAGACCTAGCCCCCACCCGCAAGGCTAAAGCTCCGACTCAAGATCAGTTACTCGGCAGGTGGTGCTCCAGTGACAGAGCAGGTTGACTGGGCCGAGCCGACATGATGGCAAAGCACACTTTTGGTAGTAAAATCTTCAAGTAGCGAGCAGTATAGAGCAAATGACGTACCCGAGCGATGATGACATGCACGACGGACTAGATCCAGCGCAAGACTTTCGTGCGCGCATCTTTGGCGCATATATCAAGTGCTGAGCGTAGAGCGGGTTCTTTAGCGTTAGTGTATCCTCGAGCTGGATCGCAAGATTGCTTCGGGAGACGCCTAATCTTCATGTTTGAAACAAAGGAGCACAGTCGCCTTCTGCAGCTGTCGCAATAACCCGACAGAGGTGGAAATAAGATGCGGGATTAGCGCCTCAAGCCATCCGCGCCCGCTTTTCCGGTAGATCCCCCCGCCATTGCCAGGAACGCGACCTGTTGGGTCGCTTCTCTCTTCTGTACAACTGTTTCTCCACTGCACCAACCATTCCAAAGCGGGACTTCTGCCCATCGAGGAACGATTTGTGTCGAGAAAACATCGTTGTGTCACATATCGCAACGACGGCAGCAGGTGATGCACGACCAGGGATTAACATAGATTCTGGGATCGACACGATAGCACGCACCAGCGCCTGCATACTATAAACCTTGCCAGCCACTCACTTTGGTCACTACAGCGGTCACCCTGTCTCGTCATGCGCCCCAAGAAGTTCGGTTCGCATTAGCACGAGGGGATCGCGGGTACCCAGCCTCACAATGCCTGCTGTCGGTATCTGTTTATGCCCGCATAGAGCTACTACCTTCCTTATTCAGCGTTACATGGGACATTATAATGGTGTCCCGATATTCCCGAAGTCCTGGATCTGGCTGCACAACTTGCAGTAGGGAGGGAACGTGATGCAATTGCCAATAGACGGGTCTTGGTCATTCTCCACTATGAACAGGTGCTTAACCTCCCAGATCTGCTTCTATTACTTAGACGCACCCTTCTATCACTTATTTCAACGTTCATCTTCATCGGAGACGGTGAAGATATCCATACCTGAACTTTGTTGGTCTCTCATTAAACTGAGTAGCAACCGGCCCGAACGGTATCCCTGACATTCAACATATTTATACAAGAGACTTTGGGGACCACAAGCGTCTGTGGAAGATCACACGTTTGAACGCAATGCATCTCACGTCTCTCACGCTCGGAAGCGGCTTTTTGTCGCTGGTGTTGGCTCTACCATCGAACACACCGGTAGACCTACCGAGGAGACAATATGAGACCACCCCACCATCATACGATCCTGTGTCGCCTGATCAGAGAGCACAAGCCGTGATTGACACCTTCAGAATAAGCTGGGAGGGATACCGCCAGTATGCATTTCCGATGGATGAGCTGAGGCCTGTGAGCAACAACGGAAGTAATTCGAGGTACGTACCCAATATCCATGTTTCAAGTAAGTCTTGCTAACATGGTCTCAGGAACGGATGGGGTGCCTCTGCCGTAGACGCGCTCAGCACAGCACTCATCATGGGCCAGAAAGACATCGTGAACGAAATCATAGAATATATCCCCAGCATCAACTTCGCGTATACTGAGGATCCCGTCTCTCTATTCGAGACCACGATCCGATACCTTGGCGGCATGCTGTCCGGCTATGACCTACTCTCTGGTCCTTTGGCACACCTCGCAGATGATCCAGCAAATGTAGAAGCTCTTCTCACGCAATCCGTCAATCTGGCCAACAACCTCTCCTACGCATTCGAGACACCCACCGGAATACCCTGGAACATACTTACCTTCAACAACCGAAGTAACGTCGATCAAGAGAACGGACTCGCAACTGTCGGCACACTGATCCTCGAATGGGTCCGCCTCGCTGATCTCACCGGGAACCAAACATATGCGGATCTGGCCGAGAAAGCAGAGCAATACCTTCTCTTCCCATCCCCCGACTTCGCCGAGCCGTTCCCTGGACTCCTGGGCATGGGAATCAACGTAACGACAGGGCAATTCAACGACGCAGTCGGAGGCTGGGTTGGTGGCGCCGACTCCTTCTACGAGTACCTGATCAAGATGTACATCTACGACCCACGCTACAGCTTCCTCAAAGAACGCTGGATCAAAGCCGTAGACAGTTCTATTGCGAATCTAGCCTCGCACCCAGCCCCCCGACCAGACATAACCTTCCTCGCAGCCTTTGAAAACACCACACTCGACCTAGAATCCCAGCATCTCGCCTGTTTCGACGGCGGGAACTTCATCCTAGGCGGCCAAGTCCTCGACCGACAAGACTACATCGATTTCGGTCTCGAACTCGTCAACGGTTGCCACGAGACGTACATTCAGACCGCAACACGCATCGGACCTGAAGTCTTCTCCTGGAACACCTCCGCCGTACCAGCGAACCAAACATCTTTCTTCAACCGAACTGGTTTCTGGATTGAGAACGCGGGTTACCAACTCCGTCCTGAGGTCATAGAATCTTACTACTACGCATACCGCGCGACGTCGGATTCAAAGTACCAGGACTGGGCGTGGGATGCTTTTGTTGCGATTAATGCGACGACGAGGGTTGGCAGTGGGTATAGTTCTATCGAGGACGTGAACGTGGTTGGGGGAGGTAATTTTACGGATTTCCAGGAGAGCTTCTGGTTCGCCGAGGTGTTGAAGTACAGTTATGCTATCCAGGCTGGTGAGGCTGAGTGGCAGGTTGGCAAAGATGGGGTTAATGAGTGGGTTTACAATACTGAGGCGCACCCGGTTAAGGTCTATGGGGGTGGGAATGCGACGAGGGGGTTGTAGGAGGATGGGTCTTGAAGTACGTGAAGATTCTGTAGTAATCGAGTTTTGCTGCAGAACAATCTTATTGGCGACTGGACGCCGGGTATATGATGCAGATGAACGGATTTCCGTGCCGTGAAACTACTCGAAGAAACCACCGTCGCTCTCCTCCGCCTCTTCTTGGGCCTGCACGCCGAGTGCTCTCCTCTCGCGACGGTTCTTGGCTGCCGCCAACTTCTCTTCCACCTTCTTCTCTTTGACCTTGACTGCTGGTTGCACATGCGGCTGTGCCTTCTTTTTCGGTTCCTTCTTGGGCACAGCAGCGGGCAAGCCCTCCTTGCTATTCCTAAGCGCGTCCAATGTGCCTTCTGCCATGGCCTCCTCCACAGTTTTCCACATATCCATGTCGCCTTTTGGCCCGTCGACTTCGCGATTCGCTTTGTCATCGGTATCCTCGTCCGCTGGTTCGTCGGAATCTGAGGCCTTGTCCTTCTTCGACTTTGGGTATAGAGAGGCGTAGGGCTTCATGAGCGGGTAGTAAATGGCGTAGTTGACATCGACTTGAGCGTTGTGCACCTTTCGCGCTAGGTCTTGTTTCTTCGCCTCGTCCCCCTCTGCTTCATGCTCTTTCTTCAGCTTCTTGAGTATCCTTGTGCCCTTTTGACGATCTGAGGCGCGTTAGCAATCGCTTCGTGTTGACTCCCATGTGCCATGCGCAATCTATGACATACCGAAGAATCTTATGTGATGATACTTTCCAATCATCTTCTTCCTGTAGTCGGCCTCTCTGCTGCTCTCCAGCTTCTCTTGCAGTTCGTGCTGACAGGCTTCGAGCTCTCTCTCTCTCTCGACCCTATTGCCCGCTGACATCTTGTGGTCGCCTACATTGTCGACGTGCGCAAGCAGTCGCTTCAGGTCTCGTATACGGCTCTTGAGCGCGTTGGTGCTGGTGCTCTTGTCGATGTCGCTCGAGACGTGCGGCCGCTTCTTCGACTTGGGATGGCTCTGGCCGGGCTTGAAGGCGCGGTGCTTCTTGAATGGTTTGGGGGCAGAGGACGACGACTCGGTCGCTTCGGCATGCTTGCGCTTTTGCGACATGGTGGCTGGCTGAGATTTGGGATTTGAGAGTTGTTGGCTGACTGCGGAAATCTTGGGATCGAACGAAGGGAAGTTTTAGTGGGGCGGCAGAATTAAGGTTGCTAGACCGCCCGATGCGCGCCAAGTGAGATCACGCGTCTGGCCTTCACCCACCTGCAGGCTCCCGATGTCTTCCACTTGCACGGTAACTTAGCAAAGTCGAGTGTACTGCAATATGCACACGACATCATTCGCTCCGGGATCCTTCAGACTATTTCCACTGATTTATGAGGCTTCCTTATCCTGCTTTCGGACCTTGAACTTCCATCATCGCGGGATCGCGATAGTCAGCCAGTGAGATGGAAGCTGCGATCAGATGGTCGCCGCACTCGACGCGAGACAACCCTCGCTTCTTGATTATCGATGTCGCGGGTAATAGGTTACGTCTGTGTCAAATCGAAGAGTTTAGTAAGAGCAAGGTCAACTATAAGCAGATATGCATCCGAGATAAGCTGCCAAACTACACGGCCTTCGACTGGTCCAAGAAGGATCCGAGTGTAGTTGCTGTGGGTTCTGCCTCTGGAGAGGCTACCATCGTTACGTTGGATCCGGACAAGCCCGATCACGACTACATCCACTCGTTTTCGATACGACACCAGAGGAAATGCAACTCCATCGCTTTCAGCGCTAAGAATCTACTTGCTACAGGGCTGGATAGAGTCAGGAATGATGTCTGTCTCAACATCTACGATATGAACGACTCGCGAGTCACAGCCAAGGATGAACCGTACAAGAAGTTGGCGAGCTCAGAAGCCATCTCTAGCATCAAGTTCTTTAATGGACAGCCTGATATGCTCGTCGCGGGTGTCTCGAGGCAATACGTGCGCATTTACGATCTCAGAGGTGGGTCACACATAGAGAAGTGAATATCCCTGCTCATTCTTTATAGACTCTAGCACGGCGGGCATTGCGCAGTTCCAAACACGCCAGGTGCACAACATTTCCATAGACCCGTTGGACGAAAACTACTTTCTATCAGCGGGGACGGCAGGAGATCCGACTGTGACTGTTTGGGACACGCGCTTCGTGAAACAGCGAGTAGCGTCCAACGATAATGCGAGTGGAGGCGCCGTCCTGGAGTTCAAGCCAGTCGTAGACAACTCACAGTCGGCTTCTATATGGAGTCTTCGGTACTCTGGTACCAAGCGAGGAACATTCGGAGTACTTGCAAATACTGGAGAATTCAAAATCATCGAATTAGCACAGCACTCTCATCAACCTTCCGAGACAGCGGATACACCTTTCGCTCGAGCATGGGCGTCTCCATATTACACCAAAGCCACACATCATCTACGCTATGCCTCACACGACAAACAGCATCGGCAAGACGAAAAAGAGCGCGTCGTGGCATACGACTTTATGACTACTGGAAACCCGCTCGGTGGACAGTGTGCGTTAGCCCTACATTCAAATCGAGAAGTCGAAGTTCTCAGAGTACCACCAATACCACCTCGTATCAACGTAAGCGCGCTGGAGGAGATATACAAAGATCGCACCTGCATCGCTAGGCCGACTTCGCCATATGGTACGGTAGCAGAGGATCTAATCCAGGTACAAAACAGAGCACTAGGCGACAAGTACGATATCGAACATGATCACAAACCCAACCTCTCCGCCAGCATCGATAGACTGAGCCTCAGCAACAGCCAACGAAGCCTACCTCTTTTGTCGACAGAGCACCCTAGCCATCACATGCACGAGGACCTTCTCGACCTTGCGTTTCCTGAGTTCAAGATTCCTCTCTCTGATTATTTAGCCGTCCTCCAAGCACCCAAACGACGTGTCCAGGAAGGCTATTCCCTCGATTGTGCTAAGAACAAGGCTATAGTCCACAACGATCCCTGGCTGGTCGACGTGTGGACGCTGATCGACCGCATGGATGCGCATGCCGCAGGGGACGGTATGGTGGGCAACGGTCTCGATCTCAAATATCTGGGAGTCAGCTCAATATGGGCAAACGAGCTGACAATGTACGACGAGCGACTCATCGATCCGGACACAAAGACAAGCCAAGAGATGCTCAGCGATGCAGTCAAAGAGATAGTCGAGGCCATGGAATTCCCCATCTTCGAAGGCGTGAGCACAGAGTATCCAGAGAACAGGCAACTGTGTCTCAGTCTCTGCGGTTGGCCCCTCGAAAGAGCCGGCGTAGAGCAAAACTGTCAACGGCTTATAGATGAAGGCGAGATATACAAAGCGATCGTTCTAGCCGTCTTCCAAGGACACAAGGACATCGCACTAACCCTCCTCCGAGCCAGTCTCACGAGCAAGAGACTCCCACAAGATGACATTGGCCTTGCAGCCGTCATAGCCTGCGCCTCGCCCTCCTCCGGGGTCTCAGCCGAGCAAAGAGAAGCCTGCGCCTGGATGGCCGACATGACCAGCGACGCCTACCTAAAATCACTCCTCACCTACTTCATCACAGGCGACTGGTCAAGCGTAGTCTCGATGCCCCAGCTCACCCTCTCCGACCGCGTAGCCGTCGCCCTGAGATACCTACCAGACCCCTCCCTAACCACCTTCCTGACCACCACCACAACAACCGCAACAGCCCAAGGCGACATCTCCGCCCTCCTCCTCACAGGCCTAACCACGCGCTCCCTCTCCCTCCTCCAAACACACATCTCTCACCACCCCACCACCGGCCTGCAAAACGCCGTCCTCATCCTCTCCCGCGCCTGCCCCCTCTACATCCAAGACCCACGCTGGACCCTCTGGAAAGACATGTATCTCGAGCAACAGCAGATCTGGCGCACCTTCCTCGAGCGCACGCGCTACGTCAAAGAACACAATCTCCTCAGCGTAACACGCGAGGGGAGAAGCGTGAATAAACCCAGTCAACCGAGCTTGACGCTGCGCTGTCTGAACTGCCAGCAGAATCTTGCGTTGAGGAAGGACCCGAGGAGTAGTACGAAGAGGTTGCTTCCTACTGCGCATCAGGCGGGTGGCATGAATAACGCGCCGTCTACAGCGACGACGACGCATCGTGCAACGGCTTCGTTGTCCTTCGGTGGCGGTGCTGGTAAACCTGCTGCACCATTGCAACAGAAATCTGCGGCTAGCACACCTGGACTCCATTGTCCGAATTGCGCGGCGCAGATGCCGAGGTGTGCGCTGTGCATGTTGTGGCTGGGCTCGCCCGATCCGAGTAAACAGGGGGCGTACGAGACACTCAAAGGAGAGGACAAAGAGGGCAGGATGATGGTGTTTTGTATGAATTGTACGCATGGATTTCATGGTCATCATGCGAGGGATTGGTTTGCTAGACATGCCATGTGTCCTGTGCCGGACTGTGGGTGCATGTGTGGGTTGATGAAGTGAGGGAAGATTCGTATTTGCATATTCGCTTAGGATTCGCATGTTTCAGCAACAACGTAGCACAGTTCAAGATACGGAGTGTACCAAAGTAGTGGGGAGTAAACAGATATAGTTTTAAGAAGCTGTGCGGCCGTCTGTCCATGATGCTCATGGTCTGGAGATCTCAAAGTCTTCCCTATACGCGCTATTGTACCAAGAAAAAGCTAAAGAAACGCAAAAAGGGTATAATCTCCACCGAGGTGCGGCCTGTCAAGACCAACTGTTCGTTTCTGTACCCTTACAGAAACGATAATATCCTATAGCGCCGCTAATGATGCCAAAAAAACTGACATGTCCAAACACCTCTATAAATGCTGAAAAAGCGACTGCGAACAGTTAAAATGTGCGATGCAGACACTAAAGTATCAGGAAACCGTTCGACGGCTGTCCAGTTGACCGCCTTCGATGCTCGCGCGATGCGCGAATTTCCTAATCTTGCCCTGCCATCTCACTGTCGTCGTTGCCGAAGTCGTCTTCTTCGTCAATGGCCATTATGTTCGCTTGTGCGGTGACCACGACCATGTTGTCACCATCCTCTTCCTCGTGGTACATGGTGCCGTCGTTGAGGTCGAAAGCGTTGTCCTCGTTGTCAACGTCGTCTCCACCGTTAGTGTTCATGAAGACGCGCAGACGTTGTACACCAACGCCGCTGAAGACGCAGAACACTTCACGCTGGTGATCGTTGAATTCGGGGGGTGCCTCGCGGCAAAAGGCGAGAAGATCGTCGCGAAGGAAAGCTTGGACGCCAGTGAGAGAGAGGTGGGTCAGGCGGGGGCAGTTGTTGAGGAGCGCATGGATGCCCTGTTCATGTCAGTAACGGCACGGGATTTGTCTTGGGTGGGGCACTTACGGCTAGGGAGAGGTTGGTACAGTAGCTAAGGTGCACCCTCTCGAGCACGCTGGGTGCGATGGGCCCGCTGGAGCCAATCTGCTTCGGTTTGGCGAGTGCGAGTATGCTGCGGTCCGTTATGGCGGCACACTTGACCAGGCCAATGCGTTTGAGCTTGGGTAGAGCGGCGAGCTGCATGACCGAGGCGTCGGTGAGAGCAATGCAACACGCGAGATCAATGTACCGTATGCGGTTGCATAGCTTGACCAGCTGCGCGACACCGACATCTGTGATGTTGGCGCAATGTCCCAGATGTATGTAGTGGAGGTTCTTGCCCAGACGAGTAATGGCCATGACGGCTCTGTCGGTAATGTTGCGACATTTGGCGAGGACAAGGTTGCGCAGTCGCGGAGCTGCGTGGACTATCTTCTGGACGCCAGAATCTTGTAGCTCTTCGCAACCAGTCAGATCTAGGATACGCAGGCAGTCGTAGGTAGCCTCGGCTGGGAGACGGAGGAAGGCCTGGTCGGTGATCTTGACGCAGTGGGCTAATCGTAGCTCGCGGAGGTTGGGGCCTTCTGTGATGAGCGTAGTGATGGAGGCATCGTCGAGGTTCTTGCAGTCGTGAAGATCTATCTCGAGGATGTAGCGGCAGTTCCTAGCAAAGGCGATGATGCTCCGGTCGCTGAGTTGCGAGCATCCGTTCAGCTTGAGGCGCTTCAGATGTCTGCAGTTCTTGGCAACTTCCTCGAGCGAATCGTCTGTGATTTTCTTGCAGTTTGTGATGTTGAGGCCCTGCAGGCGGACTGCGTGTTTGGCCAGAGCGAGCATTGACTTGTCGGTGATGGACTCGACGTTGGTGACATCCAGGGCGAGAATGTAGCGGTTTTCCTCGAGCATGGCCTCCAGACTAAAGTCGGACAGTCGTGAGCAGTTGGTCAGCGTTAAGCGCTCAACACGCTTGCAACTTGAAAGCGGTTTCAGCGTCCCGTCACTGACTTCACCACCCAGAGCGGACAGATTCAGACGCTTGATCAGACTGCTGTAGTCGAAGAAGCTGTTGACCGTCTGGACCGTCTTTATGACGCTCTTGACGTTTGACCATTTGTTCGTTGAGGGGCGGTGCCAGAGCAAGCCGACGCTGTTTCCAGCCCATGTCTTGGACACGAGCATGCAGTTCTTGAGGTCGGCGGGCGAGGAGAGTTTTGCGAAGACGGCAATCATGAGCTCGGCGGGTAGGCGGGAGACGGGCGAGATGCGGTTCTGCTCTTCGATGGCCCGCCGGCGAGCCTCTTCGTCCGAGTCGGGCGATACTGACGGCGCGAGCGACGAGAGCGAGTCGTTGGACTGCAGCATGATGGAGTCCTTGTCTTCATCGTCGTAGCCGCGCTCGGGCGAGGTCGAGGCGGAAGAGTCGGAGCGCGAGGTGCTGGCGTCTCTCTGGGGCCGTCGTGAGCGCGCCGTGGTGCCTTGTCGGACGCGGGCGAGTCGTGGGTTTTCGGCCATGGTACCGGGTGTGTCAGGAGTCGCGGGGGGTTCGGTTTATATAGACGGGCAGGCGTGATTGCGGTGGGCGTGGAACAGCGTCTAAAGGGCACAATCGGTGTGCTGGTATACGCGGCGGCTGGCGGGTGTATGGGGCAGCCGCTTACTCTACAAATACAACAACAACAACAGTGCGGTCTGGAAACGAGAGCGGAGGAGGCGACTATCTTGACGCTCCTAAATAGGCACGGGCGAAGCGACAACACACGACACGACAGTGCGGAGGTCGAGAGGGAAGGGTCAAGTCGTCTGGGCAGTCATGGGTGGGTCGCTGCCCATCGTCGCATCCCGCCAAGGTCCTTCCCTGCAACTCAGCTCGCCGCCCGTCCAAACACGACGTCCTCGTCCGCCTCAGTGCTCTCCCACACGACGATCCCTCTGTTCCTCCTCCACCGCGCTTACACTGCAGGGTCAACGCTTTGCCATGTTTGCTGTCGGCGTCACGGCCGCCCTCACCCCCGACCTGCACCCTACCACGGCGTCATGTGCTCTAGCACCGTCCACGCCTAAGTCTTCTTCCCCCGCCTTCGTCATATGACACAGCCGCGTCCAAGTCGCGTCGTGTACAGTAAGTCCCATGTTGCCATGGCTGCAGGTTGTACGACCGTTGTGGAAGCCGCGACCCCGCGCCTATGCCTGCCATGATCGAGTTGGTGCTCCTTCACCGTCACTGACCGTCTTGACTCTGCCTGCTCACTTGCGTGTTTGAACACAAGGACCCCTCATCCGGGGTTTACAACAAAAGCAACTTCGCAATGACATGGGCCGCGTCAGTCAGGAACCTGCCGTCTGCGTCTACGTCTGCATCTAGATCTCTCGGTACATGTTCGAATTGTTGCATCCATGGTACACCCATCTGGAGATCTAAAGATCGACAGGGCCGTTGTCTTGGGCTTTTCACATCGCCCCCTCTATTAACTATTCGATCTGTGAGGTCGTTGAAGAAGGAATCATGGGGCTTGGATATCTGATAGTCTACCTTTGCTGTACCTCGTGCTGTACACTCATATCAAACTACGCAGCGTAATCAACATCTGCTACCGTCTGGAGCATGTTACACTAAGCCAGTCCGTGAACGAATGTATTGACCAAAGTAACCAACCAGCTCGCATGCGTTCAGAAGTGGTAATGTTGCACGAAACGTCTTGGTGGTAGGTTGACCTGGCTGCGAACATCAAGCTGTGCCCAATGAACACGTCGGGAGAGAAACCACGTACTCTACCGAATAAAGTGCCCCAGCTTGGCGCTACATGCCCGGACTACAGCTTCCTCGAGTCTGCGATACTGAAATAGTCGTCTGAGGAGCAGAGAGAGTAAATAGACACGTCCACGCCCGGCGTGCATGCCCGAGGCGTCGCGGTCTAAAGATACATTGTGACGTTGGTGTGGCTTCGTCCATGCGCTCGTGGATGCAAGGGTCCGTTTCCTACGGTACGATCACAAGCATCTCCAGGCATGCCACCTTCACTCCACCTCACCACCCGTCCCCCCGTCTCGCGTCCGAGAGCCACCCCCGCCCTGTCTGTCGTCTTTTCGATGCGCAAAATATAGCCTCGTCGTTGTCCTGCACCGCAGCAGGCTCCCTCACCGCCCAACATGTCCACCGCTCGCTATGCGCCCTCGGCCGCCCATCCCATGGCCCAGCAGGCCGCATACCGCGCTCCCGCGCCCATCGCCGTCTCCAATGCTCCCCCGGGCACCTTTGCGCCCGGCACCAAGGTCCAGGTCGGCAACCACCGTGTCACCATCGAGAAGTACCTCTCCGAGGGGGGTTTCGCGCACGTCTACCTCGTCCGCGTGCCCAAGTCCGATAATGGAACCCCCGAGACTGCCGTCTTGAAGCGGGTAGCTTGTGCGGACAAAGATGCACTGGCGAACATGAGGACCGAGGTCGAGACCATGAAGAAGCTCAAAGGCCACAGCAAGATCGTCACCTACATGGACTCGCATGCTTCACAGCTGAAGACAGGAGGCTATGAAGTCTTCCTACTCATGGAATTTTGCTCAGGAGGCGGCTTGATCGACTTCATGAACACCAGGCTTCAGCATAGATTGACGGAGCCTGAGATTCTGCACATCTTCTCAGACGTCGTCGAGGGCGTTGCTACCATGCACTACCTCAAGCCGCCGCTCCTCCACCGCGATCTCAAGGTCGAAAACGTCCTGATTACCACCGTGGGAGGCAACAAGATATACAAACTCTGCGATTTCGGATCTACCGCACCCCCAAGACCCGCCGCCACAACTGCCGCCGAAGGGAGGTTGATCGAGGACGATGTGCAACGGCACACTACACTACAGTATCGCAGTCCGGAAATGATCGACGTATACCGCAAGCAGCCAATAGACGAGAAGAGCGACATTTGGGCGCTGGGTGTGCTTTTGTACAAGCTATGCTACTATACTACACCCTTCGAAGAGGTCGGGCAAATGGCTATTCTGAACGCTACGTTCAAGTACCCAGCCTACCCCCAGTTTTCTGACAGGATAAAGAAGCTTATAGGTATGCGCAGCAAGACTAGGCCATGGACGAATGCTGATTAGGAACAGGCTCGATGCTGCGAGAGAACCCACAACACAGACCCAACATCTACCAGGTGGTCGCCGAAGTCTGTTCGATGCGACACCGTCCCATTCCTATCAAAGACGTATGTTTGACATATTGGCTTCACGGCCCCATGCTAAGACCAGCCAGATCTACTCTGGCAGAACACAGTCAGAAGCCCGTCGGAACCAGGAACTTCCCCCTACCGAGCCTCAGGTCTCTTCGCCGCCTCTTGTCGTGGGTCTGCAAAGAGTGGCACCTACAGTGCAGGTACAGCAAGTACCAGACATTACACCGATGAGAAGAGGCAGGCCCACAGGTCCAGCCCAGCCCCCTCCAGCGGCAGCAAGACCAAGTCCGTCGCCTATGAGAGGGACAACATCCGACCCATTCGCTGCACTAGACTCGCAGGACGTCCAGGTCAGACGAGCTGCGGCTGATGAGCTGGCCTCGCGCTTCCCATCTCTGGACGAATTTTCTTTGCTGCATGATCGAGGCCAGAAGTTTGAGTTTGGTGAAGCGCCAACGACTTCCGACCCGGCACTTACCAAGCGGGTGACAGATGCGCTTGCAGATGAGGCTTTTGCGTCACCGCCGCTCTCCAAGGTCGACTCAACACCCGGGGTAAAGCCCTCGACCGCAGTGTCCTCCACAGGTGTGTCCAGGACCACCTCTCTAAGAAAACCGCAGCCCTACGAAGCCAAAGACAGTCCACGCAATGACAACGCAAGCATACAGTCGCCTATCCCACAGCGGGTCGGCATGGTCTCTACTGGCGTACAGACATCCCCACGAGCATCTCCCGTTCCAGCCCAGCAGAAACTCCCCGATGTCAACAACCGGCCCATCTGGAAGGTACCTCTGTCGTCGCACCACAACCGTGCTTTGAGTCAACAGGCGTCAGAACCTCGCCCGAGGAGTCCCTTGAGCAGTCCGTCATTGAGGCCCGAATTCGCTTTGCCTGCACGGCCCTCTTTTGAGTCGAGATCCAAATCTCAACTCAGCATCCCTCAATCCCCGGCTTCATCTAGACCCTCCTTAGAAAGCCAGCGTCCCTCCAACATGGACCTAGGCTCCGCCATTGATCGGTCGAGATCTGCAAACTCAAATGCACGCCCGGCTAGCATGCATGTAGAGTCGAACCTTGACTATCTACGTGATCGAGAAATGACACCTGGTCGTAACTTTGACGCACCATCACTACAACGCCGCGTCACTGCAAACGCAATCGATGACTCTGAACCTGAAGAGAAGAACGTCAGGTCAAGCGTTGATTTCCTCCGCTCCATCGAACAGGATGAGCACGGTCACAAACACCGCCGTAGTAGCTCCCGAAGTAGCCAACAAGGCAAACACGGAAAACGCGGTAGCATCACGAACATCGTCAAGGGAAGATTTGGTGATGCCTTCCGTCGCTTTGAGTCCACGAAGACGCCTGAGCACGAACGCGATCAGCCGCCCATGACGCCAACCGACCAGCTCATCGATTCCAAGGGCGGTTTGACTCCCATTGCCGGCTCCGAAGCTACTGGTGGTTTGAGTGACGACGGCCGCAGCCAGATCGACGAAACGCAGGATCTATCACCAGAAGTTCGAAGAGAACTTGAGAAGAGACAGTTGGCTGAAGAAGAGCGCCGTGTTGAAGCTGCAGCAGCAGAGTATAAGCAACGCGTCGCTTCGCAAGGGCAAGGAAAATCTAAAGGCGGCCCATCCAAAGCTTCGTCCATCCAAAACCGCGTCAAGAACCTGCTCGATGAAAGCAGCAAGCCAGCAGCCTCCAACCGCACAGCTGAGGGATACGGCAAGTACACCGATACCGGAAAGCCACTGCCCATGCGGCCCCAAGACCAAAGCGGAGCAAGGCAGCCACCTGCCATTGCTCGTAAGCCCATAAGCGTCTCTTCACAACAACCTCAAGATCTCTCGTACGCGAAGCCGTCTTCGATTCGACCAAACATGCCTCCACCAACACCCTCCGCCTCCGCACCGCCCACAATCAACGTGCGCAACCCCTCGGGTCCCCCTCCCCGGGCTCCTAAGCCCAAGAATCTGCAGACCGGCGGCTCAGTAGCCTCCGGCCAAGGATCACCCGTGAAAATAACCCCAGGCACCAAAGAGAAGCCACTCCCGCCCATCGCCCGCGACGGCGGCGACGACTTCGACGTCGACACCTTCAGCAAGCGGTACCCCAGTCTGAGCGGCTTGGAAATGGTAGAGACGGAGATTCCCCGCCGTACCGTCCGCGACGTCTAAGCAGCGTCTGTTTGAGTTTGCTTAGTGTGTGGAGATTCAGATCTATGTATCTCCTGTACCTTTTTTTTTTTGAAGCGTTTGCATAGCATGTGGCAAGGGATCAGCATTGTCAGACAGATCGCAATATACATGTAGAGTGAGGGAGTGTTGGCAAGAATATAGAATTATCATTGGGATGTAACGGATTTTGAATTGTGATGTTTCCTCATCCCTGTTTGATATGTTGAGATGACATCTCAAGTGACATAAGGCGCGATGTTAGGAGAGCCCGTTCGTGATGGAGGTTTTACGAGGTCAGAGTCAGAGCCAATTCGAGAAAGATATCTGAGGTGTCTATAGATGATTGGGTTATTCTGCCAAGAACAAGGTGACAAAAATGGTATGAGAAAGTGGTGAGGGGTGTTTGGCAGTCTCATACTTTTAGATGTAGCTGCACACGAAGAAGTTGTTTAAAAGATGGTCTCGATATAGTCTCACACCGGTCAAGATGTGAAACCCATTCTCTGCATGATCATCCCGCTTCAAACCATCTCGCATCGACGGCAACACGTTCACGTAGCATTTCGGCAAGCTCATGCAGGTTTCACGTTCATTCAATCCTTTCTCATTTGGTATCATGACCTGATGACCTGTCTAAATCCATGCAACCCATCACATCGTGAACCCTATATCCGCCCTTCCATCCCTCCCAGACTCCGTGTCATGCCGACGTGCGACCGAATCGATGCAGCGGAAGGTGGATTGTGCGAGACAAGTCGTGTGTTGATGGGCATCGTGCTCGCGGGTGAGGCACGTTTACTGCTCGGTCTGGAAGTAGTTGAGGAGGATGCTGCGCTCCTGGGACTCCTCACCCCAGTCCTTGACGACGACGCAAGAGCAGTTGACAACCTTGCGGGGGTTACCCTCACGGTCGATCTGGCCTGTTGAAGTTATTAGCAAGTGTTCCATCTTGACAGTGGGTGGTGTCGCGCGCGAAGATTTTCAATCTTCAGCACTCCACCACGGGATTAAACGTACAGAGACCGGCCCACTCGCCGAGCTGCTTGCCATCGGGAACCTTGATGAGGGGAATCTTGTGCTCGGAGCACAGGGCAACGACGAGCTTCTTGTATGCCTCCTCCTCGCAGGCCTCGTTGAGAACGCACATGTGCGCCTCACGACGGTCGAGGGCCTTGGAGGCCTCGCGCAGACCACGGGCAAGTCCGTCGTGGATGAGGGAGAGCTTGAGGACACCCTTGAGAGCCTCAAGGACGCTCATCTGGCCCTTGCCACCGGATGCATCGGCAGAGACCTCGACCTCGGCGGCCGCGCTGACTTGGGATTTGGTATCGTCTTCTCCGTCCGACTGTTGGCGACGTCAGTGATGTTCTGGGAGTGTAAAGCGCGGGGTTGCGTTGCTGAGCGCTGTGCCATTCTCGTTGCGCCACGGGCAGCTTGGATCGCGGCTGGGACAAAATTCCACATACCATGATTGATGATTTCTATCTGTCGACTTTCCTCGAAGAGAGTTGGTTGTGGTGATAAGGAAGTTCGAAGTTCTGCGGCGGCTCGAATTTCGCACTCTGTGGAGACGCTAGCCTGAAGAGATGCTAGCGCACGGACAAGCTAACCAGCACTTCCAGCAGCACCAGAAGATGGTGAAAGTCATGTTGCTTCCTGTCTACAAAGGAGTGATTCTCGAAATTAGGTACATTACAGAAGGTGCACTCACTTCACTTAGGCACAGTGAAGGCTAATGAGCAAATCGCCTTTGTAGGCGTTCAACTTACCACAAAGCGTTCCCTCATCCACATCAGAAGCGAGGCTACGTCACTCTCCTGCCGAGATGATAATTCACGAAAAGAAGTTGAGCACAGTTTCGAACAATTGATATCATTGTATGTCTGTACATTCTACTACCACGACACAGTTCCATCGCTGCTGCTTGGACCTGCCGTAGCCATGTCTCCTCCAAACATTTCTCATCCTCCTACTGAGGCCATTGCTAGCCATGGACATGTATGTCCCATCTCTGTATACGATAAACTAAGGAAATACGGGCGGTCGGCCGATCGGATATGCTCATGGATGTAAAAGTATCCCAAGTCAGATAAATGAATACAAACGCCAGACGCACAGACTGTACGGAGGGTTTAGAAAGATAGCAAGTGGTAACACGAGAATGATCGCTGAACGCTATCAGCCCAGGCGTGTAACGAGTTGAATGTAGAGAGGAATGTAGCCACCAAGCCAAAGACTGTGCTCCAGTAACGCCGTACAATGAAGGAAACCTGTCTTTGAACGCAGTTGGTGTAAGTAAGGAATGAAATGGGTATATAAAGCAATGAAAGCTACATGACGATGCAGCAGCAGCCCTTCTTCTCCTTGAGCTCCTCCTTCGGCTCCGGCAGGCGAGTCACCTCAGGCTTTGGCTCGGCCGGGGCGATAGGAGGAGCCAGCTTTGGCGAAGGAGCACGCTCGGCACCTTGAGGTATTTTCGGTGTCAGGCTGTAGCCGCCTTCGTTGACCGGGGATTTGGCGGTGTTTGTGTCAACCTTCTCAAGCGATGCGGGTGAGTCCGGCTTTGTCGGGCTGGGAAGTGGCCAGGTCTCAGCCTCTCGGGCTTTCTCGATGGCGATGGGGTCAAGGTTGGCGAGCTGTGAGAGTCGCTTATCCCCCATGTCGTCGTCGTTCAACAACCGGAAGTCTTTGTCATACATGGAACCAACCCTCCCTTGGTTCTCCCATTGTTCTTGCTGCATCCGCTTGGCATGGGTTGGGATAATCTGCTGGTCTGGAGGCAGACGCGGATCGGGCTTATACATGGACGCTATCCATGGAGCCTCACCTTCTGGTCGGTGGCTAGTGGTAGGCCTAGTATTGGTAGACCCGCCACTGGTACGGGGACGGTTTGGAGGCGAGTTGTTGGAGGTTACCCGGGACCGAGGCTGTGTCTTCTGGGCACTGGCTTTGCGTGCTCCAGTAGCGTTCGTTTTGCCAGGCGTCTTGGCTTTCATAGGTGACTTCTGGGGCGATTTAGGCGGACTCCAGCTGCCAGTAGAGGTATTGCGCCTGTGGCTGCCATATGGAGGCGTCGTCTGCCGACCGTCGTCGACATCAACGAGCAATGCTTGGCTGCCTACACTGCCGCTCCGTACGCGTGCACCCATGGTAGCGATCGCGTCGCCGTTCCAGTTTCCACTGTTGCCTCTAGACCTTGGCAGCGGCGCATCACGTTCTGCCATTGAAGCAGGCACAGGTATACCGCTCGTCTTGGGCAGAGGAATGCGAGACGTACTAGGCCTCACAGTGTGGTTTGTTCGCTGAGAAGATGGCTGGAACTCGGTTGTGCCGTCGGCCCCCGGGCTCCAAGCATGATATTCCTCCGTCGCATCCTCATCTTCAGCTGGTATCGTGGATATGCGTTTGCGGGGCTCGGTTCGCTCTTCGCCGTTCTGCGTGTGGTCCGTGGATGCAGAGTTTGTCCGGTCTCGCGCACGTCGCGTGGCGCTTTGCGAGCGACTGTTCGACCTGCTCGACCGTCCCACCCTGAAGCCTGCCTCCTCTAGTTCCCGAGTCTCAATCTCCTTAAGCTTGTCTCGGTGTATCCAGTGGTTTGCGTCATACTCGGGCTCTGTTGCACCGGGCTTGGTCGTCTTCTTCTTGGGCTTTCCCTTGACGGAAACGGGGCCCTTTTTGTTGTTGGTGGTGTGGCTCTTGTAGTACTCCAACACACTGTCCTGGTCGATGTTGCTGGCAATCATGTCTCCACTTTTCTTCTTATGCAGTTCGTTCATGCGGTCAGGGACCAACTGTGAGCGGTTCTGGTCCTGTGAGTCCCACGTGGGCGAGCGTACGGGTTTAACGAATCCGTTGGCTTGCGAAGTGAGGGGCTGTCGGGAACCGTGGGCGGGAGCACCGTATTCAGACATGTAGGGCTCCTGGTCGTATGACTGTCTCTGCACAACGGTCAGCACGCTACTACTCGCACATTGACATCACTGTAGGCAGGCCTTGAAATTGCACTGTGAGTGGGCGAACTTGGCGGTCAGATGCGCCACGGGGAGGGCCGCAGTAGTGCACCTAGTGTCCCAGCGGAGTCGTGCCGGACCCAGATGACGCAGCTTTACAGAGACTAAACTTGGTACGTACCGAATCGTTCACAGGCACGGCAAAGTCCCACGATCCTCCTGCGCCGTGGGAACTACTGGGGGGCGTGAGTTGCTGGAGTGAAGCTGGCGTATGGCGGGATGACGCGAAAGTAGCCATGGACGGGGCGGCGAGGTGGCTGGGGACCAACCGATGACGTGCCGGAGACTATGAGGCGGTCGAGAACAGCGGCGTAGGCGTACGAGACAGTCGACGTCGGGTGACGACGCAACCAGAAGTGTCGAGGGCGGAGAAGGGGCGATGCCGGGCAGAGACCGCGGCCGCTGGCAGACTGCGGTGTACAAGTAGCCTCACGGTAGCAAGGTCCCTATTATAACGCTGTAGCTATAAAAACAATGCCATGGGCGAGAAGGAGGCAAGACGTCGGTGTGGGGACGCTGGTCGGAAGTTGTGAGGGGTGGTTTGCATGCGCGTGCAAGCAACTTCCCTGTCTGGTGAGGGTGTGGTGCTGGCGCGTGCGATCAGAAGGGAAGTGAAGGAGAATTACAACGAGAGACAAGCAAATATTAGCGATCGGAAACGCCGCCGCGCACGATGAGTCCAGCCACGGCAGTGACAATGATTCGTGAGAGAGTCGCGACGGGATGCAGGAGCCCTTGAGAAGAGGATTTGGGAGCGTTGCTCGCCTTGCTGGGGAAGATGGTGATTCGCCCTTGGCTGCAGCCCGCTCGGGCCTCGTCTAATCTGCGCCGCGGCCAAAGAGGAATGGCTACATCATGGGTCCAACTCCTTAAACGCAGATGGCCTTGCTACACGCGCATGCAAAAAGCACTGAGTACCTGCATGTAGTTCGCGATTCTAGACATGCAGAGTCTTTTTGCTGTTTGACGACGTCTCCATCGCCGACTCCCAAACACCTACAGCAGACACCACGCGCCGGGTAAACACTCGCAGGCACCCATGAACCCAGTTTGATTGATTCCCTGTTATGCACACAGCCTGAACAGTGCACAACTGTCTTGACAAGCTTCCGTCTCCCTGCGCCTTTCCCGTTCCTGACAAGATAGCCTCCGGCAACGGCCCACAGTCCGCCGTCATGGAGATCGGGCGTGGTCCAGAGGCGGTCAGCGGTTTAGAATTCGATCTAACGGCTAGCCCGAGGTATTCATCGAATGTCCAAACCTTCGCACGAGAAGATTGTGGTGTAAGTTGGAGATCCCGGTTTGCGGGAAGAGGCTTGATCGATGCGACCCACTGTCAATACCCAACTGCCGGGTTGACGGCAGGAGCAAGGCTGATGAGCAGCTCAGATCTCATAAATGCGCCTGCTATGAACTTGTCCATCACCAGCCGAACGTCTCGTCGTACCAAAACACGTCGTGTCCCTTCTTAACCCAAATCTCAACGCTTCTCTTGAGATCGTCCGTCAGCCTCTTCGGCCCGCAGCAGATTACCGCCGTTTTCATACCCTTGCTAAACACCTCATCGACAACGTTACTTAGATCCGGCCTTCCGCTTCTGACAAGCATCCCCTTTCGCGGCTTCTCCATCTGCTCCTCCATGCTCAGCAGCTGCTCGTTCTCTTGCATCTCAATCCCCTCCCCGTCCTCGTCGTCGTCAATAGCGAACACGCCAGCCGCGCTCGCGTCGACTTGCAGGTTGGGTCCCGAAGGTCGTGTAACGTAGACCTCGACAATCTGCGGCCCTTGCAATAAACCACCCTCGTTCGCATCGGCCGCTGCGTCATCTTCGTGCTCGTCATTGGGTGCGGAACTTGCAGGGAATGCCCACTGCGTTTCAGCCAGCTTCTGAACCGCCCAAATGCACCGGATCTGGGTACCTGCAGGTGTGGGGTCGTGCAAGTCGATGATGCTGCGATAGATGGGCATGATGAACGTTGCACCAACCCCGCCAGCTACCAAAAGTATTTTGTCAAAGTCTGATAAATCAGGTAGTCGGTTGGAGGCTCCGTATGGTCCTTCGAGGGAGAAAGGCAGGATGGGAATGTCACCACCAGCTGTAGGTAGCATGGGCACATTGCTTCCCCCCTGTGACAAAGAGCGCGCCAGTTCTCCCAGATACTTGGTGTTGCCGTTGAGCGTTCTTGCAATGAGAAGTAGTTCCTTGTCTTTTGACGGGAGGGAAGCAACCGTGAAGGGGTTCGTCTTATTCGTCATAAGCCATTGGTCGTACCACGTAGGAGCTTTCCCCCTGATATGCGGTCTGCTGAGGTACACATGCTGGCCAGGCTTCCAAGTAAGCGCGGCGCTTTCTGCCGGCAGCGGGATGCGGACCTGGACGAGATTGGTGCCTGGCAGAAGTCTGAGAGTACCTTGGTACATCTTCAGACATACAGCTCGGGAAATGACATGTAATGCCTCTACCGCAAGAATCTCATACACGTAGATGCGGATATGAGATACGTGCAGATACAGGGGCACGACGATGAAATTTGCAATAGCGATATGAGAGATGTAGAACACTCGATAGTTCTTGCGGCGTATGAATCCGAGGGCAGTCGTGGAGATGGTGGTGAAGAGGATGATGCTCACAAGGCCCCAAATGACGTCCCAGTCCTTAATGCGCTTTGCTAGAAACCCTGATAGAACAAAGAAGTTCAAATACAGGGCCGTATGCATTAGGAAAAGCAGGAATGTGATGCGTCCCAGGATCTGATGCGAGGCCTTGATTTGCTCGTGGGAAAGCCGTGTCAGCCATTGCACAGGACTCCATGGTGCTCGCACTGCCAGTAAGTAGTGAATTGGTAGCTGCGACGCGCCAACTTGTCCGAAACGCTTGGTGAGATGGAGGTAGTCTACATATTGTCAGTAGTAGACGCGAACGTCGGAGATCTTCAGTCCATACCGTTCCCGGTGTGAGCAATGCAAAGATACAGCAACCACACTGTCCAGACGCTGGCTCCGATCCATTCTCCTCTTGTGCCCCAGTTCCAGCCCCGAATGACATCCTTTCGCATCCACCAGCTCATCCTGCTACATCCGGTCTGTATGCTTCGCAGCCATCCGAGCCTGTCCTTTGGCCGTTTGGTGAATGACGGTGATTTGGGCTGATCAATCTTCAACCCGGTTTTCATCACCCACGAAAAGGCGAAGCCAATCTGAAAGAGCGCAAATATGACCAGGACGGACCATTGTGCGACGAATCCATACCATTCCAGATATTCCCGGCGTTGATGTTTCTGCTCGTCGTTCAGGCTTTCAAAGTAGTACCCAAGTGCCCAGTATTGATCTGTCTTGACCTCATGGTGGCCTTTATGACGCCGAAAGAGGTCCATTTCAAAGCCCCTTCTCGACTATCAATGCTGCGTATCGCGGATAAGAATAACCCTTGCAGTAGCTAAGCTTCACAGCGTACAAGTCCTCATCAAGAGGATCGAAAAGGTTTGCCTGCAGCGCAGATTATAGAACGAATGCGTAGCGACCGAAGGAAACAAGGCCAAGTGTTGGACGGTGATGTTGAGGAGTTGTGTTGTATACGTGTGCTTGTAACGGTGCAAGACTTGGATTCGGACTTTGCTGATGCAGGGCTGACGGCGCCAGTGATGCCAGCCAATCGAAACGTGCTCAAAGCACGAGCTGAACACGTTCCTTCTGCCGTCGCTCGTTTCTTGGACAAGCCGGTGAACACAGTCTTGTAGAATGAGAGTCGAGCATCGACGAGAATGGGCGTAATCAGAGATGCGCGTTCCTGGGTCCTCAGCCAGTAGCGGTGCAGCAACCCCACCAAGCATCCCGCCTGCAACCCTGCATGTGCATGCAGTGCATGTGGTACGTATCTGCAGTTGAAGCTGCATCTATATAGACACACAACTGGTAGACGCATATAACACCATGACCAACCTTCCTTCCAAGACTCCGATCTGGCTCGACTGCGTGTGTATCCGTTCGCGCTTTCCTTGTCTGTAGTGCTGACCAAGGAAGGATACTGGGCATGATGTGAGTCTCCGATAAGCTCTCCCCCACACGCTGCTCATCACCACCTCAGGATGCCTACGCCCTCCTTCTCTGCGCACACGACCCGAAAGTCGAGCTGCTTGGTGTGAGCACCGTCCACGGCAATGCTGCGCTCGACCAAACGACGTACAACACCAGGGCAATCCTCGAGGCAATCGGAAGACGCGACGTGAAGGTCTACTCGGGCGCTGCGAAGCCAATCATACGCGATGCTGTACACGCCGCTGACATTCATGGCATGTAAGACCTCATCCAGTCCCCATGGGTATGCGCTGACACGAACAGGCGAGTCCGGCCTAGACGGCGTGACGCTGCTTCCCAAGCCCGTCGAACCAGCAGCTACCGATGTCGACCACCTCGAAGCCATGTACCGAGCGCTCATCGCTACCCCCCAGAATACCGCCTGGTTGGTCTCTACGGGCACCTTGACCAACATTGGTCTGCTATTCCAGAAGTACACAGATCTAGCGGCTCATCTCAAAGGCCTCAGTATAATGGGAGGTGCAGTCGGTGGCGGCTTCACGGATGCGCCAATGGGTACAGTTCAAGGAGAAGGTGAACGATTTGGAAATTGGACGCCTTATGCTGAGTTCAACGTATGCTGCCATCTACGTGCATGGTGTGGTTCGACAAGGCTAACAACTCGCACAGATCTACGTAAAGACATCGATCCTTCGCATGCTTGGAAAAGGCTGACAGCAACAGTGTGACCCCGAAGCATCTCACTTCATCTTCTCGCATCCCGTTCTCAAATCCAAGACGACACTTATCCCTCTCGACCTGACGCATCAAGTCCTCGGTACGAAGAAAGTCCGCCAAACACAGCTATATGGAGAAGAGATATGGGATCAGTCAGTCTCGAAGAGTGACTACACACCCTCAGCTATGCGGGCCTTGTTCACCCAGATCATGTCCTTCTTCGCTGGCACGTACGCCGAAGTGTTCTCCATAACCGAAGGACCGCCGTTACACGATCCTCTTGCTGTAGCGGCAGCCTACAATCCTAGCATATTCGACGACAAAGGTGGCGAACGCTTCCAAGTGGATATAGTCACGGAAGGCCTTCACTCGACAGACAAGTCAAAAGTTGGTGAACTTGGTAGAACAAAGGTCACCAAGCTACCGACCGGGCAAGGTGGCTGTCGTATACCTAGAGGCGTTAATCTCGATGACTTCTGGGGCAGCATCGAAAGTGCACTCAAACGTGCAGATGCCGTCAGCCCCATGCCAAAGATTTCTGAGAAAGAATTAGAGGAGGCCGGTGTTTTCAATGGAGTTGGAAAACTACAACGATGAGCGCCTAAGCGCACCGCCGCGTAAGATTATGGTAGTACAGGGAAAGTATAGAACGAGACAATATGAACATTCAACTCCAGACACTGCGGGAGTTCGCAGGATAATTCAGCCGTAACCAACGGACTTCCATTTAGCCTGATCTCAACATTCCGCGTACCTTGCAGCGCCGAGCTTGCTAATCGAAGACCACACCTTTTTACGACGGCCTGTACTGATATGACTCCACCAATTGGCGTCGACTGGTTCTTCCCCAGATGCGCACAGGCCGTGTCAGGATCCAACCCAATGGCATGCCAAGCTCGTAATGAACACCATGAAATCCCGCGGTTAATCGCATCATGATCCAGACAGCCAGGTCGCCTTTCGCAGTGTTAATACTCTTATGTTCGTGAAAGCCACATCATATCGCAGTACAAAATTAACTTCCGACGTTACGTCGAGTTCTGCAGAAGAAGTCTGGCTACAACAGCGCCAGTAGAAATCTTCAATGGGTATGATGGTATACGAGCAGTGAAGATACCAAGCCCGGGTCTTGACAGACCGTCTCGGAATCGGACCGCATGCTGAGCTGTATAGAGCAATATGGCAATCTCGAATGCGGGGAATACCCGAAGAAGATGTGATGTGCACTTCACTTCCGTATAACATATACTACGCCTCCCACCTGTAGGCTCACTATCACCGCGAAGATGAAGTCCTCCGTTTTCCAGCTGCTCCTTCCGCTTGTGCTCGCCTCTCCAACACCGGCCCCCATATATGCACACCCCAAACAGGGTTCCCATCCCAAACCTGCTCCAGGTCTCGGCGATCTCGCAAAGAAAGCTGGACTAAAGTACTTTGGCACCGCCATCGACAACGTCGTCCTCGATAATGACGAGTACACTTCGATAGCCTTCAACCGCTCCGAATTCAACCAAGTTACCCCGTCCAACGGCCAAAAATGGATACACACAGAGCCCCAACGCAACGTCTTCAACTGGACGCTCGGCGACGAGATCGTTGACCCGAGCAAATATGCTCACCAAATGCGGCGTTGCCATACCTTCCTCTGGCACCAGCAACTCCCCGACTGGGTGAACAACGGCAACTGGACCAAAACTAGCCTCCTCTCCGTCCTAGAAACACACATAAAAACGGTCGCAGACTACTACTGGGACGACTGCTACGCCTGGGACGTTGTAAACGAAGCATTCGAGGACGACGGCACGCTGCGCAAGTCCATCTGGCTCGATGTCATTGGCCCAGAGTACATTGAACATACGTTCCGCTTTGCCAGAAAGTACACGAGTCCAGGCACGAAACTATACTACAACGACTACGGAATTGAGAGGGTGAACAACAAGAGTCTGGCTGTTGCACGCATGATAAGCGAGTATCAACGGGCTGATGTGCCCATTGATGGTGTAGGACTACAGGCACATTTCACCGTGGGCAGAGCGCCAACTTATGACGATGTTCGGGCTTCGCAGCAGCTGTTCTCCGCGTTGGGCTTAGAGACTGCGTTGACGGAGTTGGATGTTCGGATCGGGCTGCCTGATAATGCGAACAAGACGGCTGCGCAGGCGGCTATCTATGCTGACTCTGTGC
This sequence comes from Alternaria infectoria, assembly GCF_024043175.1. Classification (NCBI taxonomy): domain Eukaryota; kingdom Fungi; phylum Ascomycota; class Dothideomycetes; order Pleosporales; family Pleosporaceae; genus Alternaria; species Alternaria infectoria. The sequence continues at coordinate 612,496 of NW_026250691.1, forward strand.
GTGCGTGTGTTGATGAGGAGAGCTGTGTAGGAGTTACCGTTTGGGACTTTTGGGATCCGGTCAGCTGGGTGCCGGAGTCGTTCCCGGGTAATGGGAATGCTTGCTTGTGGGATGAGAATTTGGAGAGGAAACCGGCGTATTATGCTATTGCTGATATGCTGAGGGAGGCGGCGGCGAAAAGGTGATGAGCTGGGAGACATCGGGCCTAGAGTTTGAGAAAGTGTGCATTGTGGACTCATTATTACAGCAGTGTTCTGTCTTGCGGAATATTGCGGTTTTCAAGCTACATGCCGCATCCTTACATGTCTTTAACAAGTAGAATTTTGCCTGGGCGCTGCAAGGAATGCGCAGCATGCCACGTGGATTCTCAACAAATATACCTCTATCAACCCTTGCGTATCAGTAGCAAATTCCATGTTTGTGTAGCTTGAGCTGATGCGAAACAGATGAGCCTTGAAATATGGTAAAAGCTAGGAAAAAGCCATGTATTTTTATTGAGTTTTGATTGCATGTGGATGTTATCTGCATTGGTTTGGCGATCTGTAAGACAGCGTTAAGACAATCTGGAAGTCTAGTCTCAACGCGATCATCGATGAACTGCTGATAACAAAGATAGTTGTGGAGGAGGAAGTACCTGTTGGGGCTTGGCGACTGCGAATCAAGAATTCCGCTCTGCCGTACTCTTGGTGTTCGTGCGGGACGAGAACGCGGATGCATCGGCAGACAGGCACAGTGCCTGATGGGAGCTAAGACCTGTCTCCTATCTTCCAAGGCCCTCCGCTGATCTTGGATGACGGCGCAGAGGCGTGGCGTCCGTCATGGTGCAGATAGGAGACACGTGTGGCGGTGCTGTGGCTTGCTGGTTCGTCAATTGCGACGCGCATTCTGACTGCGCAGGCAAGGTGTTACAGGTAACTGATTGCATGCATCATACTTGATGTGTGTACACGCGTCTCCTGCTTGGTAGATGCAAGATGTTACAGAGAGATCGGAACTAAGTCCTTCGAGGCGGTGATGTGTATGTGGTTAGATGCGCTGGTTCATTAGAAACGAAGAAGGCCCGGTCTCGACGTATCACCGAGAGTACTGAGATGCATGAACAACCCAGCTTTCCTTGTTCGGATTCAATCAAGTAAAAGTTACGTCGAAGAACGTAGACGTATGCAGTTCCTGTTTCGTTCCAGATGCACCTCGTGAATTCGATGCAGCAACGTCTCATGCAAGATCTGCCGAACTTAGAATTGGTATGCTAAGACATGATACAAGCCATGCAGGCGTTCGCAGTTCGCGCGATGGCTGTCATGCCCCTGAAGTACGGAGATCGAAATCCGGCTATGTTTGGAAAGAAGAAATATATGAGCCGCTAATAGAACGTAAAATACCGCAAGGCTGCTCTGGTCAGCCTCCTGGGACCGGTGCGACTTACTACGAGCGAACTACGCACGCGGTAGGTGTGATTGCTCCGCAAGGCCATACCTCCTGCCTCGTAAGCGTGCATAGCCTCAATGTGATAATCGCTCAATTCTTGGCCTACTTGCTGGGCACTTGGCGAAGAGCCAAGAGTGGAAACGTGGATGCGTGGACATCCCGCCCAAAGCTGGCGACCGTTTGAGACATGGAAACCCGGAGCCATTCAGGGGACCTTTTCGAGGGCCTCAACGTGTTGGAAGTGTACTATATGCTCAGGGAATGTCAAGGGGAGGTGGTTGCGACAGAGTTCATCTACATACGGCCGGCGCGACTACAAGGTTGACAGGCTGGTATATTGACATTTGCGCCGAAGATCGAGATCATGTTGAATGATTCTACAGGCGTGTACATGATCTGGTGCGCCGTGAACATCTCGTTGAGATGAGGGGCATTTGGCAAGCATCGATGGCCCACTGCATAGAATGCGAGTGCGACAGGCCATTCGCCCGAGCCGGGAAGTCAGCAAGGCATCCGATGGGCAGTCGGGCGGCTCTGTAATCCAAGTAAATTCAAGGTATGTGGTATAGCCAGCCAACCAGCCACAGCTGTCGCCACCAGTGATGATGGGATGGCGTGACAGGAGCATGGGATCGCAGCGAGAACTGGAGTAGATTGGATGCCAATACTTCCCGCTGCTGCTCATAAGCCAAGGGCACCAAGAATTCCGCATTTTGATTGCTGTTTCGGTTGTGTCGCTTCTGTGTGAGGGGTCGAGCGTGCGGCAAGGCACCCAGCGGCGCGCGCAACAACGCCCATGGCCCTGCTTGTGCGTGGTGTCTCTGGATGCGCCGACCAGATACCCCGCGAAAACAGGGAGCGCGTACGTGAATCTGGGTCGCATGTGGTCATTTGCGAGTGACGGATGTCGGCGAAGCCATCGCGTTCGGCCAAGATGAGGGCCAAGGCGCCAGTGAGCACGAGAGTGGGGCGGCTGAGCAGGCAAGGCCGAATCACAGGACGTCTGCGCCCACCCTACACGGACCATGCCTGCCCTGGCCTAGCCCGGCAGTGCCTCGCTCATGGGCCGCGCCAGTTTCTCTTTCTCTGGG